>NC_092125.1:151419268-152056456 GCF_043159975.1 Macaca nemestrina | reverse complement strand
GTCTCCTACTTATGTTGTCCAGGCTGGTCTCAAACTCCTGGACTCAAGTGATCCTTCCCACCTCAGCCTCCCAAAGTGCTGGGATTACAGGTTTGAGCCACCGCGCCTGGCCAACATTTCTTGTCAAACTCCATCTGAGATACAGTGCATAAATCATTTATATAATGTATCAGAAAGAGTGAAATGGAGGAATGTTTTTTAATGGCAAGGGGAAAATATTGCTGTTTTAGAGAGTGTAATCAGGGAAGCTTCTCTGATAGGATGATACTTGAGGAACAGGTGAGATATGCTGATTTGGTCAATTGCTGGAGGACCAATGGAAGCCCCAGGGAGTATGAGAGCAATCATCACCTAGAGAGTGAGCCCCTAAACACTTTCTCCTGCAGAGAAGGAGACTTAATATTGATAGAAAGTTCTACAAGGCGGCACTAGCATTAAGCAGTTCTAATAAGAGATTGATTTTACCAGTGCAGATAGGGAAATTGCTCATCCTCTAAAAGCAAATTAACTCTTCGGGGCCCCTAGGGTGTTGTTCATTTACTAATTTATTTACAAATTGTTTGCTCCTTGGCCTCTAATTAGTGACATTTTGCATGGTGACCACGTGTTTTCGAAGTGTGCTACTCTCAAGTCCTCCATTTCACATTATATGGTGGCCGTTTATCTCGCTCCTCAAGAGGGAAGCAGAGCGAGGGAGCGGCTGGTCATACCTCATTTGTCATAACCACAAAAGGATTCATCAAGCTGCTGAGCCACATTGAGAGGAACGATGATAGGGGACTGGCATGTTTGCTGCCTGATTCAATTCTAGATTTCTTACAAAGGGGCTCCATTGATGATTGTTGTAATTGAGATATCCATGATAGAATAATTTAGAAAAGGTAGAAAGTTTATGCTACCTTATACTACCTAAGGGCACATCCCATTTTCCATTCTCCTGGTAGAAATATTTTCTGCTTTTAGAGCCAGCTACATTGTTTGTTGGGTTCTATGCAAAATGAAAACGTGAGATTCCCTTATTTAAAGACAGAAAACTAAATAGTGTTAAAGGTCTTAAAATAGAAAACATTTCTTTTTTCTTTCCTCCCCAATCTCCTTCTCTTGACTTTATTTTGCCTTTTATTTGCTATTTAACATTATTCTAAGAAAACGTTTAAGTTATTAGCATGAATTCTATCACTCGGCTTTATATTGTGCAATGCCAATTTCAAATGCAAATATAAGCATTTAAGGCACATGGAATTACTGAAATAACACAATTCATATTATGTAGCTTGTGTATGCATATGTATTTTATTCTCACCAGAATAGTGAAAACCCTCCACAAAACTTGTTTTTGTCTGATTTCTTGATGCATGCATGTTCTACCTTCACTTTCTATCTTACTGATGAGTAAGGAAGACCTTAAAGGGAATAGAGCTGTGTGTTGCCTTATATTTTAGTTACCTTCTATGTTATCGTCATCACCCCTACCTCAGTCACAGACATAACACACCGATGTTGTATTCACTTTGAGACTCACTGACCTGCCAGTCATTATGGGTCCGCCAGTGTGCTCATAAGGCATCACAAATGTTATATGTGAATGAGGAGACAAGGAAAAATAGACATATATATTGCCTGTGTCTCCTCTGCTCCCATGCATGCTCTATTGTCCCATTAGACTTCACTAACAAACACAAGTTGAAAGAGAAAATGATTAAGGATTTCAAGGTAGTGACAGCAATGCATGAAAGCAAGTGCCAGGCCCTCCCTGCATGAGGCCCTGTGCATGGGGTACATGCCCATGAGGCCAGCTCTGCCATCTTTTTACAGAATATATAATAGGAAACATAGGAATCACACACGAGGGTACTGCCATTTCATAAAGAATGTTCTCAACACTCTTCCTTCATTAATTTTCTAGATGTGCCCCTGACATAACCTTTAGAGGGTGAAATGTTTACCAAGAATATATATTATTAGTTGGAAAATAGCTTCAGAACTTGGTTAGAACAACTAACCTCAGAAAGTCCCCAGCCTACATGCCCGTGTTTTTTAGGTTCAGTTCAAAGAACTGTTGATCCACTAATGGAATGGCTCATCTGTCTTTGAATGTATGCAGTATCATAGCTCATCTTTCCCTCTTCTTATGCTAAAATCATATTTTGATTAAAGTCGCTGTTCATCCTTCCTTTCAACCACTGACACATTCCTTGTGCATCAAATCCCTGCTTTTCAGAATGATTAAAATCTAGAGTAACGGAGTATGGTACTTCCACGGCTAAAATGAATTGGAGATCAATGCACAAAATCACACAAAGACAACAAGCCTGCCAGTAATTCTGACACCCCGTTAACTGCATCTTAGTATCTGGTGGCCTTTGCTTCTCCTGGCAACAATGTAGCCCTCATTCTGCTCAAGACATACTGTCTTCCATTCATGGAAAATCACTTACAATCACTTCGGAAAAAATACCTAAGTGATATGGAAAAAAAAAAAAAAAAAGCTGCTTCCTGGCACATTCCTTTTACCACTCTCTCTGCCATCGGACCTTCTATTGACCTTCTGCCGTATTCACATCCATGTTTTGTAACTGATGTGGAATATGCAGCATTTTGACAGACTGTTCGTACAGATTTACTGTAAACCTGGTGCCTACCTGCTTTGTGGTAGAAATCATATTACCAGATTCCTAACAAGAAGGCTTATGATGTTAGAAACTGTTAAAAACATGAATGAAAAAAGGTCCCTTCAAACAGAGCCTGAGGAGCTAGTTCAAGTAACAAAGCCCTGTTTTCCATCTTTTATGTAAAGCAAATGGATTAACAACAACTGGCACGAAACTGAGCTGACACTCTGACTCGCTGTGCCAGGCAAGCGCTCTATTGAATTGTTTGCACCAGCCATTTCTTGTGTGCAAACAGGAGGAACTTGTTCAGGCAGCAGCCACTCTGAATGGTATGTGAGGATTTAGTGAAATACATGCTCAGGACAGCTTTCTTAATCCTTGCAAGTCTGCCCAACAGAGGGAATTCCAGGGTGACAGATGAAGGAAGCGTCCAAGTCTTTCACTGAATACAGTCAAGTCCAGAAAAGAAAGTTGAAGGGACTTTGTTATATGTTTAGTTTATGCTCATCCAACAAATACCTTTGTTAGGAAAAATAGTTTGATGAATGATGGTAATAAACAGGCTGGTACTACCCACTGATTAAAGTGTCATGATGCCTCTTTAGAAATCAAAGGAGTTATCTTGCTAATGAACTAAATTAGACTGAACTAACGTTCATGTTAATAATTATTACTTACAGAGCTAGCTGTGTTAGGAGTGATAATGATAATGTGAAAACTGAATATAATAATAATATTTCTCAGGCACATATCCTCTAGTTTAAAGCAAATTTGACAGGAACATGCAAGTACCTCAGTGGCCCAATTTTGAGAAATAGAGGGAATTTTTTCATTGTAGGGATGGTAGATTAGGTCCTAGGTGAGTAATGAAAAGAAGGCTGAAAAACAAAATTCCTTATTAGAACCAGAAGTGTTAACCTGACAAACACATTCATTCAAACTCTTTAGCACATGAAATATATGTATGAAATACATATGGTACTCATTTTCTCTTAAAATGAGCCATGGTAAAAAAAAAAAAAAAAAATTACATTCTCAAGGTTAGAAATAGAGAAGATATGCATTGGCAATAATATTGATTTTTTTAAAAATCTGCTGAAAGACCATTATTAGACATAAATTATAGTTACAGTGAAAACTAGGAGCTGCTTTTAATCCCCTCGGGGGTGGAAAGTTATGTAGGGTCCTTTTTGTCATTGTCAAGGTGTAGAAAGAATGAAAAAGTCTTAGGTGTATTTCATTATTAGTACACATGAACAGTTTGAACTCTTCATTATTGGGTTGTCTTTTTTCATAGTCAGTACCTTTTTCAGGCTCCTTCTAAGAAACTATTTGACAAGGAAAAAAATAGCCTTCTTGGTTTGATATGTGAGTATATACAAGTTCACACAGGTTTTCACAAGAAAGTAAATGAAGAGCATGGCCTGCAAGCTTAATCATATTAACTCTGAATACAATCAAAGCTTCAATGTTTAACTCTATCTTAGTACTGAATGTGAATGGAAAACAAAGACTATACTATGAAGATATTTCTTAGTCTTGCAGAAAATTTTTTATTAAATACAAATTACTACCTCTCAAAGTAAAATTTACACTATATCTATAACAATATGAAATATATTATTTAGCTACAACCGGATACTATTACTTGACTGTTTTGAACATAGAACAAAATCCTCCTAAAATAAGAAATCATAGACAAAATGCCACTGGTACATTGGAGGATGTTGTCTTTCTTTGAATTAAAGCCACTACTGACAAGCCATGCACAGTGGCAAGCACCTGTAGTTCCAGCTACTTGGAAGGTTGAGGCAATAGAATCCCTTGAGCCCAGGAGCTCAAGGCCAATCTAGGTAACATAGCAAGACCTTGTCTCAAAAAGAAAAAAAAAAGGACACACACACACACACA
The DNA here is from genome assembly GCF_043159975.1 of Macaca nemestrina. NCBI lineage: Eukaryota > Metazoa > Chordata > Mammalia > Primates > Cercopithecidae > Macaca > Macaca nemestrina. Next base: position 152,051,933 of record NC_092125.1, on the reverse strand, counting down.
CACACACACACACACATAGACACATATAAGAAAACCCCAAAGACCAAATACTTCTCAACATACAAATGATTGGCGAGATTAATGATTACCTCTTTAACATGTCAGTTCTCTCAAACTATTACTGTTAATAATTATGGGTAACTCACACCTTTATTTTCTTTGTGTAGCGGGGAAGAAGTGGTCAAAGTATTTTATTTTAAGTTAGTAATCTCACTTTTTTCATCAGAGTTTTTTTGATATGATTCTACTTTCCACATGTTTCTTATTTGCTGCTTTGTCTTTTAAGGCAAGCAAAATGAGTCAAAAGCAAATCATGTTTCATGTGAATACTGGACTTTGACACTGTTTGGACCAAATTATAGAGAAAACAATATTCTGGAAATCATTTTTTTTCTTTAAACACTTACAAAGTGTCAATGTAGGCCTCAGTGAATCAACCAAGCACATTTTTCAAATTATTTCAGTAAATGGTGAGAAGTTGTAAAAACACCTTTTAAAATCTCAACATTTTATAATAGCGTATTCCATTAATGGAATAATTTATTCCATTGTTCCAAACAGTAATGCTATCTCTTTATCTGTTTGTCCATAATGTATGTCTGTGCAGACTTAGTATGGGTTTTACCTCATCATGCTAAATGAGCAAATGGGAGATTTTAAACACGTCTACATTTTAATATGTAAGCCTGTAGCCTGCTACGCACAGCCTTCTACAGTTTATAGTGAGATGTTTCACATCAATTAAAAAAAAAGATGAGAGAATGGGTTATTTGAAGAGTTTGTTTCCTTGTAATCAACTCTAAAGAGACCAAGGTCATGTAACAGATTTCTTTTTCTTTCTTTCTTACAGGGAGACTATGTGAATGCAAATTGCTTTATTGGTGAAGGGAATTAAAATTATAAAAAGCCGGGCTTAAAGAAGTGCAAAATCAGGGCTGTGTCGAAGCAGGGACAATATAATTGTGGTATGGATTCCCATATGGGACTAAATTATCTAGATTTTAGTAATGTCAGCAGTTCTGTGTAGTTGCTGGAATGCGGCCAATGTGCCATATTTGCTTCATTTTTAAGATGGTTCTGATTCTACACAATGTTAAATATGCAAAAAGCTAAAATTGTTCGGGTATCATGGTGGCACTTCTCAGATACATGTCTTTGCATGTCAGAAATTTTATTTGACTGTTAAACAGGAAGTGACACCAATGTGACTTTATTTTTCTAAGCAAAATGCCATTTATTATCATTTCTATCTAGGCTATAAAATCTTCCCAGTAGGGGAAAAAATACCCTTTTCTGTGAGTACATATCAAGGTTGTCTTCCTTTACAGTGTACCATTCAGTAATACTGTTTTGTAGCAACTCAATAAAGCTGATAGTTTTTCTGGGTAATTACCCACAGCCCCCCTGCAGGACAAATTAGCATTCATGACCTGAATAATGCTTACTAGAAAGAGTTCAATGGAATTTACTTAATCAGAATCATTGCTTTCTCTTGGCTAATTTTTTTTTTTACCTGGTCCTCAACGCCTCCTAATAGCAAATATCTTTCAAGCCAGTGTTTGGTACCTGGTAGAGAAAAATGCAGGAATCTTTACATTTTGTAATGTATTTGTGAGTCTTGAAAAAATTAATGCATGTTTTTATATCAAGTGTGTGAAAAATTAAGATATCCATCTTCTTTAAAATTTCTAATTAAACTTACATGTTTATTTCTCTTTTAAATGCTTACTGATTTCAGAAAGACAGAGAGAGATTTTTTCATTTTCCAATTATCCCTCAATTGTTTCTCAATTTGTTGAAGACAAAGCTAGAGGATTGGTCGTGATTTTGTGATAGATGCTTGGTAATCACCTTGTATTCTTCGGCATCAAAAATTAGGAGAACTTTGAACAGACAATGGGTGTTGTTTTTGACAATTTGATTGATTCTTACTTTGTTCTTGATGATTTATTTAACAATTTTATGATTTGAATCAAAATATATGAAATGTAGATACTAGGGTATTAGAAGAAAGGAGGAGAGAAAGTAATATTCACTGAGCTTCTACTACTTAGAAAACACTCTGTCAAGTAAACAGTATATTTTATTAATTCTTGAAATGGCTCAGTGCGGGAAGGACTAGTATCTCCATATTGTTAAAAGAGGAAAATGAGTTTCAGAAGATACTTACTCCCGGTTATACACTCAGCAATGAAGCAGAACCAAGACACGATCCCCAGACTGCCTGAATCAAAAGCTTATACTTTTTTGTTTTTGTGTTTATGTGCAAAGATTTTAGGTTTTCAGGAAGGCAAGAAGAAGAAGTTCTAAACCAATTGGTTCTAAACTAATTCCCTTGACTGAATCTTTAATTTGGAAAAGACTCCTAACCTGAAAGAGGAAATGTTTCTAAAATGCAGCTGCATATCAATGTCTTTGGAGGACAGCTCTGTAGACAACAACCAAGATCAGAGAGGCACAGCAATGGGGCCGTCCTCTAAAGTTTATTTTAGCTTATTTCTCCCCCCTTCCTGTCATCTTCTGTGAATCTTCACAACCCAGTGGAGTAAAAGGCAGGTGTGAACTGTTGAGACACAGGCTCCCACAATGGAGCATTACTGAGGGTTGGGAAGTAATCCAGTCAAATCAAGCTGAAGGACAAAAGTGTGAAATAAGATCCAAAAATAACAAAGTAAAAGCAGAAAGGTCCTTTGGGGTTTCTATGCACTTAACTCAGTGGAGACACGGAATTTCTATAGGATGGGGAGATTTGTCTGGGGGCTTAGTTTGTATAGCAATCTCAGTTTTTACCTAGGTGGTATGGTTGTTTTGGGTTGCATGTTATGTTTGTTTAGAGTACATGTTTATTGGAGGTGACTTGGGGGAAGGCTCTCAGAGATTATGTGGGGGAAGTTACAGCCCCAGAAAGAAACCTCTAGGCTTTTCCACTGATTCGATTGCATAGTTTGAATGAATTAAAACAGTTCAATACAACTGAAAAGGAGGATTCACTCATTCAGGCCCTTGTGCCTTGCAGTGCTGAACTGAATTTGGTACTTAATTTTCCGGGAGTGCAAAATGGTTATCCCATCTCTAAATCTAAATAAATCAAAATGTTTTTTCAGTTTCGGGGGTTTCAGAAAACCCACAACACGTTTTTTGCACAGATTTTCCTTCCAAACACTAGAATATTGCAAGGAAAATTCAATCCATATGTTTCAGAGTCACTTACAGTTGTATCAAAATCTTGTGTTGCAATTGACATTTGATGTTCATGAAGTTTTCTGAATGCTTCTTATTTGCCTTTAACTCAGAACATAAAGTTGATTTGTCAAGCTTATAAGTATCAAAAATCCCAAAATATTACATTTGAGTTGAAGACAACAAACTTAAAATTCTGCATCAGGCATTAAATTTAATAAAGTTTTTGTCTTACCATCTCTACAGTGTTGTGTACTTGCAGATATGCACTATGCCTGATGACATGGAGTACAAAGATACAGTATACTTTTGATATTGACATGGTGAGGAGAAAGTGAAATGATAGGAAAACAAGGACACATATTTTTTATTCTGATATTCCTCTGTGATTTAAATATTAACAGCATATTGTTTATAATTTAATGCAAAAAATATGGGCACTGACAGCCCATATCTAATTTTCTTCTTCTATCCTTCAACAATCTCCATTTAGTTTCTGGCTGGTACTTGGCAGCTCTTCATTTCCTGCCAGTGTGCAGGGAATGATGTATCTTCTGGTCAGTGGGTCCCTCCACGTCATCACAAAGACAAGACAACACTGGGAGGAGGAAAGGCAAGAGAAAAAAATAAACCATTTAAACTGAAGCATCAGTGTCTTTGGGATGATTGTATAAAAGGATCTGCATTAGTTGCTATTAATGCTATTTTAGAGGATTCTAAAATTATTATGTCCCTTTGTTCAAGGCTAATAATGTGGTTCTGCCTTTGCTTAGAACATGATAATGGTGCCTTCCAATCAGAATCAGCTCAGAGAGGAGAATCGTGTTCCTAAAGAGCCAGGAACCTCAGGGGGAAAAAAAAAAAAAGTCTTCTGTTAGCACAAAATAAATAACAGTGTTCTGACATTTGTTTCTGACAGTGTCTATATAGACGGTATAGGAGTGGGTCACTTTGCTATGTGACTTGTATATGTGGGCTCTTTTATAGTTTTCATTATTCTTGTTTTCAATGTTTCTTCCCTTAGAACAAAAATGATGCATGTTTATTGTGGAAAATAAGAAAATGTTTGTAACTAAAAGAAGAAAATATTTCTGAAGACTCCCTTTCTAAAGATAACTGCTATTTACATTTATCATATGTTCCTTCATTGTATTTTATACAGAAACACTCATGCACTGTATTTTTTATAAATATGAGGTTATACAGCACATACTGTCACTGGCAATATAGAGTAACAGAAGATTATGCTATACGTTTTTAAATCTTCTTCTCTTTTGATATGCTATATTTTAGATGGCTGTATGTAGTTCCTTGTTGGAATGAAATATTAAATCAAATATTCAAATATAATTATTCAAATGACTGCATGGTACTCCATGGTCAGAATGAACTATTTAATCATCAAAATATTCAAACATAATTATTTAAATTTAATATTTCAATATTTTAATTTTCAGGCTGTCCCAATACACTGGTTACATAAACAATACTTGAAAATAAGATCTTTCCTTCAAATCTTTGCCAGTGTGAATAATTTTTTCCTTAGAATAAATGCCCATAAGTGAAATAACTAGTCAATGTTTTAAGGCTTTTGAAATATGTTTACGAAAGTAGCATGCACTTTACTTTTTTTATCTTTTCAGAATGACAATAGATATATGCCTGCGTTTCTATGGCCTTCACTTGATCCTTGTCAGGATAATTGCAAGAGGGCCAGAAGGTTGGGAATGTAGAATACGGTGGGTGGCCAAGAAGGACAATTACACTGAAGAGTACAAAGGGACTAAAATGCACGTCTTGTTCCAAGACTCTTTGTTATTTAGATTCCTGCATTTTCTTCCTGCATCTTACTCAACACCCCCTATTACTCCTGCAAACCATTACCTGACTTATAGTAGGAGCCCTACATGTTTTCCTTGAATAAGGCTAGTTTTATAGTGAGCTCTGATCATCTGACAAAATAATATTTAATTGTAAGAAATGTTTTCAATAATCATAAAAATTCTTGTAAGTCTAACATGGGTCAACTTCTATTTGGAAATGTAATCCTGTGTGAAGTCCCTATGGAGTACACGGGAATAATGTGAGTAACTAGGGAATGCAATCATTCTATCCCTAGTTAGGAAATGGGTGAGACAGGAAAGCTAAGTGGAAAAGTGTATAGACCCTGTGGGAAAAGGTCAGAGTTTACCCCCAACCCCTCCATTCACTAACTTTATGACTTTAAGCAAATGACTCGAGCTGCCGAAGTTTCATGTCCCCCTCTGTCAGATGCTTATATACTCTACGTGCCATCTCAGTGGTGCAGACACACTATCTTGCATATAGTGGGTGGTTAATAAATAGTAAATACTTTAGCTATTTTTAGACAGAGAAGATGCAAGGTACTCACTGAAGGCTATTTTTAAATGCGTTTAGTCCATTTCAGCCAGAGGTCATGTTGATTAAGAATCATGTTCTGCTACAAGTAACAACAAAAAAAGAGTAGTTCAAACTAATAAGTCTTATTTTCTTCACCTACATAATTCCACACCCAGAGGTAGACCTTGTTAGTGGTTATTGGTTTAAGAATGTCAAAACTGGCCGGGCACGGTGGCTCATGACTGTAATCCCAGCACTTTGGGAGGCTGAGGTGGACGGATCACAAGGTGCAGAGTTCCAGACCAGCCTGCCCAACATGGTGAAACCCCGTCTCTACTAAAAATACAAAAATTAGCCATGCATGTGGTGCGCGCCTGTAATCCCAGCTACTTGGGAGGCTGAGGCGCTTGAACCCAGGAGGTGGAGGTGGCAGTGAGCCGAGATCACGCCACTGCACTCCAGCCTGGGGAGAGCGAGACTCCATCTCAAAAAAAGAAAAAAAAAAAAAAGAATGTCAAAACCAAGATGCTTCAGATTAATGTATCATTTCCTCTCAGCTACCAACATATGGCTGCTGCCACTGCTTTTGTCCACTGCTTTAGCCCCATGTCCCCATTTCAGGGAAGGAGAAAGAGGAAGTAACCAGGAGGGAAAGGAAGCACCCAGGTGAGAAATCCAGAGCAGACTGTGAATATCTCATTGGTGACTGCCACCCCTCACTGCAAGGAAGAGATGAAAAGCTGGGCACCTGCTTTTCTAAAGAAAACAAGTTACATTCCGTCCGCCAAAGATGCCTTTTTCCTTTCTCGGACCATACCTCTTTCACTTGTTTGCTTTCTGTTCGTGACAGAGTAGGCTCAGCTGGCATGGTTTGAGAGGAGTTGCAAATCCCACCCAATAATTCTCATCCACCAGTGTCTGTGAATGCCTAAAATTTCAGCATCAGTGAATTAAGCTACCGCCCACTATATGTTAAAATGCATATATCTCTGGGAGAAAAGTTAGCACATTGCTTCATTTCCATACTTAACACCTTAGATAATCAATAAAAGCATTGATTAAATTCCCTTAAAGAGAAAATTAATTGAGACTAGGTTTTTAGCGAGGAAGGATGGAGAGTTCAGTTCTGCGTGACAGGCGCTAGCCAGGCAGGCAAGAGTAGGAACGCATGAAAGGACATTAAGTGCAGGAAGGGTAACGTGAGGCTGCAGAGAGGCAGTAGAGGCTGTTAGCAAATATTAGATAAGCACCTCAGAAACAAACACCACCTTTCATAGTGTGTCCTGGGAGGAGATCTGATTGCTCTTTTCTCTTTAGTCCTCATCGTGTCTGATCACACGCAAAACTCTATATTAATACACATCGAACATTCCAAACCACAAAATAGATAACTAGCCCACCCTGTGCCTGATATTCTGTTAGACCTCACTTCAAACTTCACATTTTGTGAAGCCCAATGTGGTTACATTCAGGAGCCACTAACCAGAGAAATGGAAAGTGTTGGCTATGCAGGCTACTTCTCAGGTGAGAGTCTTCTGACTTGATGTTAAGATAGCAGAAAGAGATGTCTCAACATTTGATAAGACAGACAGTGTAGCATTAATGTTCCGCTCATGATTTCTAGAGACAAACTGTGGCTTCGAAACTACGTGACTATGGAAGAGGTATTTAACTTCTCTGTGCCTCAGTTTCTTCACCTGTAAACTGGCCATAATAATGGTATTTAGGCTTGGCGTGGCCGAGGAGGCTTCTGTGAGCTGAGATCGTGCCACTGCACTCCAGCCTAAGTAACAGAGTGAGACCCTGTCTCAAAAAAAAAAAAAAAAAAAAAAGGTATTTATCTCTTTAGTTTGTTGTGAAGATTAAATGAGGTATATAACCAGAGCTGCGAACTGTGTCTGGAACACAGAAGTGTTTGCATTCTTTTTTTCTATCTCAGATCTTTTCCATAGATACTAATAATCATGTCTTATATTTCTATAGTTTTTTACAATTTCCAAAGCATTTCCCTGTGTATTTACTCATTTCAGGGAGGTGGGTCATTTTTATTATGCCCATTTTACAGATTGGGTGAATGGAGTCAGAGAGTTTATGCTCATGCCCAAGGTCACATGGATAATAACAAGGCAGAGACCTAAATCCAGATATTTGAAGACAATGAACTTTGTTAGGCCACATTGACATATTTGGAAGCAAAAGTTTTGGAATCATGGCAAAATGAACATGTCTCACAGTTGATTCTATTTGTGTGTATTCCTGATTCCCAAAAGCTGAGTCTACCTATAGGTATTGTCCAGTGTTCTTGCCTGGGTAGGTGTAAGAAGTGTTTGACTTCCTCACTCATATGTAATTTGTTTACTATTCCAGAAGGATCACAATTTATTCCATTAGTATTGAATGACCCAGTAATTATACTTCTAGGAAAATACCCAAGAAAAGAATCTTTAGCAGTGAAAGAAAAAAAAAAAAAAAGTTGTATAACAAAAGATACTAATTTAGAGCTATATGTAATAGCCAAGGAAGCAACAAATAATCTAAATATTCTTGGAATAGGATCAGTTAAGTAAACTCTCATACATCAACTTAATGAAATAATGATAATGATAATAACTACTGTATGTTGAGCATCCAGTATGTGCATGCATTTTACTAGCTCCTTTCAAATGGCATCTCTTTTGATTTCCTAAGAGTTAGGCATTACTGTCACCCCATTACACACATAATGCCCCAAAGCCAAGGTGGTATGCCCAGGGTGACAGATATGGTAATGGCTTATCCTTCAAACTTTCTTGCTTCTTTATTGCAAAGGAGCCTGATTTTGTTTGAGAAGAAAGGTACCCAGCACCAGAAGATAAATCAAGAATAGTCCAAGCTGATAAGAGCACTTCCTATCTCCTTGCAAGTAGTAAGTCTAGGGATGGGCATGTGGTGTAATTCTTGTCAATAAGATTTAAGAATAAATTTTCTTGGGGCTTCTTGAAAAATCACTTCCTCAAGTCTTTTTAAATTTTTTTTTCCTTTTCCCTTTTTTCTTGCCTTTGAACATTTTTATGAGAGTAGATGATGCAGGAGGCTGAAGCAGCCATTTTGGGATCATGAAGGGATTAGAAGCAAATGATGAGAAGGACAAAGTAAGCAAGAAAAGTAATCTAGGCCCCCAGAGACTGCAATTAGCCAACAAGCTACTCTGGTATTGCCTGCTGCCTTTTGGGATTTTCTTTGTTTGTTTTTTTATAGAAACAATACATATCCTTTTGAGATAAATCACTATTCATCTACTGTTTAGTACTAAAAACAATTATACTAGGTAGGATTTGATAAAGCTGTGAGTGACATAGAAACACCATCGCCGCTCCTCCTCCACACACACACACACACACACACACACACACTAACTTGAACTTAAACACCTTTTAAAGTCTCCGATATGGTTTGGCTCTGTGTCCCCACCCAAATCGCACCTTGAATTGTAATCCCCATAATTCCTACATGTAAAGGGAGGGACCTGGAGGGAGATGATTGGATCATGGGATGGTTTTCCCCATGCTGTTCTCGTGATAGTGAGTGAGTTCTCACGAGATCTGATGGTTTTATAAGTGTTTGACAGTTTCTCCTTCACACTCTCTTGCTTGCCTCCATGTTAGACATACCTGCTTCCCCTTCTGCCATGATTGTAAGTTCCCTGAGGTCTCCCCAACCATGCAGAACTGTGAATCAATTAAACCTCTTTCCTTTACAAATTACCAGTCTTGGGTAGTTCTTTAGTAAGGTGAAAACTGACTAATACAGTCTCTCTCATAAAAAGTCCATAATAGGCAGGATGGCACAAATATGGCATTTCACCAAGTCCTGAGAGACCCAAGCTTTTCCAGCTTTTCATTCCCCAATCTCAGGACTGTGCCCACCACAGGGACCAATATGGCTACTTGATCTCTCCAGCCTTTGTGTATGCATTCCAGCCAACAGAAAGGAGGAAGGGGCAAAGAAGAACATATGCCCTCACTTTTAAAACAAGCCAGAAAGTTTCACACACCATTTTATTCACATCACATTGAATAGAACTACTAGCTGCAGGAAAAGCAAGGAAACATCATCTTTATTCTGGAAGGTCATGTACTCAGCTAAAAATCAGTGATTCAATCAGTGGGGAAAAAAGTGAAGAACATACAGAGGGAAACACATGCAGTTGATGAATCCATATCTGTCTGACTTTAAAGCTATGCACTTACTGCTACATTCCACAGTCTCTTGTGGCTAATTATACTATATAGTGATGTGGAAAACGTTATATTATTTTCCATCCTTTAAAACTATTCACAATTAAAATATATTATAAAATGAAAAATGCTTTTAATATGTTATACAGGATAAAATTATATAATATATACAGATAAAATTATGATTTCAAAAGAGTCAAAGGAGTGGTTGTATTTGAATTTACGAACGTGAACGAATCACAGATTTCTTCCTACTTTTCTCTATTCTGAAGGCTTCTTTAATAAGGAAGTAATCATTTTGTAATAAAAATATCTCATACTTACCTATATATCATGTTAAAATCATAGAAACTACTCAGTCACTGAACCTTTTTATATATAGCCACTAAGCAGAGTCTGTAAGTGGTGGATTTTATGTAGAAGAAAAATGATAAATATCATGTCATTTGATGCTTCATAATTTTTGGTTTTTAACTTTCTGGGTCACTGATTTCTCAAAGAGTTTTCATTCTTTCCACGCTTTAGTTAGGTGATTGAGGAAGGTGTCAGGCTACTGAGACATGGAAGAAGATGATGTGGAGGAATTAAATTCTTCTTTTCTTTTGACTGAGTATACAAAATACACAGTATGATTTCGTAGTCCTTCCTCTGTGTATATTAACCTCTGTCTGCTGTAGGCAGTATTGAGAAGATATTGTCATTGGCATCTAAATGAGTTACATACTTGTATAATAAATGCATTTTTTTTTTAAACGGAGTCTTGTTCTGTCACCCAGACTGGAGTACAGTAGTGGGATCTCAGCTCACTGCAGCCTCTGCCTCCTGGGTTCCAGCGATTCTCCTGCCTCAGACTCTTGGGTAGCTGGGATTACAGGTGCATGCCACCACACCTGGTTAATTTTTGTATTTGTAGTAGAGATGGGGTTTTGCCATGTTGGCAGGATGGTCTTGAGCTCCTGACCTCAGGTGATCTGCCTGCCTCAGCCTCCCAAAGTGCTGGGATTACACGTGGGAGCCACCGCACCTGGCCGTAAATATACTTTTATATGTACTGATTTAATAAAATCAGTGCTAGGAATTGATGGAATGGTTAGAATCAAGAAACCTAAAAAAAAAAAGGGGGGGGAAATGAATTGCTGGTTGATAGTGATTAAGGAATATATTGAGGGTGCTAGGAAGAAACATTACTGGAGGAACATTATAAATACAACACGTCAGTTCAAGAGCTCTTCTTCTCCATTTGGTGAGTGCACATGCATTGTTGGCTTATGTGGCACCGGGAGGGCCAGCAGCACAAATCAAGGAGGTGTAGAATCCCAGGATTGTGCTGTAGCATAGGTGATGCATAGCTTAAGAAGTTATGTTCTGTATGTAGTTTAAGCTATACTTTTTCTGTCTTTAATATGTACTTGCTTGCTGACATTTTAAGAGGAAAAGGGACAAAAACAATATTGAAAATGATTTAAGCCAGTGAAGTTAAATGTAATTTTAATACGACAGATAAAAATCCATATTTTATCTCTTAAATTATTAGAATGATAAAGCTAACTCTTGCTTGCTTGATTGTTTTGTATTCATTATCCAGCCCAATAAATTGAGTGTACAAATTTTACTCTTACTCAACTAGAAACCTATGGCTCATTTTTAGTAATTTATTTACATTCAAAGGCTCAGTAGGAATTTCATATCTGAATATGTTCTAGAGAAGACATCCTTTTTTTTGTTTGTTTCCAAACTATACAATTCAAGAACTGTAAAGTGGTTGAGCCTACAGTTAAAAATATGGCTTCTCAATGGCAATACAAAAAACAAAATACCTGCAAAAAAATTTGACCAAAAAATGAGCAAACACTATATGATGGAAGTTCAAAAACTACTGAAGAACAAAAAAACACTTGCATAGATAGAGAGGCATACAATTTTCTTGGATAAGAAGATATATCATAAAGATGTCAATTATCCTTAACTTTACCTATAGTTATTATGTCATAGTAATATAAAATACTGATTGAAGTATTTCTAGAACAAGATAAGCTGATACCAAACTGTTTATATGAAAAAATAAACAACCAAATAGAGCCAGGAAGTCTTAAAAAGAAAAACACTGAGAGGGAACTAGATCTTCCAGTTATTAAAACTTCCTATAAAGCTTCAATAATTAAAGTATTATAATATTGGCATGCATACACACACACACACACACACACACACACACACGGAGAGGGAGAGAAGGAGAGAGATAGCACAATAATTTGAATCTATAACTCATCTATACCTTAAATCAATATTTTTAAAAATAACCCAATAAAATATGGGTAAAAGAAATGTACAGCTATCTCACAGAAAAGAAAATACATTTAAATAAGACAAAAGATGGTTGATCTCACTCATAATCTGAAAAATACAAATCAAAATCACCCAGACTTTTTTCATGTATCAGATTGGCAAAGATCTGAAAGTTGGATAATACCCTATGTTGGTGAAGATTTGAATAAACTAAATCTCTTCCACTTCCTTATAAATAAATTTGGCAATAACAGAAAAAATAAATAAATTTTAAAAATCGGGCTGGGCGCGGTGGCTCAGGCCTGTAATCCCAGCACTTTGGGAGGCTGAGGTGGGGGGATCTCCAGGTCAGGAATTCAAAACCAGCCTGGCTAACACCGTGAAACCCCGTCTCTACTAAAAGTACAAAAAAAAAAGTAGCTACGCTTGGTGACAGGAGCTCATAATCCCAGCTACTCAGGAGGCTGAGGCAGGAGAGTCGCTTGAACCCGGGAGGCGGAGGTCTCAGTGAGCCAAGACTGTGACATTGCACTCCAGCCCGGATGAGAGTGCGATAATTCATCTCAAAAATAAAAAAAAGGGCCGGGCGCGCTGGCTCACTCCTGTAGTCCCAGCACTTTGGGAGGCGGAGGCGGGCGGATCACGAGGTCAGGAGATAGAGACCATCCTGGCTAACACGGTGAAACCCCATCTCTACTAAAAAAAAAAAAAATACAAAAAACTAGCCGGGCGAGGTGGCGGGCGCCTGTAGTCCCAGCTACTCGGGAGGCTGAGGCAGGAGAATGGCGTAAACCTGGGAGGCGGAGCTTGCAGCGAGCCGAGATCGAGCCACTGCACTCCAGCCTGGGCGACCGAGCGAGATCTGTCTCAAAAAATAAATAAATAAATAAATAAATAAATAAATAAATAAATAAATGCATACAAACATACAAATCCTCTGAAACTGAAATTATGCCTCTAGAATTAATTTTAGAATCTATTTAGGATTATACACATACATGTGAAAAACTACATATTATAGCATGCCATTACAGTGTTTGTGTGTAAAAGCAAAAGATAGGAAAGAACCTAAATAGGATGACATCAATAGGAGACAGTTTAAACACATAATGGAACAACCATATAATGTAATATTTATCCAAATATGAAAGAATAAAAAAGGCTTCATGTATAAATATCAAGCATTTTTCAATTTATATTAACAACAATCACCAAAAAAACAAGATGCAAAACAGTATGCATAGTACGCCACATTTATGTTTTTAAAATGGGGGCAGTGGGGAGGACATCATGACTCAGGCCTATAGTCCTAGCTACTGGAGAGGGTCGGGGGGCTGAGGCGAGAGGATCTCTTGAGTCCAGGAGTTAGAAGCTATAGGGAGCTATGATTGTGCCACTGCATTCCAGCCTGGGTGACAGTGAGAACTGGTCTCTTAAAAAAATAAATAAAAATATAGGTGATGGAATATATACATTTGTATAGAATATCTTCGTTAAAAAGTACAAAAGAAAGTAACAAAACTGTTTATCTCCAGGGAAGAACATTGGGTGGTTAGGGGACAGAGGTAAAAAGAGACACGTCTCATACTTTTTATATCTTTTGAATTACAATCTTTTGAGGTCATTACTCTTCAAAAAATAAACTAAAATATAACAAATTTTAAACACCTTAGCTTGTAACTCACAGGCATACCCCATAAGGGTGGCTGTCTCAGATAGGCATTTTCTAATTGAAGGGAGAGTGGCTCACCTCTCTTCGAACAAGTAGGCTTGAAATCTAAATACAAATTAGAGAGTACCGGGAAGAAGCCTAACATTCCGCCTGTGTAGTAAAAATGTCAACATGGACATTCCAAAGTGCACTGTTTTGCACTTTTTTTTTTTTCTGGAGACAGAGTCTTCCTGTGTCCCCCAGACTGGAGTGCAGTAGTGTGATCTCAGCTCACTGCAACCTCCGCCTCCTAGGTTCAAGCGATTCTCATGCCTCAGTCTCCCAAACAGCTGGGATTACAGGCATGTGCCACCAAGCCCAGCTAATTTGTGTATTTCTAGTAGAGATGGAGTTTCACCACATTGACCAGGCTGGTCTTGAACTCCTGACCTCAACTGATCTGCCCCCTTCGGCCTCCCAAAGGGCTGGGATTACAGGCATGGGCCACCACAACCCGCCTCTAAAGTGTACTTTCTGATACAATGTATAAAATGTCTTCCTAACTCCATTTTCAGTGGTATCGTGTTGTTAGCTTGAGATCTACTTTAGTGAGAGTATTTACCACAGGGAAACAGGAAACGCTACACATCAGGGCTTTATTATACTGTGGGGGGCAATGGTAGAGCCAGTAGGAAGACCAGCACACCACTGGCTTAAATGTTCTAACTTTTGCCATGATTTTCTTTGCAACTTTCAAATTACTTGACGTTACTTTTCTAAAACATGGGTTGATATTTATCTGACAGTGAAGCTGAGGAGAGATGCACGATTAGGAAAGATAAGCATAATGTGAGTTGAATGCTAATAAGTAAAAATGTATCCTCATCTTGGTGTGCAACCCATGACACGCACTGAGAAGACCAAGAAAGTGGAGCTGCCACTCACGGTGTCTTCCCAGTTTAATTGGACAAAGAATTTTCTCTGTTTCCTTTTTAGACAATTACATAAATGCTAAAGAAGTAAAATTAAGCAGATTTGCAAGCTTATTTTGTCTTCTTGCATCATATAGTGCATTTCATTTAATATTTGCCTGTTTTATTAATAATTGAAAGCAACTTTGCAACATATAGGCATGCAGAATAACTTTTGAACCTATGGGAATTAATGTCTAGTGAGAATGGTCTAGGAATAATAAAAGTTATGATATAAAAACCTTGATCAGCTATTTTGCAGTTTAACTATTCCCTGTAGAAATTTTCCTCACATTATTACCCTCCTTTCACTTGAAATTCATACATCAAATTCATGTCAATATTATAGCTTGATAGGTAGCAAACTACTTAAATATAGATATATATATATTTAGATACAATTAATTTAAACTTTTAAAAATATAAAGAAAGAAAAAGCAGAATATCATTACACATCTTCAAAAAAATTACTTTGAATGTAGAGAAAAGATATTTAATGTTTAACATCCTTCTGTGTTAAACTTTTAGCCCCAATTAGGAATCTCTTCTATTGAGATTTTTCTCTGGGAGGGAGATTTTGCTTTTTGGGGAATGTTTGTATTTTTTCTGCTTTAAAAACAGTTTCTACTTATGTAAATATGCCTACCTTGCCATTACCTGTGTCAGTAATGCCCAGGGGAAAGTCTATTTTGAATATACACATTCTCCATATTTGGAAACTGTAAATTAAATCAGATATTTATGTCTGTTATTAAAATTCTAGAGTAAGTTCGCCCAAGGGCAGAGCTAACACAAGCACACCTCCTTACACTGCTGTGATGCACTGATTGGCCTTATTTGAGGGAGTTGTATTGACCGTTTGGAGACACCTCTGGCTACAGCATTTCTCTGGCTATCAGGTTAATGGATATGTTTGGGTGGTATTAAAATCAAAATGATCTTTAAATTACATCTGGCTGCAAAGTTGCAAAAGCAAAATATAAAATCTATACATGAAAATCAGAACGTTTTCATTCAATAAAGTTGAATTCAGCGTTTCCTCTGTTAGGTACTGTTAGGATCACCAATAAAATACCAACCGGGTTCTGCTCTTTAGGATCCGCAAAAACAATGCAGATTATTTCCTCACTTGAGCTTGTCGCACAGCCTTCCTCAACCGGTTTCCTCATCTCAAAGTGTTGTCAGTCGTGGCCGTAGTCTTTGTTTAACCCCCCAAATTCATATTGAAACTTATTTCCTAATGAGACAATATTAAGAGGTGGAGTCTCTAAGAGGGGTTTGGGTTGCTTCCTAAACCAGCCCTCGTGAACGGGATTAGTGCCCTTATAAAAGCGGTCGAGGTCGGGCGCGGTGGCTCAAGCCTGTAATCCCAGCACTTTGGGAGGCCAAGGCGGGCAGATCACCCAAGGTCAGAAGTTCGAGACTAGCCTGGCCAACATGGAGAAACCCTGTCTCTACTAAAAATACAAAAATTAGCCAGATGTGGTGGCAGTTGCCTGTAATCCCAGCTACTCAGGAGGCTGAGGCAAGAGAATCACTTGAACCCGGGAGGCAGAGGTTGCAGTGTGTGAAGATCACGCCACTGCACTCCAGTCTAGGGTATAGAGCAAAACTCTGCCTCCAAAAAAAAAAAAAAAACCAAAAAAATGATCCAAGGGAGCTGCCTTGCCCTTACCACCATTTGAGGACAAAGTAAGAAGAGATCTTCTTGCAGAGATCTTCTTGCAGGTAGAGAGTGAACCCTTACCAGACATCAAATCTGCTGACAGCTTTTGATCTTCCACCTCCATAACTGTGAGAAATAAATTTCTATTATTTATAAATTAACCAGTCTTAGGTATTTTATTAGAGCAGTTTGGATGAACTAAGAGAGTTGGAGAAAAGAAGTGAGATACAATTGGTGCCAAAATGAGTGATCCCATGCTATAGGAATTACAAAGAAGGTAGCTGAGATTCTTTAGAATAGAAACTGACCCTTATTCATATTGGTAATCCGAACACCTGGAATATTTCCTGGCATATAATAAAGACTCAATGAACATCTGTTGCAGGATTAAAGTAAATAAGTGGTTCATTGTTGGCTGATGCAGAGGAAAAATCTTATGGGTAAAATAGAATTTTAACTCTATCTTGAAGGATGGGCAGGATTTGTATTAATGAGGAGAATAGGAAAGGATACTATAAGTGAGGAAAATGGCAGATGCTAAACCCCAGAGAAGTAAGAAGTGTGTTTTAAGAGGGCGATGAATAAGATTTCCAGGCTAGTGCTAAGAGCACATGGAGCCAAAAGTAAAACCTAAATGTTGCTAGGAAAGGTGAAAAAAGATTTACGAAGAGCCTTAAAAACTAAGCTGAGGAGTGTGGACTTTATTAGGTAAGTAAATGAGAAGTGGAGGAAAGACATAATGAAAAATACTGTTTGAGGGAGCTAACCTGGCAGTGGTGGGAGGACAGAATCCAAGGAGGGGAGTATGAGCTGTGACCCCACAAGGGGAGGTGCCTGCAGCAAAGCAGCTGTTGCTATAGTGCAGAGGTGAAGGACAGTGGAAAGAAGGGAGGAACTGCTTTGGGAGAAACTGGAAAGTAAGAATCCAGAGCATTTGGTGACTTTTAATATGAAGCATGAGAGGCAGGAGCCAGGGGAATAGGATAAAGTTGGTGCTAGTAATGGACCGCAGAAAGAATAAGCAGCATGTTTCAGATGCGCCCTGTGGCATTCTTCTGGGAATAATTGTGTTATCTGTTGCCATGAATTGTCCAATATATATTGGGTGCAATTAGGTACTTATTGAATGCTTATCTTTTGTCCAACTATACCAGAAGCTGTGGGAAATATACAGAAAGAAAGTCAATAACATGAACATCTTCAAAATGCTGGCATTATTTTTTATTGTGTTGTTATTTTATAAACATGTTTGAACCACTGTTGGTTGAATCTACAGATGCGGACCCCATGGATGGGGAGGGCTGACTGTACTATAATTTCTGCTCAATTTACTTACAGAAACACTGACTCTGACAGTGGCAAATTAACTTGCCCAGCATAACAAAACCAGTAAACAGTAGACTCAGAAATAAAATTCCAGCAGTCTAAAGCCCAAAGCCTGCAGCTTCACCATCACACCATACAGGACTTACTGTATGGAAGTAGTTAATAAGGTTAAATAACACTAAATATTACTGAGGAACAAAACCTGTGGTAACATGAAATTTGTTTTAGGGCAGGAGGAAGAGATGAGGCTCCCAAGAGAAACTGCATATGCAATAATATGCCCAGGGTCATTGACAAAAAGGCATAAATCTGGGCTAGATGATGGCCACAGGGTTGAATGGCAAGAACAGTGTTGTCACTCAATATGCACTGGGATCAATCAATTAAATACTTATTGATCACTGATCATACATCTAGTAGTGACAGGCCTAGCATCTGGTAGTGACAGGCCTAGAAGTTGAGGATGAATGTACCCTCTTCTCACATTTTCCAGGCTTCAGTTTTATCTTCATAGTAGTACAGGCCCAGGATACAGTTCATTCAGGCATGAATCATATTTCAGATCAACTCAAGCTGCCCCTTCCTCAAGGGGGCACAAATTCAGAAGAATTCCTGTGATTTTTTAAAATTATTATTTGTAATTTTTTTGAGACTCCAGTTTGGCTCTCTCACCCAGGCTGGAGTACAGAGGCAGTATCTCAGCTCACTGCAACCTCCACCTCCCGGGCTCAAGCAATCCTCCCACCTCAGCCTCTTGAGTAGCTGGGACCACAGGTATGCACCACCACACCCGCTAATTGTTTTGTATTTTCTGTAGAGATGGGGTTTCACCATGTTGCCCAGGCTGGTCTCCAACTACTGAGTTCAAGCGGTCCGACCGCCTTGGCCTCCCAAAGTGCCAGACTACAGGTGTGAGCCACTGCACCTGGCCTTGATCTTCATTATACTCAGCTTCATTGTGTTCAGCCTTATGACTCTGGACAAAGCCTCTAGAAGCTCTAAGTGACATGAGCAGTGTAGTATTTTTAGTACGTAGAATGAGCTGGAGAAGAAATAGAACAGAGTTTAGAAAGATAAATACCTCGGCTGGGCGTGGTGGCTCATGCCTGTAATCCCAGCACTTTGGCAGGCCGAGGTGGGTGGATCACAAGGTTGGGAGTTCGAGACCAGCCTGGCCAATATGGTGAAACTCTGTCTCTACTAAAAATACAAAAATTTAGCCAGGCATGGTGGCGCGCGCCTGTAGTCCCAGCTACTGGAGACGCTGAGGCAGAAGAATTGCTCGAACCTGGGAGGCAGAGGCTACAGTAAGCTGAGATCTCGCCACTGCACTTCAGCCTGGGTGACAGAGCAAGACTCTGTCTCAAAAAAAAAAAGAAAGAAAGAAAGAAAGATAAATACCTAGCACTTTATAAGATGCTTGCCTGGTATGCAATAAATAATTGTTAAAAGAAGAAAGAAACTTTAAAGAAGACATTCTAATAATCTACATTTGAGGAGAAAAGGGCTCTTGCTGGTAGAAAAGGAGAATTAGGAATGAATCAAACGAGTTTTCACAGAAAAAAAAACATAATAGATTGCATGTATGGTAATGGAAAAAGAAAAGTCATGGACTATACCAACTTTTGAACCTATATACTGTGTTTGAGAAATTATATAACTGATAGATTCTGAGAATTAGAAGTTTCATAAGGGTAGGAATTCTCTCTCATTCTCTATTGTAATCTAGAAACTAGCCACATACTTAGTTCATAGTAGACAGGCAATAAATAATGAGGGTGCTGAATAAATAATGTATTCATCTTAAGAAGAAAACCAAACTCTCATAATCCTCAAGCTGTGAGTCTCAACTCAGAGCAGTGACATTTACTGCTGGGAATCCATGTCTTAATGAGCCACTCTTACAGAAGGAACTTTGTTACATCCTTTAATAAGTTAGATCAGGGCGAAAAAAGCCAGAGACAGGGAGATGTTTGAGGGCCACTGTACTAGCACAAATGCCTAGTGGCATTCTTGATTTCAGGTTAGGGCTAGGATCGTGTCTAGAATGAAGGGCCTATATTAGTTATTGACTGGATTCCTGAAACCAACTCCAAGATGAATTTATCAGGAAGGTCAGTGGACCTGTCACTTGCATAAGCCCCTAAATTTCTTAAATTTTTATATACTTTAGACGCCATAAAACCTGGACCTACCACGAAACCATGGGTTATATACATTAGGTCCAACTGGCATAAAAAATGATCTGAATTTCCCTCTTGTCTTTTCATCACCCCAAATAACTGAAGTCTGTATCCTAAGCTTGGAATTAAAACTAAGTTTGAATTTTTGTTATGCCTTTACAAGGTCCATGACTTTAATACACTATTTAATTTCTCTGAGTTTCCGTTTCCTCATCTGCAAAATGGGAATATGAATAACTACCCTTCAGGGTTAGTATAAGCTTAAATGTGCATAAGAGTTCAATAAATTGAGCTACATTATTATTACTACTTTTCTGGAAATGCTGATTTGCAAGAGTTATGTACCAGATTCAGAATATACATTTTCTTTTTTTTAACTTCTGTTCTCTCAATATCCATTGAGTATGAATCTAAACTTAAACACTAAGCTTTTATGAATAATATTCTGAGCTGCAGAGATTACTGTTTCACCAAGTTATTCCAAGCAATTTTTCAGGCTGAACAAAAACCAAATTTATCATATAATTTAGTGGTCTTTTTTTAATCATCTGGAAACAAAAAAAAAGTCACGAACACCGATGAATAGGCCTGCCTGGTGACTCACGTCTGTAATCCCAGCACTTTGAGAGGCCGAGGCAAGAGGATCACTTGAGCCCAGGAGTTTGAGACCAGCCTAAGCAACATAGTGATACCTCACCACTACAAAAAATAAATGTAAAAAAATAGCCAGGTGTGGTGACGCATGCCTATAGTCCCAGACACTTGGGAGGCAAACGTGGGAGGATCACTTGAGCCCAGGAGATCAAGGAAGGCCACAGTGAACCGTGATTGAAACACTGAACTGTAGTCTGGGCCACAGAGTGAGATCCTGTCTCAAAACAACAACAACAACAACAAATTCTATCTATATATCTATCCCAATGAATAAATGAACATGCTTTTGTACTGTAATAAAGAGTGGTTAGAATTTTATTATTTGCATAATCATATTTTAAATAAAAATGGGCAGGCAGGTGCTGTGGCTCACAATTGTAATCCCCGAACTTTGGGAGGCCGAGGTGGTTGGATCACCTGAGGTCAGGAGTTCAAGATCAGCCTGGCCAACATGGTGAAACCCCGTCTCTGCTACAAATACAACAATTAGCCAGGTGTGGTGATGCACACTTGTAATCTCAGCTACTCAGGAGGCTGAGGCAAGAGAATCACTTGAACCTAGGAGGCAGAGGTTTTTCGGTGAGCCAAGACTGTGCCATTGCACTCCAGCCTGGGCGACAGAGTGAGACTCCATCTCAAAAAGTAAATAAATAAAAATGAACTCTAACATACTTTTTACTGAGGGGAGTGCTCTCACATTCTTTTGCTCTTAAATATGTTCTTCTGAATGTGTCTTCCACTTTACCTACTCATATCATTCTGGCATAGGAAGAAAGAAATTAGGCCAAATCTTCCCCAAATATTTAAAGTCTATAGGCTTCTTGTCCTTGCAGTTGTACTTAAGGATCCTTTAATTTTAAAGAAAATAAAATACCAAGAGCTACTCTGAATTCCAGAAGCATTTAGATAATTTTATCTAAACAATCTTAATAGCAGCTACCTGCATTGAAAGCATAGTCATACAAATGTGTGTAAACTATAATTTATTCTGTTACAGAGCTTAGTGTTCATTATTCTGGAAATAACTCCATATCCAGCTCCCTCCTCCCACCCACACCCTCACACTAGGAGTCCAAGGAGCACTAGTCGTGAATCACTATTTTAGGCACTTCAGAATCAGTGGTCAGGGTGTCTTTGCCCATTTGTGTGAGTCTTGATGGCTTCCTAGCCTAAAAGAAAATAGAATATGAAGAAGGAAAGCACCTGGGCTACATTTAGATCATGGGCTCTCCAGACAAAGCCTCCAGACAAAGTTCTCAAATGAA
This sequence comes from Macaca nemestrina, assembly GCF_043159975.1. Taxonomy (NCBI): domain Eukaryota; kingdom Metazoa; phylum Chordata; class Mammalia; order Primates; family Cercopithecidae; genus Macaca; species Macaca nemestrina. The sequence continues at coordinate 152,030,173 of NC_092125.1, read as the reverse complement.
CATATGAGAACAATCTCCTTTTCTAGACTGTCGTCAACCCAAATTCAAATTCCGGTTGTGCTGTTTATTAAAATGTGGGTGTCACCTAACCAAAACGGGCTTCAAAATCTTCTTTATCTGCTAATTACAAGTTATTTTATTTTATTTTATTGACTATTTACTTTTTATTTTTTTGAGACCAAGTCTTGCTCTGTTGCTCAGGCTAGAGTTCAGTGGTGTGATCTTGGCTTACTGCAACCTCTACCTCCCAGGTTGAAGTGATTCTCCTGCTTCAACCTCCCAAATACCTGAGATTACAGGCGCGAGGCACCTTGCCTGGCTAATTTTTGTATTTTTAGTAGAGACGGGGTTTCGCCATGTTGGCCATACTGGCCTCAGACTTCTGACCTCAGGTGATCCACCAACCTCGGCCTCCCAAAGTGCTGGGATTACAGGCATGAGCCACTGCACCTGGACTGATTACAAGTTATTTTAGAAGAAAATACCTTTTATCTGCAGCATCCTCCACCAGCTCAAAGCATCTCACATCTGTTATCTCATATGAGCTACACAACAACTTTGAGCCAAGACAAAACAAAGAAAACTGTTCCCATTTTTCAGATAAGGGAATTGAGTCTGTGATCACATGGCTTTTTCAATTTAGATTTAATCAGTGTTTGAGACAGATGCCTAGCAAGGTTTTCTGATTCTTGAACTAGTTAGTTTCTGACTACCTCCCACTGGTTCTTCCATATCTATAAATCTATGATTCCAAGAATCATGGCCCATCAGAGAGACACACTTTGCAGGGCTTATGTCTGAGACTATTTGGTGGCTGGTAAGAACAGAATAATGCCACTATTCTTCAAGTTTTTTCAAAGGTTGCAGAATCAAATGCAAGTTATTTTTAACATTCTTTGTGAATTCAAATACCAGGTGAATATTGTGATTTTTATTTCGATGACAAGAACATCCATTTAAGTACCTTCCCTCTTTCTTCCCCTTCCCCCCCAACCTCTCTTTTTAACTCACAATCAGGGCCTGCTGGTACTAAGCCTTTTGGCATCTCTGGATGAATCTTATGTGATTTAAAATAGCTGCTACTGAGCTGTTGTTTAGTACTTTAGTCCAAGTTGGCTTTAAGTGTGTACAACGTAGAAAGAATTCTTTTCTGAGGACTGACTCTAAGCTTCAAGAAATGTTGAAGGGTTTTGTTTTCCCAGAGCTGTCAAGTTTCTTTGAGAGAACTGAAAAGGAGAGAACTGAAAAGATGCAACAAAGGAAGATGTGAGAGTGATTTTAAAAAATTTTAAATATCTCTTTGGTTCTCTAATTTTTTTCAAATTAAAGTTGATTGCTAACCATTCCATAGCTAAATGCCTTTACCTTTGGATTGTTGTACTGTGGTGGTATGACCCTTATCTCATGTGTGTGTGTGTGTGTGTAAGAGTGTGTGTGTAAGTGTGTGAGTGGACTGATGTTCCTTTCTTTCAGCCTTTTCTCTGAATGGTAAAGGTTTATCAGAGACTAAAAACTTATCTTTTCAAAATTGAATTTGTAGTAAAAGTGGTTTGATGTAGAAGGGAGAAGGGGAAGTAGAAACAAAAGTAACATTGGAAGAATAATAAGAGAAAAGCAGCAGACAGCAGACCCAAATTGTACAGCACACCATGTTTATGTGATTTACTTGGGGTTATATGTTTTTAAAAGCAATATATAAATGCATAGCAAGATTTTGGCAGATGAAATTATGTTGTGTTTACTTTAAGGCACTCAATGATGATAAACAGTTATTTAGTACAAGTAGTATGCCCGATGGTGCAAAGAACACTGAATTAGATATGGCTCCTGCAAAGGAGGTTTGAAATCTAAATACAAATTAGAGGCAGGATATAAAACACCCAGGAAAAAAACCTAACATTTAAACATGTAAAAATGTCATCATGGGCATTCTAAATTACTTCTAGACATAATTTGTAAAATTTCCTAACTGCACATACAAACAGTGTAAATAAAGTTATATTTACACAGATTCAATCTGTGCAGATGTAAGCACATGAATCTCAGACATACCATTTAAAAGTGATACAGTTAGCTGCTAAATATAGGCATCCACCTGAAAAGTGCTGTCCTTACTGTTCATCTCCCTTACATTTTTAATTACATTCAATTTCTTTATAAATTAAAAGTTTGAATAAACATCCAAACATTTGTTGTTTCTGAATAATATGTGCCGTATATATTTCAGTAAAATTTTCTCTAAATGATTTTTAAAATTTCTATTTGGCTCCTGTAGTCTCTCTTCACTCACTTTAATAAAATATTTCACTGGTTTTTTTAAGTTGGCAAAATGGAAAATTGAAGAGCCGTTGAAGAAAAACAAACCAAATTCTTCATGTGAACAATCGTTTCACATTGATGTCTTGAAACAAGAAAGATTTCTCCTATTTATTTACCAGAGATGAGTACAGATAATTTCATTGTACATCGATTTTCTCTAAGGAGGGAGGAAATGTGGTCAGCTAAAACAAAGCACTGAAATGGGGAATCAGCTGCCACAACATCTATTCTCATCTCTATCTTCACAATTTGCTCGGACTCTTAGAAACTCACTTGGTTTCCATGATCCTAGGGTTTTTTTGTTTGTTTGTGTCTTTGTTTCTTTGTCGTCGTTGTTTTCCTTTGGTGGTTATTTTATTTTTTGTTTTGTTTTGTTTTTAATGAACATAATCAGACTTATAGTTAGAATTCTTGAGCTGTTTTGTTGAGATATTTAAATTGGTCTGTTCTATAAACAATATATTCATAAAATGGTAACCAATATAATCATACATCATTCAGGAATATAATCATATGAAATTCATGTAGCTAAGTGTTTAGTGAGCGCCTACTGCTTGAAGGGGACTGAGCTAGGCACTGCATAAGTGTATTTGGTCTTTAAATCACAACATACTTATGTAACTGTCATTATATGAAAATGTAAGGCTCTCAGTAGGAAATACTGTGTGAAGTAAGAATAAAATTGTCCAGAAGAATATTGCCATGAACTTTAAATACAAAGACCTCCTTTATTTTTGAGAAATATTTGTTAGACACACAAAACATTTCAACTCTCTTGACCTGTTTTTATTGTTTTTGAATTACTGTTTTTAAATTTATGGACTATGTCCATTGTATACATTTTAAAAATTGGCATGAATATGTATATTTACATATGTATATAACTAGAAAAAAGCATCATTCTATACCAGAAACACATACATCTGTGCCTTTTAAAGTTATGAGTTAGGACTTACGGTATGACTATTTCTTATTGTTTGTTTGTTTTGTTTTGTTTTGTTTTTGAGACGGAGTTTTGCTCTTGCTGCCCAGGCTGAAGTGCAATGGTGTGATCTCGGATCACCACAACCTCTGCCTCCCGGTTTCAAGCGATTCTCCTGCCTCAGCCTCCCGAGTAACTGGGATTACAGGCATGCAGCACCACACCCTGCTAATTTTGTTTTTTGTTTTTTTTGTTTGTTTGTTTGTTTTTTGGAGAGGTGGCGTTTCTCTCTGTTGGTCAGGCTGGTCTGGAACTCCCAACCTCAGGTGATCTGCCTGCCTCAGCCTCCCAAAGTGCTGGAATTACAGGTGTGAGCCACCACGCCTTGCCCACTATTACTATTTCTAATGAAAAGCATATTATCCTTACTAAGAGTACTGCTATTTTTCCAGTTGCCAAGTTTCTTATGCTAGGCCTGTCTTCTTTTTATTTATGTTTTTTTAATTTTTTTTTTTTAGATGGAGTTTCACTCTTGTTGCCCAGTCTGGAGTCCAGTGGCACCATCTCAGCTCACTGCAACCTCTGCCTCCCAAATCAAGTGATTCTCCTACCTCAGCCTCCCAAGTAGCTGGGATTACAGGTGCCTGCCACCACGCCCAGCTAATTTTTGTATTTTTAATAGAGACGGGGTTTCACCATGTTGGCCAAGCTGGTCTCAAACTCCTGACCTCAGGTGATCCACCTGCCTCGGCCTCCCAAAGTGCTGGGATTACAGGTATGAGCCACTGTGCCCGGCCGTGTCTTCTTGATTATGGGAAAAGACAGGAAAATATAAATAAAATGTCCTTTCAAGTTGTTGATTTTATAATCATGCTTTTTAAAAAATTATCATTAAAAATATTTTGGTCTTGGGTATTTAACAAGAAGTTCTGGGGCTTTTACTAGGTTTTATTTATATTTTGCTCTTCTCATCTATATTAGATAGGAATTTTGTTGGGTTATGATGACATGGAAACTCTGAAACACAGTGGCTCAAACAAGACGCAGGTTAATTCCCATTCACGTAACAGTTTGGATAGGCAGGGTTGTTGGTGTGCAGCAGCTGTACCATCTTAGAGACATAGCCTCCCTCTGTGTAATAGCTCTGTCATCTTCAACTGTGGCTTCCATCTCTTGACCCACCATGGCTGCTCTGGCTCCAGCCATCATCTTTGTCATTAGCCAGCAGGGAGGAAAACAAGAAAGGAAATGCATGCCTCTTTCTTTTGAGGACGTAATCTGAAATTTACACATGTAATTTCTGAAATTATTTATGGTAGATGTTCAGACACTACCACACTAGAGGACAAAATGAAGTAGTGAGATGCTTGCATCTATACACGGAATCTCTGGATACAATAACCACAAATGCCGCCTCATACAAGGGCGTTATGTCGATGACTTATGATAGGCAGCATTGTAGATGATCCTCTGAAATGACGACAACTAAGTAAAGTTTGGAATAAGACAACATAAAGGGCCAGGCACTGTGGCTCACACCTATAAGCCCAGCACTTTGGGAGACCAAGGTGGGCAGATTGCTTGAGCTCAGGAGTTCAAGACCAGCCTTGACAACATGACAAAAACCTGTCTCTACCAAAAATACAGAAAAATTAGCCAGTCATGGTGGTGTTTTCCTGTGGTCCCAGCTACTTGGGAGGTTGAGGTGGGGGGATGGCTTGAGCCTGGGAGGCGGAGGTTGCACTGAGGTGGATCGCACCATTGAACCCCAACCTGGGTGATAGAGTGAGACTGTCTCAAAAAAAAAAAAAAAAAAAAAAAAAACAGACAACATAAAATCTTCCCTTAATTTATTTTTCTGGAAAACTCAGTGCAAAATAAAAATCTCTGTGTGGGATGTGAACAGAATTAGGTGTGTATATTTATAAATTATCCAGGTTTTTACCAAGAAATGTCCAGCAGTTTGAAAGTCATGATAGATACAGATAAATTATTTTTTGTGTGAGACTGTGTCCTAAACTTTGTAAGATAATTACCACCTCTAGTCCTGCCCACTAAATTCCCTCCTCCAATTACTATGACAACCAAAAACAGCTCCAAAAATGTACAAAATGACGCCACCACCACCCCTCCCCACCAGGACTGTAAAACTCATATTGACAGCTCTAGAGCTACAAGGCATGTTAGCATCTGGTCTCACTTCCAACATACCACAGATAACAATATCACCAAACATTTCACAACGTTTGCATGTGAGTCTCAGATTTCCGCCACTAATATCTATATCACTGCCCCCGATCGCCTGATGCTACACATTCTAGGCTTTTCTTAGGACAGCATTTCACTTTTAGGTACCAAAGCATATGGCATGTTATGAGTTTAAGCTGCTATAATAAAGGAACCCAAAACTGAACAGACATTTATTTCCTTCTCCTATAGAAGTCCTTCCAGCATTCTAAGACTAAGAAGGCAGACTGACAACGTGAGGACCCTCACTGCTACTCTCTTTCTGCTCTGTCATTCTCAACATCTACGATTTCCATTTCAGAGATCCAACATGACTGCTCTAGCTCTAGCCATCACATCTGTATTCCAGCAATCAAAAGGGAAAAAAAAAATTTTTTAAGGCATTTTTTCTTTCCTTAAAGGGCAAATCCCAAAAGCAGACAGACAATTTCTCTTACATCCCTTACTCTAGAACTTAGTGTTTTTATTTTTGAGATTCTAAAACAAAAAATGACGAGTGACTCTAAGAATCTAGTATGTACTTTTCTCCCAAACAGGTGGCATAGTGAAATGAACCCCAAACTAGAAATTCTAATTCTGGTTGTACTGCTAACTAGCTTGGAGATCTCAGGCAGGTCATTTAACTTCTATGATTGTTTCTCCATCTGTAAAATGAGAAAAGGGGAGGTGAATAGGTTATTTCTAATTTCCCAATTCCAGAGTATAATAGCCAGGACATCATTATGACTAGACTAAATCTTAAAACTTTTTTCCTACAAATTTTGCAATCTGTTCATTGTAGGTGATTGATTTTTCAGAACTCATTCCAATTTTATAAAGTAAGTTAGGAACATGGAATTTAATGAAAGAACATTTTACTTTAGATTTTTGTCATAATGCTCTTAAACAAATTTTAATGCTTTTAAACACTTACCACATGCCAGACACTGAATTAGACACTACAGATAAAATGCAGAGCAAGATTGGCACAGTGTCTTCCCTCATGGAAAATACAGACAAATAGAAAATAATGGAAATGCATAGTAAGTGCTTGAAGGAAATGTATAAATGTCTAAATGAGACACTAACAGAGGTGACCAGCTTTAGATAGGGTGATCACAAAGGCCAGAGGCCTTAGAAGCAAAGGAGCTGGTTGTGCACATTGTGGGGATAGTGAGAGCATTCCAGGCAAAGGGGGTTGCTTGTATAAAAGTCCTAGGAACCTGAGAAAAAAAACTAAAAAATAAACACGGGCCGGGTCATACAGGTACTGACAGGCCTTAGTAAGAAATTTGAAAGTATTAAGATTTATTCTCAGGAAAAGAGGAAGGCAATGAAGGGTTTCAAAAATTATGTGAATTAGCTAACAGTCTAACATCACTTTTGCTTTTGTTGGATGGAAATAAAAGAGAAAGCAGAGAGACCAATAAAATAATCCAGAGATAAATGGTGGCAGTTGAGACAAAGGGGTGGTAATAAGAGAAAGAAAAAAAAAATACCAGTATAAACTGCAATTTTAAAAGCTTAATTTTATACCTAATGGTATATATAATCAATCAATGAACAATCACATTTTGAGGTCCTACCATAGGTCCAGATGGAAGTGTAAAGGTGAAGGGTATATTGCCCCTGCCCTCTAGGAACTTATAATTTATTTGTGGGGGAACAGCTAACAAATAGGAAACCATATCAACAATCTTATAAGAATTTCTCTGATACCTTATAAAAAGTGATTTATTTCTCTTATGTCTTTGAATTAACAGGGGAATATGTAGAAATCTTAAAATATTATGTCTGTGTTGTATCCTGCTATTGTTTATTATGTTTACAGACTGATTTTCCTGTGCAAATACCAGAATGCAACCAATCTCCAAATGGACGTTTCTTTCTTTTCCACATATTATATTTTTTCTTACTTAGGCAAGCTCTTGGATGTGGAGTAGGTACCAGACTGTGCTGATGGTAGGATTAAAAGAACACTCCACTTACACTTTACCAGTATATGATAAGATCTCACTCACGCCTGCCTACAGAGACCCTGAACTCTCGCCTTTTCACACACCCACATTGGCAAACACCTCAGCCTAAGAGACAAACTCACAGATGGCAAACATAGGGTATTTGCTGTCTAGAAATTATATGAAACTGATTAAATTTCAAATAAGAAAGAAAGATCAAATGTAGCGAATGATCTCATTTAAAATAATCAGTGCACTGTTTAGAAATACCTTTTCCTACCAGGCGCAGTGGCTCACACCTGTAATCCCAGCACTTTGGGAGGCTGAGGTGAGCAGATCACCTGAGGTTGGGAGTTGGAGACAAGCCTGACCAACATGGAGAAACCCCATCTCTAACGAAAAACACAAAATTAGCTGGGCATGGTGGTGCACACCTGTAATTCCAGCTACTCGGGAGGCTGAGGCAGGAGAATGACTTGAACCCAGGAGGCAGAGTTTGTGGTGAGCTGAGATCACATCACTCCATTGTACTCCAGGCTGGGCAACAAAAGCAAAACTCCATCTCAAAAAACATAAATAAAATAAAAAATAAAAAAAAAATCTTTTCCAAACAATATCTTGGAATAAGCTAAAAGTAACTTGCCTCAGACTTAAAGGTCCTCGATGAAAGGGGCTATAGTTTTGCTACTTAAATTACTCTTTCAGGTAAATTTTCAAAAAATATTGGCATTGGAGAACTTCACGTGAAAACCTCATGCCCATGGCCTAGGGTTCTCACCCCATACCACAGGTGTGAACACCATCAGACTTGCACGTTCACAACAGTAACCACAGTTCTTGCGGATGGTAATGTGTATATCTCTCCAAGTCTGTCGACAGCAACAGGAATGAGGAAAGTAAAAGGATGCCAGAGGCCTAACACTCATGGCCATTACCATTCCCAGAGTGCCTTTTGCAGGAGTAGGGAATGGTAATTCTGATATCCTGGACACATTTTTAACTGAGTAATAACACTTTGCCTACTTAAATGCCCCCTGTAGTTTCAATTAACTGGGCATGCTTCTGAACATTCTTTTGCTGTTAGGCGAGGCATGGTTACAGCAGACGCGCATTGCTTCAACAGTGAATAAAAGTGCGTTCTCATCTAGAACCAACTTTTCAAACCTGTGCAAGGGTAAGGATATAATTTAAACATTTAGGCCCTAATTTGCAAGACATTTTCAGAATAGTAAGGTCAATAACACTTGTATAACATTTCCACTCTGGGAAGAGGGCCCAAAATCTAAGAATACAGTGGCTATTATTTTGATTATCAATTCAATAAGTAGAATCATGACATTATTGCTATTGAATGCCTAGTTAATAACCACATAAGAATACTTCAGAGCTCAATAGAAATATAAAGAATATTTATAATGCAGCAATGGATTATTCAGATTTTATAACAGTTATTTTTCGGCAAATAATGTTGCTTATAAAAATCATAGTCCCCTATCTCAACATTTCTTCCACTATTCTATGGGAAACTGTTGTCCATGGAAATCTTAATAGATGTCTGTCAACAACCATTTATGTTAACTAACAAGTTTAGAATATACTGGGTCGAAGTTAAACACTTTTTGTCTTGCTTTTTTTTTTTTTTTTTTGGTTTTGCTGTTTTTGCAAAGCCTTAATAATACGCTAATGTTTATTTTGAACTTCAACATAAGTTTTCTAGCATGTAGGGCTGTATTTCCACAATTAATGTGACTATAGGGCCCTGGAACATATATGCTACGGTCTGAATGTTTGTGTCTCCCCCAAAATTCATATGTTAGAATCCTAATTCCCAACATGATGGTATTAGGAAATGTGGCCTTTGGTAGGTGATTCAAGAATGAGGGCAGAGCCCTCACGAATGGAATTAATGACCTTACAGAAAAGTCCCAAGGGAGTTGTTCACCCCTTCCATCCTGTGAGGAAACGGGGAGAAGGCACCATCTTTGAAGACGCAGGCCTTTGCCAGATGCCAGATCTGCTGGCACTTTGACCTTTGACTTCCCAGCCTCTAGAACTGAGAGAAATACATTTCTGCTGCTTATAAGTCACCCATTTACAGTATGTTGTTAAAGTAGTATGAATAGACTAAGACAATATGTTAACATACGTTTTCTATTTAAAATGCATATTTATTTCTGATTACTTCTTACCCCTTCTACTGCTGCTACTCCAACTAGAATCTACATCGCCTTTCACTGGCTTACTACGACAGCCTTACGAATTCAATTCACCTTCCTGCTTCTAGCCCTGTCCCTTGACAGTCTATTTTCAAGAGGCAGTCAACAACATCCCTTAAAAATCTGCAAAGAACTGTATGATGGTTTCCCATTTCCTTCAGAACAAAAGCCAAAGTCCTCACCATGTCCTGAGGAGCCATAGGTTATCTCACCTCTCCCTCTCCTCGAGTTTTTCTAAACTCATCTCCTTTTGCCTGCTTGGTTTTAGCTTCACAGGTCTGTTGAAAGTTTCTCAATACACCAGGAATGCTTCCATTAAAGCATATTTACACTGGGTGTTCTGTCTGCTTGGCAGAGCCTTCTCTAGATAGCCACAGGGTACATTCCCTCACTTCCTTCCAGTCATTTGCTCAAGTGGTGCCTTCTCAGTGGGACCTGCTCTCACCAATCCACCTGTTTCAGATGCTAACCTCTACCCTAACCTATCTGGCAACCCTGATTCCCTTTATCCCACTTTTCCCTGGATCCACTGCATTTATCATCTATGACCATGCTACAAAATTAAGTAACTTATTATGTTTATTTCTGACTCCAACTAGAAAGAAAAGTGCAGGGAGGCACAGATTTTATTTTACTCTAATGTAGCTCTAATTTCTAGAACAGTGGCTAGCATGTATTGGGTTCTTGATAAATATTTACTGAATAAAGAAAAAGAAAAGAATGTTCTCCATAGAGGTGTTTTTAAAATCAAATTGTGTCATAAAATGAAATGCTTCTTTTTTCCCTGTTATAATATTTATGGTGTTTGTTACAGTTACTGATGTCTTCGAATCTAGGAAATATAAATCGGGGGATACTTGCATTTTTCCAAACTCGCTGCCATCAGAGTTAATTTAATATCTGGTAAAAAGAAGAAGCCGAATGTCATCTGTGACTTCTCTTTTTCTAATTTTATCACTCCTTTCTCTGTACCCAAAATTAATTTTTTGCCAAGTTGCCTAGCCCTGCCAACTGTATTTCAATAATAACGTCGTCATTAATTTCCTTCCCTCCTTCCCTGCTAGGAAGGGCACACATAGAGAGACAACTGCCAATAATCCTACAGGGGAGGCCGGAACTCTATCATAGGTGGCCTTCAAGGCAATTAAACTTTTCGTGGTAAACAATAGCAAGCCACTACCTTTTTTAAAGCAAGATCAGAATTTTTAGAAAGGTAACTCTGACAGTGATGTATCAAATGACCTGAAGGTCAGCAGAACTCTCATTTCTAATTCTGCACGAACTCTTGATCTCCTGCTATGTGATGATCTTTCCATCAGTTTCTCATCTGCTTTCTCTTTGGTCACCTACTCACATCTCAAACCTGCTCCTTCTCCAAGAGCCTGAGTGTACAGCAAAGACCCAGGTCACGAGACATCCCTGGTTCCATCACCTTTGCACCTTTGACATGTTTCTAGTCTTCTTACACACTCTGATCAGAAGAGAACAAAGGGAGAAAGGAGAGAAAAAGAAGGATTCAACATTTATTTCTTATAATCTCTAAATAATCTCATGTAATGTGAGTTAGTCCCACCTTAAAGTAAGGGGATTGAGGTTCGAAACACTAAAATATTTTACTCAACATCAAATAAGTAGTGGTATTCAAGCTTATAGCTGCCCAAAAGAATAAAAACAGTAAGACTGATTGACTTTTTTTATTTTTGAGACTGATTCTCGCTCTTTCGCCCAGCCTGGAGTGCAGTGGTGTGATCTCGGCTCACTACAACCTCCGCCTCCCGGGTTCAAGTGATTCTCCTGCCTCCCCAGTCAGTAGCTGAGATTACAGGCATGCACCACCATGCCAGGCTAATTTTTGTATTTTTAGTAAAGACAGGGTTTCACCATGTTGGCTAGGCTGGTCTCGAACTCCTGACCTCAAGTGATCCGCCCGCCTCGGCCTCCCAGAGTTCTGGGATTACAGGTGTGAGCCCCCGAGACTGGCCTGACTGACTTCTAATGAGCACCTAAGTTCCAGATACTGAAACATATCCTTTACATGAATTATTTAAATTCCAATAGGCTTATGGGGAGCTTCAGTTGTTATCCCCATTTTACAGAACAGGAGACCAAGATTAGGAAGATTAAGTAATTTTCCAAAATTCACATGGCTAATAAATGATGATTCTAGGACTAGAGCCCAGTTTTATCTAACTGGGGTGAGAGGTCCTAACCCCCACACTATCAATAAACTCCAGTGCTTCCCAGTGGGTCATCTTGCCTCCTGTGGTATGGAAAACAAGAGCCACAGGGCAAACACTGGCCTGGCCCGGACCATCACTACATGACGGTCTGTCAGCCTTAGGTGTCAGTGAGCCCCTGCTCTCTCTGCTGGCGGCAGGCCTGGCGCAGCTGTTTATCCTGCCACTGGGTGCCGGGGAAAAGGAATAGCTCTGGATGGATCAGTGCTCCTAAAAATAGATTTTTTTTTTCTGTACTGTTTCCTGCTTTAACAATTTATATCCCATCCGCCAGTGCCACCATCACCACCTGCCCCTAGAATCGTGAGGAAGAAAGAAAACTCTAAAGCTTAAGATGCAAGAATTTTAGTTGAATTTCAATTGTGACTATCAAAGCAGAAAAGTCGTCTGTAAATATTAAAATTGTACCGTTATCTTTCTGCCCAGCACTATGGGTTACATGTGGACTTGGCACCATTTTATTTGGGAACACAAAGGCCGGCTTACTCCTTTTTCTTTTTGGATATTCACTTAGTGTTGGCTCAATACTTGAGGTTCTTGGGTAAAGGTTTCTCAATTAGATAGTTAATTTCAATCTAAAGAGTTATTACTCAAAATACTCTGTGATATGAAGACTGGTGTGAATAAAGACAGAAAAATTTCATTCCCATAGATATAGCATAATAATAATGATAAATTAGGAACATCACAGACGTACTCACTCCATGCTCAGATCTGCCAAGAAATGGCGTTTATTTCTTTTCAATTGATTGGGTCTTCTTCATAATTCCACATCCACTGGGGAGCCTAGAAAAGTTATTTCAGTTACATTGTTGATTCCATCTGATTAGATAATTCAACCCATCTCTTTATGTAACTCAGTTTCTGCTTCCATGAGTAAGAGAAACACTTGTCAGATTTCCAGCCTCTCCACCTGGATTTATATGGATTTATGTGAAATGAGTGCGGTGAACATAATCTTAGGGAAGGTGGAGTCCTGGAGTTGAAGAGGTGTCCTCTGAGCTCTCCCGGTCTGGCCTTCTCCTGGAGGTGGTCATCTCAGGAGGGACTTGTCCATCCCCAAGGCATTCTGAAGCCTCCGTTGCTAGAAACTGCCTTTGGTGATATTCATTCATGTTTTGTTCACTTAATTCTTACAGCGTTTCAGGGCCTCACTAGCCATCTCCCCTTGTTGATCAAGCCCCCATCTTCGCTTTTGCTGAAAATAGTGATTCCCAGTGGGATCTTTATCTACCGTGAATGGCTTCATTTTCTTTAGACCACCTGCTTTGGCAAAGTTTCCAGGCAAGACCTTCCCTACTTCCAGCCAGATGCCCCTAGTTCATTTCACAGGACACTCAGAAAAGCTCCCATACCATACAAGAGCTGAGGGAGATTCTGAGGGGTTAAACTCAGATCTTTCTACAGAAAACCACAGTAAGCCACTGAATTTAATTTTATGTAAAACCCCCAGTAGTTAAGCAGAAGGAACGTGTAAAGCGATAGCTTCCCATCCTCTTGAAGGGGCAGAAGGCCCTTTCCCCTCACCATTCCCCTCAAATTCTCTGCAACATCTCTATACTCTTCTGTCACTCAACCCGCACCACCAGGAATTGGTGAAAACTAGAGAAGCTGGAGCAGTATTCTCCTATTTCTCTGCCTTCTACCAAGAATCCAGTGGGAACTGAGGAGCCAGGCGTTTCCCGGCTTCTTCCTAACCTACCCTGCGCTCACTTTCATTTAAGACTCTCTAGTATTATTTGTCTGGCGGCTTCTCAATAGTTAAAGAAGAAATAAAGGAATTTAGAAAATCTTTTTCTTTCTTACAATCCAAATTTCATGACTATTGTCTTGGCAAAGAAGTCAAAGGAGCCAGCTTTTGAGATTCAAAACTGATCAATGGCTTCTTTGTTCTAATCTTGGGAATGCCTAGCTTCTCCTTCCCAGAGGCTATGTGCTTGGGAGGTAGAAGTTTGCAACAAGGGAACTTGATTTAAGGGATAAGTGTCAGTGCTTTGATTTACTATCTCAAACGATTTCAAATAATTCTCGTTATAACTCCCACCAAAATAACAATATTAGATTCTTACTATGTCAGATATTGTGCATCAATGTTATTTTATGTTTTACTTAATTTTTACAACAACCCTGTTATGAAAGTCTTATTACACACATTTTCAGAGTAGAAAATCAAGTCTCAGAATGATTCACACAGCCTGGAAGGAGTTCTTTCTCTTATCCACTGCAGTCTAAAATAGTGTTTCTCAGTTTGACTACAGCCCACACAAGAAATATAATTTATGTCCCAATCCAAATACACACATAACTGAAGAAAGAGTTTCACATAACAATACTTAACTTGCACTCAATTTCTTATGTTCTGTGCAATTCTCTTCCTTTCTTTTTTTATTCTTTTTAATGCTAATCACAATCAACTAAATTGATTTCCTGACCTACTAAAGGGTCATAATTGACAGCTGAAAAATGCTGCTCCAGCACCTGCAGCATCAATATTACAGAATTCTAGTAGAAATTACATCAAACTATTTAGCCATTTGGAAATCAGGCTAAGGTAATTCTTCATATACAAGTTATAATTGGGAGCACTTCAGTATGAAAGACTTGAAGCAAGTAAAATAGTGAGTTAAATGTCAATTAAATACTGTTAGGTAGCTTTAAAATTACTTAGCAAGAGGAAATCCAGAAGCTGAACAAATATAGATTTGTGGTTGACTTGCCATTTTTAAGTAGTTTCACAAAATCCTCTTTGGGTTAGCCTCTCAGAACTTGTATCTAGGTATTTTCACTCTTAATTTTGATCTGCAGGACATAATTGTATTCCAAGGTTTTTATTTTTCCCCAAGGATTCAGATTAAAATGTAGCATTGTTTTCATCCAAATTGTATTCCAAATCTCTAAATAATTTCAAAGAAGAAAAGCTTTCATGAGTCCCAAATTCTTGGATGATTAAGGATTTGAGTCAGTGGACATCCTGCATTTGGAGTGAGCAAGATAAACTCCAGGCTGATGATGTCAATTAATTTGGGAATGAGTGAATGACATTTCAAAAAACAGAAAGTTGAGAAGGTGTTCAAGAATTTCCAGCCCGTAAAGGCTAGGAAAAGGCAACAGATTTCTGCCTTTCAACCCAAAGCTCATTACAAAGTTGTATGTTGGAGTGCTTTGCTTTAGGCAACTTTCAAGTAAATCAAGAAATGAGCCCTCTCCCATGTTTGCTGCACTTTCCAGTTCTCACTAAATTATACTTTTGACCTCTGAGACATTTGCAATGGCACAAAGATGTGGTTACAAATTGGATTAGTATTACCAAGCAGATCCTTTTGACATGCTGGAAGACCTAATCCATCAGTTACCTACTGAAGCCAAATGGATGACGTTAGTAGCTCCATGGAGTAGGTTTTGAGAGACACAACTGGAGGACAAAACAGAAACTTTTGAAAATCTGGAAAAGAAACTATGCAAAACAAAGGAAAGGAAGAATGCTCGAATAAATGCTGGGAGACCTAGATTCTGGCCCAGCAACCACCACAGAATAGTTTCGGAAGACTTACAAACTTTGACCTTTTTCGTTTTCAGATTTCTCATCTGCAAATGTCTTCTGTAGCTTGTCACCTGCAAATGGTCTCCTAGTAACTACTGACATGCCAGACAGTTGGGATCTATTCTCTCCCTCAAATTGCACACAAGATTGAAATCACCATATTCTTCTATACTCTTATTAGATAAATACAATTCAGAGATTACTATAAATAAGCAATCCTCCTGGAATCTGGCACCACTGGGAAGAACCTAGCCACCAGTGGTTTTAGGAAAGAGTTAAGGGAGAAGGCATAACATGTTAACAAGATCATGGGATGAGAAATTCACACAACCTGTAGAGGGCACTAAGGTACTTTTTAGAGAAAGAATCAGACTAATGGGCATGAGAGGTACCTGTTACCCCCAAATGAGAAGCAAATGGGAAGAAAAGATGAGTGAAAGAGGTATCTTCATTCATCGTTCCTCACACGGTTCTGTTAATCCCTGCCTTCTATACCAAGTAGACAATAATCACAGTAATCAGTGATTACAAAAGATAAACTATTAACTGTTAGAAAAGGGAAAAAATTACAAAAAGAAAAGCTTCTTTGTAAGGATTTGATAAATGAGCCCTTGATACCTAATAACTTCAGGATTTACCATTGGTCTGAATTAGGAAATCCAAGGAGAAAACGTTTGAAGCTCTTGCCATATTGATTATTGGCAGAGCAGAGGTAAATTAGGGGGAAGATCCAAGGAGTATCATAGGGTAAGGTCAAAGGATAGCACAGATGGAAGATGCAAGTCAATGCCTTATATTGCAAGATTATTTCTCAGGAAGGAATGAATAGGATTCAAAATGATGCCCAGAAATGCCCTCACTTTTGTATAATTCTTAACAATTTGCAAAACCTTTTGTAAACCTTTTGTAAAGCTGGAGTCTCATTTGATCCTCATGACAGCCATTTGCAACTGAAGGTGTAGAGAGGTGATGTGGCTTTCCCACAGTAACACAGTAAATTTCAAAACTGGGTCTTTAATAGAAATTAATTTCCAGTGATTTTTAACAGAACATCGGGCTGTTCTACCAACCCAGAGTGCTTTTGGGGACTTATTCACATTGGAAAAATTCTGTTACAAGCCCAAGAGATGTCAGTTTATGTTGTAAAGTGAAAATCAAATGGCAGATATTCACAAAGTAAAATAAAGACAATTTCTTATCACAGGCTTTGTAGCTCTAAGAAGCTAACAGGAGTTTTCACAACACAAATGGCTAATGTTAGCAGCATGCCGAGTTGGCAGTCATGCCGTCTGCCTGATCAACAATATGCCATTCTGTTCGAAATTTATCCTGTTACAATTCCTCTGGGTAAAGGTATCATTTCCAAAATGTCCCTATCAGAAAGTAAATAGAATTTGTAATAAAAACTAATAGAAGAGGTGGGAGCATATATGCTTTCCGTTCTACCCCCCTCACAGAAAAAAAAAAAAAAATTCATTACTGCCTATATTCAGATGATTACTGTCCCAAGCCAAAGCTCCAGGAAGGGAATCTAGAGTCAAAACAGGAAGAACAAGTTTGGGTGTGAACTCCACAGGGAAGCCTCAGGCTGAGACATGATGATGTCATCGGCTTCAGGAGGGGCTTTGAAGTCAGACCCAAGGTTGAAACCCAGCTCTGCCTCTTAGAAGATGTACTGAGATTCATTGAGCTTCATTTTCTATGCAATGAGGATGAAATTCTGATCCTGCAAGTTGATGTAAGGATCAGAAATAATACATGTAAGTGTGTGTCAGATAATAAATCCTCAATAGGTGGAAACTAGAATTTTTGGGTCCCAGATGCTTGATGGGAAATGGGGCACAGAGTAATGTTGAAAGCCCTAAAGACAGGTTTTCCCTCTTTTCAAGTCTGCTAGAGACTAGCCCTGACACCAGGTCTTGCGGAAGGTCTGTATATCCAACAGACCAAGGACTTTTTCAGAAGACAGCTTTTGTCGAATGTCACCTTGAGTCCCCAAATGTAACGATTTATTATACTTTGATTTGTACAAGTCCTCCAAGATCAAAGATGGATTCTGAATGTTAGTTGTCAAATGAACAAACGATTGTGGAAATATAAAAGCAAAGCAATTCATGTTGCCTTAGGAATAGCTCATTTGCAAAATCTAATATGCTATTACATTGACATATTTCCTCATTTCATCTATTAAATCTTCCATTTTAGTAAAACTAGTTTGTCACAACCAAATGCTGTGATTATGTGCATTTACGTATACATCATATGTGTATAGTCTGCCTATAGTGTCTAAAGAATGCTGGGTCTGAGTTGAAAAAAGGAAATTAAGATCTAGGTGTGAATGAACAGTCTCTGCATTTCAAATATCTTTGAGTATGACTACCTTCTTAAAAATACTTCTGAAATACACAGCTTTTTAAAATTTTAGTTCTTCTAGCACATCAATCAATCAATCAAACTGTAAGTTGTTCTTTTAAAAATGTCCATTTGGAAAACTTACGAAAAATAGATCCCGTGAATTGAAATACTCCCTGAGTTAACTGAAATGTGTTAGTGGGAACTCCTTGTGAGATATTATATTGGAGGTAAAGAATCACTTTCCTGTTCCCTGAGTTTTTGTTATCATCTTCCACCTTGGACTTGGCCTATTTTATTTGAATCTGCCTTTATTTGACCTGGGAAAAAAATGTTTATGTAAAAATTGACCCGTCTCTGGCTCTCGCGGCAGCTTGTTTGTGGTATAGATGAGTGTGCTGGTTCAAATTCCTCTGTTCACTGTTGACTAAGACCTTGAAGAGTTCTTCAGGCTCCACTAGGCCCTAGAAGAGTCTATTGAGAGTCTCAGCCTTTTTCTTCCTGCCAAGTTACTTTTTTATTAGGTAGATAAACTCCTGAATTGTTGAGAAACAGCTGTTCGAAGAAGGATTTGGCTGATTCTCATGAGGTTTCTGGGTGCATGGGAGATATATTTGCGTCTGGGATCCATTGGTCCTTAGCACAGTTAGACCTGGATGACCTCTCTTTCTTGCTCTATAAAGGTTTCTGGAATGTGATGGAAATGCAGCACTGCTTTTCAGGGAAAGCCGCAGCCACTCAATCAATTTCCTTTTGCTTTCTGTCTCCCATCTAAGTGTGAATCTCTCTCCATAAATGTTAGTCTTTAAAATTAGGATTTCAGGCAATTTAATGTTTACTAGATGAACGCTAACCACATAAAGTATATGAAACTTTACTTAGAAAAAAAAAACAGAAAAGAAAGAAAAAGAACCCCCCAAAAAACCATGACTTCTGACTAAGACTAAGCCTGGTCAGATACATGAAAGGGTTTAAACTGTTAATTTTCACATATTGCTCAAGTAAGCAAAACTAAAAGCATTTAATTTCTTTAATAATCTCAGACATGGTTTTCTTATAATGTACTACACAATCTGTATTGATTACTCTGTCGGTGAGATGCACATTTAATAAACATGTATTCCAAAGTGAAGCGTAAAATCAAAGTTGAAATTACTATTCTTGAAAGCCACTTTTCCCACCAGTGTGTCAAAACAAAGTGATTGGGGGACAACAAAGACTTACATTTCAATTGTTTCTTGAGAAACAAATTGATAATAGGCATTAAGATGAAGAGGGCATTTACAGACAGCAGAGGAATAAATTCCATACTTTTTCAAAACATGTTAGTGTGGAGATGACGTCCACCCAATCATTTGGGAACAGAAAAGAGCTTAGCTGGAAGCTGTAAAGGAAGAATAAATTTTTAGTGTTTCTGAAAAACACATAAAAATTTTCGGTATTATTTAAAAAGTATTGAATTGATAAAAAATTTAAATATCAAATTCCATCCACTATATGTACCATTTATATATGCATATAATAAAGATTAGATTATAAACTTTTACCATTATTTTTGCAAAGGGCACTATTTACATATAAGAGCAAATTTCTTTGCCAAATTTAAGCACCCAGTTTTTGAAGTTTTAGTATCTCCCAAAGCAGTATTTGCAGCTATGCAAAATTTTTTCACATCTTTAATGCTCTTCAGAAGAGGTCTATAGAAGGCAAATTGTAAATGTGTAAAGTGGTAAATAGAAGCGGTGATTCAAAGGAAAAGCAAATTGACATTTGTAGTAGTAGAGGGTACTGTTGTTTTTGATTTGTTATATGCCTTAATCTGGTATGCTATTTCACCCTTCATGACACACATCGATACCTTCTTTATGTCTGGCTATTACCACTCATTTAAAAATCTATTTTACATGATCCTTTCAGCCAAAAAAAAACCATAATGACACAGAATACAGCATGTGCTTCATAAATTCTGTAAGAATCAATACTTTGGCTGGGGAATTTGTCAGTCTCTCAAAGTTATGCATCATTAAACTTTACTGTTATTACAGTGGACTCTTCCTCAAAGTTCAGTACCTTGCTCATATTGGAGAAACGTTGTTAAAGCCAGGAAAGCCAGAGAGAGGCAAAAGCTACTTAAGCAGTGGGATATATACCTGCAGATGATGCTTCATTTGCAAAATGCAAATAGAACCAACTCTGTTTTGCTTATGTATGGGCAGGTAGTTTATAAGCTTCAGGTTCCATTTATCTAAAGGCCCTGTAGATGATATCCACACAAGTTTGGAGAACATGGGAAATATTCTTCTACTGACCCGATTCCTCCTGCCTTCTAATAATAACCTCTGACAATTCCAGCAGACAGGTTAAAAAGCAGATGACAGCTGGATTCTTCACTCATTTTACACTAGTTTCTGGATTAACTTGTAATGAGAACATGAGAGGTATTTGGTGTTTGTCATAATGACTGGTTCCAGTAGACACTTTCTTTTCAGCCACGCCTGTAGGGATTCCAGCTGTAATCATGACTCCTATGAATGGTCTCATCAGCATCAAAACCAAATATTGGCAGAGTGCCATTTGTGAGTTGTCTCCTGGTTTCACCCCAGTCTCATCAGTCAAGATCTCACTATTCTTCTAACCATATGAAATACATGAGGTTCCCAGAAGTGACTAAGCTCTTGCTGCTGGGTTCAAGGCCTTGGCTTCTGAAGTTCCTTTCACCTGTCCTGCTATTTCCCCCCTTAGCTATTACTTTCTCTTTTTTGGGGGGCAAAAAACTTTTGAATGTAATAAAGAAATGGCAATAACTGGTACATACATTAATTCAAAATATTTTCACTAAGCACCAAATAGAATAGTTCCCAATCTTTTCACCGAGAACTCCTTTGCAAGAATGTCTAAAACTTAATCAGTTTATGTAGGCTTTTAGTCAAGAAATATAAAGCTGCCAATCAGAGTTTCTAATGACCATGAGATGACCAGGTTAACAGCCTTGAGGTCATATTATATGAGCTTTTAAAAGCTTTGTTTAACCTATACATTCTAACCAAGGGGATTTGTCGGCATCAGGCTGGTAATCACAGGTCCATGTGATTCCAGATACCATATACACACACAACAAAAAGAGAAAGACTATATGATCCCTGTATATTTAAGGGGAATAATGTCTGATTCTCACAGGTGTACAATTAGTGAGGGGCAGAGAGACAGGTGCAAAGCACTAGCCCACGAGGGAGATGCAAGCAAGGGCAGTAGAAGAGATAAAAGTCCTGTACCCGTGGGATGCAGCAAAATGGGTGCTGGGAGGCTCCAGGGAACAGACACATGACTGGGTGTCAGTGCATGTGGGAAAGGGCCTTCAAGGCTGAAGAAAACAAAATGAGCCAAGGCACAGAGCCACAGGAGTACTGTCAGTCAAAAGATAGTGAAGCATTTGTCCTGGGTAAAGGGATGTGATCTAATAAGATCTAATAAGGGACTGTATAAAACTCAAAAACCTCACCCAGTGAGAGCCAAACAACGCTGGTCTGTATTTTTTTTTTTTTTTTTTGAGATGGAGTTTTATTTTGTCACCCAGGCTGGAGTGCAAATGGCATGATCCTGCCTCATTGCAACATCTGCCTCCTGGGTTCAAGCGATTCTCCTGCCTCAGCCTCCCAAGTAGCTGTGATTACAGGCACCCACCACCAAACCTGGCTAATTTTTATATTTTTAGTAGAGATGGGGTTTCACCATATTGGCCAGTCTGGTCTCGAACTCCTGGTTTCAAGTGATTCACCCGCTTAGGCCTCCCCAAGTGCTGAGATTACAGGCATAAGCCACTGTGCCCGGCCCTGATAGCCTCTATTTCTTAACAGCAATTCGACAGAGAATTTGAGGTGACCTGAAAACCAACAAGAAAGCAAAATATCCCCCAAAAGCAGAGGTGCCACATGCTCCTTGTGGAGGTTAAGTAGCTAATGATCACCCTGCAGCCCCTCCTCACCCCCACTGCAACACCCCAGTCTCTTGGAATCAAATCCACTGGCAATAACCTTCCTTAATGGAAAATGTTTCCCCTCCCAAAATGTAAAACAAAAATAATACAAGCAAGCAAAACTCAAAACAGAAAGGGATGATCAGAGCAAGTTTTAGCCTCTCATAGCTCACCTATGCACCCATTGTCATGCTACTGAAAACAGCGTCTGCCCCATTAAACTTATTCATTACTGCAGAATGTGGCAAAATGTATCGTATCACTGCTCCTACTACATCCCTGTAAAAAAAAAGGAAACACCACACAAAATATAAACTTATCCCCAAAAGAAGTCAGCATCAACCTAAGGATCCTACTGTAATATTACCACACTAACCCAAGATACTTTAGTCCTCTTCTGATTTATTTACCAAAAAATACCCATTCTGAGAGCTCTGGAAACATTACAAATGTTGTATCAGACTTTTCTTCCTGAGGTAGTTTGAAGTCTTGAAATAGAGGAAATTTACATATTTTTCCACACACCACTGAGGGATAATAATCATAAAAGGCCTACAACCAAAATCCTTATCCCTCAATTATCAGGCTATCATAATTTTCTTTGTTTGTCTGTTTTGAGACAGAGTCTCACTGTATCACCCAGGCTAGAGTGCAGTGGTATGATCTTGGCTCACTGCAACCTCCACCTCCTGGGTTCAGGTGATTCTACTGCCTCAGCCTCCCGAGTAGCTGGGATTACAGGCATCTGCCATCACACCCAGCTAATTTTTTGTGTTTTTAGTAGAGACAGGGTTCCACCATGTTGGTCAGGCTGGTCTCGAACTCCTGACCTGAAGTGATCCATCTGCCTCAACCTCCCAAAGTGCTGGGATTACAGACGTGAGCCACAGAGCCCAGCCAATAATTTTTCCTTCAGCTCAAACAATGGAAAACACACATAAAAAGATGAAAAGTCATACAAAAATTAAAAAACAAGCAAAACCACCATTAAAAAGAAACTATGTTGTCACACTAACAGTCTAAACTTTGCTAAAGACCAAAAAAAAAAAAAAAAGACTTTTTTTTTTAAACTGGTTTATTCAAGCTACAGGCATTTTATAAAGTACTCAATAAATTAATAGCTTATAAAAATAGTGGAAAATTTTTCGATGACATCATGAAACTAAAATCGACTCATTCACTGGCAAACAGTTCTTCCAAAATGTCAAGTCTACAAGAAGGGATGTAGGCCCGGGGTGGTGGTTCACGTCTGTAATCCCAGCACTTCGGGAGGCTGAGGCGGGTGGATCACGAGGTCAGGAGTTCGAGACCAGCCTGACCAACACAGTGAAACCCCATCTCTACTAAAAATACACAAAAAATTAGCGGAGTGTGGTGGCCTGTGCCTGTAATCCCAGCTACTTGAGAGGCCGAGGCAGAGAATTGCTTGAACCCGGGAGGCGGACTCTGTCTAAAAAAAAAAAAAAAAGAGAGAAAGAGATGTGTGGCAAACCTCACGCAGCAGCCCACTCTCAGGCTGACCTGCTCTGGTTTCTGGACAAATAACTGCAATCTTTTTTGTAAGAAAAATCATTGTGGTGGCAGAGCAAGACAGACAGACAGACAGAAAGAGAGAGAGAGAGGAGAAAGAAAGAAGGAAGGAAGGAAGGAAGGAAGGAAGGAAGGAAGGAAGGAAGGAAAGAAAGAAAAGAAAGAAAGAAAGAAAGAAAGAAAGAAAGAAAGAAAGAAAGAAAGAAAGAAAGAAAGAAAGAAAGAAAAAGGAAGGAAGGAAGGAAGGAAGGAAGGAAGGAAGGAAGGAAGGAAGGAAGAAGGGAGGGAGGGAGGGAGGGAGGAAGGAAGGAAAGAAAGAGAAAAGAAAAGAAAGAAGGAGAGAAGGAAGGAAGGAGAGAAGGAAGGAGAGAGGAAAGAAAGATAAGGAAGGAAGAAAGGAAGGGAGGGAAAGAAAGAAAAAAGAAAGAGAGAGAAAGAAAGAGAAAAGAAAAAGAAAGAAAGAAAGAAAGAAAGAAAGAAAGAAAGAAAGAAAGAAAGAAAGAAAGAAAGAAAGAAAAAGAAAGGAAGGAAGGAAGAAAGAAAGAAAGAAAGAAGGGAGGGAGGAAGGAAGGAAGGAAAGAAAGAAAGAGAATAGAAAAGAAAGAAGGAGAGAAGGAAGGAAGGAGAGAAGGAAGGAGAGAGGAAAGAAAGATAAGAAGGAAGGAAGAAAGGAAGGGAGGGAAAGAAAGAAAAAAGAAAGAGAGAGAAAGAAAGAAAGAAAGAAAGAAAGAAAGAAAGAAAGAAAGAAAGAGAAAAGAAAAAGAAAGAAAGAAAAAGAAAGAAAGAAAAGAAAGAAAGAAAGAAAGAAAGAAAGAAAGAAAGAAAGAAAGAAAGAAAGAAAGAAAGAGGAAGGAAGGAAGGAAGGAAGGAAGGAAGGAAGGAAGGAAGGAAGGAAGAGAGGGAGGGAGGGAGGGAGGGAGGAAGGAAGGAAGGAAGGAAGGAAGGAAGGAAGGAAGGAAGGAAGGAAGGAAGGAAGGAAGGGAAGGGCATTCTGTCTTTCTTGCAATATCCAGAAACGTCTGGATACACTGAGCAATACCAGTCTGAATGTCTTCCTGATCAGTGCCATTGACACAGTCCTGACTCACCGGAGAAGTTAAGCATGTCTCGCAAGGTAACTCCAATTACTCCACCGAAATACTGTTAGAAGGTCTCAGAGCATGTGGAGCTGTCTGAAGAAGCAGAGTTTGGCCTGGGAGGGGCAGTGGGGGCCCGGGTCGCTGCCTAGAGAACATACCCACTAGCAGAGCCACTGTGTCTGGAATGGCGTGGAAGGAACCCACTCTTAGCTGTTACTTTCTTTATAATCTCTGAATATTTGTCACCTTCCCTGAGAAGTCCTCCCTGATTACCTTACATTGAGGATGGTGCGCCTCTGTTCTGGAGAGCACCCTGTTTTGCCCTACATTATATTTATACGGTAATGAAATTGCTTGTTGATTGTCTGACTTCTCTATAACAGTGAGAGTTTCAGCGGGGACTGCATCTATTTCCCATTGTACCCCATCACACAATTCTGTGCCTGGCACATAGTAGGTGCTTAAACAAATCATCAATGAATAAATGTCTATAAAATAAATAAATAAAAATGTCTTCTATGTGCAAACTAGAAGGTAAATACTAGAAATCTCAAAGAAGTATAAAATTTAGCCCCTATTCCGGAAGGGTTTACAACAAGGTAGGAAAAACAGCATGAACATAGTTTTTTTTTTTAATAAAGAAGAAAAGACTAATAATAAAAATTATTTTCATTAGCTGCAAGAAAGTGATAGTTTGTGATAATACTAAAAAAATTATTTCTCACATGAATCAGTAAGAAATAAACAGTCATTTGAATGTCGGAATCATATCAAATTATAACACCTTTCATAGTATGTTCTCCCTTATATCTGTGGCTGAAATGTCTCACCCACTGGTTTGTTGACAATGCCTTCAAGGCCATATTGCTACATGGGAGAAGCTGAGTGCAGAGAGTCCTTCATATTCATTCTTCACACAACTTTTCAGCTCCAGGTATTTCCAAATTTTGCCTCAGCTATTGAAATTTGTTATGGAAATAACAATGAAAAAAAAAGAAAACCCGATTCCCACTTTTTAAAAGAATGTTTATACAACATAGTGTTTATAATAGTACCTGGTACCTGGTTAACTTTCAATACATGTTTGTTATTCTCATTTCATACCCTTTGATATCTTTACATTACCCTTTCTAAGGCACTGAATCTAAGCCTGAAAGCAAGTACGGATGGAAAAGAAAAGCAATGTAATGAACCTTGCACCATATTCTTGGACTGTGTCATGCATTTAAAACTACAGTTCAGAGTTCAGGCATTTGAATTGGCTCACAAACAATAAGGAATTGTGCCTGGTCTGGGTCAGGTATGAGCAAGCTGGAATCTGGCATAGGTAGGATGTTTACTAGTTTGGTGTTCTGGTTGTGTGCTTTCTCTTATTCTTATAATCTTCACCTCCAATTTTTGTCATTTTGTAAGGAGACTTAGATTTGGTCATCTTCCCACCATATGCTAACCTAGCATGGTGGGCTTTGGAGTCAGAAATTCCTGAGTTTGGACCTGACCTCACCATTAGCCTCCCTAACTTCCTTTTCTTTATCTGTAAAGGTGGAATTAATAACCAGTCCTGCTTTAAAATCTCTTAAGGATAAATACTAATTAATATAAAATTAATGGTATAGGTATACTCTAATCTTGGTGAGGGAAACAAGCTCCTCTAAGTAGGTAACTGATTAGTGTCAGTCGCGATGGATATAAATACGATGAAGAATTGGTATCATGTACAGTTCAATAGGGCTCGAACACATCACAGTACATGTTCTGTGCCCAATAGGCTGTGCTCCATGTTTTTTCAAAATGTTCCTACCACACCATTTTGCAGTTGTTTGGAATTCAATATATATTTTTGAACTAAATAGAATTGATAAGAATAAAAGGTAATCCCTAAATAATGGCATGAATATTCTCCTATAACTTTAGTGTCTTATTATTATTCAAAGAATAATTTTCAACATTGCTGAGTTATCTAAGTTTATGTGGAAAAGTTTTGGAAGAGTCTATCAGTAAAACTCAAAAAAGTATTATAGAAAAGTAATTTTCTGACCCAATGCAGATGTTTCTCATCTCTAGGGAGTAATGTTTGATTATCTTTTATTTGGTTCATCCGGGGGCATTATGCCAGGAGCATCTTCAGGTCATGTAGTACCTCACATGGCCACCACATCTAATGGGCATTATGTACATGATAGACATCTTTCATAGTTTGGCTTTCATATTTACTCTACCTTTGGACTTAAAAAATTGTGTATTTATTATGACAGTTTTTCAGCTTCTTTTAAAAGATCAAAATATTATGATAATTTACTGACAGAAGAAAGTAAAAGGCCTC
The DNA here is from genome assembly GCF_043159975.1 of Macaca nemestrina. Classification (NCBI taxonomy): domain Eukaryota; kingdom Metazoa; phylum Chordata; class Mammalia; order Primates; family Cercopithecidae; genus Macaca; species Macaca nemestrina. Next base: position 152,003,497 of record NC_092125.1, on the reverse strand, counting down.
AAAGAAGAAATAACTTTTTTAATCCAGACAAAGGTACCATAGAGGCTTGCAGCCGTCCTGTCTTCACAATGCCTAACAGTGATGACAGACAGTAGGATTAATAAATGCTTGATGAGTTAACAGTGAATAAACAAAACATTTCAAAGAGTATGGGTATTGTGAAGGATTATGACAATAAAAGACAGTATTACAAATTACAAAGAGCCAAGAACACAGACAATGGAGTCCAAAATACCTGAGTTCAAGTTTTGGTTCTGTGGCTCACTGTCGGTGTGTCCTGAATGAGTTACTTATCCCTTCTCTGCTTCATTCTCCTCATTTGCAAAATGGGAAAATTATAGCATCCATTTCACAGGGTGGCTGTGAGGACTAAGTGAGTTAATATACATCGAACGCTTAGTGCTGTATCCTGTTCAATAGCAGCCTAGAGCATCGTATTCCATAGTCAGCGTCCAATAGGCAACAGCCTCTATTTTTAAAACAGAGACTAAACACACAATTTTGCACATATGTGTTGGGAATTCAACACATCTTTTTCGGTTGAATAGAACTGATGAGAATAAGAAAATTGTGGAAATACACTCTTAAAACTTTGGAATCTTATTATTGTTTAAATCAAGATGTGTTAGATAAATGCCTCATCAGTGAAGATGATCATGGTGAAGAAGGAAGAGGAGGAAGTGGAGGAGGAGTGGGAGCGGGCAGCAGAAGAGTCAAAGACAAAACACTGGTCATTCGGGAATCAGTAAAAGTTAATCCTCACGATGGTCTGCAAGTCCCTAAATGGTCTATCTGCACCACCGCCCAGTCCTCCAGACACACTCTTCTCTGACCTGTCCCCTTCACTCCCCGTTTGCTGCCTCCGTTCCAGCCATTTTTGCCTTCTTGCTGTTCCTTGAATGCACCAGACACGATCCTGCCTTAGAGATTTCAGTGAAGCTATTCCCTCTGCCTCAAATGCTTTTCCTCCAGATGTTTGTTGGGATGATTTCCTCACCTCCTTCGAGTTTTTGCTCGTATGTCACGTTCTCCGCTGAAGACCTACCGTTACCTCCTCTCTAACACGGTTCCCCTCTCGCTTCCCCTCACCCTTCCTCCACAGCGCACACTCTCAACATCCTTACGCTGCTCTCCTCTTTCTTTTCTACTTGGCTCATTTCACCTTCTAACACATATATTCGTTATGTTTATTATTTATTGTCTTTCTCCCTTTATCTGAGCGGCCCTCGCCAACTAGAATTGAAGCTCAAGACAGTGGGATTTTTAGTGATTTTGTTCACTGATATAATAACTCCCAGACCTGGAACAGTGCATGCCCTATCATAGGTGCTAAATACATATTACTGCAAGATTTCTCTTTTTTATATATGATTTTCTCTCTTGCTGTAATATTTTTTTCTTTCAGTTTTTTGTTTTGTTTTGTTTTGTTCTGATTTTTTTAGACGGAGTTTTGCTCAGCCGCCCAGGCTGGAGTGCAGTGGTGCAATCTTGGCTCACTGCAACCACAGTCTCCGGGGTTCAAGCTATTCTCCCATTTCAGCCTCCCGAGTAGCTGGAATTACAGACAACTGCCATCATGCCCGGCTAATTTTTGTATTTTAGTAGAGACGGGGTTTCACCACGTTGGCCAGGCTGGTCTTGAACTGCTGACCTCAGGTGATCCACCCGCCTTGGTCTCCCAAAGTGCTAGATGTGTTGAATTCCCCCACAAAGTGCTAGGATTACAGGTGTGAGCCACCGTGCCCGGGCTTTTCTTTCAGTTTTAATCATTTTGCACTGATACCACTTTGATTATAGGATTTTCATGAAACAATTAATGCTCTATGTCCTGGCCCAGATCTAATATGAGCAAAGAACAAACATACAGAGCTTAGAAGAGCAAGATTCTGCTTTGTTTCGTTGTTATGCTCAAAAAGTTAGTATCATTTATATAAAAATACTCCTGACTCAAATTTTTGTTTAAAAAGCTAAAATACTTTAAAATTATAATTTTTAAGGTAAAAGACAAGAGCATAAATGGCTTCTCAAGTAACCCAATCAACATTCACAATCATCAAAATACATAGTTCTGGTTGCAAGGAAAAGGACAGTTTTTTAAATAATAAGTAGAAGATAGGGATTATATGAGTAGGGAGGGGAAACCAAATTGTGCAAAAAGAGACCCTCAAGGAAGAAAGTGGATAGTTAAAATATAGATTTGTTAAAATTGTTTGAGACTCTTCGGTAGCTGAGAAAGGTGATTTGATTTAAAACACCAGTAATTTTGTTCCATATGTAAAGTGACAAGTATGTCTATAAATCCACACCACCCACCTATATTTTCATTTAAAGGAAACCTAGGAAACAGTTGCACCTAGATTGTGTATGTTTAATGTACTAAATTACTATCAAATAAAGATTGAGACATTAACCTTTTTTCTAATGCCAACTTTTTTTTATATGTAAATTTAAAATATTCTTATAAAATGTAAGGAAATTTTGTTTCCACTTAGCCGAAAATAATAAATTGCCTAGCCTCAGCTGGAAAATATCAATTATACAGTCTTTGTTTCTTTGCAACTACTTCCAAGTGGATTTTTCTATTATTTAAAATTTTAGCAAATTTTTTATTTTTTATAACCTGTAAGATTCTTGCAGGTTTTTTTTTTTTTTTATACCAACACCCAGTAACTATTAGGAAATAATTTTTCTATTTACTGCCTGTCTAGTATTTAGAGAATTGCTTTCTCTATTTTGGTTTAATCATTGTTATTTCCTAAAACCAAGGGATTCATATATAAAACCTTAAATATTAAAGAAAAATTAATTATTTTCATTATGATTTCTATAATATTTCATACAAACCTATAATCTTGACAAGCATTTCATTCATTTATTCATGCGCCCATTCAACAATATGTCTCTATTTCTTTATTACCAAAACTTGACTTTTTTGACTTTGATTTGTGAAAGCTTATTGCTAGGTGGATGCCATATTGTGCCTGGTGCTGTGATACATTGTATTTAACTGTCAATATCTATAAACATTTCTCAATATGACCTGTGAATGTTAGACTGTTTACAGTATTTCCTGCAATTATCTCTTCAGAAATGTGACAGAGGAAATGGGTTTGTGTCACCCACAGGATTTGAGAAACATCTAGTGAAAATCATTGTAACTTGGCTTCAATTTGTAAGACATCACACATCAGTTATTACCATGCACTTAGATTATTTTTGTGTCTTGCAAAATATTTTAGGATGATTTTTATTGTTTTTCCTTGACATCCTTCTGGTGTTTGTGTCACTATTATTTCCATTTTTAATGGAGTTCTTTGATTACTTAAGGGATAGGCCAACATTTGGGGTTAATTAGCAACCTCCTTTGTTAGAAAGCATTACCTAAAAGAGGAAGAAAGAAAGGAGATAAAGAAAACAGAAGTTCAAGGAATGGGGAATAGACAATCGACTTGCATTATTTGTCTTATTCATATGGCCTGTATGATGTAGATGGCATTATTTTATATGTACTTTGGTGATTCACAAGGTAGACAGAAATATAACAGATTTTTATATCTAAAAACTCACTCTTTTTTTGTTTTTCAGTGAGGAAAGAAGATCTAAAAGGAAAATAAAATTGAAGTCTCCTAATTCTCATGCAAACATTTCCTCTATTTCTCCTGTTAAATCTCCATCCTGCCTATAAGAAGCATAACATCTCAAAACAGGAACATCACATATAAATATAAGTACTGAATTTCCTCTCCCTGTACAAACATGTATGTGCATAAGCAAAAATTTCAATTACACCCAATACACATAGTTGTAATAGCTAACACTTTCTAAGTGCCTACTAGGTACTAAATGTTTTGTTTTGTCTTCATCAACTCATTAATAAAACACACACACAACCCTATAAGGTAGTTCAGTGTAGGTAGACTCTTTTACAGATGAGGAAATAGAGAACTGAAGAGATTAAATAGTTTCCTCCTTATCTTAGAGCTGGTAAATGGCAAATCCAGACACAGCTCAGATGTTTCTAACGCCAAAACAATGATCCCAGCCACTATGCACATATTCATAGTCACTGATGTCAAATCCTTTTTCAAAATTAAGTGTGAATGGTGGGAAGGGCATTGTGTACATAAAGGGTAGAGGAAAGGAATTCTGTTAAAGTCAATGTGTTAGTGACACATAGCTGTGTAACAAATTACCCCCAGAACTTAACAGCTTAAGGCAACAGACATATTATCTGTGGGGTTAGGATTGAGCACAGCTGAATTGGGTTCTCTAAGTCAGGCCTCTCATGAGGCTGCTATCCAGGTGACCACCAGGGTTGTAGTTATCTCAAGGTTAGACTGGAGGAGGATCCTCTCCCAAGCTTATTCACATAGATGTTGACAAGATTCAGTTCCTCGAGGGTTGTTGGACTAAATGTCTCATTTTCTCATTACCCATTGGCCAGAGCCTCCCTCAGTGCCTTGCCACATGGGCCTCTCCTTAGGGCAACCTAGAGAATGGCATTAGATTCCATCAGGATGAGCAAGGAAGAGTGCAAGTGAGGGTGGACAAGACAGAAGCCAGAGTCTTTTTATAGTCTGATCTCAGACATGACATCTCATCTCTTGCCATATTCTGTTCATTAGAAAAATGTAAGTTACGAGGTCCAGCCCATGCTCAAGGGGAGGGAATTATACATGCATACCAAGAGGAGGGGATCACTGGGAGCCAACCACCTGAGAAGCTGCCCACCACAGTCAAGAAAGTGTTCTCAGAGGATATTGAGGACTATGTTCAGTTGACTCTAGTCTATATGTCTGGCTCCAGAAAATTTCCTGAATGAATGCCTTTTGGTAGCCTCCATCCTAATTCAGGCAGAGCCTAACATTAGCCAGAATGAGCATGCCAACCTCCAGTACTGCCTGAGAGAAGCCATAATTCTGATAAGAAGTCATCTAGCACAAAATTAATTTATTTCAGAATTAAATTTTCATTTCAAATACCAAAAAAGTCAGTGGATATAAATAACTATTTTTATATAATATAGTGGTAAGAAGATGGGTTCTGAAATCTTCTGACCGTGTTTACAGATACATCTCAAAGACAACAGCTGTTTGAACACAGGCAACTGAGGCTCTTAACCTATCAGAGCCTCAGTTTCCTGACTGCGATTGAGGGACACAGTGCTACTATGAAGTTTAAATAAGATGATGTATAGGACAGGATTTTGTTAGCTAGAAAGTGCAACATATAAATACAAACTTTGTTTGTACTCTCCTTAGCTACAGAATAGGATAGAATGTTAAGGACAGCACTTACCATGCTATTTCACTATCTTATTAGAGCAATAAATATCTTTGGAATATGGATGATGAATGAACTGTGTTGTTAACAGTATTCGAAGCACCATTAGTAGCCACATTTGCTGTTGATTTACTAAAGAGAAAAAAAAAAAAAAAGATTTCCAGGTAGTTTTGTTTCAAAGAGGCACTTGTGTTTTTGAACTGCTTGCCTTGACCACACTGCAGAGGTTTTGAGGCAATGCACAAGCTTTCTGCTGCTTTGAAAACTTCTGCAGCATGTGCTTCCCTCAGCCATTTTCCTTCATTTCATGTTGCCCCTAGTTAAAATGTTCCTGTTGTGTGTGTGTCTTTGACTTGAGAGAAAACATTTTCTCATATCATATAAGAACTACATGGAGTGTAGGCCCCTGATGGACCAGAAAAGCACATTAGCCTTTCTTCTTTAGTGGCCCAGATTGAAATCTCATCTGATGTCTTCCCATTAGAAATGAGATAGTGAGATATTTTCTGGGAAGTGATTTAGGTACACTAAAACAATCTATAAGGATCTATTGATTAGAAGTAGATGACTCAAACTTGATTTGTGTGCAGTGAAGTACCTTGGAAGGTGATGTGATTGACAGACTGTGTGGAATAGATTTGGGACTGGAATAGTTAAGATATTGCAGCTTTGCAGAGAGGTACAGAAGCAGAGGAGTAATTTGTGGAAAGCTATAAATGGAGAAAGAAAATACAGAATTTAGACTACGGAAAGCTCATATTCTATTTTTAGTAATATATCTATAAATTCAAACAAACAAAACAAGGAGTTTTCATACCGAGTTATAAGAAGAAGGAAATTTCAGGGTGTTCTTTAAACGTTGAAAACATTCCTATTCCCACAAACATGTATTGGTTGCCATTAGGTTTTTCCTGATTAGTTTTTGTCAACCACATAGTTTTAAAATAACTTAACAGCAGATAATAATGGTATTACCCCTCTAACTAGAATCAAACAAATAAACAAAACCTGAATCCAAATGGTGTGTTCATAATCTTATAGTAGTACATCGTAGTTGAGACTGGAAAATAATAAAGTGATTATTTATACTTGAGTAATATGGTTAAAATGTAAATTAACATAATAAGTCAAACTCTAGCCAACTCTGAAAATGCAGGAGTCTATTGAAAATTTTGCATTCATTATATTCTGACTTCCTCTATACTTTACATGGAACTCTATTCCACAAATTAACTTGGAACTGAAATCATCATGTAGACAATATTTAAGATAAAATGATATTAGGTATCTTCCAGGTACATTTGCTTGGGACAAAGCTTCCCTCTGCTTTAGGCAAATATGAATATGCCTTACAGGAAAGCCTAAGAAAAAAAGAACAGGAAAAGAGTGACTTCTCTGAGCCTAGCAGGTGATGCTATTAAGCTAAATGTTATCCTTAAAATATTTTACTTATTTTATATAAATAGGAAATTATGATCTGATAGCATTTTATTTATTCTGAAAATAATTCTTGATACTTCAGTTTGAAGAAATTTTGTAATTAATCATGGTGTTAAGGCAATAAAGACATTCAATTATATTAATAAATCATAAATTTGAAACAAGTAAATTTAAATTAAATTTCATCCGAGCAGCTCAACTTATCACTAATTAGCTAAATAAATAAATTGTGTAGTATCTATATATGCAAATTACTTCAAGCAGCAGAAATTCTCTAGTATACTTAACGTACAGCATTTGAAAACAGCTTAGAGATTGATCTTTTTAGACATTATTAACAATGTTGGGATCAGAGTGGCATGAGCTAACAGCTAAGATACTTGCTGTGGAATCAGCTGTTCTTTTTGAAGATCTAGTCACAAATTATCTAGTCCTGCACTGTTCAACATAGTAGTCACTATCAGCAAATGCCTATTTAAATGAATTAAAATAAGCAAAATTTAAAATGTAGTACTTCAGTCACACTAGCCGCATTTCAAGTGTTCAATAGCCATATACAGCTGTTGGCTACGGCATTAGAAAACACAGGTATAAAACATTTCCATCATCACAGAAAGTTCTACAGTACAGCACAGAATTCTACCTCCCATTTGTGTGCCCCTATATTTGATCTATATATTGGATAGAATAAGGAAAATACGTAGGGCATTTGATACCCTATCCCAAATGCTGAAAATAACATAAAACTTATCTTCCTCTTCAAAAGTTAATGAACACAAAACACTTCATGGCCCAAGATGTTCTATTAAGCCATGAAAGTTACAATAAAATTAGGGGTGGAAATACTGAGAATTACATATTATATTCAATGAAGCACTAAAATATACTTATCAAGTCCCCATTTGTCCTCTGTGTTTGGAATGAAGTAAGTGGAAAAGAGCATTTTTGTTAAAAAGCTTTTTACACGAAACAAACAATATTATGAAAGGTTCTTAATGTGTGTAAAGATTAAAATATTATTGAAACAAACTAGTTGATAGAGTAGAATGGGTTTCACTCTATTGGGAAAAAGATATTTTTCCCTCTATGATTCCAGTAGTTTATTCCTGCAAGACTTAAACTGAATGTGTTTAAATGTTCAAGGTCATAAATAACAAGGTAAGTCATAGTATTTCTTTGTATCTGAGAACTTACATGTATTGCATTACTGTAATACATTTTTTTTTTATTATTATACTTTAAGTTCTAGGGTACATCTGCACAACGTGCAGGTTTGTTACATATGTATACATGTGCCATGTTGGTGTGCTGTACCCATTAACTCGTCATTTACATTAGGTGTATCTCCTAATGCTATCCCTCCCTGCAATAGGACCTGGTGTGTGATGTTGCCCTTCCTGTAATACTTTTTTTTTTTTTAAGTCGGCTTGCCCAGTTTTTTCTAATTTTTTTTCTGTTGGTTGTATGTTGAAATACAATGCCTTTGAAAAAAAATCTAGAATTCTGAAACCTCAAAATGGACCATTAATATGATGGCTAAAATAGAAGGCAGATTTTATCTTTAAAAAATTATATAGTGGTGTTTTCCACTGTTAAGAAAAGAAAACTGAAGGAATGGCTTTTCTTCCACGCAATGTAGTTCTAGAAAGAGGGATCATTGTCTCTGAACTTTCTTGACCTCAGCCTGTTCTCTTTTGTTAAAGTCATTAAAATGATTAGAACCTCAAGGAGGGTTACAGTGTTATATACTTTTTCTCTTTTTAACTTACTCTGAGCTGAATCAACCAGGTTTAAATCCTGCACACATCCTATTAATCCCATCTAGCTCTTCTGTCTGCCTGGATGAGTTTCTTCTTCAACAGATTCTCTGAATATGCATTAAAAAAACATAAATCACTGGATTAAACTTGTAGAGAATGATGAAAGCTAAATTCGTGTATATACATGTGGCAGGACAAATGAACCCTTTTATTATTTAACCTGAATGAAAGCAATAAATTTGAAACAGGTTTAACTGACGATATTAGTAATCCACAACAGATTTTGTAAGTGTTTTTGAATGAACGTTGGTTTTGTTCAATAATCCCTTGGATTAAAGAAGGGTTAGATAACTCAAACAATCTGCAAATAATCATATTATTTTGCTATTTATCTTTTATTTTTAACAAAAAATGATATGTATGGTTTAGGCTTTAGCAAATTGGACCAAAAACTGAATTATTCGATTCATTTTTTAAAATTTGTGGCTAGGATTACCCAAGAACATTTTTACCTATGTTCTTGGATAGCAGCCTGTTCTCCATCCTCTACTGTTAATACATAGTAGTATGTAGTAATAATATAGATCTTATTTTTACGTAGACTGACAATAGCTTCTTAATTACTTGCTTTGCTGATCTATCACATTTACTTTAGGTCTTCCAAATTTTACAAGCTTTAAAATGTAGGATAAAAATGTTTTAAATTTCCTCTATATAGCCACTTAGTTCCCTACCTCACTCTCTGCCCACATTCAAATGAAAGGTTTGAAAGAATTATTAGGTGGGTACTGGGATTCAGTTCTAATAATAATTAAAAGTGATTAACTGTTTGTTTATTTAGCAATTACTAGATGCTAGAAAGTCTCTTCATCCATTATCTCATTGAATTCCTCACAAAAACACTATGAGACAGAGACAATTTTTCCCCATTTTTGCACATGAGACAATTAAGTTATATGATAAATTAATATACCCAAGGTCACACATCTAGCAAGTGGTAGATCCAGGGTTCAAACATACCCACACCCATACTAGTTATCTATTACTGCATAACAAATTATTCTAAAAAGTAATGGCTTAAAACAGTAAACTTTTGTTACCATAGATTCTGAGTCAGGAATTAAGGAGTGGCTTAGTTGGGTGGTTCTGGCTCAAGTCTCTTAGGAGATTGTCATCAAGATATCAGCAGGTAGGCCAGGTGCAATGACTTACTCTAATAATCCTAGCACTTTGGGAGGCTGAGGCAAAAGGATCACTTGAGGCCAGGAGTTCGAGACCAGCCTAGTCAACCTAATGAGACTCAGTCTCTACAAAAAAGAAAAAAAAAAAAAAACGTAGCCAGGCATGGTGGTGCACATCTGTAGACCCAACTACTGGGGAGGCAGAGGTGAGAGGATTGCTTAAGTCTGTGAGTTCAAGGCTGCAGTGAGCTATGATTGTGCCACTGCACTCCAGCCTAGATGACAGAGCCAGACCTTGTCTCTAAAAACAAATTTAATTTAAAATTAAAAATTAAACCAAAAAAGATGTCAGTAGAATCATCAGCCATCTAAAGGTTTGACTGGGGCTTGAAGGTATGCTTCTAAGATGCCTCACTCACGTGGGTATTGGCAGGGTGCCTAAGTTTCTCCCTGGCTGTTGGCAGAAAGCTCTGTTCCTTGCTCCATGGACCCTTCCAAAGAGCTGCTTGAGTGTCCTCTCAACACATCATAACTGATTCTTTCAAAGCAAAACAGAAGGCACAATATCATGCTCCCTCAGAAGTCACTCCAAAATTTCTACAATATCCTATTGGTTACACGAATCAGCCCTATTCTCTGTAGGGTGACACTACACAAGGAAGTGAATATCAAGGAACAGGGATCGCTTGGACCATCTTGGAACCTGGCTATGTTCCCAGCACAAAATATATTATTAGAAAAGTTAGACAGCCCTGGTTTCTTTGTCTGTGCTTACTGAATGAAGAAACAGTACTGAAAAGCTATATCCAACTGTAATTGCTACTCATTTGTATCTTTAACATGGAGGATAGTATGTTTGTTTGTTTGTTTTTTGACATGGAGTCTCACTCTGTCGCCCAGGCTGGAGTGGTGCAGTGGCACGATCTCGGCTCATTGCAATCTCTGCCTCCCAGGTTCAAGCAATTCTCGTGCCTCTGTCTACCAAGTAGCTGGGGCTACAGGCGGGTGCCACCACACCAGGCTAATTTTTGTATTGTTTGTAGAGACGGGGTTTCACCATGTTAACCAGGCAGGTCTCGAACTCCTGACCACAGGTGATCTTCCCACTTCAGCTTCCAAAGTACTGAGATTACAGATGTGAGCCACTGTGCCCAGCCTGGATATTACTTTTATTGGATAATAACTCCTAGAATAATATTTACCTCGTATTCAAATATAGAAACAAAATTATATCCAAAGAGAGATCTTTAATTATTTTCAGTTATCAATCATTTTGCTCTCACTCAAATTACAATTTTGCTCTAGTACAAATTACCACACACTGTCTAGGCAAGACATTCACACATTACTTCTATAAAGGTCCATATAGTAAATATTTCAGCTGCACACCAGACAATCCATGTTGCAACTACCTAACTTTGCTGTTGGAGCATCAAAGCAGTCATAAACAATATTAAGTGAATAGGCATGGCTGTATTCAAATAAAGCTTTATTTAAAAAAATATATGGTAGGCCAGGCTGGGTGCGGTGGCCAATGCCTATAATCCCAGCACTTTGGGAGGCTGAGGCGGGCAGATCACCTGAGGTCAGGAGTTGGAGACCAGCCTGGCCAACATGGTGAAATCCTGTCTCTACTAAAAATACAAAAATTAGCTGGGCATGATGGCAGGCACCTGTAATCCCAGCTAATCAGGAGGCTGAGGCACGAGAATTGCTTGAATCTGATGGGCAGAGGTTGCAGTGAGCCAAGATCATGCCACTGCATATAGCCTGGGTGACAGAGCAAGACTCAGGCAAAAAAAAAAAAAAAAAAGTATGTGTGTGTGTGTGTGTATATATATATATATATATATATATATGGTAGGCCAGATTCAGTAGTTGGGTGGACTTTTCAACAACTATCTTGATTTCAGGTAACTAAAATGACTTTAAGTTTTATGTGACAGAGTGATGTTAAGTTGTTTGTCCTGGCCCATAAAATATTGTACAATTTTAGGAAAGCTGACAGCACCATCGAAATAGAAAAGATGAGCCTCTGTGAAAACAGAGCATAATAGATAAGACAAAAATTTTACACATCAAATCATCACTCTAAAAGTATTAAGTCATTCTAGAAAATAAACAGAATTAAGGGTGGATAAAATTTTGATAATTCTTAATTCTGTCTGTATTACGAACACTTCATATTTTCAGCTGACTTTGAATTCTCCAGACTTTATATATTGTGTCCAACACAGAATAGACCCTCGATAAATATTTGTTGAATGAATTTCCACATGCTCCACACCCCTCAGCCTTTGCTGCCTTTTCTTGTCCCATCAATAAGCTTTGCAGGGCATCTTGAAGTTCACTGTCAGTTTTGCTTTTACGAAGTCATCCAAAAAAAGTAAATAGCAGGTAAGAAGTAGTTATTGGAAGATAATTGAAGATATAAAGACTTAAAAACAAATTGAAAAATTATAGAATAGAATGAACATTGACTTAAAATAGACTGGCTAACAGCAGCAATGAAGCATCAGACAATAGAGTAATTGGTGAGGACTTTATTGGCCTCTGAAAAAGCTATTAAAGATAAGTTCCATTTAGTCATTCTCACTTTTTTTTTTTTTTTTTTTTTTTTTTGAGACGGAGTCTTGCTCTGTCGCCCGGGCTGGAGTGCAGTGGCCGAATCTCAGCTCACTGCAAGCTCCGCCTCCCAGGTTTACGCCATTCTCCTGCCTCAGCCTCCCGAGTAGCTGGGACTACAGGCGCCCCACCTCGCCCGGCTAGTTTTTTGTATTTTTTAGTAGAGACGGGGTTTCACCGTGTTAGCCAGGATGGTCTCGATCTCCTGACCTCGTGATCCGCCCGTCTCGGCCTCCCAAAGTGCTGGGATTACAGGTCATTCTCACTTTTAATGCAGTTATTTTTACTTTGAGGTCACGCATTATTTTTTAAAAACCCATATTTTAATGTGGTTATATCTATAGCTTAAAACTTATTAGTCATTCAGTCATCCCAACAAATATTTATTCATTTATTTCTTGAGCACTTACAATGTGCCAAGCACTAGGTAAGTTCTCAAAGATACAATGGAAAACAAAACATGGATCCTGCCCTTAAGGTGCTTGGAGGCTGATGGGGGATACAGAAAAGTAAACAGGTATGGTAAAAATGCAGTGTCATAAGGTACAAAGCTCATATCCAAGTTTATTAACTTCACATTAAACAGACGTATTAAACTTTAATATTACAGGTCCCAAAGAAACACCTACTGTGCATTTCAGCTATTTCTACTTTTCAAAACAAGAGTAAAAACAACAAAATCATAAACGCCATTACCGGAATATACTGCTTTATAACTGTATTACAGAAAATGCAAATTACTAAAGTGGTTTAAGGAGAAAAAAGTTTCCTGGCCAAATTATTTTGCAAAATGCTGGGTTCAACAAAATTAAACAGATTTCTTTTTTCACTGTAGAACTTTTCAGCACTTATAATATGGTAATAAGCATTGTGACTCACTCAGAGGGCAAATATGATTTGCAGTGTTTTGAAATGTATTTGATAAGGGCATGCTTTTTAAAGAACCTGTCACTTAATATCTAGTAGGGCATGAATGTTTATTGGAACATAGTTTGACGAATACTACCAAATATAGTTTGAGAAATATTACCAACAACAATTTCACATGTTTTAATCAAATCAGATTCATTATAATCTAGGAGGGCTAACTCTTTAAGTGAAATATTAAATAAATCCTTTTGTTATGCAACAGAGTATTTTTGCAAAGCTCTCTAATTTCATATCTTTCACATTCAGAATTTAGTTGATTTGTTCTTTTTAAAAGAAGCATTTCCCTGGGATACCATTAAAGGCTATCAGGTTTTGCTAATCCTTGGCTAATTATGTGACAGCATTCAGGAGAGTCCAGAAAGGAAGCAGAGGAATCTGTGATCTCAGCCTGCAGAGGACAGCCAAAAGATGAGTAGATGAAGCAAACTGATGTCCCCAATTTAGGCACCGTCTTTTTTTTCCCCCGTCCTCTAACTTTTTTCCTCTCCTTGTTTCTTTATAACTTATTTTTCCCTTTCCCACTCTGTTTCTTTGCTTCCTCTCCCTTTTACTCACCTCCCTCAATGACATAGGTCTGTCTATGATCACCAAAGATTTAAATTTAACCCTACTAATGGCCATCCCAGCAATAATATTGCAATAGTGTTTTATAATTCATGTGTGGGAATGAAAATAGTGAAGTAGACAGCTTTACTATTTTCATTCATAGCAATGGAAGGGATAAAGAAGCTGTCCCCTGTTGGGGACAAACTGACATCTGGTTTCCCAGTTTCCTCTCTACTGGCTCTACTGGTACTGGCTCCATCCTGTACAAAGTGGTTTTAAAAGATAAGAACACACCATATTAGTGCATGTGTGTGGAAGAGAACTTTTGAGATAGGATTGAATGGTGCAATATTTGCCTCCAAATCAGGCACCTCATATTTGAATCCTTATATTTGACTTTCTCTTATTATAAAATGATCTATCAAGTCTTATTTTACATGATTAAATACTGGTTGGAGAAGACACATAGTCTCAAAGACTCAGACAACAATAGTTTTTCAATTGTTAGAGAAGTCTCTAATTGAACTGGTAAAAATAGGAGACAAAGAAAGCTAATACAGACAGTAGCTATTCCTGGGGCGTCTGCTTCATAATTGCAAGTGTTAGAATATGTTGTAAACATGCCTTTATTCAGATTACTTGGAAAAGCATTACAGTAAGTTACTACAAAGTGGATATCAAGCAGACACCTACAAAATGAATTTGTTTTAAAATTTGTACTTTCAAAAGAAGCCTAAGGGAATTCCTATAGGCTTAAGCAGCAAAACTATCTAACATGCAGTGAATACTTATAGAAATGGGGGGTGGGGGAGGGGGAGGATGAAAATGAAAATAGTTTAAGCTGCAGAAGGAGGAAAAATCAGAGATTGGTGACTGACCAAAGGAAGCACCTGCTTTCCGGAAATTAAAATCATGTATTAGGCAGCTCTGACTTAATTGCCAAATGGGGTGAAGCCCAGACTCTAGTGTAAAAGGGTCCCAAATTATAATTGGGCATCATGGATTAAAATTCAATACCTGAAAATTTCCTCAGAAATGAATGGACAACTGGGACAGACTGCAGAGCCCAGTACAATATGCTTCCCGCAGCTGACACTGGCAGGTCACTTTATTTGGCACCAAATAAAGTTCCCAAGTGGTCTTTAAGGGCATTCAGCTGCTGAGTGCTTATTTCATTCATCCCTTATTGTGCTGCCAGTAGCCGATCCAAAGAAGTAGCATGAATCAGCTCTGTGGATAAAATTTTCTCAGGCTGCGTGGAGGAGATGCAACTGGACTCATTTCACTGCTTTAGTGGGACCTTCACTAGCGGCAATAGCCTGAATAGTAACAGCTTTCACACAATGTCATTTAACAGGAAATCCGAGGGAAAGCGGGACAAAATTGAACATTAGGAAACTTCCAAAATAAATGCCATTTAGCGAGGAAAACAAAAATCTTAATGAGAAACATTTTATACTTTTGTCATTACCAGATAATTTAGAATACTGTGAAATAAAGCTCGTAGCTCCCCTCCGTGTGTACTTCCAGCTGCAAAGTAGAGGTTAGCACCAAAATTTCCTACATTAAACATAAAACTATGGCATTATACTTACCTCTCTTTAGTTGCTTCTGTTTAAAGTAGCTAGAGGATTAAAAGTCAATCCATACAATACCTTCGGTTTTACACGGACTAATTTCAAAACACATACTCAATGGCAAAGTGTGTTTTCTTGTTTCTGTCAATTCTAGTAAAATGTTCTGAATATAAAATAATATTTCGTGTCTTCCCCCATGCAGGTTTAAAAACTGCAGGAGCTATAGTAATTCTACTGAGGTCATGAACTTGTCTGATGAAGTACAGATGAATGTAAAATATTCTTCTAAGCGTAATAGGTCTTATTAATGAGTAGTTCCAGTACACATTTTTTAATTTAAATTCATGGAAAGGTTAAAAAGCAGTAGTTTTTATTATTGTTTTGCCTTTGGTTTAGCACAAATTTTCCACATACCCACAAGAGAAACAGTCTCCTAATCATTTCATATAAATCACTGTTAGCAGCAGTATCTAATAGTGCTACTATCACTGAATAGTTAAGAGTCTTACATTTCCATTAGAATTAGGAGCAAGGGCTAATTATTTTTAGTTAAAGTTGAATTTGATCTAAACGGGAAGCATATTTTGGCATTTAGTCTGGAAACCCAGGACTATTATAAAATGCCTGCTTGTAAATTCAGAGACTAGAAAAATACATACAGATTTTTTTGTTTCTCGGTTTTGGGAGAAGTTGGTATCGTTATAGTGAGATCATTAACGTAAATATAGTAATATAATATAATTAATATAAGATGTTCTGTTCTTGTGTTTATGGCCAAATTTGGCAGCATAAAATGAATTAATTAACCCAAATAAATATGCACTAGTATCTGAATGCTTCTCTAAATTGAATTTCTTTTAACTTTTTAGTATGGAAAATTCCAAATTTATACTGAACAGAATAGTAAAATAAAACCCCATGTACCCACTACTTAATATCATTGATTAACAACACATTATCCATTTTGTTTCATCTATATCTCAACCTCTTCCCTCTTCAGAATTTTCTTCTTCAACAGATGAAATAGTATGGGATTTAAAAATTGATGGAACTTATTTTATAAAATCTCTTTCTCAGGATTAAGCATTTTATTTAAGAGGTTTTTGCTTTCATTTTACCCAGGAAAAGACTGGTGTATCCTACACACAACATGAAGTGGTGGATGAGGTAGGTATTTAGTAAACTTATACCTCAAACACCAAAAATTCGATGATCTGGATTTTTGTTTTCTATCGGTTTTCTAGGTAATTAAAATGTTGCTCTTTTTCACCAGTGGAATTTTTAGTCTTCCACTTCTACCACTCCTCGAAACCTCTCAGCTTTTCTGGTTTCTTTTTTCTTTCTCTCTTTATTTATTTTTGCTTCCCTGTAAATCATAAATAATAATAGTTCCCACATCATAGCTTTTTAGATTTTAATGACAGCCTCCAAGGACAGGTGCCAGTTAAATGAAACATATAATTAAAACTTGTGCTATTCTAAAATTGGGTTACTTGGCAATCCTCAAATCAGAGGCTACCCCCATTCAGAAGACAGGCGTGTAGCATTTATCTGGGTTACCGGGTGTGCAGCAGATTCAATCAAGGCCAGTCTTCGCTAGGTGCCAAAAATGTGGTGGAATGTTTAGTTTGGCGCATCCCCATTTCAGGTGTCTCTGCATGGCACCAGAGTAAGTGTTCTGCAGCTTGCAACACTGGCAACCAGTGTTCTTCACTAAAACATTTCGGTAAAGCAATACGCTTACCAAGCAATTAATTTAGGCATTTGCGCACATATATGTATGTATATATGCAATTATCATACTTATTGCATAAGTTTTATGCTTTTTTAAAATAAAGTTTATAAGCTTTTCTTTAACTTCCAGTACTTTCTCACTAAGAAATAGAAAGACATGATCTCAGTCTCAGTCGTAGTCTTGGACGTAGACATCATGTTGTTGGATCCCATGTTTGTCCTTTCAGGCATGGTTATCATTTTTCTACAAGCAGTATCTCTTGAAGTAGCCTTGCTTGCAGATGCTCCTGAGAATCCTTCCACGTTTACTCAAGAGCAAGCTTTCTGACTCTATTACTGTCCCTGTTAATTCTACTTTGGTAACTCTTCAACCTTTCATTGATTTTCCTCTCTTTGGACTTGTCATTTGTGCCCTGCACCACACTGCTGACTGGGGGAGAGGTACTCTCTCTGCTGAGTTGGAAAAGTCATGATCTTTTCATCAGTAGCACTTGACTCTTGATATCCTGCATGAATTTGGGCTGGGCTCTAGTTCTCTTGGCCGCACTCACCGTTGAGATGCAGTCCCTGCTTTCATCCCCCTCTACTCTTGGACTCCTTGAGTCCTTCTACCTTACATCTTAATTCTGTATGCTTCACATGTTTTCCCCACAAAAGTCTTCTCTGTGTGTGCATTGTCTCTCAGACAATATGACATTGCTGGTGAGTTTCCTCTAATGTCTCACTAGGCTCCTTGGTGATACACTGACGGGCAGACATACCAACCAGACTCAGCTCTGTTTTATAGCTGTGCCTTGGAGTCACAGTGATGCCTCTGGCTTGTCCTAACTCTTAAACCTCCGCCTCTGCAAATCAGCAGTCAGACAGGACAATTTCCTTTCCCAAACCAAGTGTCACTCACAGGATTATTGTTGGGAAATTAGCCCCTTCTCTATGCTCATATACCCAGTTCCCCGTTTCAAATATTTCCCATAGTTTCAGAGCACTAGGCAAAAAATTCAAGTTGATACTGTTTAACCAGGCACACCTGTATTTTCAAATTATTTAATTAGTCAATCTTCCCTGCCTCACTGTGTATATGGGTTTCACTCTAACGAATGTGCTATACAAAAATTTGGATGTATGTTTAATTTGATTTTCTTCTGAATAAATCTGAATTTTTAAAAAATCAGTAAGAAAAGGTGCAAACCATTAGGAAAGCATTTAAAGTAGATTAATAGCTTATCGAGTTTTCATTCTCTCTTCAAACCATATTGAACCACTTGTTTTACATGAATTTCAAAGGCTGGCACTAGCTTTCACTTCAAGAAATAAATGACACAGGGTATTATATTTTAAGCACCATTAAAACCTTGAAATTGTACAGTGACTTAGAAAACAATAAGTTAGTTAGCTCTGATAGCTTTGTAATGGTTATACAACAGGGAAATTCATTGTTAAATGACCCTCCCACTCTTACCTCACATGTAATGCTTGTCAGGAAGAGGAAGGAAAAATGAGACTGGTATCCAGGTACACAGGTATAGGAAGATCAGAGAGAACGTACCAAATATTCCTAGGTAATCTGTTGTTCACTGATCCATGGCTAGTAATTGGAAACTATTTTTGCCAGGACAGAGAAGTCTAGCTCATCACCGTCGTCCTAATTCCTAGCTTCTAAAATCCACTAGTAAAGTTGTTCTTATCTGTATTTTAATGTGTTTGAACAGAGGGTGGTTGTAATATTGTTAATGAAACAATTTTAACATAAATGATTTAGGAATTACATTAAGTGGCATTTGAATCTGATGCTTCCACTGCCTAATCTATCTCCTTTCTAACCTTTTCTTTTACACCTTCATTAGAACATCTATTAAGGTAATGAAACCTAGCTACCAGATTAAAAGGCAGAATGCTCCAAGTTCTAAAATAATAAGAATGACAGCATTTTAAAAAATGTTTTTGAGCAAAATTTCAAACCAGTGAAAACAACAAACAACAAACCCCACCTGTTTTTATGATGCAACTCAAACAGCATCTGAGTCTATAAAGAGGCAATAATTGGTTAACTAACCAAAGTGATACAGTTCATTATTTTTCTATTGCACGTTTATGTAGTTCCCCCCTGAAGCACAAGCATAATTTGTTTTTTTTAAAAAAAGATACGATTTACATATGGCACTTGAAGAGAGATGTTTTAGAAAATCATATAAAGTGTTCCTCCTTGTAAAAAGCAATGTCCTTTCCTTCTTGTTAATGCCAAGGATGCTTTTCCCCAAACACTCATTCCCTGCTCAGAACAGTGTAGCCGCTAATGAGGAAAACACAGCTAGTACCTCAGCTGAATGTTTCCTTTGTTTACCTATGGGGAGTTCATTCTGCAACGGGAAGAATCTCTTACTATCAATGAGTCTGAAAGTGCTCAAATTCTGCCAAGGGGAAAGTTCTAAAGTTTTGCGTACCCATGGTTCAATCTGAAGCAATGCAAAAGGAACTCTGTCATCTCAAAGAACATCAACCACGCTGCTTACATTGTCTCCATTTATATAATACATTCCATCTTATTTACATGGGTTCCATTTCCAGTTACAAGATCACTGCTTGGCAATACGAGGCGACGTGCATCTAATATGACAAACTGATCCTGGCACTTGCTACTTATTACAGGTTTATTATGTGTTTTCAGCCTATCGGGGATTTCTAGAGTAGTTCCAGTTACTGGCAATCAGACCTTGAAAACTACTCCATGCCCAATAATAATGAGCATCTTCAAATGGATTTTTTAAAGACAGCATTAATCCAGAATATAAATTAAGAGAATATATTTTATGGTGAAAAAGTGCAAACCTACCCGCACATTTTGGTTTCATGTATAAAATATAAACAGCATATGAATTCTCCCTTGTGTCTTCAGAGAGATCTGCAGCTTTTTTTCCTTCTGAAGGGTATTCAAAATATGGTATTTTAAGCATAATAACCCATAAATAAAATACAGGGCTTGCCAAAATTATTTTTTTCCCATATATAGGGCCTTTAGATACTGTTCTTAACTCTGATTTTCTCCTGAGATGCAATTTAAGAGCTTTAAAAAAAGTCTTTAAAAGACTTCCTATGAAATATGCACAGCTTTTTTTTTTAATTTGTGTTTCTAGATGGCCAAATTGCTCTGTTTTTATAAATACTGTACGTAAAATTACCAGATTGCCTGGCATTCCATTTTTACAGGGGATACTGCATCGTTAAGCACAGAAAGAATATAATATAACTATTCAAACTGCTTAAAATATTTTGTAACCATAAATTATTATCCAAAAATATTTTTCAAGTAGATAAAAAGAGTTGTCAATTCTACATAGTGAATGCCTCATAAGGGGCTCGTTTGTGGTTGAAAACTGAATAAAAGCAGTAAATTAAGACCAGACTTAACCATAGAGAAGCCGTAATCCACTGCAGATTTCCTTGGTGAATGAAGTATTGTGATGTGGATTTATCCTCCTTGCTTGTACAGTTAACCAGTCACATCTGTGACCAAAGTGCTGTCTGTGCTCACAGACAAGGTAGGTTCACTAACCCCAAGGAGGTAAGCCCATGCTGATTTACATTGTATTGATAAGTACAAAATAAATACAACTGTGTCTTGGGGGCTGCCTGTGAAAGGGCAGATAGTATGCTAACGATAAACTGGTGTGAAGAGAAAACAGGGATATTGAAAAATGGGTGGGCAGTTGAGAAACTGCCAGTGATGCTGGGTGCCCAGCTTTTGAACAGGCGTGAGGCTAGAGGGGGCCTTGATGAAGCCAAGGGAATGTGGGTATGAAAGAAGGTCAGGAGTGCTGAGAGCTGACTGAAATATGGTCTATGTTAAAGGAGTATCACTCACTATAAATATTCAATGTCAGGAATTTAAATGGCTTACAGACATAGAAGCCCTTGATGATTATGTTATCCAGCATTGTTGATTTCCCTCTGTTGTTTGTCAGCAGCCACCACAATGAATGAATAAGGCCCTGGAAGTCTCGACAATGAGTCGTTTTGCTCTTAAGTCTGTGCATTTTTCTTTGTGATTACATGCCAATATAATAATTGATTTGCCTTTGTCGAAATTAAACTAAGGGAGCCAAGTATGTCATATCTCTGTTGTTATTTTCCTTTTCTTTCAGAGCCCAATGTTTCCAAAGGACATTAATTTTGATTTCTCTGATGAAGGCTTGTGGCTGTTCTTATGCTTTACAAAACATTACCAAATCAGAGTCGAAAAGAAAACTGTGAGTGAACATTCCTTCCAAACAACTATCTTTCATTATTTAAGAAAAATTTTCTCAGATTTCTCTGTAATTCATTCCAATATGCTCCTTTTGTAAACGATGTGGGAAAAAGAGAGAACACACAAGTGAAACCCTCTGTAGAGGGTTGACATTTAAATATTTTATGAGTCACTCCAACACCTTTCTAAAACAGCATTTTACAAATAAGGTCAGCTTTGCAAGAAAAAAAGTTTATTCTTGAACATAAGCAGGTATTTGTACATTAATGTTACACTAAAATGTATGTAAAGTAAAAACTGCTAGCTTGTTATAGTGTTTTAATCCTTCAAATCCAAAACTTTTCCTTGGAATTTTTCAAGATTGGAATATCAGTTTCTTTAAGCGGGAAAATATTTAAGCTAATGAAATCTTTATCAGATTCAGCAGCTCCACTAAACTGTAAACTAGGCTATCTACTCAAGAAAAGGCCATTGGGACTTAAAGTAGTGTGGATATCTTTACCAATGTTAAAAGATCCCAGAAAGCATTAGCTTTTCTAAATATGTGTTAGATTTGATTTGATTCCTAAAGAATAAAGTTTATAATTACCATCTCCACTTAATTAAGGATAACCACGACTTGATTATACTCATTTCATCTTTACAAATGTGTGTATTTCTGAGGAAAGCACAATCTTAAAATCTCTAACATTACATGATATATATTTCATGAATACTTCTGGAGTTTCAAAGCGTTTCTTTCTAGTTAGTGGAAAGGGGTACTGTGCTATAGTTGCACGTAGGTTTAAATCAAATTGCCTACAAATATTGCATAAGTGCCTGAACTTTCAAGACAAAGCTTTTCCAATCAAATACAGTATTTAACCCCCCACTGCCACACACACACACACACACACACACACACACACACACACACCCCTCTGCCTCAGAAGTTAAGGGGAAACCGGACAGGCGTGGTGGCTCACACCTATAATCCTAGCACTTTGGGAGGCCGAGGCAGGCAGATCACCTGAGGTCAGGGGTTTGAAACCAGTCTGGCCAACATGGAGAAACCCTGTCTCTACTAAAAATACAAAATTAGCCAGGTGTGGTGGCTCACACCTGTAATCCCAGCTAGTGGGGAGGCTGAGACAGGAGAATCCTTTGAAACTGGGAGGCAGAGGTTGCAGTGAGCCAACACCATGCCACTACACTCCAGGCTGGGAGACAGAGTGAGACTCTGTCTCAAAAAAAAAATTTTTTTTTTATTAAAAATAAGTTAAGGGTAGAAAATGTCAGTAGAAACTTGTCATTAGCAGTAAATTATTCTTTGGTGTTTTTGGAGTTAATATTTTCTAAAATGGTTGCAGATTGATCAAAATAACTATTTTTATACTTTTGCATGGCTTCTGTGTATTGCAATAATTTAATAATAAGTAATAAGACTCCCCCTTAAAAGAAAAAGTGTTCATTAGTGATTGCAATTCCATATTGTGTGGCACATTCCTTACATGTTGTGAAAAGGTTATGGATTCACTCACTGTAGCATCAGAAGTATAAAGGGGAGAGGTGAGATTCTTTGTTGCAAGTGCTGAGAAATAATCATTTAAAGGTCAGTTGCCCTAAAAAAAAAAAGAACATTTGTTTAATAAGTAACTCATTTTGGGATATGCTGCAATTGTAAAGGTTACAGAATAGACCAATTTGCCAGTGATGTCAGCAAGAAGTACTATTAAAGTCATTGGTCCTATTAAAACAATCCTTCTTAAAATTCAGATTGCATGCCTCCTCACATATCCCACCACACATCCAAAAAGTGCCTAAACTATTTATAGTGTGCTTTCAAAGACACATTGCCTTGTGCACTTTACCTTAAGTACTCAGCTCCTCTTAAAAGCAACAATGGAGTGTTAGATGGGAAAATACCTTGGCAACCACACAGCCTCCCCAACACACAACACACAACACACAATCCACTCTCTCCCACATCTGATTCATCCTATATTGCTTCATTCTTTCAGTTTTATTAATGTATAAGAACTTTCTCATGTGTCATGGGTTAAAGGATTTCTCACTGGGTATTCTGCTGTACCGTACACCAACAACTATCTTGCTAGAAACTCCTATATAAAAGGAAAAACTATCGATTCAGCCATGTAAAGGATAAACTATAAATTTGTATCCTTTCCTATTCCAGGACCAACTTCCTTCCCCTACTATTCACTAAAAAAACCTAAGAGAATTTGGTTTGGCAATAAATTGGAATACTAACTTGATATGTAGAAGTAACAATATTTGTACTAAAAATCTTTTAGTACCTGAAAGGTTATTTTTTTCAAGATCTGAATAAAGGTGGTAGTTTATTTAATATAACTTTTATACTATTAAAAAATTTTTGCCTTTAGGGAACTGATGTACAACAAATAAAAGTTGTTTGTTGTTTTTATTTTTTCTTTGTGAAGCGGTATTTTAAACTGGCTACAATTTTCCCTAGAAGATTCGCTCTTTGAGATGAGTATATGAATAAAATAACTTCCAGAAAAACCTCTGTAGAAAGCAATCCCTTCCGAGCATTCGACTGCTTAAGATTTATGTATACTGTTTTTACTCTTCGCATTGGTTGCAAAGCTTCTCCTCACTGAAGGTATTTTGCTGACGGTAAATAGTGAGTTCTCAGATTTTTATAATGAATTGATTTTTCACATATGTTGCGTCAGAATTTTAATTACAGTTTAAAAACAATACGTTTTCAAGCACACTTCTAAGGTTTGCTATTTAGATTAAAGGAACTAGAAAGCTTCTAACTCTTACCCTATTGTAAAGTAAGAACTACCTCTGTCTATAAGACATTTGCAATTAGAAGAAATTACGATACTCTTATTTCAAGCAACTTAGCTAAGAATCAAGTTATTCTCTTAACTTGACTTGCTTTTCATTTGAAAGAGGGCAAAATCTATTTCCTGGGTAATTTTGCAGAGCAAAGATATTAATACGTTGGGGTTTAATTGTATCCTGTGTTTAAATACACTGTGGGTGAAACCCCAGACCTCTGCTTAATTGCTGTGAGAAAAATAGCCTGATTTCTCTGAGATTAGGCACACGCTTATGTATACTTTGACCTAAGAGTGCCTCCTTCAGAATTAATCTTCTAAGGTAGAGGGATTTGCTTTTATATGTGCAGCAGGGCCATTCGTGACAAACAGGGCCTAATAAACTAACTTCACCCCCTAGACCTCCCTTTTGCTGTCAACGTTTTTCTTCATCTATTCACTTCACACATCTCTTGTCCAGTGGCTTATTAGCAAATAACCCTCACTGGGCAGGGGGAGTAATTTTAATGGCATTTTTAAATTAGAGGACTTGGAACTTAAATGGGATACTTCAAAAATAAAACTATCTTGAAAACTTTCGTTTTTACTAATGAAACATAAAGTACTCTAAAATAACTCCATTTAAGTAAATACCATAGCCCTTTGAGAAGACAAACAATTCATATTTACTTAAAATTTGGTCTGCAGCTGTATTTTGTTGGAGCTGTCTAATGTATGAAAGCACTTTTTCTTTCCCATCAGCTATATTCGAATTGTTTTTGTAAGATGTAACAGAACGTTCTGGTTTTAAAATATTTATATTAATCAAAGTTAGGGCTGTTTATATTTTTTGGCAATCGTGCTTTTCTTTAAAAGTGATGCACTCCTCTTTAACTAAACAAAAGTGTTGAAATGGCCTGTCATATAAACTTCAACATAGCACAGTTGGTAATACAAATTCTGGAGACGGAAATAAATGGGACGTAGTTTCTAGCTTCAGGTTAAACATGGACTAATAAAAAGAGCAACAGTGATAATTTCTAAGATTTTCCTGAGGAAATGTCATTCATTGCTGCTTATAAACTCTAGAGTTACCTGGTGGAAAGGTTTGTGTTCAAGTTTCTTACTCTATTTTCTTGGGGCATTAGGAAGTAAAGCCTAAGTGCTGACTGAAAAATAACAACAAGCCACTAAAGCTGGAGGCTTAAACAACAATCTATTAATTTTAAAATTCCTTTATATTTTATATATGTCCAAACTCTTTTAGTAATGATAAAAATACTTACATGCTACTTACCTGCAATCAATTGTATTTGTGGGCAGAAATAGCTAACAGGAAAGAGCTGTTTTTAGAAGTCAAGCCTCCCACTATTGTTATTGCTACAAGCTTTTGTTGGTGAATCTTAAACTGTATGATCTATCTAGACTCACATAAGGAAAGTGGAGTTTTTATTAAAGACATTTTAAACTTCAAGCCAACCTTAGTTAAATTCATATATAGTTATATGTAATTATTCTGTAGTATGGACACTCCCAAATATTCTGGAAGTTTAATAAGACATGGCTTTAGGTAGATTGGTCCATTTGGGGTTTTTGTTCTTGTTGTCATATTCATTCTGTAGTTCAAACTGCATTGATTCACTTCTGTGTAAAATAATCCTAAACAGGAAGGGTGGGGACAGAAGACTTTGTCCCTAATATGGAAGTTATAAGTGTTTGTTCTTTCAGAGTATGGTAAGGACATATCAAACAAACAGGAAGTATTATTATGCATTGCAGGCAAAGGGGCTAAAGGTCTCCTGTTCGAACTTTTGGCCCTTTTAGAATCCCTGATCCTTCATTATTTTGTTTAACTTGATGTAAGTCTTGACCAGTAGCTGACTCTGAGAAAACATTTCCTGACATCATTTCCAGAGGTGATGTGGGATTACTGTGCTTGCCTTCCCATTTTGGGTTGAGAATGAAAAGTCTAACAGTGGTTCCTGGTTAATACTTCAAGCACGATCTTTTAATTAACAGGTCAGGTTAATTCATTCCTTTGGCCTTTAGCATTACAACTTCATTTTCACACTTTGGTTAAAATGATCAATGCACACAACACACACACACACACACACACACACATTTACATACACACAAACACATTTAAGGGGGCAAAAATGTTTTGGTTCTGCTATAGCAGAACAAAAAATAAGTAGACTCCTTTTAATTACCTCATTCATAATACAAGGTGGTGAAGGAGGAGCAAAAAGGTCAGGATATAATAAATATAAAATTTAAATCTCTAATTTACCTTTTTTTTTTTTTGGTACCAGCTAAAGTCAATGAATATAAACATGTATTCTCTTATGTTGCACCATTACGGATTATTGTTAATGTCTTGTTTCCAATTTTATGCAATTTTTGGTATAATCCAAATCTATGTATTAACCAGGGTAGGAGGTTTTGCTTGAGGTAATTGACATTATATAGTCCAAAGCACAGGAAGAAGTAAAACATATCCGTAATCTTCACCCATTTCCAAACAGAAGGGGATAATTGGGCCAATTCTTCTATTGTGTACCCTCCCTCTTCATGCAGAGATTCCTTTGAAGTCAGAGGGAGATGAAGCAGCTGAGGCTGAGAATGTGGCTGGAGTAAAAAAAAATGAATATTATCAGGCCAGAGTCTCATAACCATGTTTTATGCCACATTAACCATTGGGTTTGCTATAATGCAGGGCCTTTTTATTATCATTTTTACCTTCTAGTTTAATCAAGGATCACTAATACAACTTCTAATAATATACTGGGGTTAAAAAAATGTGTTTATTTGAACTCCCTTAGGTGAGATTCACAATCCAGCCCCTCAAAAATGTAAAGAAATAATTTTATTTAGAAAAAGCTAAAAATGTAAAAAGCATCACTTTATGGTTATATGTAAGTCTAGATGAAGCAGAAAAACTGACCAATTAAATTGGCATTCAGAGTGAGTACAGCACAGAGAGGAAGTTATGAAGGAGGTGGGGATTTATTTACTTGTCAAGCAATTTTCTCTCACTTTCTCCTTACTTCTTACCACCTTCAAGGAGAGAGAAAATGTTAGCTTGCATTTATGTCACCAAGCTAAAAGTTTATTTCTTAACCCTCCTTTGTTACAAATCACAGGGAGCATGAATGTATTTGAGTGCATAGAGGGAAAGTTATATAATTCAAGCAATGATGGACTGACGCCGTGGAGAGTCATTAGACTTAGGTGAACAGACAGCTGTCCAGAGACTCTTCAGTTTCAAAATTGCCAACAAGAGGAAATGACTGAAGACAGGAGCAAGGACAGAACCAATCAACTTGTCAGGCTGTGAAGCTATCTAAGAAAAAGACAAGTTCTTCCTTCAATTAATACACATTATTTGAGAACAATGCTAAGCCATGTGAGAGATATTAGATGTACAAAGACAAATCACATGATTCTTGGAATATTCAAAGTTGTGTGGAGGTGAAAAACATGTTAATAAACAATAACAAAGAATATGACAAGTGTCATAATACAGGTGTGTACTTAGTGCTATAAGAAGACAAAGAAGGGAGTTATTAGTACTTCTTTGGGTTTGGAAAGAGGTACTGGATTGGTGAATAATAATTTCACAAAAAAGTTAATAAATTAGGGTGCATCTTAAAGTATAAGTAGGTATTCATCAAGCAGAAAACCAAGAAGTGGCCATTCCAAGCAGAAGAAATAACATAGATTCAAACCAAAGCATGTCTTATTCAAGGAAGAAGAAGTTGTTGACTATGACTATAGCATATGGTATACAGGCTGTGTGGTAGGAGGAACAGTCTATCATAATTCGGCTCCAAATTGCAGCCCAATAAACAAAGCCTTGTATGTTATGCTAAAGAGTGGGGACCTCATCCAGGAAGCAGTGGAAAGTCACCAAAATGTTTAATCAGGGGAGTAACATGATAAGAATCGTGTTTTAAAAAATAGCTGGCATCAGTATAGAAGAAGGCTGGGAGAATGACAAAAATAGAATAGTTTTTATGAGTTATAGAGAGGTTGAGAATTGAAAATGAGAGCCTTTGCTATGATCATAAATTAAGGAGAGATTTTAGGTTCAGGAGGTAAAATTAAAAACAAAACAAAACTGGCAACCTCAATGTATACAACCTTTCATGTGCATACTATCAGGTTTGGGTCAGAGTGATATGGATAGAAAAAATACGTTTCCAGTATAGTTAATAGTAGAAGATGGGTGCTTAAGTCAGAATCCCTAGAAGCAGGGCCGGAGATTAAAGTTGTTCTGAAAATGATTTACAAAGGGAGTGTTCTTGGGAGGAGGGAAGCAAGAGGAGCAGAATAGGCAAAAGCAGGGACAAAGGTAGCTAAGAAGGATGAAAACTGGCCTTAGCTGAGCCTGCTCCTTCGGGGAGCTCTGAAGCATATATTGTACTACAGAGTTAGCTCCTCTTATCTCCAGGGAGGATAATTCTCAGGTAAGTTAGCTTGGTTCAGCTGAGGGCTAATCTTTGGGAAGGAGAGAGCTATGAGCTGTTAGCAGCCAAAAACACTTAACAGCCGCTGGGGAGCAAGAAGGATACCAACAGCAGCCACTGTAGGCCACCCTTTGCAATGCTGAGAACCACTTGCTTCTGACATTTAGTTTACTCCATTCAGGCACAACAGCTTCAGGATTCTGGTTACTCACATGTCCTGGGCTCCTGTATAAGACGAAGATGAGTAAAACAAACTGTAGCTTCCACTGCTGCAGTGTGTCCCAAGCCCATAACATAACCATCATCTACCCCTTCATCACTCTTCCAGATGTTCCTCCTTATGGGCGATACTTCTGCAGGTCTAGATGGATTGCCTGAAGGCATAAGCCAAATTCTCAAAACTTAGTAGTCTAAGCACCTGATTACCAGGCCCTAATCTGGTTATGGTTGCTGTACTTGCCTATTACAGTTACACAAGGCATGAGAATACCAAGATGCGGCCCAACAGATCATTTGAGTGACAAACACATTGCTCCCTGTCTCTAATATGTAGCAGCACTTCTGCCTCCTCATGATAACCGGGTCATTTATCCTGCCAATACAGTAACTTTTTGTGCCAGCCAGTCTATTGGCACAAGGAGCTCAAAGTAATCTGGCAATAGCCATAGCTTTAAGTTTACTGAGACTTTTCCTAGATCCCCTAAGTGTAAGTTTCCCTCCTCTGGGACTTAGGACCTCTAGACTCACAAAACCTGTAGTTGCAGGAATGGGTCCCTGAGAGTGATGGTTGAGTGGAGTTCTTATTTTTACTCTTTGATTCCTGTACTCATATATTCTAATTATTGAGGACAGAGAACTGTATAGTATCTGTTGCTTTAAAGTGCACACTATACTCCAAAAGATAATACTTATCCTCATAGGATGCCATCTCTAAACTGGTGCTGTAACTGGGCCAGAGTGTGGTAGGACCAGTGAACTCCACGAGCATGTGCCCATTGCCATACCTCCTTTTCTATAAAGTGAGTTCCTTGGTCCAATTAACATGATTTTATCCATATGGTCCACAAAGATGATGCCCTGTAGAATGTCTGTACAGTCCCAGTCCTTACAGACTATATTTGGACTAAGCTGGAGAACTCACATAACACTGGGACAGATCATGACTCTTGTTATTAATCCATATGAATGCAAGCTGCTTCTGATCCCCCCTCCCTAATGGGTATTAAAAAATAACACATTTGCCAGAACAATAACCAC
This sequence comes from Macaca nemestrina, assembly GCF_043159975.1. Classification (NCBI taxonomy): domain Eukaryota; kingdom Metazoa; phylum Chordata; class Mammalia; order Primates; family Cercopithecidae; genus Macaca; species Macaca nemestrina. The sequence goes on along the minus strand of NC_092125.1, from coordinate 151,973,660 downwards.
ATATCTTGTATCTGGTTAACTTGCCCTAGTAAATATATTACATGCAGCATAACAGCTGTGATAGAAACTACAACTTGGTTCAGTTGGCAGTACTCGGCTCAGAACTCCATGATCTAATTTGTATATGGTCTAGCTTGCTCAGCTACATGCAGATAGAGGATCCTCACCTATGTATCCTTTAAAACTTTGAGACTATCTATTTTGAGAGTAGTATTTATTTATTGCACTAATCTGTACAATTTTCCTCAGGATGTGATAACTGGTTTTGATTTACTAACTTGACCATAGAGGATAGTTTCAAAGACTTTCCACCTTGACAGTACAATAGTTGGTCAAGAAAACAATGGGAGAATTCAATCAACCTCTAACTGGCTCATGCCAATTATACATTCAAGGACTAGAAAAATGATCATTAAATGAGTGTGTAAACCCAGTAAACCCACTGTGAAATAAGTCTAGATCAGAACTCCTTTTATTTCCTGACACTTACATGTCCATACTCTAACAAGTGGCCCATGGTGGTGCTGTCAGCATCAACTCATATCTTATATCTACCAATCCTAAGAAGATCTGAGCAGTCCCTTTGTTCCAGTGTACAGTTTTCTGAGTAAATACCTCTTGGTCCTTTTGGGGAAGAACTGAGGAGTCACACATTTACTATAATGTTGCAGTTCCTGTCTCATGGAGACCCAGCATCTCCTTCAGTCAATAGTTTCTGGGTATGAGAACTCACTCAGGTATGAAGACAAGGCAAGAAATTATGACTTTTCATTGAGATATCCGAGTCAGCCTTTTGCTCATTATTTTCTATCGCTTTTGATTATGTGTGTGAACCAATATCCTTGTTGGTGACTCATCTATCTTGCCATTTCACATAGTAACCATTTCCATGGATACCTTGGGACAGTTCCCACCCCCACCCAGATAGCAGCCATTTCAACCCAGTTTCCCATTGTGGTGACTGCACTCCCTTTGCTTCTGACAATTAAGTGCTTCCCTGTGGCCCCTGTTAATCTGGAATCCTACCATCCCCCTTGCTACAATGGACCCCAGTCTTTTAATCACATGTCCTTCTATCCCTGGTTTAAGAAGGACTATGCTTCCCCACAATGTTGGAATCTGCCTGATCAGCAAATTCCTCATCATGTTAATAAACAACATGTCCTCCAAGCTCTCCTAGGGAACATAGTCAGATATGGATATTTCAGTCTTCCATAATGAACCCATTTTTGTATGCTCATTTTTTTTATTGGTTTATTTCTTTCTCCACAATCTATTACTATAGTGCCAGGATCTCTACTTCATTTCATGTGACCCATCACTTTTTCCAAGCTACCAAGAGCTATCCCAGTCTTACATTAGACCTATCATATAAGACTTTGCTAGGTATTAAATCTTGTTTCAACAGAACAACCCCATATGAGAAAACTGTCCATTACGTAGCTTTATATTCTGCCAGGACCCTCAGGATCCCTCCCAGGCATACTCTTTGAGCATATATGCAATCAAGTCCTAGATATCACGTGGAGTATGTAACTCATTTCCTTCCTTAGCAGGCCATCAATTCCCTAGCTGGGTCATGCTGAAATGTGGCCCAAATTATCAGTGTGACCTCCATGAGGGGAAGCACAGGCAGATCTGAGGATTGTCTTATACGGCATCTGCCTCATTTGAGACCTTGGCATAGTATTCATTAAGGAAGCTTTCACTTCCAACAAGAGAAAAGGGGGCTTACTAGCCATTTCTGTGAGCCACACATGTTCAGGGGACGATGCAGTTGTAAGGTGTTCATCTACTCAGATATCCCTATCCCAAACTTCAGAGTACCACTCCTTTATTTCAGAGCCCCAAATTTTGCACAGGAAACTTGCCTAGGCTGAGAATTTAGCCTCCATTAAAGTTATTCCACTTACAAATGAGCCATGAGCCTGATCTCCAAATCTGTCTGCTTTCTAGCTACAAGAGAAGGATGTCTCTTTAAATGATGCTAATGAGGTTTTCTGACTCTCACATTTTGCTTTAAATGCCAAATAATAGAACTGAGTCTGTGTATTAAGCAGACTGTAAGATGGCTCCCAGTGAGCTTTGCCTTGTAGTGTTCATGACGTTGTGTAATCCACTCTGTTAAGTATGGGCTGGCTTTGTGATTTATTTTTAACCAACAGAATATGACAAAAGTGATGGGACATCACTTCCATTATTAGGCTATGTAAGATTGTCACCTCCTTTTTGCTACCAGAATCCCTCTCTTGCTGGCTTTGATCAATTAATCTGCCATATTGGGGTGACCCATGTGGCAAGAACCTGAGGATGGCCTTCAGCGAATAGTTCACAAGGAGCTGAATCCTGTCAACAATCATGTAAGCTTGAAAGTGGATACTTCCCCAGTTGAACCTTCTGTTGACACCCTAGCCTTAAATGGTACTTGGATAGCAGCCTTGTAAAAGACTCTAAAGCAGAGGACTTAACTAAGACATCCCTGGACTCCTGACCCATAAGAACATGGAGATAATAAGTGTGTGTTGTGTTAAGCTGCCTAATTTGTGACAATCTGTGACAAAGCAATGGATAGCTAATACATCCTATTATTTTATCTCTTCAATGCATCAGTGATATTTAGCAACAATTAGCCATATCTTTAGAGTTCCAATTTCCCCATACCTCTCAAAGGCAGAGACATTGCAACAGCTACTGCATCCCCTTCTACCTGTATTTCAACCCAGTTTGCCATCATGGGTGAAAATTTTAGCCAGAGGAGGCAAATATTTTCTGGAAAGAACCAGATCGTAAATGTTTTAGGCTTTGAGATCATATGGTCTCTATCTCAATACTCAATTCTGTCTAAAATTTGTTAAATGAATGTGTTCCAACAAAACGTTACTTACAAAAAGAAGTGAGTTGGGTCTGGCCCACAGCCATAGTTTGCTGACACCTGATCTTAACAATCACCCTGGTATATGATGCCAGGGATTAATAATGCACCTACCACCAGGGATAAGAGCCTTATTGCCATCCACCTCCCGAATCTCAGCTTAGTTCTGCTCCTTAGGACCACTTCCAGTATCATTCAACTTGACTTGGGATCCCTAAAAGCGGAAACTAAGAAAATGATTCTTATAAAACTGATTTATTGAGGGAGTGCTTTGGGGGAAGGGGAAGGAAGGACAGGTTAGAGGAAGAAAGCTAAGTAAGAAGTATATTCAGCTGAAAATTGTGAGAGCTTGATTCTACAGGAAGCTCTGGAGCACCAGAGGTCAATTCGCCCTTAGAGTATGTGTGTAGGGGTGGGGAAGGGGGTGCAGGCAGGGACGAGGAGCTTTCATATTCCTTATATCAATAAAGTATTGACTGTTGGCTGCCTGGGCGGAGGAATGGCTCAAGTAAAGCAATTTCCCTTCTCAGGGAAGGGAAGTAGCTGGGTATAGGTACTTTCCCATTCCTTCTTTGGGATAACCCATTTACCCCAATTACATTTCTGTTTGTGACTTGAATGCATTTTCATTAATTTCCAAGGAATGGAAATAGGATAGTCAAAATACAAGAATATTAATAATGCCAAAAAGGATGCAAAATAATACCTGTTCATTTTGGTTTTGTATTTGAAAGGTGTTACCACTTTTCTTTGCCCATTTGTCAAAACTAGAACCAACATAGTCAAAGTGAATAGAACGGAATGACAGTTTGGGGAGCAATTACAAAAAACATGTACAGTAGCAGGATAAAACACAAATAGCTCAAAGTTCTCATATCACCTGGTGCTCACTATTAAATAGTGTAATAACAATCACCCTAGAGACCAGTTGCTCCAGTTTCTATCCCACGCTATCCTTTACTGGAGCTGTAAACTTGGGTAAGATATTTAAATGTCTGTGCCTCCTCAGTTTCCTAATCTGTAAATCGGGGTTAATACTAGTATCTACCTCATGAGATCGCTGTGGGCAAAAATGAACTAATACATGAAGTGTTTACAGTAGTATTTAGTGCATAGTGTACACTGAGCCTTAGCTTGATTATTGTTGATGTTGCATTATTTGTGATCACTCACTTATCTACTATCTTATTTAAATGTAGCTTTTTCAGTGCACCTTAATTTGGGTTTTGGGCTCCATTGCCTCTTATTCCTATACTTTGAAATATTTGAAAATATAATTAGAATAGTCTACTCTCAGCAAAAATTCAAGTCTCTTTCCTAGACCCCAAGGAAAATTCTGCAAATAAGCCATATTCTTGAATTCCTTCTGTAGACAAAAAAGTGTACCTATGCTTTTAAGCAAAAACCATTAAAAAAGAGTATCTCTATCCACAACTGAGATGATTATCCTTTAGTAATGAATCTAAAGAGGCTCCAATTTTTTGTAAGGTAAAATGATGCCTAAATTATGCAAAGTTTGTTGGCATGGCTGACCATAAGCAAGAAGCTTCGGAGAGTTCAAAAATAGAGGCTTCTATATATTTCTGTACATAAATAGACAACTATGTATGTATGTAGAAACACATAAAGAATATTGTTTATTATATGTTTATATACACGGGCTCAGGAGAGTACAGCTTCCAATTTTTAGGTTTATAAATATACTTTTGAATCTATAATAATGCAGAGTACGAGATTTTGTACGTTGGAGACAGATGAAATATATCCAATCCCCATCATCTGCCTGGCACTTCTCTTCGTCTTTATAAATCACTGCTCAATAAACAAGAAAATAGGAATCAAGCAACCATGGCGATTTGGAAGAAAGATCACAATTATTTGACGAATGAAACATCTGGAAAGGGATCACGGTCTCATTATCTTTCAAAAATCGTTAATGAAACTCTTCTTTTAGTTCACTGAAGAATTCAAAGTGGAAAAGCCTCATCAAACATTAACTAAGAAAATGTATGCCAATGCTTTGGATAAGTCAAGTTGTCATTCTGCTCCATAAATATTTATCCTGCAGATGGTTTTTGAAACTACCAGTTTCCTTATTATAAGGAAAAGTTAAGTTGGTATATTTGTTTTAGATTATATTACAGAACTTTTCAACAGTTGGGATTTTTAAAAACATTTATTCCATTCCTTTTCCTATTTAAAATCAGTGGCTTGAATTGAACAAATCATAATGTAGTAGGAATTCTCACACTTATCAGGTGAAAGATTGGTCTCACCTATTATGCGTCTTCTTGACAATGTAAAAATCCATTTTAAAAAAATAGAAATCTTTTGAAATCCTACCTTTCAGAAAGAAAATATTTAAAACTTGATAAGCCATTGGATAGCAAACAGCTTTTGAAAAACAATTACATTGAAAAAGTAAATCATTTTCAACCCAAATGTGATTGTGCCTTTCTGGTCTTAAAATGTATTATTTTATAAGAATATAAGTATAATAGGATAAGTAGCAACTGGTGTAAAGTGAAGCAGAAAACACATTTAATATAAACACACTGCATTGTGTCTATTTGATTCAATCACCAAACACTTATTGAGCACTGACTAGATGTCAGGAACTGACAGGTGCTAAGAAGGCAAAAATGAAATGGTGGTTACTGCCTTCAGGGAACTCCTAGTCTAATGGAGGTGACAGACACTTCTACAGCTATCTATAATAGAGTGTGACATGTGCTATGCCAGCAGCACCAGCTAAGTATTACAGGAGCAGGGGGGCGGGGGGTGGGAAGTAACCTCCTGAATCCAGTTTGAAATTGAGAAATGCAATACTTTCTATGAACTAAAGATCACAAAGAAAGTCAGTCAATATATAAATGAAGATAAACAAAAGCCTTTGAGGGAACAAATTTAGAGGACAATTCTTAACTGTACCTTCCCAGTAAACATGGGAGTAATAACACTTAGCAAATTGAAAGATTGTGAACGATGTGCCTATTTTTACATCTCAAGAGTATTTTTGCAGGAGGTAAGTTGTAACTGTAATGACAGACTTCATTCTGTGCAGTGGCATTCCTGTAACTGCTGTGAATGTACTCAACTTCATTAAAATCATTAACAATTACCAAAGATCGTTATTTCAACATGGCAGTCAACCACACGCTAAAACTAAATTTGCACCGAAGAATGTTCAGTACTGGGGCAAATGTGGTCAAAATTGATTAACATTTAAGAAAATTACAATGTCACAAAAACTGAAGTGCCAAGCTCTTCATTCTGTTAATAAAACTTATTTAGTTTGGCAAGATACAAATAATTACATGAGCCTGCAATATGAATGTATTGCTTTAGCATTTGCTTTCATAGCTCTTTGGGCTATTAAATAGTAGTTCTACATCTGAGTGTCTTAGTCCATTTGGGCTGCTATAACAGAATGCTATCGACTAGGTGGCTTATAAGCAACAGAAATTTATCTCTCACAGTTCTGGAAGTTGAGAAGCCCAAGAGCAAGGCGCCAGCAGATTCAGCGTCTGGTGAGGGCTGCTTCCTGGTTCATAGACAGCTGTCTTCTCCTTGTCCTTACAGGTCAGAAGGGGTGAGGGAGCTCTCTGGGGCCTCTTTTATAAGAGCACTGTTCCCATTCATGAGGCCTCTACCCTCATGACATAGTCACCTACCCAAAGTCCCACCTCCTAATACCATCACAGTGGGAACTAGGATCTCTCTCTCTCTCTCTTTTTTTTTTTTTTTTAACAACTGGTAATCAATTTATTAAAATAGTTGACTTAAGCATCTGCAGTGGTGACTTCCACTTCAACTCCTGGCTCAATATTGATGGAAGTGATCTGCTTAGCAATCTCAAAAGGACTGTGCCAGTCAATGAGTCGCCGGTGGATTCTCATCCCGAAACGATCGCATGTCTTAGAACCAACCTTCACCACGAGGATTTTTTCTTGTAGTGATTCTCAAACTCTTGGTAGGCATTCGAACTGGTCCTTTCACGTTGAGGTTCTTTTCCTCTCCTCCTCTGATCAAGTCAGCTCACACCTTCCCCAGAGATGTTACATTGCAGCTCGTTAGAGTGATTCGAATTCAGTGAATTGCCACCTCCAGCTCCAAGGGTGTTTTTCCTGTGTCCTTAAAAGCTACGGCTGCTGCGCGGCTCCCTGACCGACTTGTTCCTTGGCACGAGCGAACAGCGAACAGCGAACAGCGGTGTGTCGGGAGAAGGAGCGGGCGGATCAGAGCTCCTCACCACCCACCACCTAAGACTGTGTTTTCCTCAGAGGGAAACTAGGATCTTAATCTATGAACTTTTATTTCCAGAATCCCTGGACTTCACCTTTTTTTTTTTTTTTTTTGAGGGCGGCCGCGGGGACAGGTTTCTGAGTGAGGTGATTAAAATGTATCAAGCTGCAGAAACTCTGGGCACAACAGATTTTTTTTTCCTGAAAAATTCCCCACACATTTGCTTTTGAGAGGTAACACACAGGATTAAGCAGTCTCTAGCTTTCTGCCTTAATATTTGTCTCGGCTTTTGGGTGATGAGTGGACGCGGCTATGTACAATTGCTGCTTCTTGAACTCTTCCCTCTGTCTGTCCCCCATCTGTCTGTCTTTGGTTAGTAAGACGGTTTTGCTTTATCTTTTTGAATATTTGAATAACCAGATTAAATTTTTAAAGAACTCTACAAAATAAGGATTTAAGCACAGTCCCTGCCCTGTGAATTTATAAGATAATGAAAAGGCACCTTCCAAACAAAGAAAAGATGGAAAGATATTCTTCCTGAGAAAAGTAGGTAACAATAGGGAAAAGCCAGTCGTCTCTTTTCTAATCCTTTGCCTTTGACATCTGTCATTTGGGGGAGAGGGTTATGTGGGTGTTGGGTGGTGTCACAGTAGCAGTTGAAAAGTTCTCTTCATCCTGTGGTACTGATTCTCTACCCTTTGTCAATAACTTCCTATCTTACATATTACTTTCAGATTTTTTTTATCTTTAGCTTACCACCAATGAATTATATTTGCTAAAATTCTTTCTACAAAAGCAGAAAGTGCATATGAAAAAATAAAGACAAAAGAATTATATTTGCTAATATTTTACATGTTTGAATTAAAGTTTAAAAAACACAGTAGCAACAGCAGTAATGTTTAAAACGTGAATTTATTTAGTGTTTCACAATTTTCAAAGCATGTGTACATATATTATCTAATTTGATCCTCATAATAACCATGCGGATAGGTAGAACAAGCACTGTTTTCATTTTACACATGAGAAAATTAAATACTTTAATGGGTTCCCCCAGAAATGTAAGACAAAGATTCAAATGCAAATCTCATTGTTCCTCGACTTACAATGGGGTTACATGTGGATAAACCCATCTTAAGCTGAAAATATTATAAGTCAGAAATGCATTTCATACCCGCAATAAACCCATCAAAATGTTGTAAAATCTTAAGTCAAACCACTGTAAGTCAGTGACTGTTTGTACTTTAATTGAGCTGATCCCCAGAAACTTTGATAGGGAGTATGGAATGAGACAGACAGGAAGAAAGCCAATAGAAGGTGTGTTTTCAAGGTGGTTTCCAATTTGACATTTCAGTCGTGCTAGGGGGCTATGAAAGCTGGTACAGAATGCAGCCCAGTGTTAGCTCAATTAAGGGGTAAAGAAGTTGGAATATTTATCTGCCAACTCTCCACCTATCTTTGGTTGAAGTCTGCCTCCAGAGGTAACAACTGTAGGGTACTCTGGTTTGCATTTTTTGGTAAACTGAGCGTATTCCCAGAGCCAGAAAAAAGTCCTCACTCCCAGAGTTACAGATGTTCAGAGTAAGCAGCTTTCAAGGTGCAGAGCTGAATGACAGGTGGGGCAGAATGATCTCGGTTAGCCAAACTCAACAAGGTTAAGCAATTTATCCAACCAGAAGTCACACAGCTAATATTGGCAAGGCCTTGAAGGGACTTAGGCCTTTGGCTGTTTCGGTAGATTCCTTGATAGAGTAAAACAGGTGTCATTTCTTATTCTCAAAGTGTAGGTTAGGAAAAAGAGTAGAGAGGAGAGAATATATTAAGCATGAAAAAATATTGCTTCTAAAGGTCTTACAATAATTGAGATTTGTTCACCCCGTACATATAATACAACTATTCAAAACCTGAAGCTTTTATGGAATGCAAAGAAATATCAATACATGGACCTTTACGTAGCACACATGCTACTACTTTGCCAATATACATTGCCAAGGTTTTCAGTCCAATTGGTGGTATTTTGCTGAGGACGCTGGAACAAATTTTTGTATTTACAAGTGCCATAACACCTTTAAAGGACACGTATATTGCAGAAAATTATGACACCAGGCAAACATTATGTGGAAAAGTCCCAGCTGATATGTATGTTATTGCTAAACAGCCTCTTCACATCAGTGGCACTCACGCCTCAGTTTCACAGTTGTGAAATATTTGCATACTACAGATGTGAAGGTATTCTTGTGGCTTACTCAATAAACCAGAATGGGGCTTTATGCACCCCTGAGTTTTCAATTAATGTTGTTGACAGAATGAATGGCTATTTATGCCACCAGCCTTTCATGTTCATTCATGGTATACAATACCTAAGTCTTAAAGAGCTCATCTAAATGCCTCCCCTCTTGGGAGGGTGCTTATGGATTCCATTGTATATATAGGGTAGCATAAGGTTCAATGATTCTATCTAATCAGCAGAGTGGACCTTACATTTTAGCAAAGGCCACTGAAGCCTTTGTTCTGCAACAGGGCATTATCCTACAACTTCTACAATAAGTTGAATGTCTGTTTGTCCAAAGATCTTAGGCAACCAATGCCTGAACTTCACTTTCCCAAGTATGCCTTTCTGTCCTCACCACACTCCAACACTCACATTTTTGGGAAAAGGATACCTACACAGGAAAATTATTTTTTGATGTGTAGTGAGACTTGACTACACTCATTCATTTGACTGTGGTGAATAAGGACCTGGAACATGGTTGGAGCCCAATAAATGCTTACTGCACTTAATCCAACAAGAAAGAAACAGCAGTACCAGTCCTGGCCCCTGTGTACTCTAAGATATCTGTAACATGGTACAGTTCCTGGAGATAGAAGGTAAGCATGAGTCCCTCCTTTACTCCACCTATTCAACAGTCTCCTCAAGCAAAAGGAGTGTGTAAATGTTGTCTGAGAAAGGTTTTCATGGGAGATGAATGAAATTCCAACTTTCTTCTTGGATTAAAAATAATTCCAGTGATAATGGAATTAGAATTTCATTGGGTTTAATCATTATTAGTTAAAATCAACATAATAATTCATCTTTCCATACAGTTTTATTTTTTAAATTCATCATCTATTGTTAACCGCACATTGGCCCTAGGAAGCAGCTAAGGATTGCTGTCTCCATTTTTCAGATGAGAAAACCAAGGCTCATTAAGCTTAAGTGATGTCCATTCAGGTGATATCAGGGACAGGGATACAAATGCAGGCTTATCAGATGTAATCTAAAATAACGCATTTTAAAAGTTCCAACTATGTTTCCCAAGTTTTGAGACTCCAAAGGAAAAATACAGGCATGTTTGTTTACTTCTGCAAAGCAAATTAAATGTGTAGCCCATGCATTATTGATGTCTATTGTTTTAGTTCCTAAGAAGTATGTGTATCAAATTGCCTTTACAAGAGAAACTGTATTAAAACAACTTGTATTTACATGCCTTTTTAGTTTGCACTTGAGCGTTTATTTTTCTTCTAACTTTAGGACAGTAATATGTGACGCTATTTTCAAAATCAGACATGCTGGTGACTGTTCCGGAGCATAGATCAGTGTTTGTACTTAAGATGTCCAGCCTGGAATAGGACTGTACCATTAAGGGCACATGTGCAAATAAGCAAAGACTGCCAGACCAAATGGACGCCAAAGCCTTGAATTGTAAACTAACCCCGGAGGAACTTTTAGAGTTGTTAGAACATTTGCCCATTATTTCTAGGAGAATCTCAGTGGCTCTAATCCATCTCAAACTTTTTATTCTTCTCAATATAGCTCATTTCCTCTTGAAATATTTCTTCTGTTCTACGGCCAGCATAGAAAAGAAGGGGCAGACAGGACTAAAGTAGACCCCAGGCCTCTTAGACCTAACTGAGGGCAAGCAGAGCGATGCCCCAGGCAAATATGCAGAGGGCTCTGAGGAAGACCAGCAGCAGGGCAAATTGCTGCCTGATTTGCAGTTCTGCACTCTATCAGATTTTTATATCTGGAAGATAATAATTTAGAGACTAACACAGCATGCTCATTGCATAGATTAGGAAATGTGTTTCTCAGAATTTGAATGACTTGCCTGAGTCCAATGCTAGAAAGAGAAAACACACCACTCAGAGTGGAGTAAAATATATTTGTTTGTTTAAAAACATGACATTAATCAAGACAGACTAGTGGTATAGCTGGAGGACCAGACTCTAGATCACAAGATTTCTAAGTAAACTTTGATTTACTTAAAAGCCTTGAGATAGAATATAAGTCAGTTTGGCTACCTTGCCTAAATAATGAAGTTAATATTTATTTCTGAAAAGGCTTGGATCTATCATCTAAAGTCTTAAATCATAGTCATTCAATGCCATGCTTAAGCAGTACAGTAATGAAAAGGAACAGTCAGTCTGAAAGAGAGAGCTGCTGATAGATACTCAAGTAATGAGTGTGCTTCCATCCGGTGCATAGGTGATCACTGGTGAGAGGAGGGCATGACTAGCAACTGCGTTTTCCTTGGCGCAGTGCAGAGTTGAGCAGGATGATTTATAAACCTCAACACATTGAAGACCAAAAAAAAAATAAATCATTAAGTAGCATGCCTCATGATTCTACTTGCTTTTTTCCCCCCCTAACATGGGTAATAAATTGTGTGGGCTTTAATAATTTATAGGAGATGTCGTTATAATGTGAGAATATTAACTTTGGTGAGTCTTTTAATTTGCTTGTGATGTCAACAGTGTGCTGAAGTGTTTCTTCTACAGGACAGCAACACCACTAATGCACAATTGTATTCTGACACTTCAGCCAGAGGCTCCTGGGGACCAGAAGAGACAGTTCACTTTAGCACTGATCTTAGCAATTTGGTGCATGTCCCTCAGGAATTACATGCCACAGAGAGAATTAAAAGGAACAGTTTGAAAGCACTTAGAATCATATTAGCGCATTCACATACAACCGCTCTTCCCCATGTCCTTGTGGAAAGATAGTCTGACTCAAGACATTTTATTTCTGCCCAGGATTATGCCTCAGAAAAAGAGAGAGAGAGAGACAAAAGAAAAAATTTAACTAATAAAAAAACAGCACAAGGAAAGCCCCCAAAATATTCTAGATTCATCTGGGAATGTGGCCAATTTCTTCCCAGTTAATAATGTCCTCCACAGATTTTCCCTTAGATGTTTTCTTGTCATTTCACAAATGTGACAGTAGCGACCCTCTCATATTTCAGAAATAATTCCTCTCTGTCCTGCCTATGTTTTCAATCAGGAAGGAAAGAGTTTTGTCACAGTTTAGTGAACATCAGAGCCAGAAAAGCATATATAGGGAGAAGAAAGAGGCAGAATGAAAGAAAAAGGAAGGCAGAACAGTTCGAGAGATGATGTTATGGGAAAAGAGAGCTTCTGTGATAGGGCTGAGTGCAGAAGAGCCTGACAGCATCAGCCAGGCACCATTCCGAATTTTAATTCCAATCTAAAAGCCGCAAACAGAAATGAAGACCTACCCCTTCCTGAGTCTCGAGCAAACCCCTCTCCATATATAGATTCTACTACTTAAAAAAAAAAAATAATAAAACACATGAAGCAGTTAATTGGAGATATTAAAATGAAGTGACCAGTGACCAGGCACAGTGGTTCATACCTGTAATCCCAGCACTTTGGGAGGCCGAGGTGGGCGGATCACCTGAGGTCAGGAGTTCGAGACCAGCCTGGCCAACATGATGAAACCCTGTCTCTATTAAAAATACAAATATTGGCTGGGTGCAGTGACTCACACCTCTAATCCCAGCACTTTGGGAGGCCAAGGCAGGTGGATCATGAGGTCAGGAGTTCAAGACCAGCCTGACCAAGATGGTGAAACCCCGTCTCTACTAAAAATATAAAACATAGCCCAGCGTGGTGGTGGGTGCCTGGAATTCCAGCTACTTGGGAGGCTGAGGCAGAGAATAGCTTGAACCCGGGAGGCGGAGGTTGCAGTGAGCCAAGATAGCATCACTGCCTTCCAGCCTAGGCAACAGAGCAACACTCCGTCTCAAAAAAAAAAAAAAAATACAAAAATTAGGCTGGGCGCGGTGGCTCATGCCTGTAATCGCAGCACTGTGGGAGGCTGAGGTGGGCGGATCACCTGAGGTCAGGAGTTGGAGACCAGCCTGGCCAACATGGCAAAACCCTGTCCCTACTAAGAATACAAAACTAGCCGGATGTGATGGCATGCGCCTGTAATCCCAGTTACTCGGGGGCTGAGGCTTGAGAATTGTGTGAACCTGGGAGGCAGAGGTTGCAGTGAGCCAAGATTGCACCACTGCACTCCAGCCTGGGCAACAGAGCGAGACTCTGTCCCCAAACAAACAAAAAAAGTGCCCAATACATGCAGAAACTAGCAGCATGAGAGACTGCAGTAATCACTGGTGGTAAGGTGAGGAAGCCTGGTGTTAATACCTTAGCACGTGATGGTAGAAGGTCAATGACTGAGTGGAAAAAGGAACAGAATCAAAGACTAGATCCCTCTCTCTTTTCTCTCTCTTTTTTTTTCTCTCTCTCCCTCACACATCTCATGTGTTTAGTGGCTAGTCCTAATTCTTTGAATTTTCATTAAGCATTTTTTTCTTTGGCCTAAAATATTTAGTTCCTCTCTCCAAATCTTAACCTGAAATTCGGTTTTTCTCTCATAACCCAAACCAAAGAAATCTCAGTTGGTTATTTGTTCTTTAACCTCAGCACTTTATTGTACTTTCCTTACAGGTTCTAGTTCAAGATCTGGGTTTTTCTAAAGAAGTGTATGTGCGTATGCATGTGTGTGTGTGTGTGTGTTTGAACGCAGGTGTGTGTGATGATACATGCACTACAGCACATAAGTACTTATCTTCCAGAAAATATAGATGCATAGCTGTGTAGTAGATCTCTTTCATGACTAAATCAATCTGTATTAACACCAGGTATGTATGTCAATGCCCAGGCTGACCTACAGGATGCCAGAAAGTTCTGACATACTAAGACAAATTTTAAAACTGCAAACTTTCACATTTTTTTTCTTATATTTCACAGTACCATCCATTCAACTCCCAACATTCTGAATAATGCTCACATGGTAACTTGTGCTATCAGCAAGACTAGGAAGACAGCTCAGGACGAAAGGACAATTGTGGAAAATATTTTATAATTACCAACATGTGACTATTTGTACATCATGTTTTACGCCCAGAAAAAAGGAAGGAAAAGAAGCAAAGGCTCTGCCATTAAAGGCGAGTCCTGTTCCTCATCTTTTCTTAAATTGTATGGCTTATTTATTAGGGTCTAAATAACGTTAGTAACTTGCCTAGGGGTATGGTTCTTGAACTTTGTTTAACAAATGAATGAAATGAATCTCTTTTCACTAGTCAATCTTTTCACTAGGTCATAAGAACCTAATTTTTTTCTTTTTTTTTTCCGAGCCAGAGTCTTGCTCTGTCCTTCAGGCTAGAATGCAGTGGCACAATCTCAGCTCACTGCAACCTCTGCCTCCCAGGTTCAAGCAATTATCCTGCCTCAGACTCCTGAGTAGCTAAGATTACAGGCACGCACCACCACGCCCAGTTAATTTTTAATAGTTTTGGTAGAGACGATGTTTCACCATGTTTGCCACGCTGATCTTGAACTCCTGACCTCAAGTGATCTGCCCACTTTGGCCTGTCAAAGTGTTGGGATTACAGGCGTGAGCCACTGCTCCTGGCCTGTAAGAACCCAGTATCTTAAACAGAATATAGATGAGCCACTTTGGTTGAAGTAGTGAGAGGTGACAATGTGCTAGCGGACCTCACTCTCAGCGCCTCCTTGGCCTCCGGCCTCGGCTTCCGTGGGAGCCCCTCTCTGGGCTGGCTGAGGCTGGAGCCTCCTCCCTCTGCTTGCGGGGAGGTGTGGAAGGAGAGGCAGTGGGAAACGGGGCTGCACGCCGTGCTTGCGGGCCAGTGCGAGTTCCCGCGGGCGCTGTCGCGGGCTCTGCGGCACCGCACACTGAGCAGCCAGCCAGCGCCGCCGGCCCAGGGCAGTGAGGGGCTTAGCACTCAGGCCAGCAGTTGCAGAGGTTGCACCGGGTCCCCCAGCAGTGCTGGCCCCTGGGCGCTGCACTCAAATTCTCGCCTGGCCCTAGCTGCCTCCCCTTGGGGTAGGGCTCGGGACCTGAAGCCCGCCACATCTGAGCTCCTCCCACTGTGGTGGGCTCTGGCTCGGCCTGGCCTGAGCCTCCCCCATGGGCACCGCCCCCTGCTCCGTGGAGCCGGGTCCCATTGACAGCCGAAGGGCTGAGGAGTGCAGACTGGGCTCGGGACTGGCAGGCAGCTCTGCCTGCAGCCCTGGTGCAGGATCTGCTGGGTGAAGCCAGCTGGGCTCCTGAACTGGATGGGGACTTGGAGAGCTTTTATATCTAGCCAGAGGATTGTATGTGCACCAATCAGCACTCTGTATCTAGCTCAGGGTTTGTAAATACACCAATTGGTACTCTATATCTAGCTAACTCTGTATCTAGTTAACTAGCACTCTGTGACTCTGTGTCTAGCACAATGATTGTAAAACGGACCAATCAGCTCTCTGTAAAATGGACCAATCAGCAGGAAGTGGGTGGGGCCAGATAAGAGAATAAAAGCAGGTTGCCCGAGCCAGCCAGTGGCAACCTGCTCCCGTCCTCTTCCACGCAATGAGAGCTTTATTTTTTGCCTGTTTGCACTAAATCTTGTTACTGCTCACTCTTTGGGTACACGCTGCCTTTATGAGCTGTAACACTCACCACGAAGGTCTGCAGCTTCACTCCTGAAGCCAGTGAGACCATGAACCCACCGGGAAGAACAAACAACTCCAGACGCGCTGCCTTTAAGAGTTGTAACACTCACCATGAAGGTCTGTAGCTTCACTCCTGACAGCGAGACCACCCACCAGAAGGAAGACGCTCCAGACACAACTGAACATCTGAAGGAACAAACAACGGACACACCATCTTTAAGAACTGTAACACTCACTGCGAGGGTTTGCGACTTCATTCTTGAAATCAGTGAGACAAAGAACCCACCAATTCTGGACACAGTAGTGAGAGGAGGCCTGGAGCTCCTCATCCTCAATTCCCCATGCGGGGCATTGTGTGGACTCCTGCAGTCCAGTGAGCTACAGCTTGAAAACCTCCCAGGTTAGAACATAGCACAAAGGGAAGTGCCAGTTGCCTTCACAAGACTCAAGTAAATATAAGACTAAATCAAATTATCAGAAACAAACACAAGTGCCAGTTGCAAGCTACTGTCTTACATTGTTGAGATTTCATAAGTACTAAGGACTGAGAGGCTTTCAAACCTTAGAAGTGAGAGATTTCCTGGGATACAAGATTTTCAGTGCTAAAACCCAGACAGTCATGGGCAAATCAAGAGAGCTGGTCACCCTACCAAGGATATCCTTTTTGAGAGTCTAGGTACCATGTCAAATCTTGTCTTTCAGTACTCAGAGAGTAGCAGCAGCATCTTCTCGTCGAGAACACAGCACATTAGGATTCAGCTGAGCCATGTGTGTTTGGCATTGGAGAGCTCTAGGTTCTCGGATAGGGGAAAGAGAGGAGAGATAATGAAAAAGTAGCCCTGTTCTAAACTACAACACAAGACAGCAGGTATACAAATGCACACCCACACACTTTGAGAAAGATATGTTTGTTTATTTTTATCACCATTGGTTCTTCTTTAGATGTCAAAGCATTTACACATAATCTCTTTTCAGCTTCCGAGATAGGAAACTTTACAGATGAAATAATGGCTCAGGTCTTTTCTCTCAAATTCAGTGTCCAGAGTCCTACTAACCACATAACCTGAGGATCTAATTTAGGGTCACAGATGAGGACAGCATAGGAGCAGCAATTCCCTCAGATGCTATAACACCTGCCATCCAAGGTCAACATAAAGAGCCCTTCCCCCAGTCTGCAAATTCCTTTGAATCAGCCCTGCCTGTGGAGATTCGGCCCTGCTTAATTACAAAGCTGAATTCTAAATGTGCTTGGTGTTTGTCAAGTCAAGAGAGAGAAAACTACTCTGCCTGTGATTTATGTGTGGCCAATGACGAACTGTATTATTCAAGAGAGAAGAGCAGATGGCCCCCAAACAAGACAGTTATGGCCCACAGTTATAATAGTTATAGTACCCAGTGGATCTCCAGGATACCAAGAGAGCAAGAAATCTAACAGTCATACCAAAGACACTTGAAGGAAAAGGAGTTTAAACTAAGCCCCCACATAATAATACAAGTCGAGACCCTTCTTCATCACAATGAAAAGGTTTATTTCCTCATGGTAGAAGATAGCATGAGTGTGTGCCGCGAGTAGACCATGGCCCCAGGCAGGACTTGCAATTTCTCTGATGAAGCCATCAGCTACTTCCATGAGCATCCACTTTGTGAGCTAGGACCTTGCAATGATTTAGTTTATCTTGGGAGAAACTTAACACATCAAAGGCTGATTTACATCAGTCATTTTTGTCCCTTATTTCCATTGCCAACAGTCTGGTTCCATTGTCTGTGACGATTAGATTTTGCAGTCTTGAAAATAGCCATGCAAATTACCAAAATGTTTTCCATTTGAGACCTTATACATATTTGAATTAAATCAACTCTAAGCTGTTAAATGGAATTAAATGAAATAGACTGAATTTGATGACTAAAATTTCAAAACTTCTGCAAGGAGCTTTCCTTATCCCAACCTCTTTATTAATGGCCAATTGGAAATGACTTTCACAAATGGAAACACCATTTGTCACTTTTTTTAACAAGTACTACACTGTACTGTCTTAACTCCCCCCATTCAATTTAAGCATCAAGATTTATAGCTTGTCGTGAGCTCCTCTATCTTTCTGTTCCTTCTTTGTACCTCTCCAAATGCTCAAGTAGCTTTTTTTAGAATGAAGTGAAGATAATTTGTAGTGAACTCAAACTAGCATTCTGAGACTTGACTTTCAAAAATTTGTATTCTTCCCTATTCCCTTGATTCTACTCGAAAGACTTACTTGCTACGCAGCAACAAACTACACCCAAAGTTCTAAACTCTTTCATTTCATTTGATCTTTCTGTAATGCACAGCCAAATTTTGGTCATCAGCAAATTGCTTTAGTATTTCTTTGTATAGTGGTGAATTTTATCAAAGATTACAGACACTTGAAACAACTTTTAAATAGGCCAATGAACATAGTACACTACCAACAAATGACCCTACGCAGATACACAGGTGCATGCACACACGCGCACACACACACTCACACTACACTTTAGTTTATATCAACCAAGTATTTGCTTATTTTTGCTTGGTTAGACTATTTATATCAGATACCCAAGAATTTGGCTGTGAACTCCATTTCTTCCCTTTCTGCCTACGTCTTTATTTTTCTTTCCTTTTTTTCTCTTTTTCATCCCTGTCTCTCACACACATACACCCAAATACAGCAAAAGCACATGCAGATAAATTTCTCAAGAGGATCAACGTGTGTGTATGTGAGTGTGTGTGTGTGTTTATGGCCTGGGTCTTTCATTTATTTGTTTATTCACTTGTGGCTTTCATATAAGTACTTGACCTCTGCAATCATGTGACCATAAAAGCACAAAGTTAACTGTTGTACATTTTGATGAATCAAGCATTTTAGACAATGAAATGCCTCTTGATTATTTAACGTTGACTTTAAAACCAAAAGCAACCCTTTCATGAAGTGAATCATTTCTACGAACTTTCAGAACTCAAGATCTCTTCACCAACTTTATTTCTTAACTCTTCATTTTATAATTTTTGTAATTCTTAAGCTAAGCTCTTCTTTGAATCCTGGTTATAGTACCCTGGACTCAATCCCAAGAGTATATCTTTCTATGAGTTACTATGACTGTTAGTATATGTATGGCATAGAATTAATGATTATGCTGATGTAGGTTTCCCTAAATGCAACATTGGGTATCAAACACACTCGAAGTTAAACCAAAACTATATTAACCAACAAACTTATTAAGCACCTATTTCCTGCCAGCAAATGCATTAGGCTCTGGGGACTTACCGGTGAATGAGATACATGTAGTCTCTGTCATCATGGAATTTATAATCTAGCGGCAAAACAGCAATTAAATACACAACTCAGTGTGATAAAGAAAGTTACAATAGAAATACCCAACCAGGGTTTTCTAACCTAGACAAGGCCAGTGACTCAGGAAAGGCTCGTCAAGTTAAGTGTTATCTAAACTGTACATGGAAGGATGAAAGGCAATTAGTGAGGCCAAGGTGAGACCAAAAAGTTCCAAGTTGAAAGGACAAAACATGAAATTCAGGAGGTAAGAAAGAACACCTTTCCTTTGTTTTTCTTTTTTTAATCTTTGCATCATGTATTCATATATCCCCTACACTGTTGAAACATTTAGCTATGTAACTATATGCATTTTAGAATATTTATATTTTAGGAATCTCTCCTAAAATATAATTGCCTAACTTCCTGACATGACTTACTGAGTTTAGAAAATTTAACTAATTCTGATGTTTTAGTTGCGGTATTCTGGAAAGGTGATAGAGACAAAATCCATTAAAGGTAGCTTTCTTTCCTCCCTCTGAGTCCCTAGAGTTTATTCTCAAGGGCATTCTCAAGGCCATAAACTCATGAACCTTACTAAAGTGAAACACCTTCATAATATTTCTCTGAGGGCTAAGGAAGGGAAGCATTGTGCATGTGTGAGCACTAGGCTGATCTTTAAAAGGATGTAGTAAGTGGGTTTCACTGTACTGGCAACTCTCGTGGGTTCATTTTTTCTGCTACACTGAGTGACACGTTCATATCTGATTTTCAGTGCATTTGCTCCTAGTTATTTCTCAGTGTTTCCTGCTTCAGGAAGGTTCACTGTTCAGTCCGTCTTCCTTTCTCTGGGTGAAGGGTGGGTCAGAAGGTAGAATCTGACCGCCTCAGAAGCCAGCTGCAGATGTTCTCCATGCATGAGGCACCCAGGAAGGGATGGTGAGACTCTCTCTCCAGAACCAGCTTCACAGCATAATGAAAGTATGGGTATTTTCTTTGCCAGTTTCATGTCCACATCTGTTATACTTTCCTAAAGTCTTTAGATCTCATTAATAAACATCACAGGGAAAAAGAGGCCTATACTCAAATAAGTTTGGGAAATACTGGATGAAACAAAATTAACTAGGCCTGTGTGTGTGTTCTTTAGAAATGCCTCTCATAGTCTTTAACATGCTCATGTGCATTGTGGATATTTAAGAGAAAGAGATTTAAGTATCCCTTACTCATCTCACTTAGCCCCTAACTATGTTTTTCTTCATAGCATCTCTCAGGGCCAGTGTTCCAGAAAACATACTTGGAAAAGTACAACTCTGCTACTCTTCTCCATTGCCTGTTTTGAGACTAAGAATTATTTCATTAGCTGGCTTTCCCTTCTACGCACCTGTTCCTCATTCTTCTCCCCAGTATTACTTGCTCATTTCTCTGTTCTATTCCTTCACCCTTCCTTCTCTTCTTCCTTTTATTCTCTTTTTAGAAATTTAAAATTACTATTGAGTGCCTGAAAAGGTGCCTTTGAGATCTCAGGCTCTGGTCAAGACTCTGCGAAGAGATCACCAAAGCCCTCTGCTCTCTTGAGAGGTTTACATTGAGAAAGAGGAGGCAGAATGGCGAGGAGAACTAAATAAGTAAGCAAATACATGTACAAGCGATTTTTTTTTTTTTAGGCAGAATTCTCGCTGTCTTACCCAGGCTAGAGTGCAGTGGCGCAATCTTGGTTTTAAGTGATTTAAACCTCCCGGGTTCCAGTGATTCTCGTGCCTCAGCCACCCGAGTAGCGAGAGTTACAGCCGTGTGCCACCACACCTGGCTAATTTTTGTATTTTAAGTAGAGACTGGGTTTTACCATGTTGCCCAGGCTGGTCTTGAACTCCTGGCCTCAAGTGATCCACCCCCCCTTGGCCTCCCAAAGTGTCGGGATTACAGGTGTGATCCACCACGCCTGGCTCATGTACAAGTGTATTTTATCTACTAATTCTTGTAAATTAAACCTAAGCTCACTTGATACAAGTAACTCTTGGGTTCTTTTTGTTACATGATATTTATAATCATCCCAAGTTTTGAGATGGAAGAAAGTAAGCTCCTCCCCGACAACCTTGTTTTTGATGAAAGCAAGACTCACAACAAATTCTGCCACCCATAAGAACTTTATTAAATAAAACGTACTAGCTCACAGGCATGACAGAGTTGATAAAACCCGTTCTGTGTCTTGATGGAGCGCCACCCCTCTGTCCTTTCAGGTGTTCCCTCCACAATCTTGCATGAATGGTTCAGTCAAGACTGATGTGACAATATTCTGGAAGCAGTATTCTGCCACCTTCCCTGTCAGCATCAAGCAATCCAGAGTATTTTAAACCAAAGTCTGCACATGGAAGAATCGTAGATCAAGCTTTGTGTTCCAGTCCTAAAAACAAAGCGTTTTCTCTCAATATCGTGTTCATGTAGGTTGGAGAATATAACCAAAATATTTTTGACACATCCACCTTGAATTTTTCTAGCAGTCATATGCTAATTAATAAAGCACTAATTTCACCAATAAAAGTCCACTTCTGACATTCACTATGCTAATTAGTGCAATATCTTTATCAGAGATAAAGATAGCTGAAGTGCTTGCTTGTAGTAGCCTCCTCTGGAGTGTAGCCTTTCACCGTCAGCTAACAACCTCCCACCTGCCTCTTGGGGAGTGAATTCCTGATTAGAATGCTAGCTACACCAGGGGTGCAACTTCAGCTAACCCATCCTTAGATCATAAGATCTATTCTGATACATTTTATGTAAATTACAGTGTGGCCTTTCTAAGTCCTATAAAGGAAACAAAATAGATTAGTGGCTTGGAGGTTTTTTTAATTTTTATTTTTTGGAGGTCTCTAGGAGAAGGACAGTGAGACAGCAATACCTAAAGATATTCAAGCTAATATCTGAGTTTAGAGAGCAGCTAGACTTGAGAATATTTTGGTGAATTGCATTCCAGACAGAGGTAAAAGGAAGTGCAGAGGTTGAAACGCAAAATAGAGCTTGATGTGTTCAAGGAATCGGCACAAGTCCAGTGTCACTAGTGCAGTGAGACACCATCAGAAGGAGAGCAGATGGGATCAGGAATATGAGGAGAAACTTGATCACTGAAGGCCATGTTAAGAAGCTTGGATTTTATTCCAAATGTAATGGGAATTTATTGCAGAGTTTTTAGTAAGGGAGCAACATCAAAGTTATATTTTAAAAGAGGTCTCTGCTGAGTGAAGAGAACAGATTGCAGATGGGTAAGAGAAGAATCTGTGAGACCACTTAGGAAGCTTTTGTGGTCCATAAAAGAGATTATGGTGGTCTAATTTAAAGTGGTATTAGTGAAGGTGGAAATAAATGAACAAAATTGGGGATATCTTTCGACATAGAGCCAACAGAACTTAGAGATGAAAGAAATTAGGAGGCAGAATGAAGGTAAAGAAAACAAAATATTGGTTCTGAGCTTCCGATAATAGGTTGCTTGTGGTACCATCTACTAAGATGCAGAGGATTGAGGGAAATGCATGCTTTTGGCAAAAGGGTGTGAATAGGGGATTAATATCATAGAAAGAGATCATCAACATGTATATTAGGAACTACGTGTAAGGTCATAAATTCTAAGCCAGTGGTTTTCAAGCCAGTTTCTTCCACTGAGGCTAGTAAATTTTTTCAGAGTTTGGGGAAATTTCTAGAGGCACAGTAAAGCCTTCAGTAGCATCATGCTATCCATGCCTTTCAGCAGTTCGGCAATTGATAATACTATCCTTCTTAAGACTCTGAAAGCTTTGTGAAAATGAAATGTGGTTCTTCATATAAAGACCGGAAGCCCTACTAGAATAGTCACAGGCCACATGGCAATTATTGAGAAAAGGGATATATCACAGCCTTCAGTCACAGAAGATATGGGATCAAATTCCATCTCTGCTCCTGATTCACTCTATGACTTTGGACAAGTCTGGAAGTCTCAGTTCTCTCATTTGTAAAAAGGAAATAATCTACAAAGTGAACATTGAATAATGTATGTGAAACTTTTTAAACTGGGTGAAACTGCTATAATCTTTGTTACTACTTTTATTACTATTAAAAAATTCCCAACAACACAAGCCTTATTTCTGAATGTAGTAAATATGAAACCCACTCACCGAGACCACTATGTGTAAGGCCCTTATTTTACAGGCTTTTCTATGTATAATTACCAATTTTAACAAAAATATATTCTTCTGAGTCTTCAAGAAGTGAGCCTGGATAATAAATCACATTATCTCTTAGCTAAAAATTATTCAATCTGAAATCACTCAATCTTTACAAAAATTCACTGCACCAAAACCACCTGGGGAGCTTTAATAAAACACATTTCCTAGAACTTACCCTAGACCTGCTGATATGGTTTGGCTCTATGTCCCCACCCAAATCTCATCTCAAATTGTAATCCCCATGTGTTGAGGAAGGGATCTGACAGGAGGTGTGTGGATCATGGGGGAGCTTCCCCCATGCTGCTTTCGTGCTGGTGAGGGAGTTCTCACGAGATCTGGTGGTTTGATAAGTGTCTGGCAGTTTCCCCCATGCTCTCTCTCTCTTGCCTGCTACCATGTAAGATGTGCCTTTCTTCCCCTTCACCTCCTGCCATGATTGTAAGTTTCCTGAGACCTCCCCAGCCATACTGAATTAGAGTCAATTAAACCTCTTTTCTTTATAAATTACCCAGTCTCAAGTAGTATCTTTACAGCAGTGTGAAAATGGATCAATACACCTGCGGAACCAGAGTCCTTGTGAATAGGACCCAGGAATCAATATTTACCAAATACTCCCCTGGTGATGGTGATGCAGCTGGCCCACAGTCTAACACCTGAGTAGCTAGTTTGTAGGTGAGAAAATGGAAATGCAAAGAAGTGACTGACCCAGTAGCACAACTAGATTGAAAGCTTTCTTTTCAATCTGGATCAACATGCCTTCCATTGAATCTCCTGGGCACCATCAGGGCCTGCATCTTGCTAATCCTCCTAAATAAGAAAACCTTGATAGGTAACAATAGCAAAAGCTAAGAGGTGCCAACAAAAGTATGAAGTACCAAAAATAACATGTACCACAAAAATAAAAAATACTCTGTGAGACTAAACTTTAAAGAGAATGGCTCAGTCAAAGTGGGTCAGCAGGATTAATGCAAATTTGGCAGAGCATACATTATGCACATAGTACTTGGTCTCTCCCATGTGTTTGAGGTGGAATTTGTTGGCAATTGTTTGTTGTGGAATGCTATGGCTATAGTATGCCTATTTTCTGTCAGATGAGAACGCAAAATGATGTATCAAAAAGAGAAGGACAAAACAACAATGACGACAAACAAACAAACCCCTAATAACTCAATTAAGAAATGGGCTAAAGACATTCTTCCAAAGAAGACATACAAATGCCAACAGGTATATGAAAAAATGTTCAACGATACTACTCATCAGATAAATGCAAATCAAACCACAATGAGATATCACTTCACACCTGTCAGGATGACTATTAATGAAAACACATAATTGGCACTCAATAAATGTTAATTATCTTTGTTGTTATTATTAAGATTTGTGTACCATGAAGGGTACTATAGATGCTCGATGATCATGACATGATCCCTGTCCTCAAGAAGACTACATAAATAAGGGAGAGGCAAGGAAGCAAATTAGTATAATAGTACAATTTTAAAAGTATGGACTCTGGAAGCAGTTTGAATCCCAGTTCTGCCACTAAGCAGCTGTTCAATCCTGGGCTAGTTACTTAACCTAACGTGAAATTACCTTATCTATAGAACTGAGATAATTTTACTTGTCTCCTAAGGTTGTTGGTGATGATTACAAAGACAATGCATGTAAAATACATAGCACAGAGTCTGGAGCATAATTAAGCTCTCAGTAAATATAGCCATCATCATTGTCAACTTGTAATGTTAGAAGTGGCCAGTGGGTGTGATGGCAGTGCCAAGCAAGGCACCAAACAAACTCAGGGGTGGGATGTTTCTGTGCATGAAAGCCTGGGAAGGAGGTGAGGCCAGAACTGAATCTTGAAGGTCATATGGAGATAACCGAGAAAAGAGAAAGGAATGGTGCTCTGAGCAGATGGTGCTGTTAGTAATAAGGTGGGATGCAATCAGGGAGCTGCAAATAATTCAGCCTGCAAGCAATGAAGAGTGCAGGGCAGAGAGACTTCTGAAAAACTGGGAAGATGGACAAGAATAGTGAAGAAAAGGTCTCCTACTACAGGACTAAGAAGCTTGGGTCAGATCCTATAGGAAACTCGAGATCTTTAAAAGACTTCAGAGAAATAGAATGATTAGATTGTGTTTTTAAATGATGGGGATAAACAGGGTGATCCAATGGTATAAAAATAGCTAGGAGTGGGGAGGGGTTAGCACTTATAAATGTGAGCAATGCCTATGAACATTTTCTGAGCTAAATGACTTTTAAAACAATTTCCATTGCTGATTTAAGATACTTTGCACAGATGTGAGAGCGCATTTTTTTCCTGATGGAATCTCATTTCTGTTCTAAATTCTTTATATCCTTTTGTTTGCCCTCATTTGTGTTTACACCACCTGTCAATTTAGTATAATCTGTGATTTTAATGTGTTTTCCCCCCTTCCAGATCATTATTAAATGCGCTAAATAAAACCAGACCCATCACTGCCTCTGGCATTTCCCTCCCTGAACACTTCCACTTAGTTCAATATGCCAATCGTTATTGGCATAATACCTCTAAACTCCTTGAAATTTCCTTCCTACTTCTAGTTCATATATGTGAACAAGATAAATAGACAAAGAAATGCTTCCTCTTTGGGCAAGACCTGGACCTTCTAGTTGGGGCCTGTGAGCCTTAACCATCTCCATTTATCCCTTATGAGGATACATATATGAAGTCCAAAAAAGATGTTACTCGATGAGACACATGTAAATCAATGGGTTTTTGCTCTTTGTTCTTGCTCGCTGTGCTCTTCAATACGAATGTCCTAATGGATAAACCTAATCAATCTCTTCATTCCCTGGTATAGTAACTGGGGAGTGTGTATATTGAGGAGAGAGGCTTCTGAAATCAGTCTGCATGGCATTAAAATCTCTCCTTTATTGCATGAAAGTAGGTCTCTCTCCAGTGGTCCAAAGATTTGTTTTTCATGTAAATCTGGAAATGCATTAAGTCACAGACATTTTCTCAAGCATGCCAATCACCCACACTTCTCCATCTCTCAGCTCCATCTGCAGTTCTACCCCTAGATTCCAGTTCTGCAGGAAGTCAAAGCCAGGGCTCATGGGCGTATTGGAATGACATGTGTAACAAACAGGAAGAGGCTGTCACCACTGCAGGAGCAACTCTAAAAACAGATATCAGGACAGGCACAGTAGCTCACACTTGTAATCTCAGCACTTTGGGAAGCTGAGGCAGATGGATTGCCTGAGCCCAGGAGTTCAAGAACAGCCGGGGCGACACGGTGAAAACTACAAATTAAAAAAAAAAAAAAAAAAATTAGCCAGGCATGGGGCATGTACCTGTAGTCCCAGCTACTCAGGAGGCTGAAGGGGGAGGATCACTTGAGCCCAGGAGGCAGAGTTTGCAGTGAGCAGAGATCACACCATTGCACTCCAGCCTAAGTGAGAGAGTGAGACTGTGTATCAAAAATAAAATAAAATAAAATAAAATAAAATAAAATAAAATAAAATAAAAACAGATATCAGTAAACCAAACAGCAGTGAATATAAACAAAATTTTGTAGATCATTCCTATCTTGGTTTCTAGATTTTGCTTTTCCATTCATCCCTTCAAGGAGCATTACTTGAGGTCCCACCTAAGTGATAGACACTGCTCTGGAGACCACAGAAAATCAAAAACCAACCATGAAAAATGAAGAATAGTTGGTCTCTATCTTCAGAAAGCTAAAACCTAGTTGGGATGAATGGTTAGGGGGAAGTGATCCAGTGCTTACAGTTTTTTGTACTTTAATATTTTCCACATATCCAAAATGGCATCTCAGAGGGTGATTCTATTATAGACACACTTTCACCTGATTAAATTGGGAGTTTTGAAGCAGACAGCTTCAGACTACAGCTATCAATCATTTCACCATATCCATGCTTTATGCCACTGTGCACTCAAGCCTCACTCTTCCCCACTCCCACCCAACGTCAAGGCCTGAAACAGAGTCAGCCTCATTCCCCGGCACCACAGTCACCTGCAGAGTCATCCTTACTACTGTTTGGAGCCGCAGCATCTCAACCAGTGAGGGAACTACAAAATCACCCACAATATGCAAAAAAGCCATACCGTGACAATTCTCACAGGCTTCCCAACAGAAACTTTTGAAACAGAATTTTAATGGTGTTCAGAAAGGAGGAATAAGGCACAATCCCTACCTCTCTCCCCATCAACAGGTAACCACACACAGGACCCAGAGGAGCTGCCTAGGTTGCCCTAAACAAGAGGCAGGTCTAACCATCTGAGTTCATCCACCTTATTTGGAATTGTGCAAAATCTGTCTGTTACTGGTCACTGGTTGCCTACTGGGGCTCGATTTCTTCTCTCAGATACTAAGCCTTCACGTTCAACTCAGTGAGTGTAGAATAGTTTTCAGAAAGACTGTACTTTTCTGATTGTTCATTTGTTAAGGCCAATTTGCCTCAAGTGCTCTATTTTACTAATTCCAAGTGTTCAGCACTATGAGTTCTTTCACTTTCTATCTGAGGCTACCTACTCATTAGTATCCAGTACTAGTTGTTTTTTTTTTTTTTTTTTTTTTTGACACAGGGTCTCGCTCTGTTGCCCTGGCTGGAGTGCAGTGGCACAATCTCAGCTCACTGTAAACTTTGACTCCTGGACTCAAGTGATCCTCCAACCTCAGCCTAGCGAGTAGCTGGGACCACAGGCACCTGCCACTGCATCTGGCTGATTTTTGTATTTTTTGTAGAGGCAAGGGTTTCATCATGTTGCTCAGGCTGGTCTCAAAAGCCAGGGCTCAAGCCATCTGCCTGCCTTGGCCTCCCAAAGTGCTCGGATTACAGATGTAAGCCACTGCACCCAGCCCAGTTCTAGTTTTTATAGAGGTAAGGCATTCACTTCCAAGGGCAAAATCACTGAATATCAATCTACATGATGATACATAGTCTATATCAGAGGTCCCCAACCCCCAAGCCACATATCAGTACCAGTCTGGCCTGAGGCCTGTTAGGAACCAGGCTGCACGGCAGGAGGTGAACTTCTATGAGCCAGCATTGCTGCCTGAGCTCCACCTCCTGTCAGATCAGCAGGGCATTAGATTCTCATAGGAGCACGAACCCTATTGTGAACTGTGCATGCAACGGATCTAGGTTGCACTCGCTACGAGAATCTAATGCCTGATGATCTGAGGTGGAACAATTTCATCGCAAAACCATCCTCCCTATCCTTCCCACCTCCACCCATCCATGGAAAAAAATGTCTTTCATGAAGCCAGTCCCTGGTGCCAAAAAGATTGGGGACTGGTGGTCCATATGACTCTTGGAAAAATAGCAGGCAACACCACTCACACGCATCCTCCACTTAGGTTATCTGTTGCAGTCTCCCCAGTTGCCAGCAGAGCAGCTTTCTTTCACAGCTTTTGGTAATAGTCTTAGTTTTTCATTTCCTGTTTTGCTTTTGAGTACTTGCTTTCCTCCTGGGATGTGAACAGCCATGGATTTACAACTATGTCATTGATACGGGACACACTACTTGCACACGGAATCTTTTCCTTTTCAGGAACAGAGTTGGCTTCTTAATTGTACCAGGAAGACAGCCGAGCTTGGATGCTATGTCAGTGTTTCTTTATATGGCGTTTTTCCATTGCAAGCGCCATTCCTGTAGCATAATCTAAAATATTCCCCGTGGAATTGCCTCCGCAAACAGACACGCTTCAGCAAGTAGCCCTTTGCTAGGGTCATTGGAACTAAAATGAACAACAACAAAAATTCCACCCACTCTTATTTCTGATGGTGACCTAATGCTACCCTTGAAATGTGGAAGGAGCGACACCCCAGGGCATAACCTTAGATGGCTATAGACCTTCCTCTTGGTTATAGCCCTCTTTTATTTTCAATTGCTGAATTTTTACAGCTACATAACAAAAAGCTTTATTGTTAAAGGTTATGTTGGGTTTTTTTTTTTTTTTTTCCCCCTTCCAATTATAAGGAGTGTGTCTTTGTCTTTGCAGCCTAGGGAAGCCAGGGAAAATAAAACATCATTAAATTGGTATATTAAGTGATTTAATTTTAGTCATAGGTAATTTTTATTATGGCACTTGACATAGACATTTAGCTATATCAAATCCTCCAGAAACAAAGCTAAAAGGTAAAGTTTTAGTAGAGAAATCAGTTATTGGTCACCATGTAATGGTTTTGTGGGTCTATTGCACCTGAATCCCTTGCCATAGCCCATGATACACTGTTCCCTGTCCACTCAGAGGCTTCTGTCTAAACAAGATTGACTATTACAGGGAAAAAAACAGAAAGTTTCCCATGTAATGTCACCAAATTTTTTACATTCTGAGAATCCTTCCCCAGGCACCAGCACAGTTTTAAAGGCATAAAGGTGACCATATTTTTATGACAGTTTTCTTTTTTCTCCTTGGTCTGAGGTTGGAGCACAAGAACAAAATAGCTCTTTTTGTTCATTGTACCAAGAAATTCCCTCCTGGATCTATCAAGTGTGACTGTTCACATAGCAAATAGCTTGGACATATCCAGACATAAACACCATATGAATAAAACATGTTGCAATTGTTGGATATAGTTATGTTTTTACAGAGACAAGGTGTTCTGTTCTACAGTATCTGCAGAAGTTCACTGTAATCATTCTAAACTGTGACATTTTATCTTATTAACTGAATTAAAATACTTTTAATTATCTCAGTTAACTCTGTTTATTATGACAGTATATACATCATTAATTTGGAGAAGTTTTTTTTCATTATTTTTTTTTCCACTGTTACTGTACCATAGTGGCATGTCTAGATTGAGTTCTGAATTGGGTTTTAAAAAAGGTTGAACATTTGGTTTCCACATTTCCACTCAGAGATTATCTCTTTTATTTTCTGTTAACTATAAAATGGATTCCTTTAAAATGAAGGCTGTTTGGAAGGATCATTAATTAGTCATATTTTGATGTTTTACTGATAATCCAAAGTTCCACAGAATTTGGTCTAATCTCAATTGCTGTACCATGTCTAAAGAAAATATAATCCTTAAAATGAAATTAATTCAGACCACACAATGATGTATCAGCTGAGATCAGCACCTTGATATACATGCAGAGGCTGAGAAAGGAGCTGAAACGTATCACTGTTTATGGGTGGAACACCAAAGCCCAGCACGGTTGTGGCTTTTTTTTTTTTTAAGGTGTCTGCCTTCAAACCACCTGCCGTGCCTTTAGTACCTCATTGCCCTGGGCACTGACCCAGTGGAGATTTCCCTATTCACCAACAACCTACAGCAATTTGCACTTATTGACACCATAGCAACTAATTGGTCTTCACGACCTGCAAACTTTCAGGAAGGTCAATTTAAGCCACCTTTCCTGTGTCAGGGATCAATGTAAAATTCCACAAATCAGATGCACTTCTGCTCCCTAACTCCACTGGAAAATTGGAGTTTTCTTAGTTGCCTCAATGAGAAGGCCTCAGACTTAACCAGTCTGGGGTTTAAAGATTAATATAATACCATTTCATGATCTTAATGAAAGGATGAAATAACATACACTGATATGTCTTCTAAAAAGATTATTAATTTGTATTGAATTATTTCTATAAATTTGGGCTGGTGCTAGAAGAGGGGTGTGTGTGTGTGTGTGTGTGTGTGTGTGTGTGTGATGTTTTGTTTTGCATTTAATCCTCATAATACCAGGTTAGACCAGGTATTATGGTCTATAGCATATAGCAGTGTATGAAGTAATTAAGGAAAGAGACTCGGGAGTCAGACTGTCTGGGTTCAAATCCCTGATTCTTGTTTACCAGATGTGTGACCTTGAGCAAGTTCCCTAGCTTCTCTGTGCCTCAGTTTCCATTTCTTTAAAAAAAATAGAGGATGGTAACAGGGTTGTTTTGGGGATTTAGTAAATGAATACTTATAAAGAACTTAGGACTTTACCTAGCACTTGATAACAAACACTAGCTGTTACCATTGCTATCCTTATACTATGGTTTAAGGCTCAGATCTGAAAGAGGGAGGGCCAGGTTCAGAGACTAGAAATGTTTTGCACCATAGAGGTAACTCCCAACAAGTTGTATAAACACTATTGGTGGGACAGGATATAATTGTAGGCAATATATAGGCAGTACTGGTACACAGGTACAGTAGGTACATCTCACATTTTTCAATTTCACATGCAAATACAAAAAAAAAGGTAGAATGTACATAATACATAAATCATTTTTGCATGTGAAATTAAAAAATGTAAAATGTACAACTAGCATATGAAATACATGGTTTTATGGATTCTATTATTTAGGGTTAGGTCAAGTAAAAAAGTAAATTTAAAGAAAAATATTGTGTAAATGACAGCACATGTAATACACAAATACGGCAAGAAATTAGTGTTTACATGAATATCTAAAGTTCAGGAACATTCCACCATAACATACTATCTCCAAGTATAGTGTCATCTAAAACAGTTTTCTGAATCCAGGTACCACAATGAAAACTACCTGTTCTCTGACTCTATTTTTTTAGTTTGACCAATTAAGGAAACGAAATTATATACCTGTGCTATACCCAACAATGTGCTTTAGAATAATAGGAGAGAAGAATTCTGCCCTTGAAAAAGGAACAGTTTAGTTGAGGAGAAAAATCCAAAACATGTAAAAGAGAGCTCAAAAACATACTAACCTGTGTGGTAATATAGATAAGCAGATTTTCAAATGTATAAGTTCAGGGTAGGAAGAAATTCGTATTCACTAGAATAGTCAGACAAGGCCTCAGATGAACACGGAAGCAGAGCAGGGCCAAATGTGAATAGAAAAGGTAAAGCCTTCCAAGTGTTAGGAAGTACCGAGCAGCTCATCAGAATCAACTTTGAAACAACGGAAATGCCAAGGTTGTACTCCAGACTTTCCTTCAGAACCTGGACAGGAAATCGGCAGAAGTGTTGTGTCTTTTTCCCTCATACCAAGGTGCTTTTGCTATATATGTGGCTGTGTCCTTTTGTAAGTACTTCTGCCTTCTGGAAGCTGAAGCGTTTTCCTCTCTTTGGCCATCTAGATGAGCAGCCCCTGTCTGAAAAGGCCGGGGAAGGGAGTGGACTAGGTTTTGGGATAGTCTGTTTTCCTTGCTTTTTCAATTTCTTGGAGACTACTCAGTGTATTTTGGTTTGTGAGGTAGGCAGATTCCAAGATGGCTCCCATGGGCTCCATGCCCCAGAGTTATGACCTCTCTCTGCTCTTGAGGATATGCAGGACTCTGACTTGCTTCTAACCAGGAAAACACAGGAAAAGTTGTAGGTTGTCATTCCCACCTAAGATTCCGTCTTAGAAGACTGGAAAGAGAGATTTTCCTGCTGTCCTGGAAGCCATGTTGTGAACTCCCTACAAAAAGAGGAGTGCCAAGGAACACAAGTGGTGCCTAAGGCCTCAGGGCATCCTTTAATTCACAACTAGTAAGAAACCAGAGCTCCTAGTTACACAGCTGGAATGAAATGAATTTTCTAACAACATAAATGAGCTTGGAAGTGGATTCTTTCTTCTTTAGTTGAGTCTCCAGATGAGACTGCAGCCCAGCTGACACCCAGATGCAGCCTTGTTAGACCCTAAGAAGAGGGCCTGTCTAAACTATGCCTGGATTCTTCATCAACAGAACTGTGAGATGACAGATGCCTCTATATTTTAATCCTCTAAGTCTGAGGTAATTTGTTATGCAGCAATAGAAAATTAATAATCTGACTTTAGCTTGAACAAATGCAGGGGCAAAGTCATGCTGCTATCTGGATCAAAGACACAGCTTGACTCCCTCACTTCCTCTTCTGCTCCTAGTTGTAGTTTATCATATATTTACAATTTTTCCCTTGGTGACTTGCAATAATGAGTGGTTCCACTGTAGGTTGAAAGCCTCTTCCTCTTCAGTTATCATTTGAAGTCCTATCCAATTCCAAACATAGCAAATGCATCTTAAAAAGTAGAAGGATAAAAATGTGGATAGATAGGATAGAAGCTAGGATTTTTTTAATGATAACTTTTTTTCTCATCATTACAAAACTAATATGTGTTCACTGTAGGAAGTAAATCATAATGGAGATGACTCATCCAAATCAACAGCACAAGAAATGTGCACTAATACTGTCCATTATTCCACTGGTCTTATGTATATATATGTATCCAAAATATGGCACCGTGGGTCCTTTAAAACCTATGTTTTTTTGGTGTAGCGTGGTGGCTCACGCCTGTAATCCCAGCACTTTGGGAGGCTGAGGCGGGCGGATCACGAGGTCAAGAGATAGAGACCCTCCTGGCCAATGTGGTGAAATCCCGTCTCTACTAAAAATGCAAAAATTAGCTGGGCGTGGTGGCGCATGCCTGTAGTCCCAGCTACTCAGGAGGGTGAGGCAGAAGAATCACTTGAACCTGGGAGGCGGAGGTTGCAGTGAGCCAAGATCGTGCCACTGCACTCCAGCCTGGGCAACACAGTGAGACCCCGTCTCAAAAAAAAAAAAAACAAACAAACTATGTTTTTGGGGGCCAGGCATAGTGGCTTAAGCCTGTAATCCCAGAACTTTGGGAGGCCAACGGAAGAAAGTCACTTGAGGCCAGGAGTTTGAGGTTACAGTGAGCTATAATTGTGCCACCGTACTCCAGCCTGGGCAACAGGGCGAGACTCTGTCTCTTAAAAACAACAACAAAACCTACATTTTTAAATTAGCAACATATCCCGCATGTTTTTCCAGTTATTTAGTGATCTTAAACACCATTGTTAATTTTGTTACTATTCTGACATGGTATTTCATTTTACAGGTATGATTTAATTCATGTAATGAATCTGGATAGGGACAGAATTTGAAGCAACTGTAAAAATGTCCAACATATTGGGCATTTGGCAAATATTAAGTGGTCATCAATGTTACTCTGAGCCACATTAGAGTTTTCAACTTTAATGAATATCACCTAGTGATCTTAATACAGATTCTGATTCCAAATGAGACTTGGGTCTGTGGTGAAACAACAATTCTTTATTGCTCTAAGCTTATAGCTGATACTAATGCTCTTGGTACTTGCACATACTTTGAGTAGGAAGGGACTATACAAGGGAGACACTAGAATCAACAGACATAACTTGGAACTGAAAATTTGGACCACAGGAGATGGAGTAATAATGAAAGGTACAAGACATTAACAGATATTTTAAAGAACAAACAAGAGAACTTCAAGACAAATTAAATATGGAGCATAAGTGTGACAGAAGATTTGAAAATTATCTCTGTTTCCTAAATTAGAAGACTTCAGGACTAGTGGTGCTATAGACAGAAATGTAGTCAATTTTAAAAGACTGTAATGAGGCTGATTTTAGCCATGTTGATTTTAATATAAGAATAGGTCATTGTTGTGGTTTAAGTTGTGTCCCTCAGAAAGACATGTTGAAGTCCTAATCCCAGGTACCTGTGAGTGTGGTTACATTTGGAAATAGGGTCTTTGCAGATGTAATGAAGTTAAAAGGAGATCATACTAGGTCAGGATGGGCCCTAAATCCAATGACTGATATCTTCCTTTTTTTTTTTTTTTTTTTAAGACAGAGTCTTGCTCTGTCGCCCAGGCTGGAGTGCAGTGGCGTGATCTCGGCTCACTGCAACCTTCGCCTCCTGGGTTCAAGTGATTCTCCTGCCTCAGCCTCCTGAGTAGCTGGGATTACAGGTGTGTGCCACCACGCCCAGCTAATTTTTGTATTTTTAGTAGACATGGAGTTTCACCATGTTGGTCAGGCTGGTCTCGAACTCCTGACTTCATGATCCCCCTCCTCAGCCTCCCAAAATGCTGGGATTACAGGCGTGAGCCACTGTGCCCAGCTGATATCTTTCTAAGGAGGGGACTGATACCTTCCTAAGATTTGGAGACACAAAGACACACACAGGGAAAGAGGCTATGTGAGGATGGAGGCAGAGATTGGAGCAATGCAGCAGTAAGCCCAGGAGCAGCGAAGACCATCCACAACAACCGGAAGCTAAGAAGAGGCAGGGAAGGACAGTCTCCCAGAGATCTCAAAGGGATACCGATACCTGGATTTCAGACTTCTGTTATCCAGAACTGTGAGATAATACATTTATGTTGTTTTAAGCCACCCAATTTGTGGTATTTATTATGGAAGCTCTATGAAACTGTTCGGTTGGTGCAAAAGTAATTGCGGTTCTTGCCATTAAAAGCAATACAGTTATCTGGCCGGGCGCGGTGGCTCACACCTGTAATCCCAGCACTTTGGGAGGCCGAGGCAGGCAGATCACTTGAGGCCAGAAGTTCAAGACCAGCCTGGGCAACAAGGTGAAATGCCGTCCCTACTAAAAATACAAAAATTAGCCAGGCGTGGTGGCCCACGCCTGTAATCCCAGCTATTCTCAGAGGCTGAGGTATGAGAACCGCTTGAACCCAGGAGGCAGAGGTTGCAGTGAACCAAGATTGTGCCACTGCCCCACCCCCCCCAATAAAAAAGTTATACAGTTACTCAATTGCTGACATTGTGAAAACAAATAGAAGTATGAGACTGGAGAACATACTGGTCAGAAATAGAGATACCAATTTTAGAAACTTCAGAATAAAAACTGTAGTTCAAGTTTAAATAGTTCAAGCCATAAAGAAAATAGGCATATATAGAGAAGAATTAACTGTATAACCTTGAAATCCCCTCCCAGTTAAGGAAACTGACTGTGAAGTATGGCAACCCCCCAAAGTTTTTTAATGACTCTAAGCCCCACTCTCCAATTCCGTATAAAAGAAGAGGCTCAATGAGACAAGCATTGAGTTGCTGTGCAGTTCTATTATTTTACATCCGTCATTAAGCTTATACTTTGTCTAGACACTGGGAAGCTAAGAAGCAGTAAGAGCAAAGTACAGAGTCTCTTTGGTGATCATGACAATAGGAATACCTTGTGCTGTGTCTTTCTGGGAGAGTTCAAAACATTTTTATCTATAATACACAATTAATCCCAACACCTTCACTCTGAAACAGAACAAGCATTATCATCATTAAAGGATAAAGAAACCAAGACTCGGGAGAGTGAAATGAAAAAGCTCCTTCAGTGTAATATATTTCCTGAATGAGACAGAATGCTTATCAGGAGAAAACCTAATGAAAATACTAAGAACATAGAAATACTGGCAAGAGACACATCACATTCTCTCCCTCTCCCTCCTTCCCTTTTTCCCTGTTCCATATCTTCCTCCCTCCCTCTCTCTCTCTCCTCTACATTTCCTTGCCCTTATTTGTAAAAATAGATTTTCATTACAAAATATTTAACACTTGACAAAGGGAAATAACGGGTATGTCGGGTGGCCAGGAAAATAGGTATTTTTCTTCCTTATATGTTTTTTCTTCCTCGAGTTAATGGGTAAAGAAAAGTTGTGTTAGATACTCTATCATTTCTGTAAAGCTGTCAGTTTTCTCCAGTCTTTGAGGACTGGAGCAGTTATCAGTGGTGTTTTACTTAGGGTAAGAAACTGCAAGGCTGCCAAATTCATGTCGTGAGAGTGGAGCCTCATTTTGTTCTCTAGGAAAAACCAATTCTTAAGCTGTCTTACCCCTTTAGAAGAGACATTTCCAATATGCTTCAACAAAGTATTAAAATTTTGCCTTTTCTTTACATTACAGTTGCATTCTTTGTGGTGCCTTTACCTAGAAAGTTGAAAAACAAAACCACCAACATCAAATAGTCTACATTAAAACAGAAGCTCCACCAGCAACCCAAACTTCTTATTGGCAGTAAGCATCTTTAGAACAAACCACACTTAAAAATAATGGCATGCTTGGCACAAGTTGAATTGTGGACTATACAGAGTTAAAAGTCCCTTATTTTAAAAAGCTGTCAGAGAGGGATTTTCATTCTTTCATTTGCCTTTGAAGAGTGACTAGCCTGCAGCAATCTCAGTTATGTTTTTCCTCAGTGACACAATAACAATCCCAAGTGACACACCTCCTGAATGATTACAAATTGTGTTAGGCTGCAGGAACCTGAGACCCAAAACACAGGGGCTTAAACACTGTGTCACAAAGCCCCATCAGGAACTGCTTGCTTTCCAGCTGGCTTTTCTAGCAGTACTTCCCTAGAGCTACTCCACCCTTTTCCACACCTTGCCTGGGAAATATCAAAGACCAACAAACAACACCAAAGACAAAGATCGTAGTGTAGCTACCAATCAGTGAACATGAACTTTTGCTTTAATGATTTCTATACTTTTTTGTTTGTTTGTCTGTTTGAGACAGTGCCTCACTCCTGTCACCCAGGCTAGAGTGCAGAGGTGCGATCTCAGCTCACTGCTGCCTCAACCTCCCGGGCTCAAGCAGTCCTCCCACCTCAGTCCCCCAAGTAGCTGGGATTACAGACGCAAGCCACCACACCCAGCTAATTTTTGTATTTTTTTTTGAGACGAAGTTTCACCACTTCAGTAATCTGCCCCGCTCAGCTTCCCAAAGGGCTAGGATTACAGGCATGAGCACCACGCCTGGCCTGAACGCTGTACTTTCACATAAGCTATAAAACAGGACAAGTGTTGTCCTTATTAAAACATGTAAAAACTGACACATGGGCAGTTTAGCTGGAAAGATTATTCACTGTAACAGAGTTAACTGGCCAGGGTGGTGGACGTGGGAGACACTCTGAGGCCTCTGGACTAGGTGATCTGTGAAGGAATGTTCTGCTTCAGTCCTTTGACCAATGCCTCAGAGCAGGAATTTTATAAATATTTGCTGATGTGTGAATAAAAGCTTTTGTACCTATACTTTACCAGTGGGAGGAGAATATTGGCAGTTAGAGTTTAATGATGTCTTACATATTAGTGAACACCAGAATGGTAAGGGGCGTGGGTGGAGGGTGGGTGGGGAGAGCTGAGTTAAAAATAAGGAGAGGGGCTAGATCTGTTCTTTTTGCTTCAATACTTTATTCACTATAGTCACGCCAAGCCAGGTACACATCCCACTTCAAAGGGTTTTTGTAGTGCCCCTAGTAATTTTCAGCAAATGTTAGCTATTATTATTATTATTACTACTACCATTACTATTGTTATTCTTGAAATGGATAATGGGTTCAGAAGTCATGAAAACCAAAACCATATTTCCATAGCAAATGCATGTGTAAAGGCCCATGAACATTTTTTTTAAAAGCCACATGCTGAAATGTATATATTTGATTTATCCAACTAACTTGGTGCCTTCACGCCTGTGTCTTTTCCCATCATCTGAATTGCAGACATTTTGTAAAAGGTTCCCTGCCCCAGAATAGTTGTTCAGCATCAACTCTTGGGTAAATCTAAGAGGGACAGGCCTTTAATTGAGCTGACTTTCCAAGTCATTGAGCTGGACACTGAGGTAGGTTGAGCCATATTTGCTGCTATGAATAATAATAATAATAGCTCCATCATTTATTGAGAGTTTACTATGTGCCAATTACTCCATTAAGCCCTTTATTTTCACTACTTTATGTAATCTTACAACAATCCTACTAAAATGTACTTTTACTACCTCTATTATCCCTGTGAAGAAGCTGAGGCTCAGAAAGATTAAACATAATAACTTTTCTATGATCATCATGGAACAGTATCATTTTCTGAGTGGAAGCAGCCTGAGAAGTGTGAGCAAATTGAAAACAGTAAGACAGAGAGCTTGAACAGGATCAGAACTATAAATCCAGGCATATCTCAGCTAAAATAGTCAGAGCAGGGGACTTTGAGAGATCCTCTGAAGCTCTAGAATGCCACATTCCTGGCCTCAGCTCAGCACAAGATGCCACAGCCTGGCCATGGCCCACTGCTGTGCTTAGATCCTGAGCAGCCAGGAGCCATCCTTGGCTAGGTGATTCAAGAATCACCGTCAGTGGTTTGTATCTTCTTGGCTTCCTGAAGAGCCAGGCTGATAGTCTAACAATCGTATTCATTGCAGCCAATCACAGCATTTTTGGAGCTGCTCTTTCAATGTCACCTTCAGGCCCTGCATCACATTGAAAAAAATATACATATTATCCTTTCAAGGTTGAATTAGACTCTTGGACCCACTCAAAGTCATTGAGATCTAAGCCTGATGAGAAAGGTAGAGAGCCAGCTAGGTAAATAATATTGATACTAAGTAACATCAGTCACAAAATGTAAGTAAGAAAATGTATTCTGAGGGCAACTTGAAAAGTGAAGAATCGAAGACGTTCAGAGTGAGGACATCATTACTGGACTCTACACGTGCCCTCTCAGAGCTATCATGTGGGTGTGTAAGTCCCAGTAAGTGTGTTAAGCAACCACAGTGGATACTTTGTAATATTTTCTTACGGTCCTGTAGCTTCTCTCACCAGCTAACTAAATGTCCAGTCTTGATAAATGTTGATTGGTGTAAATCAACATTTACTAAGTGTCTGTTGAGTGACAATGAGCCAGTCACTCAATACGTTAACATATTTTTTTCTCACAACAACCCTGTGAGGAAATTGAGATTATAATCCCATTTACCAGATCCGGAAACTGAAAACATAACCTTAGGGTTCTAAGCTACCAATTTCCTCAGCAAATTAGTATTTAGACGAAAGTGATGCTGAAGAGAATGCTTTCTTTCCACCATTCACAGCTGCTTCAGTCTTGGCTTTTCCAAGCTCTCTCCAGGCAGAATATTTAGGGAAAAGAGAACTTTCTCATTTCTAAATCAATCAAATGGCATACATATGTTATAACCTCTTCTCAAATAAGAGAATGAATTTTTTAGGCAAAAAAATCTAAAGTTGTTTTACTTTACAAATTCTTATATGAACTGTAGATTTCTTTACTTCTCTATGAAGTAACAAGAAATAATATGATTTATTTTAGATAAGGTTTTAAGATTATTTAAAAGCTCTTACATTTTGAGGATAGTACCTGAATCACAGATTGTATATTATTCCCAAGTCTCATTAGAGTTTTCAAGGAGAAAGTCATCCTTACATCTACCAGCTAGTAGAATATCTGCCAATAGAATTTATAGTGCAAGAGTGACCATTAACTCCTCCATCTTTAAAGCACATTTCTCTTAGAGACCTTGACAGTTTAGACATAGGGCAAAAGCTTCATTTATTGACTTCTACTTGAAGAAGATGAAAAGGGTATTTTGAAAAGAAATAGTAATAAAAATAAAGGTTGAATCCTAAAAGCCTTCAAGGAGGAAGATGATAATACCATGCATATGGCAGTTAAATATATTTTTCCTTAGTATTAAATATTGTATCACATTGAACGCCTGAAGGTATTAACAAAAACATCCCTATACCTTATAAAATCAGATGTGGCACTATCTAAGGCAGTATTTTTAAACTAATGGCTACAACTCTGAAGCACATTGTTAAATCTATTTAGTGGGTCATGAGCAGCATTTTTTACAAAAAATGAATAGAGTAGATTATTTTTGAAAATAAAAGATCAGAATAAAATAGAATGTATCAGCCTCCATAACACATTGTAAAGTTTTATATTATGAATGTTAATTCCATATGCACTACTGTTTCCTTATCAAATAGAATAGTGCTTGGATCATAACAGGCAACAGAGGAATATTTGTTGTTGAATGAATGAATGCATATATATGTGTGTGTGTGTGTGTGTATATATATGTAGTTATAGGTATACATATGCATGTGTATGTATGTATGTGTTTGTGTGTATACATATATATTTTGTAGAGATTGGGTTTTGCTATGTTGCTCAGGCTGGTCTTGAACTCCTGGTCTCAAGTGATCCTCCTACCTCAGCCTGCCAAAGTGCTGGGATTGCAGGTGTGAGCCACCATGTCTAGCCTAATTTGTTATTAATCCTTTATAGTAAATCATAATGTAAAATGTATTTCTTACTGTAGGACAGGCTATAAACTTTGGAAAACTCTGTGTGTGTGTACATATCCATATGTATATATTAATATATATATAGGTACATATATACACACACATGTATACACATATACATATATAATACATAATAATTGTACATACATATATCTAATGTTTTAGGACAAATTTTCTAGAAGCAGAGCTGAGATAGGGATTTTAGCGCAAGTGACATATTGAGAGAGTGCTGGCAGGAGACAGACACCTGTAAGGCAGGGACATTAGCTGAATAAGACAGTGGAGAGAAAGCAAGGCAAAGCTGTGGTTTCAAAAGTCTAATCTCCCAGCCTTCTCCAGAAAAGGCAGCTCCCATCAGCCAAGAGCAATCCCCATCCAGAGGAGTGGGCAGTGACAAGCCTGACTCCTCTCAGCTAATAACTTTTTATTCATTTAATCATCAAATACTTTTTGAGCACCCACTCCATGCCCAGAACTGAGGGAAGCCCTAGAGTCTGAACCAATCTCATAGAGATTATAGTTTACTAGATCAAAGTCCAATTGCAATTTTTTTTAAAAAGGTGAAATACATATGATAGAACACTTTGTAACAGGAAAAGTGGTTATTTCCATCATAAATCGAATTCCTCATATGACCTTTGAGTTTCTTTTACGCCTCAGTTTT
Source organism: Macaca nemestrina (assembly GCF_043159975.1). Taxonomy (NCBI): domain Eukaryota; kingdom Metazoa; phylum Chordata; class Mammalia; order Primates; family Cercopithecidae; genus Macaca; species Macaca nemestrina. The sequence goes on along the minus strand of NC_092125.1, from coordinate 151,931,854 downwards.
CCTAGAATTTTAAACTTTCTACAACGAAGCCAGCATATGCATTTAAAATGAGGTGATATGCATGTGTAGTTACATATGGAGCTTGATTAGCAGCCTAAAGGAATTTTTAAATATACCAATATTTTTCAAAAATATGTAAAATATGCTACAAGTTTAAAGTTTGCAATCATAAAAATAATTATATGAAGTGGCAAAAACCCTGTCAACTATGCTATTGATATGGAAATAAAAAGTTATATTTCTGAAGAAGAGAATTTAGCAGAATCTTAACAAAGCCAACCAAGCAAAACAATTTCTAATCTACTGCTGGATTCTACATAGTCTCCTAATTTTAAACAATGTTTTAAATATTTGGGTGATTACAATACGAAGCTACACAACCTGATTTTATAAGACTTGTGGAAATACATTAATATTAAAGAACAGTGAAAAGTCTCACTTATTCTCATTCTTGCACTATCCTATCCTCATATTGTTCTTTTCAAGAATGCATCAAAAATTTCTACCTTTCCAATATGAGTCACAAATGCAGATTGAATCATGTCACTCACTGGCCCCAACACCCTCACTACCTCCAGCTTATTTACAGTTTGGAACCAGCCCGCATTTTTTTTTTTTTTTAGACAGAGTCTTGCTGTGACGCTCAGGCTGGAGTGCAGTGGACCTATCAGGGCTCATTGCAACCTCTGCCTCCTGTGTTCAGGCGATTCTCCTGCCTCAGCTTCCCAATTAGCGCGATTACAGTCGTGCACTACCACGCCCGGTAGCTGGGATTACAGGCGTGCACAACCACGCCTGGTTAAGTTGGGTAGTTTTAGTAGAGTCAGGGTTTCACCATGTTGGCCAGGCTGGTCTGGAACTTCTGACCTCAAGTGATCCGCCTCCCAAAGTGCTGGGATTACAGGCATGAACCACCACGGCCAGCCAGCAGACCACACTTTGAACAGCAAAGTCTAGTACCTTGATTCTCAAACTTGACTGCATTTGGAATCATGCACCGATATCTAGATCCCATCCCCAGATACTCTGACTTTTCTGGTACGAAGTACAATGAATCATGGAGAGTTTTAAAACTCCGCAGTTGGTTCTAATGTACAACAAAGTTTAAGAAACATTGGTTTAATATATACCCCAGGTCTAATAATTAAGTCCTTGATTGTTCTACTTTGTATGAGATCTAGTCTCAAAAGTCTACATAACATAATTATTGCCATTCTCATTTCCCCCTGCCTGGACCTCCACCAAATCACACACTGGAGCATTTCCTTGAATGACTGGTAAAGATCTGCTAAATTTGGAAAATTTTCCTTGATGCTGATTATAGTGCCTGCTTGCCTGAATCTTTAAATCTGGGCTCTGACATTGTTGGCTCTGAGATTTCCTATCACGGCATTTTTCTCCTGCCCATCAAATATTTATTATGTAGCATTCTATAGCCACATAAGAAATAGTTGATGGCATACATTTAAAAAGAATCATTCGTTTATTTATTCAAGTAAATCCTTTACCAAGTACCTATTATGTGTCAGGCAATGTAATAGAATCTGGGGATACGGCATTAAACAAAACAGACAAAGTAAAGCCCCTAGCCTATTGATACCCATATGCTAATGAAAGAGACAACTACAGGCCAGGCGCGGTGGCTCATATCTGTAATCCCAGCACTTTGGGAGGCCAAGGCGGGTGGATTACAAGGTCAGGAGATCGAGACCATCCTGGCTAACATGGTGAAACCCCGTCTCTACTAAAAATACAAAAAATTAGCCGGGTGTGGTGGTGGGCGCCTGTAGTCCCAGCTACTCGGGAGGCTGAGGCGAGAGAAAGGCATGAACCCAGGAGGTAGAGCTTGCAGTGGGCCGAGATCGCGCCATTGCATTTCAGCCTGGGCGACAGAGCAAGACTCCGTCTGAAAAAAAAAAAAAGAGACGACTACAAAGCAAACAAATATTTAGACTGAGCTTAAGTAGTGGTAAAAATTATGAACAAAAACAAAATGAAAGGATAAAGAGTGACAGAGTCAGATATTTCACATGGGATGGCCTTAGTAGGACCTCCTGGGCAGGAACCATTGGAGCAAGACTAAAATGAGGGTAGGGAAAAAGCACGCACATCTGGAAGGAAGAAAATTTAAAACAGTGGGAAGAAGAGCAAAGGCTCTGAGTGTGCAGCTTGGAGTCGTAAGAAGGTCATTGAGGGCAGAGTTGAGGGAGCAAAGGGGCTGTTAGGAGGTGAAAAGGAGGGCAGGGGCTGGATGAGGGACAGCCAGATCAGACATAGTAAGGTCTTTTATTCTAAGTGGGATGGAAGTCGTTGGAGGGATTTGAGCAAGGGATTTAAAAAGGATTGACTTAGCTATAATATATTTTTTTATATACCAAAGTCTATTTGACAATGTTTGTCTAGACTTTTCAATTGCTAACCTGACTGTGAATGTTTTAGGATATACTACAGAGGAGGTTTATCAGACCAGATGGTTCTCCACTCCTTTCAAATGTTTGATGGTTAGATAACTGTTCTTCAACTCTTTAGTCCCAATATAGAGAGAAACTGTGAGCTTTTATATGGGTTGCATCTTTGTAAAATTCTAGCTTGGCTTTTTAAATAGAGATATGAGTGAATGGATGAGGTAATCTCTCCTTTAAAAGGAGCAATCAAATATCTCACACATCCCATCTGGATGCCAGCAGGTATCTCAAACATAATATAGTCAAAAGAGAACATGCTGGGCGTGGTGGCTCATGCCTGTAATCCCAGCACTTTGGGAGGCTGAGGCTGGCAGATCACTTGAGGTCAGGAGTTCAACATCACCTGGGCCAGCATGGTGAAACCCTGTCTCCACTAAAAATAAAAGCATCAGTCAGGCATGGTGGCACACGCCTGTAATCCCAGCTAATCAGGAGGCTGAGGCAGGAGAATCACTTGAACTGGGGAAGGGGAGGTTGAAGTGAGCCAGGACCGCGCCACTGCACTCCAGCCTGGGTAACAGAGGGAGACTCCGTCTCAAAAAAAAAAAAAAAAAAAAAAAGAGAACCACCGATTTTTCTCTACTAAATCTGCTTCTTTTGATTTCAGTAAATAGCACCACCATCTAATCAGTTGTTCAGGTCAAAACTGAGTTGCCATCTTAGATTCCTCTCTCATCCTCATCTAATCCATCATTAAGTGTTGGTTCCACCTCCAAAATGTTTCATCAATTTACCTCTTTCACCCCCTCTACTGCTACAACCTTGATCTCTACTGCCATTTGAAAGGCTAAGGATAAGGTCAACCAGACACCCAAATCATGATGAAGACGGTAGTAACATAAATGACTCTGGACTTCAAAGGAGCGTTCTGGGCTGGAGATAGCATTTGAAAGACTTGTGGGTGCCAGTAGTATTTAAAGCCATAAGACTGCATGAGATAACCTAGGGAGTATATAAAAATAGAGAAAATGTTCCCAACCCAAGCCCCGGAGTACTCCAAGAAAGAAGACTGGGTAAGAGTCCCAGAGAGATAGTAGAAGAATCAAAAGAAAGTGATATTCTGGAAGCCAAGGCAAGAGAGTGTTTCAAAAGGAAGAAGTGATCAATTGTGCCAAATACTTCTTATAGATTAAGATGAGGACTAATATTAACCACCGAACCCAATTGACCTCTTGCCCAGACTACTACAAAAGCTTCCTAATCTATCTTACTGACTCTCATTAGGCCTCTTCATGGGCTGTCTTCCACAAAAAGTCCACAGTGATCTTTCCCAAGCTTAATCATATCAGACCACTTCTCCACTCAAACCTTCCAATGGCTGCTCATTCCACGTGGACTTTAAAAAGGCAAAGTTACACATCATCTGGCTTCTGCCTGCCTCTCTGAATTTATCTCCCTCCATGTTCCCCCTGCTATGCTCCAATCATGTTAGCTTTAAGTTAGCTTTCCTTCCTTCCTTCCTTCCTTCCTCCCTCCCTCCCTCCCTCCCTCCCTCCCTCCCTCTCTCTCTCTCTCTCTCTCTCTCTCTCTCTTTCTTTCTTTCTTTCTTTCTTTCTTTCTTTCTTTCAGATGGAGTCTCGCTCTGTCACCCAGGCTGGACTGCAGTGATGCGATCTTGGCTCACTGTCACCTCTGCCTCCTGGATTCCAGCCCCAGCCTCTGAAGTAGCTGGGATTACAGGCACAAGCCATCACGTTCGGCTAATTTTGTATTTTTAGTGGAGACGGGGTTTCACCATGTTGGCAGGCTGGCCTCCAACTTCTGACCTCAGGTGATCCACCCGCCTCGGCCTCCCAAAGTGCTGGGATTACAGGCATGAGCCACCGCGCCTGGCCTATGTTAGCTTTAAGTTAGATTCTGTAGAAGACACACACTGTTGATGGCCTGTCCTTATCCTGCCTGGAGCTGAAGAGTTTTCAGCATTCTGACAGTTTCTTACCTTTAGAACAGTGTCCCTTTTTGCGTTTGCGTGAGGGCTTTCTTCAGGGGTTTGCTTCACCTCCACAGGCACAACCTAGAAGTGCTGGGGCTTAATACACAAGAATTGTACTCAGCCAATGAGATCGGGGAGAAGGCAGATACACAGCCCAGCCTCTTGGGTCTCCGGTAGGATGATCCTGAGTTAAGCTCCAAGTGGTTTATCAAAGGAGCCCCAGGGCCCCAGGGGAAATGAGCCTCCGTCATCCACAGCAGTAACTTACTTATAACATACCCTTTATTGGTTTTTCTCTCTCCCTGTTCACCTTCTCCATTTCCTCTCTGGTGCTTCCTGGGGTGACTTCTTGAATAAACTACCTTCACTCAGTCCTTATCTCAGGGTCTGTCATAAGAAATTCAAAGGAAGACACACGCCCAGACTCTTCTCAGCCTCTAGCTTTTGCAGGTGCTCTACCTTCGACTTAGAAAGCACTCCTCTCAAACCTTTGCATGTCTTCTTCTCATCAGTGGATATCTTAGTCCCTTTGGGCTTCTAGAACAAAATGCCAGAAACTAGTAAGCTTATAAACAACAGAAATTTGTTTCTCACAGTTCTGAGGCTGGGAAGTCCAGGATCAACATGCCGACAGACTTGGTGTCTGGTGAAGAGCTATTTCCTGGTTCACAGATGGCATCTTCTAGCTATGTGCTCATATAACAGAAGGGCTGAGAGATCTCTCTTGAGTTCCTTTTATAAAGGCCCTAATCCCATTAATGAGGGCTCTTGTGACCTAATTACCTCCCAAAAGCCCCCACCTCCTAATATATCACATTGGGGCATAAGATTTCAATGTGTGGATTTGTAGGGGGCACATTCACACCACAGCAGTGGGCTTCAACCTGAATGTTTCATCTTTAAAGAGCTCCCTGTCCCTTTGGTTCAAGTAACTTCCATCAGTCACTCTTTCCCTGTTGCAACTTCTTTATAGCATCAGTCACTGCTAAAAGTTATCTGATTTAAATTCCATGAGTTTATCAGCTGCCTCACTTCTTCTGTCCTCACACTCAGCACACTTCCCAGACACAGTCATGAGACACAACATTGTAAGAATTCCTTAAAGGCACAGACTGTCTCTTAGCTTCCTTGCTCAGCCCCTAAAAGTATCCAGACTAGAGGACCCAGTCAACATCTGTAGACTGGCTGACCTAAGGCCTTGCTTCTCATAGTGGGGTGTATGTACTCCTGCCCTGGCTGCTTGGTGTTACATCAGAGAGTCTGCATTTACATATCCAAGAAGCATAAAATATAACACATTTTCTAGAAACATAAACTTGATCAGAAACAAAGTGTGTGTATATGTGTACATTTGTGTATGGGTGTAGGAATGTGTATGTGTGTGTGTATGTATGTAGGAAATAGTTAAATCATTTACTTTTAAATAATTAAACTTTTATTTTTATATTTAAACAAACATATCTTATGGAGTAACATGGGAGATTCTCATGGGCTTTTATGGTAAAATAAGTGTTCACTGTCCCTTGCTTTAGGGGTACTTTGATGGGAAATTCTAAAAGCCTTCCTCGGAGGGACCCATACTCTAATTGGAAAATGGAGGAAACTCTAATGGGAATGGATGGCTACACAAACTGTCCCTATTTTTTTTTCCTAAGTTTTTATCCTGTTCTCAGGAGCTTTAAAGCCATTACCCATCCATCCCCATTTTCTGGCCCAGTTTTCCCCAAACTGAGCTCCCCAGAACCATTAATTTATGTTCTCTAGAGATTAATGAAAATCTGTACTCAAATAAGACTGGAAACAGCAGATTAAACCTCCTTAGAACCCTTAATAAATGCTAATGTGCATTTTCATATACCGAAGAAAGAGTGTGTAATATACTCTTCCTCAAGATTTATTTGACCCTATAATCCTTTTTAGAGTTTGTTGGTGGTGGTGTTCAGAGTCTCGCTACGTCACCCAGATGGGAGTGCAGTGGTATGATCTTGGCTCACTGCAAGCTGTGCTTCCCTGGTTCAAGCAATTCTCCTGCCTCAGCCTCCCGAGTAGCTGGGATTACAGGTACGTGCCACCACATGGGGCTAATTTTTGTATTTTTAGTAGATTTGGGGTTTCACCATGTTGACCAGTTTGGTCGGTTGGTCTCAAACTCCTGACCTCAGTGATCCACCCATCTCAGTCTCCCAAAGTGCTGGGATTACAGTCGTGAACCACTGCACCCGGTTTGTTGTTTTTCAAGTTGGGAAACACTGCACTGACCCAAAAGGAATAAGATGGTATCCAACCCTGAGCACATTTCCAGGTCAGATATCCTGCAAAGTGCTTTTCACAGGAGCTTGTATACCTGTGAGGTAAAGGAATAATTATTCCTTTAATCTTCAAAAAAGCCTTCCAGGTAGGAATTAATCTTCAATTTCTGAAGAGAATATTGAGAGGTGAAATAATTTGACCCAGCTTCCACAGCTAGTAGGTAGTAGAAAGAGGATTCAAAACCATGTTGATCTGGTTCCAAGGGCCCTTTCTTCCACTTAGCACAGCTGAAAAACAACTGAAATGTTCAGAAGTAGCTTCTGTTAAAGCTACTAAAGAAAAGGATTTCTAGATTTCTAGATGTTCTTCTCAAAAATAACGAATGTAGCAAAGGGGGTGGGGAATAAATATTTAATATTTTAAATGATTGTTCATTTCAACTGATCTTCTGGGCTTATTGTTTGTAAAATATTGTTTTATATTCTTAAAAGTAATTATTTTTAGACAATTGCGGGGAATTTTGAAGAAAACTATTTCTGTTTGAATGCACTCTATATAATCAGTCCACAGATGATTCAGTACATGGAAAATTGAAAATTTTTTCTATGGCAAGATTTAAGAAAGTAATCATACACATTTTTGAAGCAATTGTGAACATATTAACTTAAAATTCAGCATACCATAAACCTAGTGGATGTCTAGTTTGTGGGCCAAAGGAAGCATACTATAAAAGGTATTACATTTGTGTGCCTAACAAGTAGACATTGACTAGGTAAACACTTTGTTGAATTTGAATTGGGACTTAAATATAGAGTCATTCACTATATAACTGTGTTTTGATCAATGACAGACTGCATATACCATGTTGGTCCCATTAGATGATAATGGGGCTGGAATTACATCCAACTTCCTCTCAGAGACCACGCAAGCAAGAGGAGAGTGGAATAAAATCTGTAAAGTGGTGAGAGAAAAAAAAACCTCACCAACTTTGAATTCTGTACCCTGCAAAATTATCCTTCAAAAGTGAAATAGAAATAAAGACTTTCTTTGACAAACAATAATAGAAGGAAATTGTTACCATTAGACCTGCCTTGCAAGGAATATTCTTTAGAGAAAAGGAAAATGAGAAAGGTCAGAAACTCAGATCTACATAAAGAAAGGAAAAGCATTAGGGAAGCAATAAGTGAAAGTAAAATAAAAACTTTTATTTTTCTTAGTCTTAATTGATCTAACAGATAACAGTTTGTTCAAAACAATAATAGCAACAGCATATTTGATTGTGTATATGCATATATATGGCTATTTATACTTGTATAAAGTGCAATAAATAACAGCTATAATAAAATCAATGAGAGGGAGAAATTAGAATTATTTTAGTATTATAAGGAACTCATACTACCCTAGAAATGACATAATGTTATTTGAAAGTGGACTTGGATTAGTTGTAAATATGTACACTGCAAACTCTAGGGCAGTCACTAAAAAAAAAAAAAAAAAGAAGTATAACTGATATGCTCATAAAGGAGAGAAAATGGAATCATAAAAATTATTCAATTAAAACCACAAAAGGCAGAAAAAGAATGGAAGACAAAAACAGGGACACAGAACAAGGGCAGCAAGTAGAAAACTAACCTGGGCACATGGTGAGACTCCATCTCTACAAAAAATACAAAAATTAGCCTGGCATGATGGCATGTGCCTATAGTCCCAGCTACTTGAGGAGCTGAGGTGAGAGGATCACTTGAGCCCAGGAGTTCAAGGCAGCAGTGAACCGTGATCGCCCACTGCACTTCAGCTTGGGTAACAGTGAGACCCTGTCTCAAAAAGAAAAGAAAAGAAGCAAGAACCAAGACCCAATTCTATGCTCTCTGCAAGAAAGTTACTTCTTTTATTGTTGTTGTTGTTGTTGCTGTTGTTGTTGTTGTTGAGATGGAGTCTCATGTATTGCCCAGGCTGGAGTACAGTGGTGCCATCTCAGCTCACTGCAACCTCCACCTCCCAGGTTCAAGCGATTCTTCTGTCTCAGCCTCTCAAGTAACTGGGATTACAGGCACCTACCACCATGCCTGGCTAACTTTTGTATTTTTAGTAGAGACGGCGTTTTACCATGTTGACCAGGCTGGTCTCAAACTCCTGACCCAGGTGTTCCGCCCACTTCAGCCTCCCAAAGTGCTAGGGTTACAGGCATGAGCCACCGGGCCCCACCAGAAAGTTCCTTTAAATATAAAGACATATATAGATTAAAAGTAAATGGATGTAGGCCAGATACAGTGGCTTATGCCAGATACAGTGGCTAATTGCTGAGGCCAGGGTTTCAAGATCAGCATGGCCAATGTAGTGAGACTCCATCTCTACAAAGTAATAATAATAAAAATAGATGAAGGTATATGAGACTAACATTAATCAAAAGAAAGCAGTAGTAACTATATTAATCTCAGACAGAGCAGACTTCAGACCAAAGAAGGTTATTAGAAATAGAGGACATTACATAATGATAAAGGGGTCTATTTTTTCCAAGAAGACATAACAATCCTTAACATATATGCACCTAACAACAGAATGTACCTTAACATATATGCAGAGCAACATGAGACAACCTCTTTCACTTCACAGCATAATGCTGTGGTAACTATTTCACAATCAGTAGTTTCTGCAGATTATTTATACTCACTGCTTTAATTTAATCCAGGATGCTAGATTACCTACTAATTAAACAGGGAGGAATCTGTGCAATTGATAGCACTTCTTCTTGCACATAAATAAAATACATTGAGTATTATAGAGCAGACCACATGGTTAAAATGAATAGACTCCTTGTCTAGTCATTTGATTTTAGTTGATTCAGTTCATGGGGACTCTGGCTAAGGAACATATTTCAAATTCTTGGTATCATACTCCTGATAGTCATAGTAGTAGTCTCTCTGGTGCGCTGTATCCTCTCAAAGTTTTAAATGTTTCCATACAGCCATCTGCCTAATGTCAAATGGTCTCTCCCCAGCTGGAAAAACAGAAACTCAAAGAAAACACGTGATAATGAGGAGGCCACCATTACCTATAAATGGCATGCTGAGACCAGAAACCCAAAATGATGGTAACTGAGAGTAGTCCTAATGCCCTAAATTTTGGTCATGCTCTCAATGGGGAGGAGAGAAACCTAGATGAGGATGACCAAAAGGGGGAAATTGTCAAATAAAAAATTATGGGGCCAGGTGCGGTGGCTCACGCCTGTAATCACAGCACTTTGAGAAGCCGAGGTGGGTGGATCATGAGGTCAGAAGGTCGAGACCATCCTGGCCAACATGCTGAAACCCCCCACCGCCTACTAAAATACAAAAATTTAGCCGGGCATGGTGGTGTGCACCTGTAGTCCTAGCTACCTGGGAGGCTGAGGCAGGGGAATCGCTTGAACCCGGGAGGCGGGAGGCTGCAGTGAGCAGAGCTGGCGCCACTGCACTCCAGCCTGGTGACAAAGCAAGATTCCATCTCAAAAATAAATAATTAATTAATTAATCAAAAAATTATACAAGTCCATTGTTTTGGACTAAGCTCCTACACTAGGCCCCAACAGACCAGGCTAAAAATCAAAATGAAGTCACTCATGCTAAAATTCCACATTACCGGACCTAAACTGCTATCCAACCTTCCAAAAATCAGGAGAGAGAGAACAGCCGATTTCCCAGATAGGCAAGTTTAAATATCCAATTGACATGAAAATAAAGTTTCCTCTGCTTTAGTCCTTAAAAAAAAAAAAAAAAAAAAAAACAGTAGCCTAAAGGGAAGTTACCTGATGTTAACTAATTAGTTATTTTTCTATTGTTCTCTCTTCCTGTTCCTGCCCTACAAGAAACAACTTGCAAAGGATTAATATAGTCTGTTCTTTGCTTCTGCTTCTTTAGCCCTTCTCTATCTATAAAGCCAAGCTTTTCTTCTCAGCCCATTGGAACACTAATTCTATTTATGGAATGAAGTGTTGCCTGATTCTAGAATCACAAAGTCAATTGAGATTTTTTAAAAAATATATATGAGGCAAAAATCGACAGAACTGCAAAGAGAAATAGATAATCCACTATTATAGTTGAAGACTTCAACACCCCTGTATCTGAAATGGACACATCCAGTAGGCAGAAAATCAGTAGGGGTTTTCCGGATGATACTGTACAGTGCCAGTGCCATCAATCAACTAAATATAATCGACATCCATAAGCTACTTTATCCATCAATACCGCTATACACATTCTTCTCAAACTCACATTGGAATATTCACCAACTGAGACCACATTCTGGGTCATAAAACAGACCTTAACAAATTTATGAGAATAAAAAATCATACAGTATATGTCTGATCTTAGACCAAAAGGGAATTAAACTGAAAATTGATAATAGAAAAATAGCTGGAAAATCCCCCCAAAAACTTAGAGATTGAGCAAGCACATTTCTACATGGTACATGAGTCAAAGAAGACATGTCAAGAGAAATTTTAAAATACTTGGAACTAAATGAAAATGAAGACAAAGTTTTCAAAATTTGTGGGATGCAGAGAAAGTAGTGCTCAGAGGGAAATTTATGGCTTTGAGTGCATAGATTAGGAAAAAGGAAATATCTGAAATCAATCACCTAAGCTTCTACCTTAGGAAACCAGAAAATGAAGAGCAAATGAAATCCAAAGTAAGCAGAAGAAATGAAATAATAAACATTAGAGCAGAAATAAAACAATAAATTAAAAATAGGAAATCAGTATGAAAATCAACAAACCAAAATTTGGTTTTCTAAAAATACCAATGAAATTGATAAGCCTCTAATTGGACAAAGTAGAGAAATAAAGAGAGAAGACAAAAATATCAGAAATAAAAGAAAGCACATCACTACAAATCCCATGGACATTAAAAGGATGATAAAAGAACACTATGCAGCTTGGCCAACATGGCAAAACCCCATCTCTAATAAAAACACACACACACTCACACACACACAAAAATTAGCCAGGTGTGGTGGTGGGCACCTGTAGTCCCAGCTACTTGGGAGGCTGAGGCAGGAGAATGGTGATAACCCGGGAGGCGTAGCTTGAAGTGAGCTGAGATCACACCACTGCACTCCTGCCTGGGCGACAGAGAGAGACTCCATCTCAAAAAAAAAATAAATAAATAAAAATAAAAATAAAAATAAATATATATATATATATATATACACACACAAAAAAAAAATTAGCCAGGCATGGTGGTGCATGCCTGTAGTCCTAGCTGCTTGGGAGAATGAGGCACGAAAATTGCTTGAACCCAGGAGGCAGAGGTTGCAGTGAGCTGAGATCATGCCACTGCACTCCAGTCTGAGTGACAGAGCAAGACTCTGTCTCAAAAAAGAAAAGAAAAAAAAGTAATAATAACAGACCAATTCCTTCAAAGATACAATCTGCCAAAACTCATACAAAAAGAATAGAAATTTGAATAGTCCTATATCTATTTTTTTTTTTTTTTTTTTTTTTTTTGAGACGGAGTCTCGCTCTGCCGCCCAGGCTGGAGTGCAGTGGCCGGATCTCAGCTCACTGCAAGCTCCGCCTCCCGGGTTCACGCCATTCTCCTGCCTCAGCCTCCCGAGTAGTTGGGACTACAGGCGCCTGCCACCGCGCCAGCCTAGTTTTTTTTTTGTATTTTTTAGTAGAGACGGGGTTTCACCGTGTTAGCCAGGATGGTCTCGATCTCCTGACCTCGTGATCCGCCCGTCTCGGCCTCCCAAAGTGCTGGGATTACAGGCTTGAGCCACCGCGCCCGGCCAGTCCTATATCTATTAAAGAAATTGAATCAATAATTAATAACCTTCCAAAACAGAAAGCACCAGGCTCAGATGAATTCACTGGTGAGTTTTACCAAACATTTAAGGAAAGATACTACAAGAAAAAGAAACTACAGACAAATCTCTCACATGAACCAAGATGCAAAAATGTTCAACAAAATATTGGCACAGCAAATCCAAAATGTACAAAGAGAATTCATACCAAACCAAGTGGGATTTATTTCAGGTATGCAAAACTGAGTCAACATTAAAAAATCAATTAATATAATATTCACATGAACAGGTTAAGAAGAAAAATCCCATGATCATGCCAATAGATGGCATTAAAAAATCTGATAAAATTCACTTCCAATTCATTATAAAAATTCTCAGAAAACCAGGTATAGATAGGAAGTTCTTTGGATAGGATATTCTTTGATCAAGAATATGTACAAAAAAGAAATCCTACAGCTAACATCATGCTTAGTGGTGAGAAACTCAAACCTTTCTCACCAAGATCAGGAATAAGGCAAGGGTATCCCCTGTCATCACTGCTTTTCAATATCATACTGAAAGTCATAGCAAATGCACTACGACAAGAAAAGGAAATAAAAAGTATACATATCGGGAAGGAAGAAGTAAAGCTCTCTTGTTCATTGGTGACATGGTAGTCTATGTAGAAAATCCAAAAGAACTGATGCACACGAAAAGACTTCCGGGGACTAATAAATGATTATAGCAGGGTTGTAGGATACAAGGTTAACACACAAAAGTCAATCACTTCTCAATATACCAGCAATGAACAAGTGGAATTTGTTTTTGTTTGTTTGTTTTTGAGACAGGGTCTTGCTCTGTTGCTCAGGCTTGAGTGCAGTGGTACAATCATGACTCACTATAGCCTTGAACTGGGCTCAAGCAATTCTTCTGCCTCCGTCTCCTGAGTAGCTAGGACTACAAATATGTGCCACTATGCCTAGTTAATTTTTAATTTTTAGAGATCGGGTCTCACTATGTTGCCCAGGCTGATCTTAAGCCCCCAGACTCAAGCAATGCTCCTCCCTTGGCTTCCCAAAGCTGCGGGATTATAAGCATGAGCCACCATCCCTAGCTACAAGTGGAATTTGAAATGAAGAACTCAATAGCATGTGTGTTAACACTCCCCAAAATTAAACACATAGGTGTAAATCTAACAGAATATGTACAATATCTATATGAGGAAAACTACAAAACCCTGATGAATGAAATCAAAGACTAAATAAATGGAGAGAGATTCCACATTCATGGATAAGAAGACTCAATATTGCCAACATGTCAGTTCTTCCCAACTAAATGCATAGATTTAATGCAATCTCAATTTGTCAGAATAATTCTGGCAAATTATTTTGTGGATATCAACAAACTGATTCTAAAGTAGCCAACATAATATTGAAGGAAAAGAACAAAGTCAAAGGACTGATTCTACCCAACCTCAAGACATACCATAAATTTACATTAATCAAGACACTGTGGTATTTGTGAAAGAATAGACAAATAGATCAAAGAAACAGAGTACAGCCCAAAATAGACCCACGAAAATATAGTCAACTGATGTTTCCCAGAGGAAAAAAGGCAATATATTGGAAGAAAGTCTTCTCAACAAATGGTGCTGGAACAACTGACATCTACATGTAAAAAATGAATGTAGACCCAGAGCACACACCCTTTACAAAAATTAACTCAAAATGGATCATCAATCTAAATGTAAACCACAAAACTATAAAACTTCTAGAAGATAAAATAGGAGGCAACTTGATGGTATTGGGTTTGGAAACAACTTTTTAGAAGGGAAAAAAAGGCATAATCTATGAAAGAAAAAATTGATAAAGTGGACTTCATTAAGATTTAAAATTTCTGTTTTGCAAAAGACACTGACTAGAGAATGAAAAGATAAGTCACAGACTGGGAGAGAATATTTGTAAAAGATGTATCAGATAAAGAACTGTTACCTAAAATATACCAAGAACTCCTAAAATTCAACAATAAGAACACAAACCCGATTTAAAAATGGGCCAAAGCCCTTAACAGGCACCTCCCCAAAGAAGATATACAGATGGCAAATAATCATATGAAAGATGTTCCATGTCATATGTTATTATTATACACTCATCCAAGCCCATAGAAGGTACAAGACCAAGAGTGACCCCTAATGTAAACTATGGACTCTGGGTGACGATGTATCAAGGCAGGTTCATCAGTTGTAACAAATGTACCACACTGGTGCAGGATGCTAAGAAGGGGGAAAGTTAAGCATGTGGGAGTATAGGAGCGTATATGGAAAATCTCTGTGCCTTCTATTCAATTCTGCTGTGAATCTAAACCTGCTTTAAAAAAAATAAAATTTATTTAAAAACAAAAACCACTTAGACCTCTTGTAGCTCTCACATTCATATATTGTTGATAGGTTCACTGCCATATAGTTTTACCATATATGATGTAGTCCATTCATTGGTATTTGGTTGTGTCTTATTTATTTTTTTCAGAAGATATTTAATTTTCAGAAGTCTTAGCAATTAAGTATTAATAGTTGTACTGTGCATTTTCTCTCTCTCTTTTTTTTTTTTTTTTTTGAGACGGAGTCTCACTCTGTCGCCCAGGCTGGAGTGCAGTGGCGCATCTCTGCTCACTGCAAGCTCTGCCTCCCGGGTTCACGCCATTCTCCTGCTTCAACCTCCCGAGTAACTGGGACTACTACAGGCACCCACCACCACACCCGGCTAATGTTTTTGTATTTTTGGTAGAGACGGGGTTTCACCGTGTTAGCCAGGATGGTCTCGATCTCCTGACCTCATGATCCGCCCGCCTCGGCCTCTCAAAGTGCTAGGATTACAGGCCTGAGCCACCCCGCCCGGCCTTTCTCTCTTTTTAAATACATGAGTACAGGCTGGGCATGGTGGTTCACGCCTACAATCCCAGCACTTTGAGAGGCCAAGGCAGGAGCATTGCTTGAGGCCAGAAGTTCAAGACCAGCCTGGGCAACATAGCAAGATATGTCTCTACAAAAAATAAAATAAAAGTTATCCAGCTGTGGTGGTGTGTGCCTGTAGTCCTAGTTACTTGGGAAGTGGAGGCAGGAGGATCAGTAGAGGCCAGGAGTTGAAGGTTACAGTGAGTTATTCCAGCCTATGTGGTAGAGTGAGACCCTGTCTCAAAAAAATTAATTAATTAACTTAATTTAATGCACGAGTACATTACAATAAAAAATTGCAACTTTGCTTTCTAAATTATTCCTCAGTTACTACCTTCAATCCCAGAGGTAGAGGCCATCGTCATTATCCAGTTTGAGTGTGCTTTCCAGAATTTTTCCATGCATGTCCATCCATATATGAACATATATAAGTATATCCTAGAGGTTAAAGGAGAGAAGCGTCTTTTTTTAACTTCACAATAGTTATTAGCTATCTTTCCATGACAAGGTATATTGATTGTCTTTATTCTCTACAATTGCGACCTAGTGTGTCATGATATGAATGTACCTTATCTTGTGAGTCGTTCTTCACTTGCTGAACACTTAGGTGGTTTCTTTTCCATATTTCCCCTCCTCTAATAAATACTGATGCATTGCGCATCTTAGCATGTGTCTCTTTGGTCGTATGTATGATGTTCCTTTCATGAGATAATGAGATGAAATTTAATTTTAGTATACTGCCAATTCATCCTCCAAAGTTTCAGTACCAATTCATGCTTACCATCAGCAAAGCGTGAGAGATTTCCACACTCTAGGCAATACTTGATGTTAGCAAAAAACTTAAGTCACTCTAAGGGATAAAAATGTTATTCTCATTCATACTTTTACTGATTCTTGTATGTGCTAGATCTTCTCACTCATCACGGTGTCCTTCCCAACTCCCATATTGCCTGGTGACCTTTGTGAGGTTGTTTTCAGTGCTCTTCCCTATAGCTAAGTATTTGCTCAGAAAAGAATCTGGTATCACTTCTCTTAATGCTAATTTAAGTCAAGTGGTTACCATTCCTACAGAAATTTACATTTCAAATGTCATCTCCAGTTGCAGAATAAGAGAGTGTATCAGCAATTTGAAGAATCATATAAGAGAAAAATTATTTCTTGGACTAGGAGGTTTTCTCAGCTCCAGATATCACACTATTGAATAAAGGCCCTGGTCACGATCCACTAGCAATGACTTCATGGGTGGAAAATCATAACATCCTGGTGAGAAAGCATTTGTTTATGCTGATTGCTTCTCAAATAACCTCAGTATCAGAGGATTTTTCAAGTAGCAAATGTGCTAAGCTCTGTTCTGAAAGGTGATGTGGTATAGCTGGGGAGGGAAGATGAGATACTTGAGTTCTGCAACAAAATTCATTCATATTAATTAACAGGAACCACATTGAGGCATGGGGGTTGTATATTTATGGGTCAGAAATATCTTACTCCAAGTTTATGTGTGGAATCAGACATCTCAACCAGTCAGTAGGTCCTTTCTTAGAATAATAGATGTCTTCCTATTTTTTCATCAGCAAATATGTTGCCTCTGAGGAAGGTCTTTGAGACCAGGATTCATTTTGAAGAAATGTCTGACATAGGCCCTGCCATGCCAGCCTCTCTTGGTCTCGATTTTCTTATAACTTAAATGAAGCTAAAATGCCTTCACCAGCCTTACAGGATGATATGAAATTAAAATGTTATGTCTTATGTGAATGTACTTTTATCAACTCTTAAGTGGAGGCTGTAATTATTAAGTAAGTCAACAAATAAAACAACATTTTGAGCACGTATGTGCCTGATACTCATATTTATAGTCACAAAGATCTTGTGAGAATAAATATTATTGTTCCCAAGAGAAAGTATCAGCTCAAAGAAATTGAGTTTCATGCTCAATGTAAATTTGGCACTAGCAAAAAAAATTCAGACAAAATCTTTCTGAGTCTAAAATCTAGGTTCTTTTCAGCAATAATCTGCCTTCATTCTTTGACAGCATATCACACATAGTAGGTACTTAATCATTGTATCTCAAATGAGTGCAAAAACAAAAGTTTACCTTGTGTTTGAATGCAGAATTTTGAATGTGATGAGATTTCACCTTATTTAAATATGCAGGTTATCTAAGCCATAATTATCAACACAACTTGAGCATCTCTAATCTGAAAATTTGAAATCTGAAATGCTCCCAAATCTGAAACTTTTTGAGCCCCAACATATCCCACAAGTGGATAATTCCACACCTGACCTCATGTGCCAGGTCACGGTCAAAACGTAGGGGCACAACAGTTTATTCAGTGTCCCCAAGGGAAAAATAAAATTACCTTCAGGTAATTTTACATACCTACAGGCTATGTGTATAAGGTGTATATGAAATATAAACGAATTTCATGTTTAGACTTTGGTCCCATCCTCAAGGTATCCCAAAAATCTAAAACACTTCTGGTCCCAAGCATTTCAGATAAGGGATATTCAAACTCTATTAGTCATAATGCATAATAATTTAAGGTGCACTCTCAACAAGACAACATCTATTGGTGGGTAATGTACCAGAATTTTGACTTAAAAAAAAAATGGATGGTAGATCTGACTAAACAGGAAGTTGCTATTCCATGCAGTTTCCCCAGGCTGGCGCCAGTATACATTCTGGGGAGATGCGATAACAGCACATTTTACATCTTTATGTGTTGAAACCAATAAATCTTAGCCCTTCCAGAAGCATGGCCCTGCTTTGGGTAAAATTGCAGCCACTGACCTATAAGTCAGCTCTGACTTAACTTTTTGGCTTTTTTCTTTTCAGGCAACCTCCACCTATTTAGATGTGGGTCACTAGGTGGCAAAATGGAAAGAAAACCAAATGTGGGAGATGATAGGAGCAGCTGATAAACAATTATTTTGGGATTTCTCCTTTTAAATAGAGTCTGAAAGAGAGGGATTTTATAATAAATGCTGGTTTATATCCGAGAGCCAGCAATGAGATCAGAACCAAGAGGCTATGGCTGTTAACTTAGAGCCGAACTAAGAACCACCTTTCTATCAGCAATGACTGTATCATGTCAACTCACAGGATTAGAACCACAGAGCAATGAATCTGACTCCCTCATTTTATAGATTGGAAATTGAAGTCCCAACAGGGGACACAGCTGGGATTCAAACTCACAACTCTAGGCTCAGAGGTCTCTGCTCCAGTGTGCTGCCTTCTGCTACCCACCTCCTTTTCAGCTGCAGCTCTTCACTACTGAGTGCACTGACATGTTGGAGCCTAATGCTTTATAATCCTCTCTGTTTACTGCAGCAAAACAAGGAAAAGACATATCTTTCTTCTCCCAGAACATCGGGCACAAGATCATGCCCAGATGCCATGGTTAATTACAGTTAAAATGTAATGCCACGAGAACGGATTGCACTAGACGGGAGAGGGGATTGAAGAGTTCATGGGTTCTAAAGAGAATAAAATTTCTGATCCTGCTTGAAGGATAGGTTAGCTTCTCACAGCTCTTAGCATATATGTTACATAGTGACATTTCTACAAAGCCTCAGATTTCATTCTAACCAACCCATTTGGTAATAGTGGGGAAGAGACTGCCTAGCCTGAAATAATTGAGAAAAGACATTTAAAAGGTGTAATTTAAATATGAATGAAAGCAGGTTTCAGGGAGCATATCAGCTCTGCACTCCCAGGGACTTTAAACTCGGCTTACTGTACAGGCCAAGTGTCTACCTGCAGAATTTTTTGGACACTTGGAACCGGAAAGTGCTGTGTAGTATCACAGGGTTTGCCCAGACCAAGTATTCCAGCTCAGGCATTAAAACCATGCCCGGGGTGGCGAAGGCAAACCAGGAGATCATTTTTATTGACACCAGGCAGTTAACAATCTCAAACTAAATCACCAAAGAAAGAAAGTTCGTTTTGGAACTCTCCCACATTTTCCAGACTTCTTCCCTCTTCTGGAATACCCTACCTCTCCTCACCCAAGTATCTAGAGCCCTAAGGCCTCTACCATGCCAGTCAAAGGTATTCCGCCTTTCACCTAATCCTACCTCTTCTAGACTTACCCTATCCCAAAGTGTACCAAAAACGTTTTCTTGCTGCTTTCACTGCAGGAGATCTCAAGCGAGATTATCTGATTCAAAGAATTTAAAACAGGGTGAAATCACTGAGAACCTCTATCAGCTTGTTTTTCCTATCCCCAAGGACTTACATTTTAAAAGGTCTGTTACCTTATCCTAAGGGAAATCGTTTAATATGTGGAAAAGTTATTTCCACATATATTTGAGCTGAGGCCCTAGGCTTCTTGAGCACTACCTACTCCCAACACTAGTCCTGACTAGGGTACACTAAATGGTTGATTTCCATTTCCATTTCTATTCTCCTGGAATATCTTGTTTCTTTTACTCCACCTCAACTGGATTGTCTTCTCATTCTTAAAAGAGGCCTACAAGAAAGCTGACAGTTAACCCTTTCTGGGTCTGGACTTGTGCTAAACACAAGTATTCTTTACTCCTTCTTTCCCACAACCCCCTGAGGGAGCTTTATCATGGTTCCCATTTTAGAGAAAATAGGCTTGAAGGGGTTAAGTAATTTGCCCAAGGTCATGATGAGGAGCACAGCTGTGAGTCAAATGCATTTTCAGCCACTGCATCTGATGGAAGACTCAGAAGGCTCACATCTGAATTGTAGCTTCGCCACTGAGGAAAGATGATCACTAACAGTCTTAATCTTTCTAAAACTCCTTCCTTAACTGTGAAATAGGGAGATAACAGTAGTATCATGCTGGGCTAAGGTGAGAATTAAATGCAAAATCAATTTATACAATTATACCAAGTTTGTGGGGTTATTTCTGGGTGATAAAAGTATGGTGCCTATTATTAAAAAAAAAAAAAAAAAACACCTCCCCTAAGGGAATTTTATTTCAGAGTATATGTGAATTCTACAAAAGATGGACTTGTAATAGATGATGGTAAACTGGGACCCTTTCTGTCTTGTTCTTCACTCATGCTCTCAACAAATTCTGTTAAATAAATAAATGATTGACTTCTGCTTGGAAAACAGAGAAGGAACACGGCAGGTGAAGGAAGAAGGCTTTGTTCATTGAAAAATTGTCGGCTGGGCCCGGTGGCGCACACCTGTAATCCCAGCACTTTGGGAGGCCGAGACAGGCAGATCACGAGGTCAGGAGATTGAGACCATCCTGGCCAACCTGGTAAAAAACCCCATCTCTAATAAAAAAAAAAATACAAAAATTAGCTGGGCGTGGTGGCACGCACCTGTAATCCTAGCTACTCGGGTGGCTGAGGCAGGAAAATTGCGTGAACCCAGGAGGTGGAGGTTGCAGTGAGCCGAGATCATGCCACTGCGCTCTAGCCTGGCAACAGAGCGAGACTCCACCTCAAAAAAGAAAAGAAAAGAAAAGAAAAATTGTCACTGGTATGAGTTTTACATGTGACGATCAAGCCCTATGGAGCTAAGTAGTAGCAAGTTGTATTTAGACATCATGCTAAAATGAATGAAATCTTGTATTAGATTTAAATAGGTCAATCAAATTTTTAAGATTTTTTACTTAAAGACCTATTCAGCAACATTTAGGCTTGCTAGTGCTACCTTAATCCTACTTGAACTTTTGTACCCCATCTCCCAGATATTTGCAAGTCTTTTTAAAATTGGCCTTGTGGAGAGTATATTTGTTTAGTCCAGTTTCTTTCCCTGCCCCCACCTCCATTTTCTATTTGCAGTTTTCGCCCTCCCCTCTTGTACCTGGCATGTTTCCCAAGAAGTGCTTCAGTTGCAAAGAAGGAAAATACTGACAGTGCATAATTTAAATGAGAGAGATGTGCCATGCCACATTTTCATTAAAATTACAGAAAAATCCAAGCTGTGTGGAGTTTAAGGGAGATCAGAATAGAGTCCAAAGTGCTATCATTACATTTTGTAGTGTTTTTTTAGCTCAATAAAGCAGCTGTCCTATATTTGCAAAATAGCTTGGAAATTGTTGGTCGTAGAAAAGGAAAGATGCACACTGGGTTTTTTCTTTCTTCATTTCAGTTTACATTTTCTACTAGTTACAAGAATTAGAAAAAAAATAAAAATGTATGATTCCTATCATCTCTAATAGCATTTAAGTATCAAACCAAGAATATGTTGAAAAGAGTTTCTAAAAGTAGATTGGGACAGAGTCTTGCTAACAAACCAAGAAATTCTTACTCACAGATCAAATACTGCACTGGTTGAGAAGTGTAATAAAACAATGGCACTTGCTTATAATGGTCTTTCAGTAAGCAAAATTTTCTGTGAACGTACACAAAGCAACCAAATTAAAATGTTATTCTTGAAAAAATGACCTGTAACAAATGTGGAGAATAATGAATGCCAAAACAATACTATTTTTCTCAGTAATTGTAGGGTTTCACCATTCTTGAACTCAATCATCCTTTAGACCTAGAGGAGGTTCATTATACGTACACGGCATCAGTTCATTATATTTTGGTATAAGTTAGAATAACAGAATCCTCCTGTCAACCAGGAGATTTTGTTCGTTTGTTTGTTTTTAGAGATAGGGTCTTGCTCCATCACTTAGGCCTATGCGCAAGTGGTGCAATCATAGTTCATTGTAACCTCCGACTCCTGGGTTCAAGCAATCCTTCTGCATAGCTAGGAATAGAGGCACACGCCACTGCACACAGCTATTTTTTTATTATTATTATTATTTTGTAGGGACAGGGGTCTCACCATGTTATCCTGGCCTCAAGTGAACCTCACACCTCGACCTCCCAAAGTGTTGGGATTACAGGTGTGAGGCACCACACCCTGGCCCAGCTGAGATTTTCATCTCAGTAGTTAATAACTTTTCTCTACATGGCTAATGCCCATTTTGTTATACTACCTTAGAATCTAGACCCAATAATCCATATCAAATATTAAAAATGATCTTTGCTATTTGAGAATCCAGTAAAAAATCAGCAAGACTATTTAGCAATTTCAGAGAAAACTAACTTAAAAGCTAACTTGTTTCAATTGTTCTCCAAATAAACTACATTTCTATGGTTTCCCAAATGAAAATATTTAATTTTATATCTCTGAACACAACATCCTCATAAATGTAAGTTAATTTTCAGCTTTGTCAGTAAGTGGGATTTTTACTTTAACATAGACCTAGAACTTTCATTCCACCAAATCACCCTATGTGTTGTTTCTATTTTTTCACTTTTAATGATATATTTAATTATATAAATAACACATGAACAACTAATGTAAAAAGAATAAATACAGAAGAATACCGAATAGAAATAAAAATCCATTTGTGCCTACATTTCATATATAACTAATGTCATTAGATATTTGTTGATGCTTCCAGACCTTTTACTTTTTAGTTTAAAAATATACAAACCATATAATGTTAGTGTTTTTATTTGGTTTCTCAAATAAGGTCATAGTAACAACTTTCTTTTCTTTTTAAAAATGTCAACTTTTTATTGTTAATGCAGCACAAATCAGAAACTATATGACACAAATATGCAACTTAATGAATTTACCATAGTATACTATTGACATCACAGGGCACCCTACAAGCTTCCAGATGCCCTCTTCCAATCAAAGCCCTCTCCCTCTCCCCAGAGTGAGGGGCTGATTTATTACTTAATGGACATCCTTGAATAATATGGTTTAGTTTTGCCAGTTATGAATGTTTAAGTCTCTTTAAATCATATTCCCCTTCCAGCTCTTTCTCATTTTTTTATCATTGTAATTTGTTAATTAAAGTGAATCATTTGATCATTTGTCCTGAACAGATCCCACAGTCTAGATTTTATTAATTGCATTCCCGTGGTGTTATCTAACATATTCCTCTGGTCTCTGTAACTCCTGTAAATTGGTAGTTAATCTAGAGGCTTATTCAGATACAATGTCAAGTATACGTATATACATATATATTCAAAATACTTTATAAGCAGTAGGGTATTTTTCATCAAGATGTTGTCTCTTGCAACTTATTTTTTTACCTAATGTATTTTGGAGATTCCTCCTCGATTACGCAGTACATATAGGTTTATCTTAATTCTGTATTCCACAGAATGATGTACCATAATTTCTGTATCTCTCCCTTTCTGATAAACTTTTAGGGTTTTTTTTCACCTTTATCAACAATGTTACATTGAACATTCTTACACAGAGACCTTAGTGCATACAAGCCAGAGTTTTGCAGGACAATTACATCTTCAGTCCTTTTTCTCCTGTGTATACCATCAAGAGATCCTGAAAAGGTGAGAATTTCATTCATGGAAGAAACAATAGATCATTTTGTTCAGTGAAATGTGTTTAGGCTGCTCCCCAACACTGGAAAGGGACCTAAGATATAGCAGCAATATCCACAATGGGGTACATATCTACCAGAGGGTAATCAAAAACATCCATTGGTGCATAGGGAAAAAAATAGAATTTCTATTTCTATTCATTATTTTCTATGTGCATCTTTTTTAATGTACAGAAGCGCGTGAAAAGAATTTGTAAATACATGTGTGTATGCTTGAAATATTTAATCAATAGGGATGTTCTGAGAAAAAAAATTTAGATACTGTTGCTATATACATATTTGTTATGTAGAGCTCAGATCCTGAAAAGATGATTGCCTGCTACATATCTCCACCTAAATGACTTGTCATCATCTCAAACTCTACCTGTAAAAAAATGCAATCTGCAATTTCCACCCCCCTCCCCCCAAGGTTCAGCTTCTTTCTTTCTTTCTTTCTTTCTTTTTTATTGAGACAGAGTCTTATTCTGTTACCCAGTCTGGGGTACAGTGGAAAGTGGTGTGATCTGGGCTCACTACAACCTCCACCTCCCAGGTTCAAGCAATTCTCCTGCCTCAGCCTCCCAAGTAGCTGGGACTACAGGCGCGTGCCACCACGCCCAGCTAATTTTTGTATTTTTAGTAGAGATGGGATTTCACCATGTTGGCCAGGCTAGTCTCGAACTTCTGACCTCAGGTAATCCATCCACCTTGGCCTCCCAATATGTTGGGATGACAGGTGTGAGCCACTGTGCCCAGCCTCAGCTTCTTTCTTGATGCCTTTGTTTCCATTAATGACATCAGCAGTGTTCTCTCAGTCACCCAGCCTCGAAACCTTGAGTCATCTTTTGTTTGTTCCACCTTCCATGTCAGTCTTTACAAGAGCTTTTACATCTATGCTTCAGCCTTTCCATTGCCACCTCCCTTATTCAAGCCCATTTAATGACTGTTACAGTGAAGATCTAATTGGTCTCCACTGATTCTCTCTCTTTTTAAGCCCATGCCTCCTAAAAGATGAATCTTTCTAAATTAAGCCTCTTATCACACTACAAATTTGTTGCAATCCTGCATATAATTGTGAGCTGCCAACTGAAAAATGTCAAAACTACTCCTAAGTATTCAAGAGCCTTCCTGCTTTGGCTTCAAACTCTTCCTCTGCCTCATCATCCTCTGCTTTTTTTATGCTAATATTTATTCAATTGAGTCCTTCCTCTGTACCTAACACTAGGTTAGGCATATTGCAGGTGTTAGCTCAGTTTTTAACTCTCACTGTAGTCTAAGTCTATGAAGTAGATGGCTGAATTTCATTATAATGGATTTCTGAAACCAGAATGCCTGGATTTCAATCCCTGTCTTGCCAATGCTATGACAAGTGATTTGTTGGACAGGTCTGTCTGTTAATGTCTCTTGCCTCAGTCTCCTCACCTGCAAAATTGCTCAATAAATGTTACTCTGCTCATTCTGGTTTTGCTTTGTTTTGTTTGAGATGGAGTCTCACTCTGTCACCCAGGCTGGAGTGCAGTGGCGTGATCTCAGCTCACTGCAACCTCCACCTCCTGGGTTCAAGCCATTCTCCTGCTTCAACCTCCCAAGTGGCCAGGACTACAGGCTCCCACCACCACACCCAGCTAATTTTTTTTTTTTGTATTTTTAGTAGAGACAGATTTTTACCGAGTTAGCCAGGATGATCTTGATCTCCTGACCTCATGATCCGCCCGCATTGGTCTCTCAGAGTGCTAGGATTATAGGTGTGACCCACTGTGCCCGGCTTCATTCTGTATTTTTAATATTACTAGTAACACCTCCATTTTCCAGAAAAAGACACTGAAGCTCATAAAGGCTAAGTCAATTGCCCCTGTTCACACAACTAGTGAGTGTGGGAATAGGAATTCAAACCCACATATGTCAGATTCCAAAACCCACATTCTAAAAACAGTCTTTCACAGGCTCCAGTTTCCTGTTCCATCTCTCCTACTTTCTACACGCATCCTCAAAGTTCCAGTTAAGTCAAGTTACTGACAGTTCTCCAAGGTACTTCAGACTCATTTCTTTTCTTTCTTTTCTGCTTTTACATATTCTACCTTTCTTCCTGAAACATTTCCACTTAACATGCATTTCATTTCTGTCCTTCCTCCTCAAGGGTGATCTCAGCCTCTTGAAATTCTACCCATTCCTATGAGAAGCTATCTTCTTTGTGAAACCATCCTTGATCTTCTTTTCCCTCTTCCATGAAACCATCGGCTGTGATCTCTCTCTGCCCAAATGGACATATACTGTATGGCTATTATGTGTGTGTGTGCTTTTACTGCAGATATTTGTGCCATCTGCAGTAAAAACCAGGAGGACATTATATTTGAAAGTCCCCCAGAGATCATCTTGTCTAATGACTGTTTTCAGAGCCCGAAGGTTCAAAGGTTCAGGACTGCCAGAGGCATTTGGGAAAGGCTGAATGGGTGAATCTGTGTCCTTCTCATATGTACCCACACTCCTTCAGAAACAGTATACCCTTTTTACCTCTTTTGTATATTGGAGTAAATGTCTAAACACATTCCCATGATACGTTATTGTCTTCTGTCTCCCACTGGATCTCTAATACTTTGTGCAAGGAGAGAGTC
The DNA here is from genome assembly GCF_043159975.1 of Macaca nemestrina. NCBI lineage: Eukaryota > Metazoa > Chordata > Mammalia > Primates > Cercopithecidae > Macaca > Macaca nemestrina. Next base: position 151,905,566 of record NC_092125.1, on the reverse strand, counting down.
TTATGGAGAGGATGTCTCCTGCAATAACTACCTTATGGACTTCACAGAGTAGCTGCTTATTCCAGGCAGGTTCTTGTGCTCAGCACTTTAACATACCCTGTCTCAAATATCTAACCTCTAACCTCTCAACAATCCTGTGTAGTAGGCAACCTCTCCATGTCAAAGATGCCGAATGGAGACCTACTTCACTGAAGTTAAGAAGTCTGCCCAAGTTCATATAGGTCGTGAGTGATAGAAGTATAATTCACACCTAGATGTGATTGGCTCAGATTCTGAAGTATGGATAGACCAAGATTCAAATTTTTGCCCACCACTAACTAGCTCTGTGGTCTGGGAAGTTTTTTAATCTTCCTGAATCTTGCCTTTATAAGGGTGACAGTCACATTTCTAAACATTGTCCTTAGGATTAGACACTATGTGCCTGATGTGTGACTTTCAGTCAAAGTTGGCTAATGTCATTTTCACTCTCCTAACACATTTTCCCAAGAAAACTCTAGGTATCTTAACCTGTGAATTTTCTTCAGCAACAGGTACTAAAAAGCAGCATCCTGAGATATTCTGTCACTTAGCCTATATGATTTTAAAAATATTCAGGGTCAGGCATGATGGCTTATGCCAATAATACAAGCACTTTGGGAGACTGAGACGGGTGGATTGCTTGAGCCCAGGAGTTTGAGAACAGCCTGGGCAACATGGCAAAACCCTGTCTCTACAAAAAATACAAAAATTAGCTGGGTGTGGTGGCACATGCCTGTGGTTCCAGCTACTCAGAAGGCTGAGGTGGGAGGATCATCTGAGCCTGGGAGGTCGAGGCTATCATGAGTCATGATTGTGCCACTCCACGCCAGCCTGGGTGATGGAGTGAGACCCTGTATCAAAAAAAAAAAAAAAAAAAAAAAAAAAATTCAGAAAGCCATGCAATTTATATTAGGGAAAGATGACAATTCAGGGCTCCAATATGAGCCAGTAATAGAACAAGTTTGATTTCATAGCTTGGTGCTATGGTCTAAATGTTTGTGTACTTCCAAAACTCATATACTAAAACCTCATCCCTAATGTGATCAATTAAGAGGTGGGGCTTTGGGGAGTCAATTAAGTCATAAAAGGGGAGACCTCATGAATGGGATTAGTGCCCTTATAAAAGAGGTCTGAGGGAGTTTGTTTGCTCATCCCTTTGGCTTTGTATGGACAAAAAAATAGCGCCATCATGAAGCAGAAAGTGAGCCCTCACCAGACACCAAATCTGATAGCAATTTGATCTTGGACTTTGCAGCCTCCAGAACCGTGAGAAAGGAATTTCTGTTGTTTATAAATTACCCAGTCTAAGATATTTTGTTATAGCAGCCCAAACAAACTAAGACACATTGCATGTACTAATGAAGGCATTCTCTCATGGTTAAAATATCCTAAGAGAAGTAGCACTTCTGCTCCCTTCCCACTGAGCCCCTTGGCCCACAGATCTCACTTCTCCTGCCAGGAGAAACAGTCAATTACAAGAGGGGTGTGTGTGCGCGTGTATATGTAGTTTTTAGAAGTATTACTATGGAAAATACCCCATTAATATTCTGCATGCAGTCTTAAGAAACCCTGATGTCATTTTTCTATTTGTGTACCTTTCTTTGGTAAGTGGGCAAGCTGTTTTGTGAGTATAACCAGAAACTACAGGATACATCAAGAAATGAAATTTATTTTAAAAAATGACATAAAGCCTATTATAACTATTATATCTTTTGTAACCCTATTACCACATATTATTTTCAATCATAGAACTTTTTTGTTCTTATTTTACTGTTATAAGGACATGTAAATTACTTATAAAGCATAAAAATAAAAAGGATGGCAAGTCAAAAGGCTTATGTGCCACTGGAGGAATATTGTTGATTGGTTCACTGCCATATAGTTTTACTATATATTATGTAGTCCATTCATTGGTATCTAGTCATGTCATATTGTTTATTTGTATACATAAACATTAGCTTTCTTTTTTTTTTTGGTTAGGTGGGGGATGTAGTCTTGCTCTGTTGCCCAAGGTGGAGTACAGTGGCACAATCTCGGCTCACTGCAACCTCTGCCCCCCGGGCTCAAGTGATTCTCCTGCCTCAGCCTGCCAAGTAGCTGGGATTACAGGCACACACCACTGTGCTCAGCTAATTTTGTATTTTCAGTAGAGACTGGGTTTCACCATGTTGCCCGGGCTGGTCTTGAACTCCTGACCTCAGGTGATCCACCTGCCTCAGCCTCCCAAAGTGTTGGGATTACAGGTGTGAGCCACCACACATGGCCACATTGTCTTCTATTTAAAAAATGGTTTTATTTTTATAGACTTAGGGGAATAAGTGTACTTTTGTTAAACAGATATATTACACAGTGATGAAATCTGGGCTTTAGGTATACCCATCACCCAAATAGTATACATTGTACCCAACAGGTAATTTCTTATCCCTCATTCCCCTCCCACCTTCCCCACTTCTGAGTCTCCACTGTCCATTATTCCATTCTCTGTGTCCATGTGTACATATTATTTAACTCCCTCTTACAAGTGAGAACATGCAGTATTTGACTTTCTGAGTTATATTGTCTATTTTTAATTCCTACTGTTAATATGCAACTAGCTCTATTGAATGCCTGCTAGTTACTATTTCTTTTTTGAGATGAAGTCTCACTCTTGTCCCCCAGGCTGGAGTGTGATAGCACAATCTCAGCTCAGCAACCTCTGCCTCCTGGGTTCAAGTGAGTCTCCTGCCTCAGTCTCCCGAGTAGCTGGGATTACAGGTGCCCGACAACATGCCCAGCTAAATTTTGTATTTTTAGTAGAGATGGGGTTTCATCATGTTGACAAAGCTGGTCTCAAACTCCTGACCTCAGATGATCCGCCCGCCTCGGCCTCCCAAAGTGCTGGGTTTACAGGCGTGAGCCACCGCGCCCAGCCTTTTGTTTTTGTTTTTGTTTTTTTGAGACACAGTCTCGCCCTGTCATCCAGGCTGGAGTGCAATGGCGCAATCTCGGCTCACTGCAACCTCCGCCTCCTCGGTTCAAGCGATTCTTCTGTCTTAGCTTCTCAAGTAAGTGGGATTACAGGCATGCACCACCATGGTGGCCGATTTTTTTATTTTTAGTAGAGACAGGGTTTCACCACGTTGGCCAAACTGGTCTTGAAATCTTCACCTCAAGTGATCCACCTGCCTTGGCCTTCCAGAGCGCTGGGGATTACAGGTGTGAGCCACCATGCCTGGCCCTAGTTACATTTTTGAGGAAGCAGTAATGGATATTTGTTGCGCCTGTCCCCCAAAGAGCAAGCCAATGGGAATGAAAGGATAAACCCAGAGGGGAATTATTCTGAAAGAAAGTTTAGTATAAGGCTTCTTTCCTGTCTAAGTTTTCCCTCCAGTTCTTATCTGAAAACCCAGTCAAAATAATCAGTTGCTTCTAACAGCCTTCCCAGAGAACACATTCATTTAAAAAATGGATTGACTACAGGATGTGTAACATTGATGACACTAGAACATTGTCATATTGTGCAAAGACACTTAATAAGTATCAGTTCATGATTGCTTAATGGCTCATAGATGGCTGTTAACATGTCACCATTACCTTCTTTATCACATTTTCTTTCAGTGCATCCAACTGGTATACCACATTCTCATCAAATGCCCTGTAACTGAATTTAACATAGTCTAATGTATTATCAAAAATATTTCTAAATTATTCTACTTTTTGGCATTAAGTAGTGAGCTGTGATTCAATGTTTATTGAAAAAACAGAGTTTCATAGATAATGAAATGTTTGTGTGTGCAAAAGCACATTTTGCAAAGAAAACCATTATTCAATACACAAATATTTTCGGAATCTATCACCCTCCCCACCCGAAATACCAAATATGATCACTACTAATGATTTTCATATTGATTTTTGCCCTTTTGACAATCTATCACCAATACCACATGGCCATGTTTTCTTCCCTTCAAGCAGAGGTTCCAGTAATGAACTGGGTATATTCTAAGAATTCGGCTTTAAACTTTCCTTTTCTAAATATGCCCATTTGAAGCTGTGGAAAATGGACCCAGAGGTCTAAGGGGATAGATGACAAAAGTACACTTCTTAAGTTTACAGTGGTTTGATGGGTTCAATTTGTTTTAGCACTCTAAAAAGTAATAATGTGCTGTCTTTTGTATATTAGATCTGCCATCAGTTGCTTGTTTTCCAAACTGTTAATAGGTTGTACTGAGTAATCTGCACTCTCTTTGTGACCCAAGACAACTCACAGAGGCTGGAGGCACAATCTGTGACTCTGAGGCAGTTTTTCTCTGTATAAAGCTAATAAAACCGGCAACCTTACCCTTATTAGTGCTGTCCTCTCACCAACTGACCTAACACCTCCAAAAGTAAATAGATGATTTGCACAGAGCCACATCCACATTCAATCTCCAAACCAGTTCTTCCTGTGACACAGTAGAAAGGCATCCTATGGTGAAAATTTATAGAACTTTTAGTAGTTCTTAAAAGCTTCCTTTTCTAGGTTTTAGTGGTTTTCCTTTTTCAAAGGGGACCTTTGAAAAAGATCAAACAAAAAAATTTAAAAGAAAACAAAACCTGGCAAAGATCAAATTAGAGATTGTTAATATTCAGATAGAGAATCTTATTCTATTTCTCTAAATTTGTGATAAACATTAATGAATTTGATCAAAAATATATCTTGAGTACCTACTTTAGGTCAAACAGTGTGCAATTATATGACAGATAAAGCATAGTTTGGTCTTGCAAGGCATACAATCTACTAGGAAACACAGAAAATATTTAACTGTTAGAGGAGAGTTCAGGGTGAAGTGGACTTTGGGAAGGATTTCTGAAATTCTTAGCAAATCATCAAGGGCTGAAAGTTGCCCAGTCAGAAAGACTTTCCTTTCCTTTTATTAACAAATTTTTCTTTTCATTATTTTAACTATTAATACTATGTTTAATTCTATGCTAAGACTTTTTACATCTCCTCTTTTACCTTCTTTATTGCTATAAAGATTTAGGAAAGAAAATGTTCAAATTTAAATATCTTAGGTGTTTTAAAGTATTTCCATAAGCATTTTTTTATTAATCTTTTTTATGCCCCTAAGGAAATTAACAAGTGATACTATCACCTTTGTAGCAATGAGAAAATGAAGGCAGAAAGAAGTTAAGTCCAATTTGTTAGTAACATTACAGCCAAAGCAATATGCCAGATTCCTTGATTCAAACCTTATGCACCTTACTTTTTAATCATTACACGTTTCTGGTTGCTCAGGACATTGTATTAGTGTAACAATTTTAGATTATCAAAGCTTATAGAAAAATAAAGGTGGGAATGGTTAATTGGCACCATGTTGGGCAGGCTGGTCTCAAACTCCTGACCTCCAGTGATCCACCCGCCTTGGCCTCCCAAAGTGCTTGGATTACAGGTGTGAGCCATGACACCCAGCCACGTTCTTTTTTTTTTTTTTTAAGACAGAATCTCACTCTGTCACCCAGGCTAGAGTGCAGTGGCCCCATTTTGGCTCACTGCAACCTCTGCCTCCCAGGTTCAAGTGATTCTCCTGCCTCAGCCTCCCAAGTAGCTGGGATTACAGGTACCCACCACAGTGCTCGGCTAATTTTTTTGTATTTTTAGTAGAGACAGGGTTTCACCATTTGGCCAGGCTGGTCTTGAACTCCTGACCTCCTTATCCACCCACCTCGGCCTCCCAAAGTGCAGGGATTACAGGCGTAAGCCACCACGCCCAGCCTCATTCATTCTTTTTAACTATTTTTTTGTGTGTGTGCCCATTAACCATCCCCATCTTCCACACAGCTTAAACGTTTTTCAAGTAATGGTGGTGTTAAGGTTCAGAAAGCCATGCCCCAGAGACTGCCACTTTGACATGCTGAGAGGCCTTACAAACTGCCTTAGAATCAGGGTACCTAAACGTTATCTTGTTCCCCGACCCCTCCCTCCCACCCCCACCATTCCCCCTGCCACTCCCCCCACCACTGTAAGGAACACAGGGAGGGACTCTGGAATTTCCTTATCTGACCAAGAAAACTTCTTTCCAAGAGAAATGCAATTGTCTCATCAAATAACCAGTAAAGATCAACTAACAAGCAGAGAGAAGACTAGGAGTCTTCACCACACCCAGACAGACTTTCCTTCTCTTTTTCTGAGGGTAGCACCAGACTTTGTCTGCATAAGACAACCTTTGTTCTTAGGCAGCTCCATCCCTCACCTCCACCTCCCAGATCCATACATCTCTCCCCTACGAATAGAGCAGTTAAGCTTTTATCAGCTGGCCCTTCTTTGAGTTCATATTTTATATGACTCTCGGGAATGTTTGTGCTAGTTTTAATGAATTTTGGATGCCTTTTCTCCTGTTAATCTTCCTGAGGTTAGCTGATTTTCAGCGAACCTTCAGAGTGCAAAGAGGAAGTTTTCCTTGCCCCCTGCAGTGGCAAAATTACTTCCATGTCATTTGGTAAGAGTGTGCTGGTCCAGTTCTTCTTAACCAATCATTGTAATTTGGTCATTTTGTTAGGTTAGGCCTGATTGATTACAAGAGGGAACGAGCAGGTGGTGACCACTGTGGCCATTTGGTCTTGCTATTAAATCTCCCATTTGCAGGGTGCAGGCATTTGCTGGCCATGCTAATCATTAAAGTCATGTTTAGTAGCATGATAATGGAAGAGAATATGCCCTTTAAGAATTGGCTCCTTGTTCTCACAGTACTTCTTGCATATGATTTGTAGACTTTTTTCAAGTATGGTAAATAGATATGGTGGATAAAGGCTGTTTAGTATGGTTTATACTTTTGAGGGGGAAGGATGTCCATTTTTGCTTTAGGTTTATCATGTGTTTACAAAGCTAGAAAGATCGTTGGTAAACTGTATATCCTGCTGCCCTCTGGTACACTACAGGTTATAAAATATCTCAGCTGTCAGTTGCTTTTTTGTTTTTATACTTTCTACGTACTATTTCTTTTTAAATTTTTATTTCTACATTATCCAGATCCGGAAAATCTTTGTATCCTCCGTGCCCAACACAAAGCCTTATAACTAATTCTCAAAGAAATATTGATCAAATAAACAGATGAAAAGATGAGTATTTTCTGTATCTTTACATACATCTCAGACATCTAGAATATAGTAAGGTAAACAACATCCTAGATTTGTAATAAGAATATTTTTCTACATTCTCATAATTCAAGGGCATGTTAAGATCTGTGTGCATGTGGACACCCCCTCAGAAAAGAATTTTAAAAAGCTCAAGTAGAGAAACCCCTAATTTTACTTTAGTTTCACTATAATAGTGTTGATGTGCTTCCTTCTGAAACAATCAGTGGCATTTCCTTAAAAAAAAACAGCATGCAGTGATTGGAATATGCGTTCCACGAATGGTACTAAACCTTTTTGTGAATCAAATTCTTTCAATTCTCAAGAGTTTCCCTATCCAGGCACAGATTCAAGAAATTTCTTTGATTGCCTTGCTTACCAGAGAGTGATTCAGAAAGAACACACACTGAAGTTTCCAAAATCTGAAAAGCTATCTGAGGGCAAAGATAATTGAGACAATTTAAGAAACTATTTTTATTTTAGTCTCAAATGATATAGCATTGCGATATTATTTTCTTCTTTCTGTCCCTCTATAGTCCTAGAATATCCGAAAATACTGTGTGTTTGCTTAAAATAATCTTATTTGGATATTATATATATCTGGGTAGAATTTTAGACTGAAACTGACTTAATATGTGTGTGTCTTGGTCATATTCATTTATTTTATATGTATTTATTGAGTTACTATGCTGTGCCCAGGTACTGAACTTGAGGCTAAGAATACAATAAACAATGAATCTGACATTGTCCCTCCCCAAGAGGATCTCATAGTCAGAGGAGGTAGACATGTAAAGAAATAATTAAAATAAATACTAGGTTGGTCAGACAATAAGCAAGTGCTGATCAAGGCACAGCGATGGCAGAGAGAAGAAAGTGACTCATAATGAACTCTGCATGGCATTTTCAAAAAAATCTTCAAAGACAGATGGATAAGCTGATTCTTTAGAATTAGTAGAGTTTGCCAAGTAAACATGTTTATGAAGACCATTCGAGGTAGAGAACATGCAAATATACATGATACAAAGAGCATAAGTACCTGGAAATCACAGAGGAAGTGTCCTGATATCAGTTGTATTTTCCTTTAAAAATTGGTATCTTATGTGGTTTCTATGTATATAAACATCTGTTCCTTTTTGGCCATTCTCTTTAAATAAACTAATATCTAAACTGAGATACATTTCATTTCTTTATTAAGCAATATAGGCAATAAATTCTCATGAAGGTATTACTAATCCCAACTCCAATTTTAAATGTCATTTATCATACAATTACATATTGTCACTGGAATGAATATTCAGAGTTGACATTGGGTCTCATACCTCTGTGGCTCTACATCTGGGAAATGGAAGTTAATATTCCTGTTGAGAAGCATGTTAGGCAAATGTTATATTATCCCTATATGAGAACCTCTAGATGTTATAATTCATAAATCTCTGAGAGAGAGACTATATCTAGAAGCCTCCAATATTAACAGCAATGCAGGTCACCCTCTACATGGAGATGATCAAGGTACCTTCCATTTCTAGGATACTATGACTGTAACAAATTCCTTTATGAACCTTCAGAGAATGATGTTTATGTCAATAACCTCTAGGATTCTCTCTGATACTCTGGGTGGTTCCGTGTAATTCTCCACATGCTGCATCATAACTGCTGATCTGAAAGAAAAGTGTTCTCATGAATGATCTCAACTGTTAGGTCATGTGTCTTCTTCCAATCAGAAAATAAAGTTCCTTCTCTAAAGCTGAATAGCTGGACTAAGGCAAAATTGTGGAAAATCCTTCGTAAACAATCAAACAAATAAATAAGCAAGCACAATCTAGTAAAGCTCCTACCCTGCCAAAATGTCATGTGTCCCTTTACATCAATTTTTAAACAGACTCTCAAGGAAAGGAAATGCTACTGCATGTCACAACATCTGTTTAAGTGCATTTATTTCCAACAGAAACAATAGAGCAACTCCATGTGGTCCATAGATTACTGAAAGAGACCAAATTGCTCAAAAGATGCAGTACCATAAAGAGACATTTGTAAAGGTTTGTCAACTCCAATGAAGTGGTTTCTGTGGACTCTGCACTTTTCCATGCCCCTCTGTATTTCCTCACTCCTGCTGAAAATAAATAAATACAAGGAGGATGCTGCTAAAATGATGAAACCTTAATATAACCTTTTCAGCCAGAGATAAAAACATATTGATTGGTAACTGCTGAAGGACATCATTAAACTCTCAATGTTTGATTTCATTTCTTCTTCTCTTATTAATTTATTTATTTATTATTGGGTTGCCCACAGGCATCTCTGTACTGACTGACCCTGCTAGTTCAACTATTAAAGAATTTCTCTCTCTAAGGAGGCCTGATGTAAACATGATAATCTGTTTGGCGGCTCCTATGATGGCCCATGAATAAAACATATGACAACCAGGTTAGAGTTGAAATAGTTCACTGTTTGTTACCAAATAGAATGTTTGGAAGCTCCTGGAAAGCCTCAGCATGGTTAATCTCAGAAGTCTGGAATCTCATTCCTGGCTCAAACTGACCCACAAGAGCTGTGACTAACCGTTGGCCTTATGGTCAACCACGTTATAATAACTTATTAAACAGAAGCTAATGCTAGGGATCAGATTTGAACAATTCTCCTCTAATGACGGCAGAAAGTAAGTCTCTGCTTTTAGAAGGTACACATTGTGTCCTTGAAAGCAAAAGAAAATGTTCAGTAGGTGAGATCTGGAAAGTGGAAGAGTTAGAAAGTGGTCACATCTATTATATTTAATAGTGCACACACTGAATTCAAAATGCAAAATTACCTACTTGGTTCTTTATAATATTACAAAAAAGCAATTGGATATTTTTGCCTCTGATTACCTGTTGAGACCAACACGAATTTATAACTCTAACAAAAGAAAGGGTGTGCTAAATAATCCCTACATTGGCAAATCAAAGAAGCAAAACCTGTCCCTGGTTAGGTGGATGTTGTTGGGGATAAAATCAGACAGGAGTTATTTAATGTGACCCTTCCCACACAACAAGAGAACAATTGTTATAATTCACGTTTATTTTCAAAAGCACAGTCATTAAAAAACTGCTTTTAACACTTTTTTTCCTGAAAATCTCTCCCTTTGTACATTGGCTTTGTCCATTAATCCTCTAATTATGTTCCTGAATATATTTAATTTTTGATCTTCTATAGAAGGAGCCATAAAATGAACATCTTATATAAACACAGTTTTATAGTGCTACATAACAGCTATTGGCTAAAGAACTTGACTGGGAATGTCTTTCGTCTGTCAACAATTTCTCTTTATCACCTCTGACATACTTTGTACTTTTTACCTTGTTGTCATTATTCCCTATTTCAGTGAAAAAAAGATATAATTCTGGATACTAACACCATTTGAAAAAATAAAATATATTTTTTGCATTTCTAGTATAAACTAAGCATAAAAATTAAAAGAAATAAAGTAAGCATGATTTTGAGAGTGTATGTATTTTTTTTTAATTCAGCATTCTCTAAAGAGCATTGTCAAAATACAGAGGTATAATTAATGTAAAATTATAAGTTAATGTCCAAGACACATCTACTTTTAAAATATTATAAATAATAAAATTTCCATCTACTGCATATTTATAAGATCTATATGATTTATGCACCTCTGTTGTAAGATTTAGATAACCTGATTTAAATATAATGTCTAACTCTCTCAGTGAATCATTATTGAAAAAAAGTGTTGAATTTTTAAACTTTTTGAAATCATTATCAAATCTCTTTTCTAAAAATTATCTTTAAAAATCAAAGCTAAATGCTCCTAATATTTAGTGAGAAACTGTAGTAGCACCTAATTTATTAGCTTCACCATGGAATGAGGTATTTCATATAAGCAAGTTTTCTGACCAGGAGCAGTGGTTCATGCCTGTAATCCCAGCACTTTGGGAGGTCAAGGGGGGCGGATCACACATGAGGTCAGGAGTTCGAGACCAGCCTGATCAACATGGTGAAACCTTGTCTGTACTAAAAATACAAAAATTAGTCGGGCCTGGTGGCGCACGCCTGTAATCCCAGCTACTCAGAAGGCTGACGCAGGAGAATCGCTTGAACCTGGAAGGCGGAAGTTGCAGTGAGCCGAGATCGCTCCATTGCACTACAGACTGGCAACAGAACAAAACTGTCTCAAAAAAAAAAAAAAAAAAGCAAGTTTTCCTGGTTATTACAGCTTGCCCCCTTGTGTATGTTATGAAAATCAAATGTGATAAAGTATACAAAAGTGTTTTAGATGCAATATAATTATAATTTCACTTGCTTGGTTTTTTGTTTTTGGTGGGATTTTTTTGTATTGTTTTTGTTTTTTTGAGACAGAGTCTCACTCTGTCACCCAGGCTGGAGTGCAGTGGTGTGATCTCGGCTCACTGCAACCTCTGCCTCTGAGTTCAAGAGATTTTCCTGCCTCAGCCTCCTGAGTAGCTGGGATTACAGGCGTGTGCCACCAGGCCCAGCTAATTTTTTTTTTTTTTTTTTTTCTTTGTATTTTTAGTAGAGACTGAGTTTCACCATGTTGGCCAGGCTGGTCTCGAACTCCTGACCTCCAGTGACCCACCCACCTCAGCTTCCCAAAGTGTGGGATTACAGGCGTGAGCTACCGCGCCTGGCCCACCTGCTTGTTTCAACTAAGATTGATAACGATCAACACTAACTGTAAGAATCCCAAGTTTGTTACAAAGATACCCTCCTCAATATCTTGCTCCTAATACTAGCACCACATTGTTATGTCCTTCTAGTTTTTATCTGTGGTGTTCTGTCTTCTTGCTCTGTGAACCTGCCTGTCAAGCTGGCCTTTTTTATCTCTACCTTATTCTCCTCCCTGCCTTCTCTTTCTAGTTTCAGATGGATTTGTTTATCTATTTTCCCAAATTCCAACAGACACAAGTTGAAATTTGGGAAAATAGATAAATATACCTAAATTACATCTGTAATGTAAATAGGTCTGGGTGAGGATCTACTAAGTTCCTGTAAATTGAGGTGGATATACTTTTATTATAAGACTTTTAGCCAGCACAGAGGCACACACCTATAGTCCCAGCTACTGGGGAGACTGAGGCGGGAAGATCATTTAGAGCCTAGGAGCTCCATGCTGTAGTGTGTGATGACTGCACAGCACACTGCACTCCAGCCTGGGCAATGTAGCAAGACTTCATCTCTAAGAACAAAGACTATGGGAGTATATATTTAGACTACTAAATGTGCATTCATTGAACAAGTATTTATTAAGTACTTACTGTGTTTCAGTCACATAATTAGACAGACATGGTCCTTGTCCTCATGAAGCTTATAATCTACCTGAAGAGACAAACGTATTATAAAAGACATGATTACTCAACTATTTAATGAGATTAGATGGGTGCTATGAAGAAAAAATGCAGGATGCTCTAAGAGCATTTAAAAGAGGACACCTGGCTGGGCGCGGTAGCTCACGCCTGTAATCCCAGCACTTTGGGAGGCTGAGGTGGGCCGATCACGAGGTCAGGAGATTGAGACCATCCTGGCTAACACGGTGAAACCCCGTCTCTACTAAAAATACAAAAAAATTAGCCGGACATGGTGGCAGGCGCCTGTAGTCCCAGCTGCTCAGGAGGCTAAGGCAGGAGAATGGCGTGAACCCGGGAGGCAAGCTTGCAGTGAGCCGAGATCCAACCACTGCCCTCCAGCCTGGGCGACAGAGCGAGACTCCATCTCAAAAAACAAGAGGACACCTAAACTAATCTAGGAAGGCTTCCCATTTAAACTGAGACCTGGGGGAAGGATAGAATTAAGCAGGTCAGAAAAAGGAAACAGTGTGTAAGAAAAGTGTGGTGTTCAGATACTTTTTGTTTATTTCCAGAATCTTTCAAGTAGGTGAGATGGCTAATTTTGAAAATCTCTTAATAAATGGGTCACTTACTATATACTTGCTTTCAAATAATTTACAAAATTCTTTGATGACTGATTGTAGTTCAACTTATTTTCACCTGCTTCTCCTTCCAGAGCTTGGAGAGACTCTTCTCTAAATTCTCAATGCATTTGCTGTTTCATTGTGGAGTGTGACTCTTCCGTAAGCAGGCCACTTATGCTGACTTACCTTGAGGACAAATTTCCAATTCTAGACTGTACTCTGCTCTCAATCTGATTGTAGAACTCCCACTGATGGCAGTAGGAGCTGTGCTTGTATATCTAGGAAAGTACACTGCCCTCTGTGTCATTGTCAGACTCCTCTGGCACGAAGCCTAGAAGCTTGAGTGTAGATGTGAGTCTCTAAGGAAACGGAGCTCCCAGCAGTGCCATGCTGGCAGTAGTGTGAATGGAGGAAGAGAAAACAGGTGAAAAGGAAGGACATGGCATCTGGACCGGCACCCTCTAACCCACCAATCAGAGGCAGTAAGGAGAGGGAGAAGAAATTACAAAAAATTTATTTTTTCAAAAAATTTGAAAAGACTCTTTCATAAAATCATCAGTATAGCCATATATTTCTTTATTTTGAGACAGGGTCTTGCTGTGTTGCCCAGGCTGGATGCAATGGCACGATCTTAGGTCACTGCAGCCTTAACCTCCCAGGTTCAAGAGATTGTCTCACCTCAACCTGTAGTTAGGACTACAGATGCGCGCCACCATGTCTGGCTAATTTTTGTACTTTTTGTAGAGACCAGTTTTGCCACATTGCCCAGGCTGGTCTCAAACTCCTGAGCTAAAGTGATCCACCCGCCTCAGCTTTCCAAAGTGCTGGGATTATAGGCTTGAACCATCACACCTGGCCTCACAGATTGATTTTTAATAAGCCATACCTGTTAACATTTGCAAGGCCTGGGCAAGAGTGCAAATGGAGGCCCCAGCTCAGGACCAGTCCTAATCTCTCCTCTCTCTGCAACATTCTGTAGGGGAAGGGGCCTCCCAAGTATGTGCCTAACCTTCATCTCTCCCCTGTTCCTCAACCCAGACAGTCACACTGGTCAGGAGAACTGAGCCAGAGAAGAGGCCCACACTGGCCCTAGAAGTGCGCTCCAGGCCATTTGGACAGGAAATGTTTGCAAGTACTTGCTCTTAACCACTCACTAAACTGTACTGCCTTAGATAATGAGGAGATTCATACAGGTTTTAAATTAAGATCCATAGGTTTTAAGGATGAGAGAGCTATGCATCTTCTAAAGCTTGTTTTTAAATCAGTGCTTCTCAAACTTAATGTGCACAGAAATCATCCAGGGATCTTGTTAAAATGCAGACTCAGTCTGCAGGTCTGGAATGGGCCTTGAGATTCTGAAATTCCTTTTTTTTTTGAGACAGAGTTTCGCTCTGTTGCCCAGACTGGAGTGCAGTGGTGCAATCTCAGCTCACAGCAACCTCCGCCTCCTGGTTTTGAGTGATTCTCCTGCCTCAGCCTCCTGAGTAGCTGGGATTACAGGTGTCCGCTACCACGCCCGACTAATTTTTGTATTTTTAGTAGAAACTGGGTTTCACTGTGTTGGCCAGGCTGGTCTCAAACTCCTGACCTCAAGTGATCCGTCCACCTTGGCCTCCCAAAGTGCTGGGATTACAGGCATGAGCCACCATGCCCAGCCCTGAGATTCTGAAATTCTAATGAGCTCTCAGGTGATGCCGGTCTGTAGACCACACTTTGAACAGCAAAGCCTATGTCAATGTTACTGGTTTCAATTGTGTATGGGTATGTTTGTGTGTGTACAGACTGTTACTTTGGAATGGGAATTTTAATAGTGTGCGTAAAAAGGAAAATCATGTCAGCTTGAGTTAAAAAGACATAGCTTTTCAACCTATCATTATTTAAGATTTTTGTCTCAGATGATGTCCCAGAAAACAGCCTTTCATACTGATTCCTCCTTCATATTAATCCATTATCAGTGGTGTCACAATGTCTTATCTTAGGGTTGGGCTTTCAAATGTTGCTTTAGCAGCCTTCTGTAGCCTTCTAAAACTCTGCAGATTTCTAAGATACCTATTAGAGCCAATGGAAGACTAAATGTCTCCTGGTGTAGAAAAGAGTTTTTGATTAGATTTAAAAAGCTGTCATTTCTGAAATTTCCCTCCCTAAATCATTTTCAGCTTTCAACAAGCTCTTATATGTTGCTTTCTTGGATGGATGCTGCTTCCTGGTAACTTTCTAACTACTCATGTTAACAGTGTCCTGTGGTATGGAACTGATACATATTTAGGAACATCTTTACAAACTAAAAAAGCACTTGGCATAGAGAAATTTTACTCTGGCATCTTCTTTGCCATAATAACTATTTTTTCTTATATTGAGAAAAATTCAGCTACTTGAGGAAGGACAATGATACCACAGGCTGAACTGCTAAAAGCAGTTTTGAAAGCTGTCATAAAGGTTATCGCTTTTCATTTAACCTAGATGAAATGTCATCGAAAGTAAGTGTGTTTTCAAAAGCAAGGGAAATGACAATTAAAAAATGTTGACATTGAACCATGGTATCATAATGGAAAACTGACTAGTGTTTTAAGGATCCATATATTTCTAGATTGCCTTATTCTATGTTAAAAAAAAAAAATGTGAAATAGTACACTGAGTATTGAACTGAACTTTCCCTTGATAATTTATGGATTATAACTGAAATGGCGGTTTTCTTATTAGTCATGATCAAAGTGATTTGGAAATGTTTGAAAACATGTGAAAGTTGATTACACATTTTATTGCTGGCACCACAATGACTGGCCACCCATATGATGGAGCAATTGTGACTGTGTACTAGTTCCAGCTAGCCTCAGGGAAAGTGCACACTGGGCTGAAACCTTTAGGAAGCATTGCTGGCCTCATTTAATCAAGTGACTTTGATAATTTTTCAGCTTTTAGTCTTATTTATTTCACACAACGAAAAAGAAAAATATCTTATTTCTGGCATTTAAAGAAAGAATATCCATCATTTAAAAATTTATTTCAAGCCACACATACCTACCTTTTTCATGAAATGTATCTGTTTTGTTTTTTAATGAGACAAAAGACATACTTAAGCAGAGTAATTCTATTTGATCTGAAAGTAACCAATATATCTTCATTCAGACCTACCTTTTAAAATCCTACCCTTTTTTCAAGGCCCAATAAAATTCCTTCTTTTCAGGGATTCTGTATTCCTCTAGTCAGAATTATTGTCTCACTTTTCTATGGTCTAACAATAGAATTTGTGCATATCCGCTAACACGCTTTGTGTATAATATTTGTAGCGTTATCATATATATGCTACTAAAAGGTGAGTCCTGAGGAACAGAAAAAATAATAGAAATTTCTTCTATTAATTTTCCCATAACAGCCTAACCAGTACTTTCTAATAATGGAGGTTATAATGATTGAACCAAATTGTTATAATGTCAGTAACTATGAATGAATGCTCTGTGGGATGATCCACTTGTTTATTAAGATCACCAAATCACCATATTGACCTTTTAAGAAATGACCCATGTAAATAATTTTTATAAATTATTTGAGTCCTGGCAACATTTCCAAATTTAACACTTGAATGCAATTTGGATAAAATAAAATCACATTTTAAAATATGTGTTATGTCTAATGAATCTCTCTTTAATATAAAAATTTTAAGAATTTTAATAGTGTTTTTCCTACTTGTAAAGTTTCATGTAAAGTTTACCTTTTTTGCCTTGAAACATAAAAAAAACTTGGGTTCACAGACCAGTTCTAGGACTTAGTAGTTGAATGACCTTGAGAAAGATTCTTAAAATCTTTTAGACCCAATTCTGTAATCTGAAACTCTGGAAAAAATACCATGGCCTACCTCATAGGTCCTCCTAGGAGGACTCTAATGCATGTAGAGCACTTACCACTGTGCCGGGCATACAGCCCATCTTGAAATTGCCAGTGCGTGGTGCCTGGGAAGATCTCTTTCCTGACAGCCCAAACTTGCAATCCATCAGCTAGTCAGGCACGCGCACTGGTGCGCCCCCATGTCTTTTAACCAATTGTTTCTGTTTTTATTTACACCCAGGCAAAAGGGGACACCAAATTGTTGCAATTAGGAGAGAAAGCAAGAGCCCTCAAAGTTTGAGAGAAATCAAAGCAAAGACTTAGTCACTAAATCTTCCATGAGGAGGAGGAGAACGAGCAGCTAAAGTTTGATGGATTGAATTCTGAATGTAGTTTGTTAAAAGGAATTTTTGTGGTAAGAGACAATGGAAAGATACCAAGTTACAATACAAACCCAAGGGTAGGCCTCATGGAAATCAAAGAGATTGGCACTACAGGCACATTGTAGAATAAGAGAATATTTGAGAAGAGAGGGCTATGTATTTACCATTTTGCTTGATCTACATATCAAAAGCATCTTCCACTGTATATAGAAGATCCTTGCAGGAAACTGTTTCATATGAAAAATAAAATTAAAAAAGAAAGAAAGAAGAAAGTGCTGGAGGCCAGGTCATTTTCTCTTTTTCATCCTTTTCCCTTTCACAGATTTCAGGCCAGGTGAAAATATCTCATGCAAACGAATACCTTCCCAAATCAGTACAAAGGCAAAAAGAAGATCCTGGGAAATAAAGCATCCACCACACTGAAACAAAATAACGTAACTGAGAAGTAAAGATAATTGAGGAAAATTAGGTGGTCTCAACACAAAAGAGCATAACATTTTTTGTTTCCATCTAATAACCTGTTACGTAATAAAAGCCTACCATGCTGTTAGGAAAGAAGAGACTTCTGCTCAGTTAACTTTAGAAATATTTTAATTCCACAATATATCTTCCTATTTTGAATTAGTAATACTGAAAAATTGAAAGTCAAGTCTCCAATGAGCTGAAACCTAGGTGATTTACTATTTGAAAACTTATGTTATTCTACTCATGTATGAGGCCTTAATTCTAACGGACTCCTTTATGGCAAAGATTTTTTTCTTAACAAAGAGGTGTCACTGTTTTTTAAATTATAAATAAGTTAACAGATTTAAGCTTATTTTCTGGGTTTTTGTTGTTGTTTTTAGCAGCAAAGAAATTTATCCAGGCATTAGAAAAATAAAGTTTTTTTGTTTGTTTGTTTGTTTGTTTGTTTTTGAGATGGAGTCTCACTCTGTTTCCCAGGCTGGAGTGCAGTGGTGTGATCTTGACTCATTGCAACCTCCATCTCCTGGGTTCAAGCGATTCTCCTGCCTCAGCCTCCCGAGTAGCTGGGATTACAGGCATGTGCCACCACACCCAGCTAATTTTTGTATTTTTAGTAGAGACAGGGTTATACCGTGTTAGCCAGGATGGTCTTGATCTCCTGACCTCGTGATCCACCTGACTTGGCCTCCCAAAGTGCTGGGATTAAAGGCGTGAGCCACTGTGCCCAGCAAATAAACAGTTTTAAGAAAATGATTTCACTCAAAATGAAGGTTTTAAATTGGTCCTAACACTTACTGATCAAATTTATGGTTTACTCTGATTAAAAAACCCATAACAAGGCTTTTTGTCTTGTTTTTTATTTTTGTTTTGAGATGGAGTTTCCTTCTTCTTGCCCAGGCTAGAGTGCAATGGCGCAATCTCGGCTCACTGCAACTTCTGCCTCCCGGGTTCAAGAGATTCTCCTGTCTCAGCCTCCTTAGTAGCTGGGATTACCAGCACCCGCCACCATGCCTGGCTAATTTTGGGTGTTTTTAGTAGAGACGGGGTTTCACCATGTTGGCCAGGCTGGTCTCCAACTCCTGACCTCAGGTGATCTGCCCGCCTCTGCCTCCCAAAGTGCTGGGATTTCAGGCATGAGCCACTGCGCCTGGCCTGCTTTGTTTTGTTTTGAAACAGGATCTCACTTTGCTGTCCAAGTTGAAGGGCAGAGGTGTACAATCACAGTCCAACCTCCCAGGCTCAAGTGATCCTACCACCTCAGCCTCCCGAATAGCTGGGACTACAAGCACACAGCACCACACCCAGCGAATTTTTTTTTTTTTTTTGTAGAGACAATATTTCACTATGTTGACTAGGTTGGTTTTGAACTTCTGGACTCAAGTGATCCCTCTGCCTCAGCCTCCCAAAGTGCTGGTATTACAGGCGTGAGCCACCATCCTGTGCCCTCATAACAAGGTTTTAAGAGAGAAATTTCATGTATGTTACCTGGAGACTGTGGAAATGTGTGGAGAACTCACTGGATTTTTTTTTTTTTTTTAAAGACAGATTCTAGATCTATCGCCCAGGCTGGAGTGCAGTGGCAAGATCTCAGCTCACTGCAAGCTTCACCTCCCGGGTTCGTGCCATTCTCCTGCCTCAGCCTCCCAAGTAGCTGGGACTACAAGTGCCCGCCACCACACCTGGCTAAACTTTTTTTTGCATTTTTTAGTAGAGATGGGGTTTCACCGTGTTAGCCAGGATGGTCCTGAATCTCCTGACCTCATGATACGCCTGCCTCGGGCTCCCGAAGTGCTGAGATTGCAGGCGTGAACCACTGCACCCAGCCAACTCATTGGATTTTTAAATTTTTTTAAATTTATTTTTATTTTTTATTTATTTTGAGACGGAGTTTCGCTCTTGTTGCCCAGGCTGGAGTGCAATGGCACGATCTTGGCTCACCGCAACCTCTGCCTCCCGGGTTCAGGCAATTCTCCTGCCTCAGCCTCCCAAGTAGCTGGGATTACAGGCATGCGCCACCATGCCTGGCTAATTTTGTATTTTTAGTAGAGAGGAGGTTTCGCCACATTGTCCAGGCTGGTTTCAAACCCCTGACCTCAGGTGATCTGCCCATCTCAGCCTCCCAAAGTGCTGGGATTATAGGCATGAGCCACCACGCCTGGCCCAACTCATTGGATTTTTAAACAGAAGACTCACGTTCAAATCCTGGCTCCTTGCGATCTAGTTGTGAGATTGGGCAACTGTCTTAACTTTCCTGAGCTTCATATAGCCAGAATAAAACTACCTATTGTTTATATCACATTGCTATGGTGAGATTTGAATAAACTAGCATAAAGGAATAACTCAGTACAGCTCCTGAAATATTTGGGATAGAGTGCAACAAAATGATAGTAGCATTTTTCCCTTAGAAGCATCACCATCTAGAAAACTGTTCAAGTTGACCTCTCTCTCTCACGTGTCGTATTAGTTATCAAGGCCTGTCATTTCTATCTCCTAAATATCTCTCAATTATATTTTCTTCTTTTCATCTTCCTTTGTACTGTCTACATTAAGCCCCTCGTTACCTCAGGCCTTGACTAAAATAATGACCATGTAATTCACTCTTACCTGAAGACTCAACTACTGCCAACCCTTTCTTTATGTTGAATTCTCTTTCTAGAGAATAAATGCAATCACATTATCCTTCTGTTTAAAACTTTCAATGACTTCCTGATGACCATAAAACAGAATTTAATCCCTCTAAAGTGATACACAAGGGACTTCATCACTAAGGAGTTTAACATCATCTTCTACCATTTCTCATCATATACCCTATGTAACAAATACACTATATACTATTATTTTCTCTGAACTTCTATCTTTGCGCTTGCTGTTCCCTTTGCCTATGATGTATTTCCCACCCTCTGACTGTGAATAACCATTCATCTTTAAGACACAGCTGAAATGTCACCTCCCATATGTAGCCTTCTCAGAGCACATAGGAAGAATTTATCATTCCTGTTGGACTTATAATTATATCCATTATACCACACCATATTTCTTTAATAACTTGTTTACATGTCTGTTTCTACTCTGAACTCTGAGTTCCAGTGTATAGCACAGAGTCAAACATGTGGCAGTATTTGATAAATACTTACTGAATTAACAATTGAGAGCAACAAAAAAATCGATGGTGTTACAATGGGTTAGCTCATAAATTAATAAGTCCCAAATTTGAAAGTGGCCTTTTATTTTTATAGTGTAGTTGCAGCCTCTGTCTACACAGGCAAGCAAAAGAAACAGAAATTGGATAATTATTTGGGGATGTCTACAAAACAAAACAACCTTTCTGAATCAATTATGTTGATATTACAAGCAACTGTATCTTTTGCCTAAATTTTGAAGTTTAATAGTCTCAATTTACTCTGCTTGTTTAGACACAGCATGAACACAGAGGTATTTTTGTTATTCCTGGAAAATACACATTTCAGATTGTCCATTCTTCTCTTTCCATGCTAGCACAAAGGAAAGCCAGGAATGTGTATAACAGCAAAGTGACCTTTATGTATGACTTTGCCACTACCTCTCAGAGTTCGCATTGAGCACACTCTGTATCTTGTCTCCCCTTCTATTAAACAGTATGGGCCTCTCTCTTCAGGGTGCTGTCAATTTAATGAGAAGGTTCCGAGGTGGTCCCATTTTTTTCTTTTTGTCGGGAAAATAAGAGAAAAAAGGCAAACATCCTGGTGTGCAAAGGTTAGAGCCAGGTCCTGGTAATTAACTGCAGTTAGTGCCTAGCATAGTGCTGACAGTGAATAAATGTTCCTTGTTGGTGATGAAATACTAAATATCAGAACCGGTGTTTCTGGTTCTGCACTGTCATAAAGCTGCTATTATTCAGCATTTATTAGGTAGCCACAGAATATGAGGCATAAACATGACAAGGAGAAAACACACAGTCCCTCCTCTAAATTACAAAAGACAGATGCACAGGAAAGTAGGTGGACCTCGAAATTGTTTCCAAATGGCTGTTTGTAGGAGGATTCAGAGAGTAGGAAAACTAACAGGGAGGCAGGCTGGGTGGACAGGATGGAGTGTAAGAAAATGGGAGGTGTAAGAGGAGTCAGTGTTTTCATAAGGGGAATAGGGTAGAAGGTCAGGACAATTTCCAGAATCTTAAGAGTCAACATGAGAGATCCACTGGTGGTAATGAAGAACCCAAGGGAATAAAGAGGGAAGAGTGTTTATCTTTTGCCTCTCTATGTCTTCTTGGCTAATGAGGACAGGTTCTCCAGCTTCTCTGGGTGGTAGTAAGAAAAACAAAATAAAACAACAACAACAAAAAACAGGATTCTTTTAAAGTAAGACAATTCCATACTCAATGAATAGTTCTTCCATTTACTAGCCTCGGTTTCCCCGTCTTTAAAATGGAGCAATAATACCTCAAAGTGTTGACCTGAGAATTAAAAGCCATGAAGCCTATACATGGTCCACACCAGTGCCTTGCACATAGTTTTAGGAAGTAAATCCAGGAGGCCCTGGAACCTTAGCCTAGTGTCCCAACCTTTGCTATACTGGGTTTCTTGCTTTCTCCTTTTTCTGTTTATCAAAGTAGTAATATTTTCTAGAAAGAGAAGATAGGGTTTAAACAAGAAATATTTGTTAATAAGTACGTAGACTGGAAGTACCTCATGCTAAAGATCTGTTTACTACTGAATTTGGGGCCTGCGAGATTTTAATTTAGTTAGTTATATATATATATATATATTTTGTAGCAGTCACTAGACAGATACCAAAAAAATCACAGTGGAAACCTTGTAAAATGGTTCTTGGGACCCTCAAGAGCATTTCTTTCAGTCTTTTCATCAACTGATCTGGTCTATATTGTAAGTCTTATTTATAAGGAGGCTTTCAGGCAATTTCACACTGCTTTTCTCTGATGCAGCCCAAAAAAACATGTAAACCCAAGGGATTAGTAGCGACTTAAAGGGAAAATAGTGTAAAGTTACACCATGAACCGAGGCAGCACAGCTGCCTTGATGCACTGTTCCCTTGGGCTCCTATAGTGAATGAAACTTATCTAAGTGGCCCAGTCCACTCCCACACTGCCAGATCCGCAGCCCTTTGTTACAATGTGCACGAGAATTGCTCAACCTCAGGGGGCAGCCGAGTCTGTAATGACCTGCATTGTAGAAACACACAGGAGTTCACTATCTAGGAATTCAAACTTAAATCTCTTTTTATATTTCTTTGTTGACAGTTGCAAAGCAGGTCTGCGTAGTAAACAAAATGTTTATTCCAGCAATGTTCGTTTCATAGGCGGTTCAGACACATTTATTGAGTAGGGCAGCAGCCTAAAATGGAAATGAAACTGGAATATCATCTCAAGGCTATGTAGAAATCTGGAAAAAGACTGAATATTCCCCAAATGCCACCATCATGAGGCTGGCATACTTACATTGATGATCTCATCAGACCAATAATTAATAAGCGTGAATTAGGCTAATGAAATCAGATGGGGTAATGAAAGGCAGCCTTCTACTTGTTAGCATTGCTATTTTCTCCATTATTTAATCTGTAACAGAAATTGAATTTGCTGCTTGAGGTTGAATTCAGCCTATTTGACTTTTAGAAAAAAAATTGTTTTTAATTGTATCAGAGTCTTAAAGAAGGGAAAAATGTGAAAATATTAAGAATCTATACAATGACATCTGCAACATTGGGAACATAGATCAAATCAGAACAACTGCATGCATTTCCTGCTCCTTGATAAAACTAAAGAAATTACAAGTAAAAGAAATGATGAAGAGGAATATTTTTCAAGGCTCGGATTTTTTAAAGGCAGAGATTCTCCATCCCCCAGTGGTAGCTTCTTGAATTTTTTGACACACATCGTTTACTAAATAATTAAACTATAATACATCTTCCCTCCAAGGATAAGCACTATAGTAAGGCCTAGGGAAGTAATGAGGATCAAGAACAAGCCCTTTGGCCTGTAGAACAGAGCTGTGAAGACTTGACCTGGAAATGAAGCGGAGAGACTGCTTGTGAGTGAGACTGCTTGCGGTGAGAATTCACGAGCTGCCTCTATGTCTTAAATCTATATGAGAAAGGTAGATGTGAGTCTCATGTAATTTGGTTCCTATTTGAGTCTTTATCAAAGAAAGCTTGAGAATCTGCAGAAGGGATGGAGGGCAAAGGAAGCATGTGCTTCTTATTCTTCTAACCAGTGAGCAGCATGTGGATAGCGGGAGCCCCCATGTGAACTGGAACTGTTTGGGACCCATTCCAGTGACTTCACATGTTCTCCTGTCTTCTGTTTGAAAGCCAGTGCCAAAAAAGAGACAGAAAGAATGCATGTGTGAATAAAGGGTTAAACTCAGCAATACGTGTGGATAAAGTCCCAGTATATTTCCTATCTGATATATCAGATCTATTTTGAGGTTACTTATCAGTTGGTTATTGTGCTAATAATTGCCATTAAAATTAATACTACAGTTTGGGAATTAGGCAAAGAGCTAACAAGTTTGCTTTTACACAGAGCTTTCCAAAAGCAATCTGGGTAACTTGTTTCTGGAATGCAGCTGTGTAAGTTTTCATTAACATCTTGCAGGTGGAGCCTAATTTTAGTTCAGCCTTGAGAAGGGGGAATTGTTTTCCTCACCATATGCGCAGCACCACAACAGCAGCAAAGCAGGTGGGGCTTTGCCAAGCACTTGTTTACTTTCTTGTTTTTTTAAAAAAAACGATGATTCATATCGTTAATCATACAGTTTCTATTTGATTTTAACATGTCTTTAACAGAATAGTCTGGAGTACATTTGACCTACAGTTACTCGAATGTGAAACAAAAGCAATGAAATGGAAAATGATAAGAAAATGAGCAATGAATCCTAAATATAGTGGAGGAGAAGCCAGTGAATGAAGGGAAGTAAAATTTAGAAATACATCTGTTTGGCTACAAAAGCATTTCAAAAAGCAACCTTCAAGATTTTGGTTTGGAAATTTGAAGTTGGCTCAGTTAGAAAGTTCCATATATATATGAAACATACATATATATACACACACACACACACACACATTTTTTTTCTTTGCCATTGCAAGAAGGAAAGTATTACAGGAAGGAAGCTGTTGCTGGAAAGAGAGGAGATGAGGGGTCAGAAAAGACAACTGAGATGCATGCACACTGTTTTCTCATGCAAGTTCTTCCCTGGCTTTGAATCTCAGGGAATGGCTGGCAATCGGCTTAAATTTTAGGACTAAGGAAAAAAATATTGTTAAGAATCAGAGAGTGATTAATGACACAATTTCTTTTTTCATTTGTTTAGGACCTATCTTAAGATTGACGTTAAGCTTCAAGGGCACAAACTCCATACCTCTACTATGTTTTATGTGCTTCACTGCAGTGAACCTACTGTGTGTGTCTCTTTGGATGTGAGGCTAGTGTGGTCTGGCCATAACGCGGCTGCATGTCATCTGGCTTAAACAAGCGCCTTTGAATTCTTCTACCCTGTGGGGTGTGCATGAAAATTCCATTACCTCCACAGACAGGGGGCAGCTCCAGGTGCATATTTGTTTCTTTCAATTCAGTCTCTTGGAATGGATGGAATGTGTGATTATGCTATATAGGAGTCTATTGTTCTGAACCTTAAAATAAACCTTTTCTTAAAAGCCCTCTTCTGGACCTTGAAGGTCACCATTCAAGTGCTTTGCCTTTATGAAAGTTCTTAACCTGGTATACAGGTTTGTCCATGAAAGTGCTTTATAGTGTTTGTGAAAAAAGGGTTGTTTTGGGCCGGGCACAGTGGCTCACGCCTGTAATCCCAGCACTTTGGGAGGCCAAGGTGGGTGGATCACCTGAAGTCAGAAGTTCGAAACCAGACTGGCCAAAATGGTGAAACCCCGTCTCTACTAAAAATACATAGATTAGCCAGGCGTGGTGGCAGGCACCTGTAATCCCAGCTACTCAGGGGGCTGAGGTAGGAGAATCGCTTGAACCAGGAAGGCGGAGGTTGCAGTGAGCTGAGATAGTGCCACTGCACTCCAGCCTGGGTGACAGAGTGAAACTCCGTCTCAAAATAAAAAATAAATAAAGAAAAGAAAAACGGTTGTTGTGTTTTGTTTTCTGAATAGACATGAATGTGCATATTTCTCAGGAAAGAGTCTATAGCTTTCTTTGGATTTCTAGAAGTATTTTTAAACCCCCAAATATTAAGCACTATTGTCTCATACAGAATATTTTCAAGTACTATTTTTTTCCCATAAGTTATTGGAGTACAGGTGGTATTTGGTTACATGAATAAGTTCTTTAGTGGTGATTTGTGAGATTTTGGTGCATCCATCAACCGAGCAGTATACACTGCACCATATTTGTAGTCTTTTATCCCTTGCCTCCCTCCCACTCTTCCCCTTAAATCTCCAAAGTCCATCATCATTGTTATGCCTTTGTGTCCTCATAGTTTAGCTCCCACACACCAGTGAGAACATACGATGTTTGATTTTCCATTCCTGAATTACTTAGAATAATAGTCTTCAATCTAATCTGGGTCACTGTAAATACTGTTAATTCATTTATTTTATGGCTGCATAGTATTCCATTACGTGTGTGTGTGTGTGTGTGTGTGTGTGTGTGTGTGTAGTGACATATATCATAGTTTCTTTATCCATTCATTGATTGATGGGCATTTGGGTTGGTTCCACAATTTTGCAATTGTGAATTGTGCTGCTATAAACATGCTTGCGCAAGTATCTTTTTCAAATAATGACTTCTTTTTTCTTTCCTTTTGAGATGGAGTCTCGCTGTCGCCTAGGCTGGAGTGCAGTGGTGCGATCTCGGCTCACTGCAACCTCCGCCTCCCAGGTTCAAGCGATTCTCCTGCCTCAGCCTCCTGAGTAGCTGGGATTACAGGTGTGTGCCACCATGCCCGGCTAATTTTTTTATTTTTAGTAGAGACGAGGTTTCACCATGTTGGTCAGGCTGGTCTTGAACTCCTGACCTTGTGATTGCCTGCCTCCACCTCCCGAAGTGCTGGGATTGCAGGCATGAGCCACCGTGCCCAGCTGAGTAATGACTTCTTTTCCTCTGGGTAGATACCAAGTAGTGGGATTGCTGGATCAAATGGTAGTTCTACTTTTAGTTATTTAAGGAATCTCCACACTGTTTTCCATAGTGGCTGTTCTAGTTTGCATTCCCACCAGCAGTGTAGAAGTGTTCCCTGATCACTGCATCCACACCAACATCTACTGTTTTTAAATTTTTTTATTATGGCCATTCTTGTAGGAGTAAGGTGGTATCACATTGTGGTTTTGATTTGCATTTCCCTGATCATTAGTGATGTTGAGCATTTTTTTTGTTTGTTCACCGTTTGTATATCTTCTTTTGAGAATTGTCTATTCATGTCCTTAGCCCACTTTTTCATGGGATGGTTTTTTTTTTTCTTACTGATATGTTTGAGTTCACTGTAGATTCTGGATATTAGTCATTTGTCAGACATATAGATCGCGAAGATTTTCTCCCACTCTGTGAGTTGTCCGTTTACTCTGCTGACTGTTCCTTTTGTCATGCAAAAGCTCTTTGAATTAGGTCCCAACTATTTAGCTTTGTTTTTATTGCATTTGCTTTTGACTTCTTGGTCATTAAATCCTTGCCTAAGCTAATGTCTAGAAGGCTTTTTCCAATCTTATCTTCTAGAACTTTTATAGTTTCAGGTCTTAGGTTTAAGTCTTCAATCCATTTTGAGTTGATATTTGCTTAAGGTGAGAGATGAGGATCCAGTTTCATTCTCCTACATGTGGCTAGCTAATTATCCCAGCACCATTTGTTGAAAAGGGTGTCCTTTCTCTCATTTTATGTTTTTGTTTGCTTTGTTGAAGATCAATTGGCTGTATTGGGGTTTATTTCTGGGTTTCTATTCTGTATTGGTCTATATGCCTATTTTTATATCAGTACCAAGCTGTTTAGGTAACTATGGCCTTATAGGATAGTTTGAAATCAGGTTATGTGATGCCTCCAGATTTGTTCTTTTTGCTTAGTCTTGCTTTGGCTATGCGAGCTTTTTTTTGGTTCCATATGAATTTTAGAATTTTTTTTTCTAATTCTGGGAAGAATGATGGTGGTATTCTGATGGGGATTGCACTGAATTTGTAGATTGCTTTTGGCAATATGGTCATTTTCACAATATTGATTCTACCCACCTATGAGCATGGGATGTGTTTCCATTTGTTTGTGTCATCTGTGATTTCTTTCAGCAGTGTTTTATAGTTTTGCTTGTAGAGGTCTTTCGACTCCTTGGTTAGGTATATTTCGTAAGTATTTTATTATTTTTTTTTACAACTATTTGAAATGAGGTTGAGTTCTTGATTTGATTCTCCACTTGGTTGCTGTTGGAAAATCTGACAGATTTTCCTTTATAGGTTACCTGATGCTGCTGCCTCACAGCTCTTAAGATTCTTTCCTTCGTCTTAACTGTTCGTGTATAGAAGAGTTACTGATTTGTGTGCATTAATTTTGTATCTGGAGACTTTGCTGAATTCTTTAATCAGTTCTAGGAACTTTCTGGAGGACTCTTTAGGGTTTTCAAGGTAAACGATCATATTGTCAGCAAACAGTGACAGTCTGACTTCCTCTTTACTGATTTGGATGCCCTTTATTTCTTTCTCTTGTCTGATTGCTCTGGTTAGGACTTCCAGTCCTGTGTTGAAGAGGAGTCTTGTTCCCATTCTCAG
This sequence comes from Macaca nemestrina, assembly GCF_043159975.1. Lineage (NCBI taxonomy): Eukaryota > Metazoa > Chordata > Mammalia > Primates > Cercopithecidae > Macaca > Macaca nemestrina. The sequence goes on along the minus strand of NC_092125.1, from coordinate 151,877,165 downwards.
AGGGAATGCTTTCAACTTTCCCCATTTTGTATTATGTTGGCTGTGGGTTTGTCATAGATTGCTTTTATTACATTAAGGTATGTTCCTTGTATGCTGATTTTGCTGAGAGTTTTAATCATAAAAGGATGCTGGATTTTGTCGAATGCTTTTTCTGCATCTATTGTGATGATCATGTGATTTTTTGTTTTTAATTATGTTTATGTGCTATATCACATTTATTGACTTGTATAAGTTAAACCATCCCTGCATCCCTGGTATGAAACCCACTCGATCATGGTGGATTATCTTTTTAATATGTTGTTGGATTTGGTTAGCTAGTATTTTGTTAAGGATTTTAGCAACTATGTTCATCAAGGATATTGGTCTATAGTTTTCTTTTTTGGTTGTGTCCTTTCCTGTTTTGGTATTAGGGTTATGCTGGCTTCACAGAATGAGTTAGGGAGCGTTCCTTCTTTCTCTGTCTTGTGGAATAGTGTCAAAAGGATTAATACCAATTATTCTTTGAATGTCTGTTATAATTCTGCTGTGAATCTTTCTCATCCTGGAGTTTTTGTGTTAGTAATTTTTTCATTACCATTTCAATCTCACTGCCTGTTATTGGTCTGTTTGGGGTATCTAATTCTTCCCGATTTAAGCTAGGAGGGTTGTATTTTTCTGGGAATTTATCCATCTCTTCTAGGTTTTCTACTTTATGTGTATAAAGGTGTTCATAGTAGCCTTGAATGATCTTTTGTATTTTGGTGGTGTCAGTTGTAATATCTCCTGTTTCATTTCTCAGTGAAGTTACTTGGATTTTCTATTTCCTTAGTTAATCTTGCTAATGGTCTATCAATTTTATTTATCTTTTCAAAGAATCAGCTTTTTGTTTCATTTAAATTTTGTGGTTTTTGTTTGTTTGTTTCAGTTTCATTTGGTTCTGCTCCGATCTTGGTTATTTCCTTTCTTCTGCTGGCTTTGGGTTTGGTTTGTTCTTGTTTCTCTAGTCCCTTGAGGTGTGACCTTAGATTGTCTGTTTGTGCTCTTTCAGACTTCTTAATATAGGCTTTTAGAACTGTGAACTTTCCTCTTAGCACTGCCTTAGCTGTATCCCAGAGGCTTTGATAAGTTGTATCATTGTTGTCATTCAGCTTGAATAATTTTTTAATTTCCATCTTGATCATTTTTGACCCAATGTCATTCAGGAGCAGGTTATTTATTTTCCATGTATTTGCATGGTTTTGAAGGTCCCTTATGGAGTTGATTTCCAGTTTCATTCCACTGTTGTCTAAAAGAGTGCTTGATATAATTTCAGTTTTCTTAAATTTATTGAGGCTAATTTTATGGCCTATCATATGGTCTATCTTGGAGAAAGTTCCATGGGCTGTTGAATAGAATGTGCATTCTGTGGTTTTTGGATGAAATGTTCTGTATATATCTGTCAAGTCCATTTGTTCCAAGGTATAGTTTAAATCCATTGTTTCTTTGTTGACTTTCTGTCTTGAGGAACTGCTGTCTTGATGACCTGTCTAGTGCTGTTAGTGGAGTACTGAAGTCCCCCACTATTATTGTGTTGCTGTCTATCTCATTTCTTACATCTATAAGTAATTGTTTTATAAATTTGGGAGCACTAGTATTAGTTGCATGTATGTTTAGGATTGTGATATTTTCCTGTCGGACAAGGCCTTTTAGCATTATATAATGTCCCTCTTTGTCTCTTTTAACTGCTGTTGCTTTAAAGTTTGTTTTGTCTGATACAAGAATAGCTACCCCTGCTCACTTTTGGTGTCCATTTGTGTTAAATGCCTTTTTCTACTCCTTTACTTTAAGTTTATATGAGTCCTTCTATGTTAGGTGAGTCTCCTGAAGGCAGCGGATAGTCGTTTGGTGAGTTCTTATCCATTCTGCGATTCTGGATCTTTCAAGTGGAGCATTTAGTCCATTTACATTCAACGTTAGTATTGAAATGTGAGGTATTGTTACATTCATTGTGCTCTTCGTTGCCTGTGTACTTTGTTTTTTGTTGTTTGATTGTTTTTTGCTTTTGCTTTTTAGCTTATATTCTTGTTTTACAATTCCTCTGTGACTTATGCTTTAAAGAGGTTCTGTTTTCATGTGTTTCCAGGATTCCTTTCAAGGTTTAGAGCTCCTTTTAGCAGTTCTTGTAGTGGTGGCTTGGTAATGGAGAATTCTCTCAGCATTTGTTTATCTGAAAACAACTATATTTCCTTCATATATTATGCTTAGTTTTGCTGGATACAAAATTTTGGGCTGACATTTGGTTTGTTTGAGGAGGCTGAAGATAGGGCCCCAATCCCTTCTAGCTTGTAGGGTTTCTGCTGAGAAATCTGCTGTTAATCTGACAGATTTTCCTTTATAGGTTACCTGATGCTGCTGCCTCACAGCTCTTAAGATTCTTTCCTTCATCTTAACTTTGGATAACCTGATGACAATGTGCCTAGGTGAAGATCTTTTTGCAATGAATTTCCCAAGTGTTCTTTATGCTTCTTGTATTTGGATGTCTAGGTCTCTAGCTAGGCTAGGGAAGTTTTCCTCAATTATTCCCCCAAATATGTTTTCCAAGCTTTTTAAGTTCTCTTCTTCCTCAGGAAAACCAATTATTCTTAGGTTTGGTCGTTTAACATAATCCCAGACTTCTTGGAGGCTTTGTTCATATTTTCTTATTCTTTTTTCTTTGTCTTTGTTGGGTTGGGTTAATTCAAAGACCTTGTCTTTGAGCTCTGAATTTCTTTCTTCTACTTGTTTAATTCTATTACTTGTACTTTCCAGAGCATTTCATATTTCTAAAAGTGTCCAAAGTTTCCTGAATTTTTATTGTTTTTTAAGTTATCTATTTCCTTGAACATTTCTCCCTTCACTTATTGTGTCATTGTTTGGATTTCCTTGCATCAGGCTTTGCCTTTCTCTGGTCCCTCCCTGATTAGCTTAATTACTAACGTCCTGAATTATTTCTCAAATAAATCAGGGATTTCTTCTTGGTTTGGATCCATTGCTGGTGAACTAGTGTAATTTTGGGGGGTGTTGAAGAGCCTTGTTTTGTCATATTACCAGGATCAGTTTTCTGGTTCTTTCTCATTTGGGTAGGCTCTGTCAGAGGGAAGGTCTAAGGCTGAAGGCTGTTGTTCAGATTCTTTTTCCCACAGAGTGTTCCCTCGATGTAGTACTCTCCCTCTTTTCCTATGGATGTGGCTTGCTGTGAGCCAAACTGCAGTGACTGTTGTCTCTCTTCTGGGTCTAGCCACCCAGCAAGTCTACCTGACTCTGGGCTGGTACTGGGGGTTGTCTACACAGAGTCCTGTGATGTGAACCATCCATGGGTCTCTCAGCTGTGCAGAACAGGTGTCCACCAGCGTCTGTTCTGGTGAATGTGGTGGAGGGTGAAATCTCAAATACTATTTTAATGTAACAAAAACACAGTAGTTTATTTGGCTAATGATTATAAGTAAAATGTAGCATTTATCAGCTTTCTTCTTATAGTGAGTCTGCCTGACTTAGGAAAGTTTACACAAGTTAGCTGAGATTCTTTCCCTAGGATATCATAAGTCTTTCCCTATCTCTGACCTACAGCCATGCTAAAAGAACACCTTAAAGAATATTAGATTTTCTAAAGATTTGTTCCTTTATTTGACAGAGATCTGTTAAGCACCTGTTATATTTGAGGTACTTTTGGATTTCAGAAATATATGACTCAGCCTCTCTCCTTAAGAAGGACCCAAGCCTGTGGCAGAGACATTCAGCTACAAAAAGAAACTCAACCAAATGGTCTATTTGTAAAAACGAAAAAACATTTTGTGAGGCCTCAGATTTTTCACATCATATTTCACGCTCTCATTCTGCAATGTAAATGAAAAGATTGTTTAAAATGACTGTGACCCTTTGGCAAGATGACAAGAACCACACCACGCCCAAACCTGTTTGTTCTGCTGTCTTCGTCCACCCACCGGCAGATGTGGCTGCAGGGGGCTGTGTGGGTGACAGAATGCAGCGATGGAACTTTAGAATTGGCTCCCATGAGTGGAATCGGGGAAAGGTTCATCAAAAGGCAGGAAGGAGCCAGTGTGTTTGAGACTGAGGCTAAGTAAGCATTTTTGACTGATTTGCTCTTACAGATTCCCTAAAGCCTCATCAGATTGTGATTTTGCAACTCTCTTGACGATAGTCCTAGTTTTCACAACGCCCTCTCATTTTCACTGACAAGACCCAGTCTTTGGATGAGATCTCTCTCTCCCAATCTGGAACTCAGACTCTGTTACTATTTCTTCCATTTCCCAACATCCGAGGGGCTTCTCACTGAATCCCAAATTTTCCTTTGACCCCAACTTACTTACTCACAGGAGTAGGAGGACAAAGAGGGAAATAATTTGATGGGAAGCAGGGATTGACTACTTCCAATTCTTTTTCACTGTAACCCATACTGTCAATAGCAGATGCCATCGATTTGATCTTCCCAGTATTATTTGTTTTTAGCCTCATTCAGAATGTAAAATTTAGGGCCAAGCATAGTGGCTCATACCTGTAAGATCAGCACTTCAGGAGGCTGAGGTGGGCAGATCACTTGAGGTCAGGAGTTTGAGACCAGCCTGGCCAACATGGCGAAACCCCGTCTCTACTAAAAATACAAAAATTAGCCGGGCGTGGTGGTGCATGCCTGTAGTCCCAGCTACTAGGGAGGCTGAGGCTGCTGGAGGATCACTCGAACCCAGGAGGTGGAGGTTGCGGTGAGCCGAGATCACACCACTGTGCTCTAGCCTGGGTGACAGAGTAAGACTCTGTCTCAAAATAAGAAGAATGTAAAATTTAGTATCCAACTTCTATTCATCATGTAATCCGGGACTATCTTGGAGAGGATGAAATGAAGTTGAAGCCCTATTTCTAAAATGTAAAAGAGTTGTTTTGGCTATCTAAACAAAGGGCTCAGTGTTTTAATATTCCAGTAAAAAAATCACAGGATTGGCCACCTGCTTTACTTTTTTTCTAGGTTAATCATTTCTTTGTAAATGTTTCCTACTCTCTTTTCTAGGCAAACCTACACTTTTCCTGCTGAGATTCCTTAAGTTATAGAGTAAAATGTCACCAACAGGAAGCATGTGATTCATTTCACTCTTGCTGGTAGGTGCATTCAGAATATGACTTCAAGAGGTTTATTTCCCGTTTGTAATCTAAACCTTACTGGGCTGCCTGCAGTGGAAGCCTCAGCTACAGTTGTGGAAATAAAGTCTTTACAGAAACACTTAAAGAAGACCTGGTTGTTCTGGTACTGCTTCTGAAGAAGTTCCAATCAGCAGCAGGGGAACATTTACAAGATTCATATGAGATTTTGGTTTCTTAAAAGAGTACACATGCCACAGAGAATCTGAATACATTCCACGAAAATCATACAGTCCTGTCAACCAGCACAAGCACATGTGCAGAAAACTTGAGAGGTCACTGTTTGGCAGGACCACACTAAAATCATCTGAGACAAATGCGATAAATCCTGTTTAAAGGCTTAACGTGAAAGAAAGAGATTCTGCAACTTCATCTGCGGAGCCCTGATAATATCTAATTGTTCTCTTTAGTTCTGGGACCCATCTTTAGTAGTCATTGGTATCAGTTCTGCTTTTTTTTTTTTGAGCCTATAAATTGTTTAAAGATAAAGCATTAACCAAAACCTCTGTAAGTACATGAGAATCTCTACTTTGTAGAAAAGAAATAATAATAATTTAAGAATACAGAGTATTTTGATTGCATATACCAATATGCCTGGCTAATGTCTACTGTTAGTTTTCTTTTTAGGACTTTTGTGTTTTTTTTTTGAGACAGAGTTTTGCTCTTGTTGCCCAGACTGGAGAGCAACGGCACAATCTTGGCTCACTGCAACCTCTGCTTTCCGGGTTCAGGCGATTCTCCTGCCTCAGCCTCTTGAGGATTTGGGATTACAGGCATGTGCCACTACACTCGGCTAATTTTGTATTTTTAATAGAGACAGGGTTTCTCCATGTTGGTCAGGCTGGTCTTGAGCTCCCAACCTCAGGTGATCCACCCTCCTCGGCCTCACAAAGTGCAGGGATTACAGGCATGAGCCACCACGTCTGGCCCTCTTTTTAGGACTTTTGATTATCAAGAGTTGTGTAGGTTGAGGTAAAATGGCACATACACACACACACACACACACACACACATGTATATACACACACACAAAGTCATTTTCATATACAGTATATATGATATATATACACATACACTTTCATATACAGTATATATGATATATATATTCACACACATGCACAAATAAGCCATTTTCATATAGCATACAGAAAGCCATTTTTCCTCAGTATATATATGTGTATAAAATCAAATTAGGCCGGGTGTGGTGGCTCACGCCTGTAATCCTAGCACTTTGGGAGGCCCAGGTGGGTGGATCACCTGAGGTCAGGGGTTCGAGACCAGCCTGGCCAATGTGGCGAAACCCCATCTCTACTAAAAATACAAAAATTAGCTGCACTCCAGCCTAGGCGACAGAGTGAGAGACTCTGTCTCAAAACAAAGAAAGAAAATCAAATTAAATAATGTGTTTTTAAAGTGTTTATACCCATCCTACTGCCAAGAGAAGATCTAATTACTCAAATTGATTGAATTATGTGGGATAACAGAGATGCCAACCCATCTTGACCCCACAGTGTTAGGCCAATTCCCTTGATATTAGGCCATTGTATGCTAAGCTCTTTTTTGAATTACTGTTAGAAAAAAGTAAAAATAAAGACCAGGAAGAGCAAGCAAGACACAAGTAGGCTTGTGGGGAAAATGAGAGTTGGTGACATTAATAAAAATAAAAACGATACACAAATTGCTATATAGCACATCGTAATTTTCTAAGTGTTTATCTAAAGATGATTTGATCTTTTTAATAATCTTTTGAGGAAGATTGAACACTTATTATCAAGTCATTTTATAGAATAGAAAGTTAAATCAGGTGTTACAATTTTTTGTAATAAAATTTTTTGTAATAGGCATTTTTTGCCAGTATAATACTTAATAAAACATTGAATTAGATGTCAATAGTTTAGAATTTGGAGATTTCACATAAAAGCTCAGATATCTGACTTATCTAGAAAGTTGAAAGTTCTGGTACCACTGGATGACACCGGGCCAATATTCCCCTGGCAACACAGTAGCACTTCCTATTGTCTTACACCCACACTCCTCGCTCATTAATCTTTACTAGCGTGGTCATTTTAGGTATTTGATTTTGAACCCCTGGTGTAAAAGGATTTTCATACTGCCATGCCCTGAATTCACGACAGAGGTAGGCCTAGAGTGCAGGTCTGTGACTTGTATTCTTATTTCTTTTCTTTTTTGTTTTTTCTGGTTTTTTTTGAGACAGTCTCACTCTGTCGCCCAGGCTGGAGTGCAGTGGCGTGATCTGGGCTTACTGCAACCTCCGTCTCCCGGATTCAGTGGATTCTCCTGACTCAGCCTCCCGAGTAGCTGGGACTACAGGCGCCGGCCACCACACCTGGCTAATTTTTTTGTATATTTAGTAGAGATGGGGTCTCACCATGTTGGCCAGGCTGGTCTCGAACTCCTGACCTCAGGCGATCCGCCTGCCTCGGTCTCCCAAAGTGCTGGGATTACAGGCGTGAGCCACCGCGCCAGGCCCTGACTTGTATTCTTTTACCATAAAATGTTTACATTGGACTGATATATGGCTAACATATCCTTCCTTCCTCTCCTCCAAGAGCCTTCTGCTCCCCTGAACTTCTCACAATTGCCCAAGAGCTCCTGCGTTCCCATGTCCCCATATGCTTGATGCTGTTCCTCATGCTTTTCATCCTGTCTACGTGCCACATTCCCATCTCCTGACAAAATCTTAGTCCTAGTGCTTCACTTAAAGTCCCCTGCTCTCTACAGCTGTCTCAGAGCCTATCTGTAACCTCCCTCCTCTCCCTCAACCATCATTTATTCAGACTCATCATTTGTTCAATAAATGTCAAATAAGAGAATGAAGAAGGATACAATAGTTTTAGGCTAATGCATTTGTCTGCCCTGGATTTACTTTTTTCCCGAGGTTTATGTTGGGTGACACATTATGACTTCCCTGTCTGTTTAAACTATCAGTCAAATTACTTCATAATAAAGATTTTGGAGAGAATGGCATTGAACCACATCTATCCCAGGGAATGTGGACAAAGTTTGGGCAACTTCTTTTTTGACGTAGTTCAACATGACACTAGATTCAGCATTTTAAACTCATTTATTTATCAAAAATGTTCCTTGCTTGGAACATGAGTTTCTTTACCACTTTAGTTTGGTAAACAAGGAAAACATTAATTCAAAGTCCAGAGAAGACAATACTCTGTTTTACCCCAGCAAGAGACAAATCAGTGGCTGGCAGGGGAAATTACACGTAGAAAAACGACACAGAGAAGATAAGGACTGGCCAGAGAAGATAAGGACTGGCCCGAGTTGTTGATTCAGCCCAATAACATTTTTTTGACATTTACTGTGTTCCAGACAGTGAGCTAGGCCCTGGAGGTAAGCAGATATATAAATACATAGGTGCAATGGATATTATGGGCATCTATACATTATATGAGGGATACAGAGGAGATAACAACTAATTCTGCCCAATGAAATCAACAAGATACCTAAGTAAGTTGAACGGTTAGCTGAGTCCTAAGGGACCCAAGTATATTTTGTACTCACTTTGAAGATGACATTAAAAACCTTAGCATTACAAAATAAATTTGGAAAATGGATCCTTCCTTCCTAAGGGTATAGATCATATGAAAAACACTTGAGAATATAGTATGTGCATTTAAAAAAAACACCCAGAAGATGCAAAATAAATGAATAGGAATGTAGAGTCTCCAGATTCTACCTGAATTCAATCTTGGTTCAATTATTTGCTAGCAGTGTGATCCTGGAAAAGTTACTTAACTTCTTTGTGCCTCAGTTTTCTTCTCTGTTAAAATAGATGATAAAACTATCTACTTCACAGAGATACGGTTAGTTATAGATGAGATAATATATGTAAAATGCTTAGCACACTTTTTGGTACATAGTAATAAAAAAGTTAGTGATTAGCATTACTATAATATAACGTAGTATAAGCCTGTGCACTATTTTTCTTTGAAATAGCCAGCATCAAAATAGGATCATATAATTCAAAGCACTTATTAATAAAAACTTAGATAATTAAAACAAAAGAAGAAATCTCAAACCTAATATGCCTTGCATCATTTATGTGTCAGTTTTGCATTTTATTCTCACTCATCTTAGATAATGAAATGAGACCAGGTCCCATAATTGCCCTTCTGTAACTAACTGTTCAGCATTCAGTTTCTTGAATTTTTCAGTGAGGTTCGTCTTCCCATTGTAATGAATTAGTGTAATGCTATTGTGCTGTAGCTTCCAGTACTGCATATTACCAGTGAGAACCATTCTCAGCAATAAATTAACTTTCAAACCTTGATGAAAATCGTGAATCCTACATTTTCTTACATTGTGAATCTTAAATAAGCACACACATACGTATGTACATATACATCCCTTTTAATAATATGTGTTATACTCTCCATTTGAATTGAATGTGTTATACTCTCCATTTGAATTATTTTTATTGATACATATAGTTATTTGACTAAGAACATTTTAGGAATACTGAAAATAATATCAATATTCTTCTGGAAAAGTCTCAAAAGTCTTTTATTTCCTATTAATTCTTTGGTTATTCCTATAAAATTCAGATGAAACTGATTATTCAACAGTCTCTTCTAGATAGGGTAAAATAAACTTTCTGAAAATCTCTCGCAAGCGGGGACTCGACAGTCTCGATAACATACCGTCCTTTCATTCTGTGCTTACCTACCAAAAGTAATCTTAGGCTTTTCTATGTAATAAAATATACTAATATATAAAAAATTATTTTTAGTAAATAAATTTATTTATTTTAATAAATAATAATACTTTATTATTTTCTAATACCCACTCAAACTGGAATAGTAAAAATTACCAAATAGACACTATTTTCTTTTCTAAAGATATTTTTTATTTTACTAAATTGGGATCATTGACTGTATTTCCATCTGGAAGGAAAGGACCTTGCCTTATATTACTATTTCTGTGTCATCCCTTGGATTAGCACAGGGCTGAGGCAGCTATGTTTTGAGAATTGAGTGTGAGGCTGGGTATGGTGGCTCATGCCTATAATCCCAGCACTTTGGGAGGCCAAGGTGGGTGGATCACTTGAGGTCAGGAGTTAGAGACCAGCCTGGCCAACATGGTGAAACCCCATCTGTACTAAAAATGCAAAAATTAGCTGCATGTGATGGTGTGTGCCAGTAATCCCAGCTACTTGGGAGGCTGAGGCAGGAGAATTGCTTGAACCTGGGAGGTAGAGGTTGCAGTGAGTGGAGAGATTATGCCACTACACTCCAGCCTGGGCAACAGAGTGAGACTCTGTTTCAAAAAAAAAAAAAAAAAGAATTGAGTGTGAGCTGCTTGAAATTCCTCCCTGGCTGTATTCCTCTGTTGTGTTCTGGGCTTTCTGCCATGTTCTTGGGCAGTACCTCACTTCCATCTTCCCATTTCCAAGTCTTCTTTTGCAGACTGACGAATTGTTTGTAATTTATTATAGAGTAATGTAGCTCTCTCGCTATCCAGTGCTGCTTACCAGACCACACCCAGAAGGACCTAGACTTTCTCAACTTGAGTGTCTCCTCTAGATTTATCTAGTTATTTTCCTCAACAAAAGAACTATTAATAAGTGATATACGTGTTGCTCCTTCCAAGAAGGCAAAAAGTCATCTTGTTTCATTTTTACAAAACAGCATAGCAGGATTTATTTTCCCCTCTCGGCTATGTAGATATTTTTTCAACAAATATGTTTAGAGTATGTTGTCCATGTAAAGCTTTATATAGAAGAAGTCATTATTTACTTCTAGAAACTCCCATCTCAGGAAGTGAACCCCAAGAAGGTGAAGCAGATAGCTACATAAATAAGTTCTAGTGTCTTCAGGAAAGAAAGAACTTTGGATGTGCTTGTGGAAACTCTGACAATTATGTTTGAGATATCATGGAGAATGGGGCAGAGGCAAGAATAGAGAGGAGTTGATGTTAACTCGATTTTACCAGAAATTAAAGATTCTGAGAACTCCAGAACTTCAGAACAAACCAATGAGTTTGACATCAGTCTCTAACAAACTTTAGACAATTATCAAAATAAAAGTAAGCCTCTTGAAAAATGGCACTGACTATTAAGAATCAGCATGGGGTCGCTAAGAACAAAGCAGCCACAGGTAAACTAGTTTACGTTTCCTCTTCAAAAGAGAATGTAACTGGATTTTTGCAAGTATTTTAATCAAAATACTCATATGTTCCTAGAAGATAAGTTAGAGATACTTTAGAATATGGTTAGGAACTTTCCAAAATGGCGGAATTATCTCTTTAAAAGTGATTAAGAATGAACTTTGGAGTCAGACGGCCTTAGGGGTTCAAATTGAAGCCCTGTACCTTATCAACCATGTAAATTTGTGAAAATTGTGTAAGCTTCCTGAACCGTAATTCCCTCAACTATAATAAGGATTAAAAATTATCTATGTCATAAGGATACTGTGTTTCTTGTGACATAATTTACATAAAGTGCTTTTTACTCCTTATTATATAAGTGCTCAATACAAATGATAGGGGTTGTGTTTTATTCCCATTATCTAGGATTGATTGATTGTTGCCAATCTGAAGAGAGGTCTCTGAGACATGCACTGGCACTTTTTTTTGCCAATGATTTGAAGGAAAGAGTTGAAATAATATTGAAATAATGAAATATTGAAATAATGAAATAACAAAAATATTGAAATAATGATATTGTCAGGCTCCTTGCCAGGCTATGTGCTTTTTCAGGAAAGGGACCTGTATTCTTGTCCTTGGTATGATCATTGCCTGACCCATAGTAGCCACTCAGATGTCTTTTAAAGAATGACACACAAAGAAATGTGGTAACCAAGACATTGGATAGCAAAATCAGGAATCCAAATATCTCAAATAATTAGAACAATGAGCCAGTACCAGAGATAAACTCTAGAATGGATGGAACACGTTGTAAGAGGCTTGATTAAACAGAATTTGGTATGAAAAAGATTTAGATGCTTTGAGATGTTTTAGTTTTATAAAAATTCGAGCACTAAGAATAATATGATGCCAACCCCTCCTCAGAGTGCATTTCCTGCCTCCACAAAATTCTAAATTATTAGAAATAGAGTCCAGAACAAGGCAGGCATCAGTACCCATGTATTTTGCATAATTAGACCACATTTCAAATAATGCATTCAGTTCTGACTGCCACATTTAGGAAAGGCATGGACAAACTGGAATCTCTCCAACATGGTGATAGGCCTTAAAAGCCGTATCATGTTATAATGATTAAAGGAATGTTCAGTCTGAAGAAAGAGGAGATGTAGAGAAAAATGATAGCCATTTTTCAAATACTTGAATAACTTTCATGTGGAATAGGGATCAAATTTATCCTCAGAAGCTTTAGAAAAAGTTCATATCAAAGAACAGAAAATTCAGGAAGGTATTGGTCAAAAATAAGGAAGATCTCTATTTAAAATGAAACTAGATTGTCTTAGAGGTAGTAATGTATTATCTTCAAAGTTATTTAATTTTAATTTACTTGGCCAATGATTACTGCTCACATATATGTGCATCCCATGTATACATCCTATATATGAAAGAAGCCTTCAAGAGTTTGCAGGTTAGTTGATTTATATAATTTATAATTTCCATATATGTAGTTATAAATGTACCTGTAAACATTTACTGAGCAAATATTTATTGAACTCATTACATGTCAATCTTGTGCTAGATGATGGGCAAGTTGAAGTAAAGGCAATACTTTGTAAGAAATTTTTGCTTGGGTGAGATATTGGAAGAAACTTTGATATTTGAGAACAAATCAATCTAAAAATAGCATAGTTTACTTGATTTAAATGTCATTAAGGAATCAAGGGTCTGAGAGAATTAAAATCCCACCTCTAGAGTACAGTACATTGACAAAATGGGATGAAATTACAAGTCAAATGCATGTGCTTTCCATCTATTTAGCCCTATATTTTTTATACTTTGTTTTGATCATGTTATACTTGCATGACAAATAATACATATAATTTTGGCATGTTTCTAAAATCTTGTCTTGCTTCTTCAATACCTGAATTCCATTTACATACATAACTATAAAGAGATATGTAGCCAACCAACTTTTTTTAATACCACAAACAACAATAAAATAAATTAACTGTCTACTGCTCCTTAGGGAGCAAAAATGATTCCCTTTCCTTAAGAAGTTTACTTAATGCTTTTCCTATTATCCTTTTCTCTTCAGAAAAAGTAAAAGGATCATAACTAACAGATGTATCTGATTTGCTATCAGAAAATTTAAAAGCAAAATGTGCAACATACAACATACACAACGATGTTCATTTTGTTCATCAGAGTTTGAGAACTCTGATTTTATTTTCTCCTCTGCCTTTTGTTTTGCAAACAGTTGTTTTAGAAAAGGTGAAAATACAGTAATTCTCTATGTTTAAATAAAGCTATATTTTTAAGACAGGAACATAAAAAGAGCCTATTTTTGTTAAATGGTTAGATTTAATTAGAAGAGGGTGATTCTAAAAAGGAAACAAACAGAAAGCTGTAGAACAGCCCAGTCCTGCTCACTGCAGCCCAATCCTGATTCAGCAAATAGGTATTTGCCAGTAGCAATGAGCATTGTGTACTACAATGACGGTGCTGCTGAACTCGATACTGTTCCCACACCTCAGTTAGTCGGGCCCAGTGCGTGGGTAAATCATGAAGTCACCGGGTACTTGAGCAAAATATTGAAAGCAATGGAGGTTATGAGGGTTTAGAGACAGGTGGAACTGGCTACCTGATCACAGCCACGCCCAACTTTTAAAATGTACCTGGCAACAAAATTCATGCCAATATGACACCTGTCTGCTTAGGAAATTCCTGACGAAACACAGAAGGGCAGGCTTGGGATCTTAATAGTGTTGTGACTGTATTTCCTTAGGAGCCTCTCTGGAAAAGGCTCAATACTCTTTTCTCACTTGTTTGCCAGTTGGAATTTGAAGGGAGCTTGATAACTGTGTTCTATGTGGATCCAGCATTACAACTGATAAGGTAAGGGCAATTATATCTCTTTGTTTGATCATTAAAGTCAGAGTATAAAGAAATCTCCTCCTACTCCATCTTCCCTTTCAAATGTAGATTACTAGGGCAATCTTGCCAGTGTATTTCAGGATCTTGAACTTGAGGGATAGAATTGTCTGGTGCCTGCTCTAAAAAGAGATAGCCAGCCCCTGCAATAACTGTCGGTACAGTTTCTGGCTAATGAAATGCAGAGAAATGAGGAAGACGGTGAGCTGTGCTTGTGTGGTAACAGGTGATTTCAGAGGAAAATGTCAAAGCAGCTCATCTCCCAAGGCCCTACATGATGATGTTTTAGTAGCCACTTTTATTCAGAGATTTAAATTTATGAAAAGAGAATCATAATGACATCTTAATTGCTCTGAAGATGTCTTTTCAAAAGAATTGTCACAGGAACAGTTCCTTCAGAGGAACAGAGAAACCAAAGGAGATGGCTTTTTGTGAAAGAGTTGAGGAAAGCCTTCTGTCCTAGAAGTTAACATTTATGGCTCTCTCTGGCAAATAATAGTCTCCGTTTCAAGTCCATTATGTTTGATGAGGATTCAAAAAGTCTTAATCGAATCTAGCAGTCATTGCTGCCTCTTTCTTTCCTAATCTCCCTGATTTTGAATTATGAGATCTTTATTTCTTAAAATAAAACATCATTTGTTAAAGACTTTTCAAAATTAAGACTAAAACCATCACAACTAATTGTTTCTTGGCATCAAATAAACAAATTTTTAAAGTTTGATAAATTGTTTGTAAGCTCTAATCAAGTGGGTGGAGTCATAAAAGAGGGGAGGGAACCCACTGAAACAATATATGTAATTTGTTTGCATTAGTATTTGAGATAATTATAAAGCAAGTGTTCAAAAGCTGTCCTTTATACCAGAAGGGGGAAAGATAGGAGAGGAAAAGCATAAGAACACCCAGCCATTGTCAGCTGCTCTCTAAAATATTGCTGGATTCACAATTGTCGAACATTAGCATTACTAAGAATGCCGGGGACAGAGTGTCACGTTGAATGTAGAATGATGACTTCATAGGAAGGCAAAGCTGAGGATATGACCAGTTTGCAGTCACAGAAAAATCAGCTTTAATTAATTTGAGTGCCAGCTCTGTGTATAATTACACAGCATGAGAGTTTGCATGCAAATGCAGAAATGCTGATTGTTCAAATACTTGCACTTGCTCATTAATACGTTGGGACTAAGCAGGGCTGGCAAGCAGACAGGGTACGGCACACACGGTGCCTGCAGGCTAATTTGTATTATACTGTAGTTAGCAAACAGATTTCAGATGTTTCTCCTTTCTTTAAATAATAAGCACAAAAATATGTATGTCATTTTCATCGGTGACATACCTTGTTTTCTTTTTGATTAAAATAAAATGTTTTGGGTTTCTGCAAAAGTGTTGAGGGTACATTAAACATTACTAGAACACTGATTTATAACCATTTGATATCAGTAACATTGATGCCAGGTCTGGGATATTTCTATTTGACATTTCATGTAATTGTCCAAACTGATCATATTTCATAATTGGTGAAACTATATTCAAACAATGTAAGTTTATGATTAAATCCCATGGATGAACAAAGGGAGAGACACAGCTGTATTGCCTACTTGTTTGTCAAATCCAGTATCTTGTAGCCAGCATTGGCTAGGTCCAGAAGCTTCAGTAGGACTGATTTCTTTGTGAAAGTACCTAATCCTAAAATGTCCTGTGGTGAGATTTTCCATTCTGACCACTGAATCTTTTCAGAGATCAGCTTCAACCAAATGCCCAACTACCTTGACAACACCCTAGGGGAAAAAGTCTGCCTAAATCACTATGCCAGGAACATCTGACAATTTATTAAGGAAATTGCATTAAAAAAAAAGGGATTTGCCCAAGTTCTCCAAATCTGGTACTACTATCAATGCTGTCAGTTTTCTTGCCAACATTTCAATGTGTTTCAGTTCTACAAATATTTATACAGCACCCATTTCTGTTAGACACTGGAAAGCAGAGGATATACCATAGTAAGCCAGATAGATACAGTCTCTGCATTGGCTATCTCTTTTCTCCCAGGAATTGTCTCAGGAAGGAACCTAACTCAGTTCCCTGGGAAATACATGCTTTTAGCAGTCATTACCTTGGGGAAAACCCACATTACAGAAACTTGAATCTATGGCCTTCCATAAATACAGTTTTCATAGTCCTTCTGGGAGCCTGACTTGCTCTCTGATATTCTTTCAACCCTATTCTTGTGTAAGATGAAGGAAGCTACCTCTGCCTTGAGGGTTGAATGGAAATTTAAAGGATATGTGAAAGAGTCAATCAGGCAAGCCCAAAAGTTTCAAAGGAATAGATTGAAGAGGAAGGCTGTCATAGCTTTCCCTGAAAGCCTATATCTGTAAGAATAGTCATTTCTCAAGGAAAAAAAGGTGAACATGCATGTAGGTGGATATAGGGCACTTTACACCATTGGGTCTAACCAAAAGTAGGCAGGCATCTACCTACGTGTTTTCACTATGACCAGCTGAGGAACACCAGCTAGACAGCATCGCCCCTTCTTTCTAAAAAATCTGCCAATGTACATGTACAAAGATGGAAGGTGACAATAAAAACACTCATACATACCACCTAAGCTTCCACTTCACTTTCAGAGTAGTCATAGCCTTCTCATGCTACATATCACAAATATGCAACAAGGAAGAAGAAAATCCAGGATGGTGAAAGAACTCAAGGGTATCTTCATGATGTACAACACAGTAATTTCAGAACAGTGGTTTTCAGAGAATAACTATGAATTGCAAGTACCCTGAGCTCAAACAACTTTTCCATATAGCTATGTCATGGTCAGACACACATGATTAGGAAACAAAAGAAAAAGAAAAAGAAAAAGAAATTTCCAAAATATGTATGAATTAAGAAAATAACATCTTGCTGGAATCAAAATATTAAAAAATATTTGCTATGTGGATTATTGGTATCTTTACCAAGGAGAGTTAAAAAACATCATAGGGGTTTTTGCCTATAAGAAATGAATTCTAATGGGGTTATAGTAATATATGAAAGGAACCATATTCACAGATTATGCAAGTAATTTAATAAAGCTATTAAGGGATAGGAAAGAAAGATAATATATTTGTAAAGAAGAAAGAAGAGAATTTATTCTGGAGCTAGAAAATTTTCAGGAAACCTGAGAAAACTCTAGCTACAGAGATGAAGAAAGCATGTAACCCAGTGTAGAAGCACAACACACTGGGGTAGTTCAGGATGGTCAATCGCCCTGATTAATACAGCGTGAGAACCACAGAAAGAATGAAAGCAGCCAGTGAGTCAGCAATGATTAGGTCAACAAGAACTGTTTCCTGAGATTTGTGGGCTGCAATATGTATTCCACAGAAGACATATTTCAAGGACATGAGAAGAATGAAGGGGAGAATAATTTAAGATAGCAAATGTGAGGAATCTGTACCCAGAAAGTGAAGCGGAAGAAGCAAGCAAGGAAAGTTTTAGGCAAGTGGAGATTTGACGATGTTTGTAGAAGGGAAGAAATTAGTGGAGCAGGGGCAATTCGAGTTGTTAGGGGAAATATGTCATTAATGGAACAGGAGTTGGGGAGAATCCAGGTAGTTATATGCCAGCTAGAGAGTTTTGTTTTCTGTTGTTGTTGTTGTTATCTTATTCCAAGAGAGAAGGACAGGAAAAGAGGATGGTGTCAGGAAATCTGAGGTGGAGGCGAGGAAAGTTATGAGAGTATGTGCTAGATGCCTTTGGTCCGGTGTGGACATTGGTGAGATCATCTCCTGGGAAAGTAAGTATAGGAAAGGGTGGAAATGACATAGAGATAAAAACAACTTCATTCTCGTGCTGAAGAAAAGGGAGAGCAAAATAATTTAAAACAATTTACAATGAAAATGGGTAAAAGAAAATGTAAGGAGAATGAAGAAATGGAAACTGGTTATTGTAAAGTTTCACTTAAACATTAACTTGTGCCAAGGTTAAATGAGTAATGAGTCTGGACTTGGGATTACCTAACAGTCTCTAAGTTTACATTTTCCAATATCAGCACACAAAAAGTAATGGGTTTTTTGTTTGATGTTTGTTTGTTTGTTTTATTTTTAGTTTAGTGCTCTTGTATTCTACATTAAGGAAGGAAGTGTGGGGCAGATATCTGCATATGAAATACAGGAGGCCAGTAAGCCACAAAAGAGCTTAGTCTTTAAGGAAAAACCCATCATCTCTCTGGAGCTACCCCTTCCCCTGCTTATCTTTGGTCTTGCTGGTAACAGTAAATTTATTTATTTAACTATGTGAGACAAGCCTGTATGGGGATGCTTAGGCCTCCCTTCATCATCATACTTCCCCTCTTACACAACCCAGATTCCTGTTGGCTCATACCACCTAGGTGAAACACCAAATTCAGGGCAGCTATCTCCTAAAAGGCAGTTAAATCTAATACCTATGCATTGCTTGGCAAAAAAGGAAGGCCCCAAAGGTCTGATTGTCTGCTTAATGGGTCTGGAATTACCATTAACATTTAGGATAGGTGCATTCTTAGGCTTAACTGGCTAGTCTGGTTTTCCTGCCTCAAGACAGAGCATAGCATATCAGTCCCTAAGTGGCTGCCAGTGGACACAGGGCATCCGCTGGGAGTGGCGGGCCTGGGTATGGTCTAACAGGGGCACTGAGCATTGAGATTCCTGGAGAGATTGGTGATAGTGGTATGTGGATGTCTGGGCCCTCAAGGACCAGATAGTAATCAGTAGGAAAAGGAACAAGACAAATATGGTCTCAGAATACATCCAGCCTGCCATTTGCTGCTGCTTCCAATTTCCTACTTCTTTGGTCCTCTTTCTCTGCTTTCCTCTTCCCCACCTTTCCCAGATCCCAAGTCTAAGGGTCCTGTTGACCAGGTAAAAGAGTTTGTAACATATAGGAAATAGAGAATGTTGAAGATTTTTAAACAAAGGAATGAAACTCACCTTAATTCAAAACCAAGGATTTCTTGAGGAGCTACTTTATATCAGGCACTGGAGTGTATGTGGGGGATTTGAAGATAAACATGTTAGGCCTTTTACTTAAGGAATTCATCATCTAATGGAAAGACAAAACTGTTAAACTCAAATGCTGGATGACATAGAGGCACTGAAGAGAGGAAAAGAGGATGATGACAGCAAAAGACACTTCTGCAGAAAAAGAAAAATACTAGCAAAAGAAATGTCTGAAGCAAATGCATGTATATATGGGAATGCACATAAATATGAACAAAACCGTGTTTTTTTTTTTAGTTTTATTTATTTATTTATTTTTTGAGACGGAGTCCCGCTCTGTCGCCTAGGCTGGAGTGCAGTGGCGCCATCTCAGCTCACTGCAACCTCCGCCTCTCAGGTTCAAGCAATTCTCTGCCTCAGCCTCCCGAGTAGCTGGGATTACAGGCACCCGCCACCACACCCAGCTAATTTTTGTATTTTTAGTATTGGCCAGGCTGGTCTTGAACTCCTGACCTTGTGATCCACCCGCCTCAGCCTCCCAAGGTGCTGGGATTACAGGCGTGAGCCACCACGCGCAACCCTGTGTATTATTTTTCTCACTGCAATGTATAAGGTTATTTGGATGCAGAAAAGCCTACAGGTGTGCATCACCATGCCAGACTAATTTTTGTGTTTTTAGTGGAGACAGGGTTTCACCACATTGGCCAGGCTGGTCTCAAACCCCTGACCTCAGGTGATCTGCCCACCTCTGCTTCCCAAAGTGCTGAGATTACAGGCATGAGCCACCGTGTCAGGCTAGGAGCAGCTCTTAAATGGCTAAATTCCTGTAGCCAGGTCAGCCTGTGAAAGAACAGCAGGAAGTCAGCCTATAGAAAAGAGGTGATGGGCTGGGCGTCATGGCTCACACCTATAATCCCAGCACTTTGGGAGGCTGAGATGGGAGGATCACTTGAGGCCAGGAGTTTGAGACCGGCCTAGGCAACAGCAAGATTCCATCTCTATAAAAAATTTAAAAGGTTATATAAGCATGGTGGTAGTCTCAGATATTCAGGAGGCTGAAGCAGGAGGATCGCTTGAGCCCAGGAGTTTGCGATTTCAGTGAGCTGTGATCATGTGAGCTATATGCACACCAGCCTAAGAGACAGAGCAAGACCCTGTCTCTAAAAATAAAAATTTTAGGGCTGGGCATGGTGGCTCACGCCTGTAATCCCAGCACTTTGGGAGGCTGAGGTGGGCAGATCACGAGGTCAAGAGATCGAGACCATCCTGGCCAACGTAGTCTCTACTAAAAATACAAAAATTAGCTGGGTGTAGTGGTGCACGCCTGTAGTCCCAGCTACTTGGGAGGCTGAGGCAGGAGAATCACTTGAACCAGGGAGGTGGAGATTGCAGTGAGCGGAGATAACGTCACTGCACTCCAGCCTAGAGACAGTAGAAGACTCCGTCTCAAAAATAAAAATAAAAATAAATAAAAATTAAAAAATTTTTAAAATGTTTTTTAAAAGGGATGGAAAAGAGGATATAAATGGTGGAGATACCTTAGAGGAGAAATTGACAGAGTTTTGCATATTATTGCAGAGAGAGACAGGAAAGCTGTCATACTTGACTTTAAGGTTTCAAACCTTGGTGATGACATTTTTGAAAAAATAGGAAACACAGGAGGAGATGTAAGTGTGAGAGGGAAGATAACGAATCCAATTTGGACATAATGAGTGTTTTAGGTGCCAGAGCTTGTCTTTCCAGAGAAGAGCAGAGTGCAGGTAGAAACCTGTATTTAGCACTGAGGAGACTCAGGGCTAACAGCAGAGCTGTGGGCATCCTCTGCAGACAAGACCCAAAGGATAGGTGAGATTGTCAACGAAAGAGAGAACAGGTGAGAAAAGGGCTACGGAACAAACTTTTAGATCACATACACATAGAATGCAAAGAGGAAAGAGACAGAAGTTGCAGTCACACAGTTAAAAAGAAAACTGAGAATGTCCCAAGAAAGGAAGAAAGGGTGGAGAGTTTCTGGAAGCAAGGCCTGATCAGGTAACAAGGAGGAGACACAGACAAGGAAGATGGAATATGAGAATATTAGATGTCACAATGACTTAGTCATGGATGACTTTCAGGAGAGAAATTTCATGAAGAGATTTCTCTTTATAGGAAGAGAAGTCATAAGCTGGGTGATAAGGACGTACCAAATGGTTCTAATGTATTTTAATATTGAAACAAAAGCAAAGCATTAAGCTTTCCAGGGGTTTAGCCCTAAATTGGAGGAACAGAAGATAAGAAGTAGGGACTACCTCAAAGGGTAAGGGAAGTAGTACCAATTTAACTTGGTCTGCTGCACCATTTTACCCAACCAGAGGCCTGTTGTAATCCTGGTTTCTCTCAAGCTGTTACTTCCCATCCTCAAGTGAAGGTGGGTGGTGGTTAATGGGGAAAGACTTGATGACTAAGGTTAATTATTAGAAAAATAAATACAGTGTACAATTATCTGGGGGGAAAAAAGGATGACTAAGGCCATAAATCCACAATTAGGCTCTTCCTACAATTCATGCTTAGGAATTAAAGGAATTTTCCCCTAAGAATGTCATCTCCACTCCACCCACTGTTCATGGTCTATTTTATCTTTCTGAATACAGTCTATCCTCATAGGAGAATGTACAAATTTCTTGTTTAGTATGGCCTGCCCATAGGAAAAGACCTTGATGATAATCCTTTCAGTGAAAGTATGTTCCTTGGCTCCTGGTAATTTTTAAAGGCTATAGAATTCTCACAATAGCTTTGCTATCTATGTACCTAATTCAGTGGTCAGTCTCCTGACCTTATTATACTCAGTTTAAAAACCATGATAATCTGGACAATCCTAAATGAATGTGCATCTTTCCTTGGCTTTTGCTTGAATGTATGTCGTTGTTGTTGTTGTTGCATCCCCATGTTGGATGCTCAGTGCTCAGGTCTACCCCAAGCAATCTGATAACAAATAGCACCATATTACCTGTGAGTAGAATATTATTTTTGCCCTATTCAAATACTTTTTTTATTAGCCACCCACAAACCCTCTTCAACTACATACAGATACCTGTTTAACTGTGCAGCTGAGGTGTGGTATCTAACTTGCTGGAAGAGAATATAATTATGTTTTTACCTAATAGGTAATCTCTGTGTTATCCAAGAGTTATGTATGGGGAATATGAATTATCCATGTGCCACATGAACAAAGCATTCAATTGCACTTAGCTTGTGTTCTTCTTTTCAAATATAAGTAGCTATTTTAAATGCCTACGCTTGTTCTCTATTTCTTTTTAGTTGTAAGAATATCTCTGCCACTTACATAATTTTTGCAAACTTTTAATTTTTGTGTATATGTTTGTGTACATATACACAAACACACACACACATACACACACGCTCTGAAGCACTCAAGGAGGCACCTTCATAAACTTGCCCTGCATGGTTGCTGGTTTATCCATCAAAGAAATCATTACCAAGAGAATGCCTTGCTTTATATGCTTACTAAATTTTTTAAAAATGCTTTTCATTATATTTATGCAAACATAACTTGGCTAGCTCATAATTTACCAAATGCAAGCATTTGTCAGGGTTATTTCCAATCACTCAGAAAAATGTGCCTTTGTATATTTTGATTATTTAAAGCAATATTGTTTCCATTATGCGTATCTGTTGCCAGAACAGCATGACTGTCTTGACTGAATGAGGAAGTGGGAATGCTCTTAATTTTCATACATGCATCTGCAGAAGTACTTTTGATTGTTTAGCCAATGCACAGATAATGATGTAGGCATAAATGTTTTTGCACACATTTATTTTCCTTGGCACTTCAGAAGAGAAGGGTAATGCAAAGGGTAATTACATATACTATTTTTTGCATTAAAATTTACATACATCTATAGATATATATAGTCTAAATTGTAAGCTGAGGAAATGTTTAATATTTTGAAGCATAAACATTAGGATGGACTCCTTCTATAGAAATCTCTGTTATGTGATCACATTTTATTTATATACTTCAGCTAAACAGTTTTCTTTCTTTATGTTTTGCTTTGGGCTTGTATAAGCTTTCTACCAAACTCTAAAGTTCTTAGCGATCAAATAGTGCCATTCAAACTTGCTTACCTTGCCTTGAAACACATCAACTTACTTGCTCATTAGATGGGTCCATTATTTTCCAAGGGGACAGGAAAGGAAAACAGACAAGGTATTAGAGACCACTCTTCTGAATATGGTCTCACCATAATTATAGAATCAAACATTTTCTTTCTGGGTTACTATATTTTATTGAATCTAAGATGCTATCAATGGTAAGATGTACCCTTACTTTATATTCTAAAAAGAAAAACTAAAACTCTGCCAATGAAACTATGATATACTATTGATTGAACAAGTTATCCTCATTTCAGTGAAGTCATTAGGGTAATATAAAAGTAATTGTGGTATTTGCCATTAAAAGTACTGCAAAAGCAGCAATTACATTTGCACCAACCTAATGGGAGACAAGATCCATTTTACAATGGATAAAATAGGCTTTATGGAATAATTTAGAGAGCTTTAGCTCTTGGGTATAGTATGTTAACTATATCAGCCAACTCAATGGTGCTCCTTTCCTGCAAGAGACTATCTCCTCTATTCAGTGAGATTTAAAAAATGTACTATGGATTCCAAATTGATTCTGCTGTTTCCCATGTACAGAGTTATCAAGAAGATATTTTATCTTTTAAGAGAGATGACTTTGGCTTGAAGGAAGCAGAATAGTATAAAAAGTAAACACAAAAAACAAAACAAAACAAAAAACCTTAGTGTTTGGAGTTTTGTTTTGTTTTTTTTTTTTAATTTAAACTTTATTCTTGTTTCTGTGAGTCCTTAGGCTATGGGTTGATTTGGCTGACACATGATTTCCCTACTCACTGTCTCCTCAGTTCCCAGTTTTTCTGCCCATCAGTCTGTCTTCTGCATACCATTAAGAGGCATTTGAAATTTTGAGGGGGATTAAATATGCCTTAAAATATCATTATAAAACAATATTAAAAAATGGTCAACCAAGCTTTAAAAAAATTTTCAAAACATGTTAAAAACTATCCTATTCCTAACAAATTATTGTAAAATGTATACATTGATAATGAAAGAAGTAAAGTCAATTGTTTGGCTATCAGAGAAGGGACTTACAGAGAAATAACTGGTTCCCGACCCCCTCACCACTTCAACTTGATTTGATTAGTTGATTAATTATGGCTGAACAACTAATCACCTGTGGCCTGTCTCCTTATCTGTTTTGGAGATAGGCATTATGAGGCAAGAAACAAAGCTAGGGGGAAATATTAAATTGCAATTTAATTGTTCATCACATATTGCATATCAAGATATTTTCTAACGTGTCAGATTCTTCTGGCATTATAGGCAATATTCACTTACTCATCACTCATCCATCTGTTAAATAAACCCATATGAAGCACCTCACGAGTCTCAGGTACTCTGGATAGAAGGATGAACAGTGCTGCTTCCTATAGCAGTGGTTCTCAAACTTTTTGAGCTAAGAACCCATTTCTACTCTCAAAAATTATTGAGGATTCCAATAACTCTTGTCAGTCGCGGTGGCTCATGCCTATAATCCCAGCACTTTGGGAGGCGGGCAGATCACTTGAGGCCAGGAGTTTGAGATCAGCCTGGCCAACATGGCGAAACCTCATTGCTACTAAAAATAGAAAAAATTTGCCAGGTGTAGTGGCGCACACCTGTAGTCCCAGCTACTCAGGAGGTTGGGCTATGAGAATCACTAGAATCTGGAAGCTGGAGGTTGTAGTGAGCTGAGATCATGCCACTGCACTCCAGCCTGGGTGACAGAGAGACACTACTCAAAAAATTAAAAAAAAAAAAATCAAGAACTTTTATTTTTTGTGAGTTACATCTCTCAATATTTACCACATTAGAAATTAAAATGAGAAATTTTAAAATATTTAATTGTTAACTCAATATTTATGAAGAAAATCAGCCTTGCACAGATACTACATGCAAAAAAGGAAGAATATTTTAATAGCCTTCTCAGATAAATGTGCTATTCTTCTTTGATACTGAATAAAACTTTGACAAATAGTTTATTAAAGGTTAGTTGCGAGGTGGAATCTGAAACCATATCAATGAACATTTAAAAATCTGCTGCATTAAAACACATTGGTTAATCTTACATTTTGAATAGATATTTAACCAATATACTACATGCATGATTTTGCAACATCATGCATTGGTCATTTGGAAAGTATTGTTTCACTGAGTTATGTAGATTTCTCATATGTCAGCATATTTCATAAAACATTTTAAAGGAATCACCACTGTTAATATCAACACAAAGCTTATCAGAAAAGTCTTTACATATTAGGAAGCTGTAAAGTTCACAGTTACAGGTACAAATTGTTCTTCAGGTTACAATTCTTGTCTGCACGTTTGGATTTTATCATTGGCAATAAGTACTATTGATTATTTTCCTTGAAGTGATTTGGCTTGCTTTCATTCATTGTTTAAAAAATATCTGCACAACACCTAAATCTGAATAACCATCGTTAGTCTGTCAGTTGCTTTTTAAAGTAAAAATGGTATTTCATGAAGAGAGCAGCTATGTCAGGTTATAACTCAAACATTTATCGCATAAGTGCTTTTCCTCAAGACAGTCAGACTTTGGTAGTCAGTGAAAGTGCTTTTTGCATGCATCCATTTTGTCATATAGAATATTAAAGATGTATATTCAGAGATTTAGATTTCATAAAATTAACAATGATTTCATTGTTTTTAAAAAGACATCCTTAATTAAAATTGGTATTTTTGTTTGTTGTTTGTTTTGTATTGTTTTTGTTTTTGTTTTATTGCAAGTGTGAGGTGGCTATATGACTATAGTGCTACATATGGTTTGGTGCCACAGTTTTAATTTATGCTAAGATGTTAGCAGTTTTTTTCTATCATCATTGCAAATGTCAACAGAGTGAAAAAGGCAAATAATGTCTTAGTATGATATTGAAAATAGATTTGACTTTATAAATCCCCCTGAAAGTGTCCAGGGACCCCAGAGGATCTGCTGACTTCACTTTGGGAACCTACTCTAGAGATTCAAAGGTTAAGGGAGAAGATAGATTAATGAACATGAATTTTCAGTGATTTGTAATAAGTACAGTGATAGAGGAAAGCAAAAAAATATTTTCAGAGCACTTTCTAAAGGAGAATACATATGAGTGTGATACTGAAGAACACCCAAGTGTCAGCCAAGTAAAGAAGGAAGTCTTTGGCTAATCGAATCCTGTGCCTGGGAATATGATTTCTGTTTTCATTTTACCAATGCTTTCTAAAGTCTAAAGACATCTCAACCATATGGTTTCTATATGGCAATTGGATACAAAAAAAGAGTATGCCCAATCAAGTAAAGCCATTAATAAACAATTACCATTCAAGGTTGAGTTGCTATGGGAATTTGGAAGGAAGGACCTGGAGAGCTGCATGAGATTCCATGTTGTATTGCATAGACATTTTTATGTGGTAAGCCAGATGTCATCTTTCAAGTACTTTTGGGCTCTGTGTCCCAAAAGAAATGAATTCAAATCGGTCTTCATCAATGTGACCTGACAAGATGTCATTGAACTATTTTAACTAACACTGAAAAAAGGTGAAATTACTGACATGGATTGAATTCCTAACATATGACTTGGTGACCTTACAGATATGATTATATTTAATTATCAAATAATTCAATAGGTATCACAATATCCCTATATTTAAGACCAAGAGACTGAGGATCAGAGACATTAAGTAATACGCCAAAGGTTACAAAAGCACATAGTATATAGAACTGGCCTCTAAGCCAGCTGTGTCTAACTGCGAAATCACTGTTCTTTCTCAAACTGGGATATATATAACTGGGAACAGGCAGAGTTGTATCAAGTGTAAGATAAGCCCCAGAAAACACACTGCTTATCATGCTGGAGCACCAATTTACCTGGATAGTGGCTTTTTTTTTTTTTTTTTTTTTTTTGAGACAGAGTTTCGCTCTGCTGCCCAGGCTGGAGTGCAGTGGCATGATCTCAGCTCACTGCAGCCTCTGCCTCCCGGGTTCAAGTGATTCTCCTGCCTCAGCCTCCTGTGTAGCTGGACTACAGGGATGCACCACCACTCCGGCTAATTTTTTGTATTTTTAGTAGAGATGGCGTTTCACCATGTTGGCCAGGCTGGTCTCAAACTCCTGACCTCAGGTGATCCACCCACCTTGGCCTCCCAAAGTGCTGGGATTACAGGCATGAGCCACCATGCCCAGCCTGATAGTGGATTCTTATAATTTTTTTTTAAATTAAAAAAACCCAGATATATAATGAAATGGA
The DNA here is from genome assembly GCF_043159975.1 of Macaca nemestrina. NCBI lineage: Eukaryota > Metazoa > Chordata > Mammalia > Primates > Cercopithecidae > Macaca > Macaca nemestrina. Next base: position 151,849,657 of record NC_092125.1, on the reverse strand, counting down.
ATGAAAATTATTTGAAGATGGAGACTTCCAAGGCATTCCATCTTGAGAGGGAAGGACCTAGGATCTTCCTAGAGCATCCAAGAGTCAGAGTTCATAGTCCTCTACATTGATGGAACTTTTGAGACACATCCTGAGACATGCATTTTTATGTCAGACAAACCAATGTGTTTTGCCCAGTAACTAGACCAAATGCTGTTCAGTTAGTGTGCAAAGCAGTCTAAAAGTGCTCCTATTTCCTGATTGTTGTGGGTATAACACACATTTCTAAGCATGTTTCACAGATGTGACATCAGCATGTACCAGAAGAGGTAAGGTTAGAAGGGAAGAAACAATTAACTCTAATATTTACAAACAGCCACTAATGGTCAATGATAGTGATGATGATGAGAATGAGTATGATGAAAATGATATTTTCTGAGTATCTACCATGTGCTGAGCACTATGCATAAATTCATCATCTTAAGTAAACTGCACAACGATCTTGTAAGTTGATCTTATTGTCCCCATTTGTGTATGTACCCAGACATAATACTATGCATTTGTGTTATCTCAACAAGTCTGTGAGCTATTATTATCCATATGCTGCTGACAAAAAATTGGTCTCAGAGTGGATAAGTAATCGCCCAAGTTTATACAGTAAGTAAATGATGGAAATACGCAAAGACTCGGAGGTGCCTGTCTCAAAAGCCCTAGATCATTCCATGCCATGCTGCCTTGATATTAGGTAGAGATACTGTATTAGTCTGTTCTCACGCTGCTAATAAAGACATACCAGAGACTGGGTAATTTATAAAGAAAAAGAAGTTTAATGGTCTCACAGTTCCACATGGCTGGGGAGGCCTCACAATCACATGGCGGAAAGTGGAGGAGGAGAAAAAGCATGTCTTACAGGGCAGCAGGCAAGAAGGCGTGTGCAGGGAAACTGCCCTTTATAAAACCATCAGATCTCATGAGTCTTATTCACTATCACAAGAACAGCATGGGAAAATCCTCTTCCAATGATTCCATTACCTCCCACCAGGACCCTCTCACGACACGTGGGGATTATGGGAGCCACAATTCAAGGGATGAGATTTGGGTGGAAACACAGCCAAACCATATCAGATACCTATATAATTTATCATTTAAATTTGGATACTTTTGAAAGTAAAAGTAGATACTACTAATAATTGTGCCAGAGCAAGAGACATAAATTAAGATTGCCTCAGAAAATAAGGAATAGTTACCTCACTATTAGGCAAAGATAGAGGCTGAGTGGTATCAAACTTCTTAAAAATATATGCATCAAGATATTTCTTTATTTTAAAATATTGACTAATCATTTCACCTCAAGCAACCTTTTATCGTATGGGGCAGAGCAGGGAGAAAGCACATATGTATGCTTAATACTCAAGAAATAATTTTTACCTAGCAATTTATAGAGTAAAAAACATGCATCATTTTGATACATTTTTATACACAATATAATAGAAGTCAGGTACAAAACTCTAAAGGGATAAAGAAGATTTAGAAAATCCTAATTCAGTTTTAGAAATTAATGAATGTGGCACTTACTATATGCTGAAATATTATAACTTACTGACGGAGGGGAGAGAATTTTGAGAAGTGTGCTACATACTTCAATATTTCCTATTTCAGAAATAATCCTGTAACAATAACTTGAGACAGTTTTATGTAATTGTGGCAAGTAGTCACTCCACCTTGATTCAAGTACAGGTTTGGGCACTTTTTTTTCTTTTGTAGTTGCTTCTACTCAATGTATCATAGGTGTAAGTCCTTAATTTCTCTCCAGTAAAAGAAGAATAGCTTATAATTTCTTTTGTTTCTTTTTCTTTGATGCAAGAGTTCTCTCCTCCCAGTTTTTAACCTGCTTTGTTCAGACATTTTTTCTGCTCTTTTTTTTTCTTTTTTACTCCTCAGTAGATTTACATAAAGTTAAGTGACTTAAGCTGTTTGTGACATTATTTTTGGATTTTACTGCTTCTTGCTTTGGCTGCTCCTGATCATATCCAGATTTATTTTCTAGAGGAAGCTAATTTAGTAAAAAAAAAAATTTTTTTTTTTGGTAAAATAAGTACTATAAGCTTTCAACCAAACAGGGCACTCAAATGTACAGAAGAAAAAGCCACATTTATTCACAAACAGATGGGTTTTTCTTTTTTCCTTTTTTTAATTCTAAAGAGACATATATATATTCTTGAGTAATACAATATGTACTAGCTTTGAACAAACATTTTATGCAGACATTAGGTCTACACAGGAGAAAAAGCACCAGCTCAAGTAATATAATTTACCACCGTGAGATTTTTCTGTTAGTGTGTATATGCATCTTGTAAATTCTTGTGCTTCAAGTTGCCTTTCAACCTTTTCAAATCATCCCTATGAATCTTTTCAGTTGGCTGGATATAAGAAAAGGAGACTTTTCTCATGAATGAATATGAGAGTTATTATGTTAAGCATGGAGTAAGAGTGTGCTGAGCACTTAATGCGACATGACATGCCTGGTACTCCCCACAAGCTTACCTTCAAAAGGATGAGACAGAGACAAATATAGCTCTGCATACATGTCAAATGGCCAAGTGCTGAGGGGGAAATATCTCTTATCCCCCTGCTTTTTTTCCATTGTCTCTTCATGAGACCAAGGTCACAAAACCTAATGAGGAACAGAAGTCAAAGGAAGTCGAGTTCTTAGGTCCCCTGTACAGTACCTGGATTATAATTAATAGCTGAGGTTTTGAGGCCAACCAGATCAAGAAAGGCAAGATGTTCTGTTCCCACAGGCACCTTTAAGCTTAGCAATGCTAAAGTTAGGGATAGTTTGCCTCTTCAAAGCCCCACAGCATCGTAATTGCTCAAGGTACTGAAATATATGATATCATTTCATATGAAAATGGGGCAAGGGCAGAGAGAAGAAAGACTCAAGTGATAGAAAGAGAAGAAAGAGAAGCATTTTACTATTATATTTTTATACTAATGACCTTCACTTGGTCTCTAACACAGTCTGTCAGATCTTAAAAGTTTATTTCTAGCCTTAAAGAAAGTAGCTTGAACAGTTCATATTTCTGGATATGGCAGGCAGTGTGGTAAAGGAAAAAGCAAAGTCCCTGCAGGCAGAGAGATGTGTGCTTGATCAGTTCTGCTATAGACTTTGCATGACCTTAAGCAGCTTTCTTAGATTATTCGAGCTCTATTTTGTTATCTGTAAAATGGTGACAATAATACTTATTTCCCGGTGTTATTCTGAGTACTGAATGAGTTCTTATACCCAAAGCATTTAGTACAGGGCCTGCACGAGTTTGTGTTCATTCACTGGGTATTGCTATTGTCATTAAAAATTTAATTTTATTCTCAGAAATTACATTTTATTACTGTCATAACCTTATAGACCAATAACAAACAGGGTAATCTGTACCTTCTCCTCCCTGTGTGGCTGGCACTTTCAGAGAAAAATCTCTTAAAAGGAAATTAAAGCAGTGCAACTACCTGTGATTTGTCAGGGTCATATAAAAGAGCTATACACCACCACCACCATCAACAACAAAATCAGTATCTAAGAACTGGATTAATCCAGGTTTAAAACCATCAAAAGAAGCATAAAAGGGTAAAACCACAAAAATCATTACATATTCTGAAAAGTATGTACAGAAGGTAAATTACATTTTGTGTGTGTGTGTGTGTGTGTGTGTGTGTGTGTTTTGCGGTAATAAGGAGGATTAAAGTAATATTTAAAGTGGTTAAGAAATCTGGACATGGGCTCAAATGCAACTCCACTATACAGCATTTGATCTTCAAAATAATAAAGTGTTATTTAGTTTTTGATCCTCAGTCTTCTCATCAAAAAATGGGAATAATAACAGACTTACTTCATAGGATTGTCATGAGGCTTACATGGGATACTGCATGTAAAGCAATCACTAAAATCCTGCTTTAAGGATGAAATCTTGTTATTAGCATACATGAGCCTTTTGCCTCTATTTAGCATGGGTTGGTCATGTTGTCTCCATTTTCTCTTCTGGCTGTTTCTCTAAATTATCAGGACTTCCCAAAGCCAATGCTTGGGAATGTCTGCTTCTGGAACATTTTAATGCACTTGAGAACTCCCTGAGAAAGAAGCATTCTAGAGTGTAAAAGTCATGAGCCAGTTATATATGATTCTTTGGTTAAGTCCACAGGAACCCAGTCTGGGCTTCTCTCCTTTGGAAAGAGGTACAGCATGGCTCCCAAAAGGCCAACTACAAGTCAAAGGTCATGCATGATGTTTTGACTTTTCACCATCAAAATTCATCTATCAGTGAGGCACAGTTCATATGACTAATCTTGTTTGATTTGGCAATGAAGTGAAATGTCAATAGGCTTCCTATTTTGACTGAAATTATTAAATATACCAAAGGGAATATTACATGTGTGTTAGTCATCCCAGAATAAAGATGAGCATACATCCCTGAAAACTTCAACTCCGCTAATGGGATAAAGGATCACCAGAATATTTTATATTTCAAATGCATACTTTGTTCACATTCTTGCTTCACTTGGAGAATTGTGTCACTGTTGCCAAAGTCTTGGGTTTCCTTTACTCCATGCCTGGATTCTCCATTGACACTAATGGGAATTTCACCTTCTAGCACAAGACAATATATGGAACTAAAATGACAATAGCAGAAGGAAAATAATACATTTTGTACATTATGCTACAGAATATTTTTTTGACTGTTTCTGTTATAGTCATTGACTATTGCTAAGAAAGAGCCATTTGGAAACCCAAAAACATATTGTCTCTGAGGCTAGTCTTTTGAAAACATACTTTTACCCTTACATGTCATCACAAATTACATAAAAGAATAATTATAGATCAATCTACATAGTTTTAATTTTGTGGTTGGTTAATTATAAAAGCATACCTCTCTGGCACTGCCATTAGTCTATAAGGTACGTGTGTCTTGCTCTGTGGCAAGGTCAGAGTGCAGTGGTGTGATCTCGGCTCACTCCAACCTCCGCCTCCTGGGTTCAAGTGATTCTCCTGCCTCAGCCTCCCGAGTAGCTGGGACTACAGGCATACGCCACCATGCCCAGCTAATTTTTGTATTTGCAGTAGAGACGGAGTTTCACCATGTTGGCCAGGATGGTCTCGATCTCTTGACCTCATGATCTGCCTGCCTTGGGCTCCCAAAGTACTGGGATTACAGGCGTGAGTCACCACATTTTGGGAGAAAAGATTGTCCATATTTTCTTAAGGAAACATAATGCAAAATCTGCCATTTACTGAAATTAAAAGTATGATGAAATTTTTGTAGTTCATGTTCACACATTAGCAATAACCTGTAGAGCTATGAGTTGATAGAATGTAGCATTAAAAAAAAAAAAAAATCCTCTGTGAAAGAAGAACAGATACAAACCCCATTTATATGAGTGACCAAATGTCAAAAATGTAGTAAAGTAGTTTGTGGACTGTCCTGTTCATTATTTTGCTGACTTGGAAACCTTAAAGTGTTTTGTATCCTTTTCATTATCTATAAAATTATGAATTGTAATGGAATTTACACAAAAATCCTCCTGGAGAGTGGAGACTTTACTGCATAGTCAGCTTTGCCTTATAATCCAATCTTCCCCAATGCAGTTGGTATGGCAGTTGCCAAACTCAAACAGCAGGATCTCTTTTGTAAAGAAAAGTATGAATTTGAGCTACAAAATGAGCAGAATATTTTTCTATTACTCTGGATGTTTCCTCTTGCTGAGTTTACATGAGAAGTCTAGCAGGAGATGTTATTAAACAGCCTCAGAAATTAGCCCCAAAACAATTATCTTGGTTTAGCTATGGAAAAAGACACCAGAGGCTTAATGAAAAGAGCATTTGAATTTTTGTGATTGAATATCTGTTGGACACCTCTGTAGTTATTAGCCCTTATGGATAGGATTTCAGATTTTTAAAAATTATTTTTAATTGAATTGGTTTTGGAAAACTGGAGATTAAAAACAGTTTTCAAGCCTGTGTTAAGAGATCCCAAAGCAAACTGAGAAATAATGGATTCTTTAAAAGTTTGGTTTAAACCTTGCCCCCTGGCAAGGAATATACCCTTTTCAACATAAATTAGAGTTTTCATATTACAATAGATTTATAGAACTAAGTAAGAAAGAATATCTCTAGTCATATAGGCCACCATACATTCCTTACAATCATTACCTTCCAACATCCATGGCTTTCTTTGTGTTTAGTAGTAAATTTGCTATGAATTAAAGCTTCCTACAGATTCCTTAAGACAATATTCCAAAAGTTACTATATTTTTCAGTTTTTTATCTTTCTCTACACATAGCCAGAACATCAGGTTTCCCAATCCTGCTTCTTTCTCTGCGTTCTTTTACCATCCCAAGTAATTTCTCTATCTTTATAGTATTTGCTATTTTAAAATATTTGTTGGCTGTTATCATGTCAAATCTTAAGTTACTTAGCCAGTTGCTTTAATCTTTCCTCCCAAGCCCCTCTCCCAACCTCACCTCCCCAGTCACTTCATCATTTTTTTTTTCCTTTTCTCTTTACTCTCTCCAATCTTCCACATATTTCTGGAATTGAGTTTATCTAAACCGAATGCACTTTTCCAGGTGCATCATATATCATCCCCTAGGTCTGGGATATGATGGTTCTTTGTATACAGCCCAATGCTAGTGGAGTTTGTCTTTTTTTCTGATCACTGTCAGCATGTTGACTCAAGAGTGTTTTTTGAACATCTCCCGCTGATTCCTGAGGGAGCCTTTCTGCAAGTGGGCTATCCTCTACCTGGTAGTCTATTTTTAAAATGTGATATGGGAGAAAACATGATTTTGTGGACTGTGTTAGAAAACATGTCCAGGTACCACATTCCACCCCCTGCCATTTTTAGAAACAAATCTATTTTCTTGGCATTCATTTTTGTTTAACTATATTTTATTATGAAAATGTAATGGTAGCATATGCAGACAAATTGCTGCTGAGGTTGCCAGAGTGAAAACAGAGATTTTTCTAGCCATATTACAGACGTTTTTTAAAAAGTAGTTGAAAAGTCCAGCACTGAAATTAAAAGCATTCTTTTTTTTTTTTTTTTTTTTTGAGATGGAATCTTGCTCTGTCACCCAGACTGAAGTGCAGTGGTGTGATCTTAGTTCACAGTAAGCTCTGCCTCCAGGGTTCAAGCGATTCTCCAGCCTCAGCCTCCCGAGTAGCTGGGATTACAGGCCACCACGCCTGGCTAATATTTGTATTTTTAGTAGAGACGTGGTTTTACCATGTTGCTCAGATTGGTCTCAAACTCCTGAGCTCAAAGTGATCCGCCTGCCTCGGCCTCCCAAAGTGCTCAGATTATAGGCATAAACCACTGCGCCCAGCCAAAGCATTCTTTATTTAATGTTAACAAGTGAGGTCTTTATATTTTCTTCACCTATTCACTTTTTTAAACTGCTTCTTCTGACCATCAAACTAGTTCACAGTAGGTACAAAACTGAGAGTGAGAAGCAAGAGAAAAGAAATATAAAATTAAATATGAAACTACAAAATTTTAGTAATACAAATTTCAGTTATACAGTTTTTTTCTATATCATCATAAGGAAGTACTACTCAATATAAAAAGGCTATTGCAGCTATTAGATGGAAGTAGGCTACACCGAAATCAACCACAAGTCACTTGAAGCAGTGTAAGAAAAGATTATGTAACACCTATATATCAATAAAGCAAAACTGGATAACTTGTGAGTCTGATGAACTGGGGAAAAACGCTCACTTACATATTAACATATATTTATGTTTTATATATTACATATGTTTTATATGTTAACATAAATAAATAAATATCTATGGAGTCTAAGGGGTTATCAATTATGTAAACCTACTGCCATTGATCTGATAACAGCTTTTCAGAAAATGAAATATATAAAATTTAAACAATTTTCTTTCTTTTTTTTTTTTTTTTTAAATAGAGCCGGGGTCTTGCTATGTTGCCCGGGCTGGTCTCAACCTCTTGGACACAAGTGATCCTCCTGCCTCAGCCTCTCAAAGTGCTGGGATTACGGGTGTGAGCCATTGCACCCGGCCAGATTTAAACAATTTATTTTTGCTAAATGACAACAGCATACATTTATCTGTATAATTACATGTCACTCTCATCTTTGAATTACAACCAAAATTTAACTCAAAACCTCTTTTAATATACTTGGAGTCACTTTTGAGGCTTTATGATGGTATCAAAGAGATAACCACACTGCTTTTAGTTCATTCACTTTCAATTATATATCTCAGTTAATACTACTTTAGTTATATATCAGAACAACAGACCCAAATTAATCTTGAAGAAAGAAATTTATTGGCTTTTGTAAGTTAAAAATATGCAGGTAGGCCTGGCATAGTGGCTCACGCTTGTAATGGCAGCAATTTGGGAGGCTGAGATGGGACGATCTCTTGAGTCCAGGAGTTCAGGACCAGCCTGGGCAACATGGCAAGACCCAGCTTCTACCAAAAAAAATACAAAAATTGCTTCTGTGTGGTCACGCCAAGCCAGCACCTGGGCCTGGAACTGGGCCGCAGCCCCTCAGCTTTGCCCACCGCCTCCCGACCATGGACCCCCGCAAAGTGAACGAGCTTCAGGCCCTTGTGAAAATACGTAAGCAGGATCTGAGCATTCTGCACGCCAAGGAAATGCGCTTCCTGAGGAAGGGGGTGGAGAGCATGGGGGTAAAGTACCACCTGCTACTCAGAAATCTAAATCAGAAGAAAATACCAAGTGGAAAAAAAACCTGACAGTAAGAAGGTGCAGGAAGACTTAAAGACAGACAAACCATCAAGTGAGGAAAGTGATCTAGAAATTGATAAAGAAGGTGTGATTAAATCAGACACTGATGCCCCTCAAGAAATGGGAGATGAAAATGCAGAGGTAACAGAGGAGATGAGATCAGGCAAATGATAAGAAAGTGGCTGCTATTGAAGCCCTAAATGATGGTGAACTACAGAAAGCCATTGACTTATTCACAAATACCATCAAGCTAAATTTGCACTTGGCCATTTTCTATGCCAAGAGGGTCAGCGTCTTCGTCAAATTAAAGAAGCCAAATGCTGCCATCCGAGACTGTGACACAGGCATTGAAATAAATCCTGATTCAGCTCAGCCTTACAAATGGCAAGTGAAAGCACACAGACTCCTAGGCCACTGGGAAGATGCACCCATGATCTTGCCCTTGCCTGTAAATTGTTTTACGATGAAGATACTAGTACGATGCTGAAAGAAATTCAACCTAGGGCACAGGAAATTGCAGAAGAAAGTATGAGCGAAACGTGAAGAGCCAGAGAACAAAGAACAGAAAGAGTTAAGACGGCTCGAGAAGAGCGTGAGAGAGCCCGGGAGGAGGAATAAGCCAGACCACAGTAAGAAGCTCAGGATGGCTCTTTTCCAGGTGGCTTTCCTGGGGGAATGCCTGGTAATTTTCCCGGAGGAATGTCTGGAAGGACCCAAATGCCTGGACTCAATGAAATTCTTAGTGATCCAGAGTTCTTGCAGACACGCAGGATCCAGAAGTTATGGTGGCCTTCCAGGATGTGGCTCAGAACCCAGCAAATACATCAAAATACCAGAGAAACCCAAAGGTTATGAATCTTATTAGTAAATTGTCAGCCAATTGGAGGTCAAGCATAATGCTCTTCTGATAAACAAAGCCCCTGCTGAAGGAAAAGCAACCTAGATTACCTTATGGATGTCGCAATAATACAAACCAGTGTACCTCTGACCTTCTCATCAAGAGAGCTGGGGAGCTTTGAAGATAATCCCTACCCTTCTCCTCCAAATGCAGCTGAAGCATTTTACAGTGATTTGCCATTAGGGTATTCATTCAGATAATGTTTTCCTACTAGGAATTAATCCCTACCTCTCTCCCCCAAATGCAACTGAAGCATTTTACGGTGATTTGCCATTAGGGTATTCGTTCAGATAATGTTTTCCTACTAGGAATTACAAACTTTAAACACTTTTTAAACCTTAAAAATATTTACAACAAATTTAAAGGGTCTGTTAATTCTTATATTTTTCTTTACTAATCACTTTGGACTTTTTTCCTTTGAGTTATTGGGAAGGGAAGATATTTATGTATGGAAGATTATTGCTCTAATTTGAGTGAAACAAAAGTTTATTAGTGCGAGGCAAACAACTCATTTGAGGATAAACTTTGTGTTGGATATGTGGTTCCTGAAGCATTTTTGCTTGTCTTTTTAAATGCTTTATCCTTTTCTTTAAATACTTGTTTCAATAAAACTAACTGGGACCACTAGTATTTCAGTAGGACCTGGGTAGGGACTGGAAGTACTTGGCAGGGCAGTGGCAATCTTGCTGTACTTTAAATAGCATGCATCCTTGGGCAGGTTGCCCTTAAATCTTACCTAGTGGTGAAGGGATTTTTCTTGTAATGCTGCAGCAGAGTTGGAGTACTTAGTTCTGTTCTTGTCCAGTATATCTAATAAATGTTTCATATTATTTCCACATAGGGAAAATAAGGGAATATTTTTCTTTTTATATTTCTATGCTTAAAATTCTCTTTCCTAGTCAAAAAATGCCCAGCTCTGTGTCTGCTTTCTGCTTGTTACATTTTTCTCCCTTACTTTTCTTGGGCTAAAGACAGGCTTTTTCCACCAGCATCATCACTGCTATCATCATTAACAGCATAATTATACAAGCATATTTAATGCTGAGTTTAATTTAATATGTAATACGTAGAGTAATTGTAGGGTAATACCCACAACAACTGTAGTTTCTTACTTGGCCATGAGAACGCTTATTTAAGTGTTAGACTTCCACTCTGGCGAAATCTTGTCATATCAAAAGACACTGGAAAGAGGGACTCCCTTTGTTGTTTGGTCTTCTACTTAGAAAATACCTATTGGAGTCAGAGTTTATCTTGTAGTATTCATCTTTGTATTTTGAAGATAATAAGGTTTGAATTACATTGATATGCACAAAGGGGAAACAATTTTTTTGATTCAATGTGAATTATAAATGAGATAATCCAGTTATTCATTGTAGAGTTGTTGAGACTATAAAAGACTCATTGTCTTTGTATTCAGCTCTTCCTTAAATAGTGTAACCATACCCCCAGCTCTGCTTGCTTTCTTTCCCTCCCCTCCAATGATAAAGAAAATGATAAATTTTCTGTTGTGCATTCAATTCTTATTTTAAATAAGACTAAGTATAAACATTGTACCTGATATTGCTACCTTTCTACCAATGTTTCAATGTAAAGTGCTAGTGCTTAAAAACATTTTCATTGGATAAGACCTTCTGTACTTTGCTTATTTGAAGAATCGGTAGGAGCAGTGAAGTAAATTCTATGGAGTACATTTCTAAAATAGCACATTTCTGGAATCATAAATAAGTTTATTCAGGTTCCTACCCTTTGCTGTACACAAGCAGACAGAAATGCATCTGTTCCATAGATGAGAAAAAGCTATTATGCTGATGGAGCATGCTTTTAAAATCCTTTAAAAATACTCACCATATAAACTTGCATTTGACGCCAGGCGCGGTGGCTCATACTTGTAATCCCAGCGCTTTGGGAGGCTGAAGCGGGCAGATCACAAGGTCAGGAGTTGGAGACCAGCCTGGCCAACATAGTGACTATTGGTATATTTCTCATCATAATTCAAACAGCCAAGTATGAGATGACCCATTTCCCTAAATTCTCCCGCAGAGGTGGGAGAATCTCTTGAACCTGGGAGGCGGAGGTTGCAGTGAGCAGAGATCACTCCACTGCACTCCAGCCTGGGCGACAGAGACAGACCATGTCTCAAAAAAAATAAATAAATAAAAATAAATTAAATAAATTTTTTTTAAAAAACAAAAAAACAAAACAATCCGCAGGTAGTCTTTAGGCACTGTTGGTTAATGATCTCAGAAAGAATCTCAATGACCTGGTTTCTCTCTGTTTGTAGGAATTTTCTCTTCCATACAGTGTCCATTCTCAGCAGGGTTGTCCCTTGGGGAAACTGCAGCAGCTCCATCTCCTTGCCCCTCTTTTATTCCAAAAGTCATGAGAACTTCTCTCTTACAACCCTTACAGAAATCCTCAGCCTGGCTCTTACCTACCCGAATTGGGTCATACATCCTTCCCTGGACTCATCCCTGTGGCCAGTCACATGGGATTAATACTGGGTTACTGAAACCCCTGGGCATGGTCAAAGAAAACTTTGTGTGATGATGGAAATGTTCTATAATCTACTATGTCTTGTACAGTAACAACTAGTCATGTGTGGCTATTGATTACTCAAAATGTGCTTAATGCAACTGAGGAACTAAAATTTAGACTTTCTTTTAAGTCTTTTAAATTTAAACTAAATAGCCACTACTGTATTGGACAGCACTAGAGTTGAGAGTGTGGGTCAAACCTACTTAAATTACATGGATTGAGGAGTCATTCCCCAAAGAAAAGGTTTTGGGAGGAGGAGGTCCTATTTTACCAGAAATGGGAAATACAGATGCCAAGGGGTAAAAGTAACACATGTTCACTACACGTACTCTAAAACTTCAACTTTTTATTAACACCTGTTTGACTGATAGTTTCATTTTACATTGTACAGTGCACATCGTATTACCTACAGTTTTTCTAATGCTTTGTTTTTACTTCATTAGAATGCATACAGTAGGAACTTTGGACAGATAACTGTTCAGGCCTGAATAAGAATCCATCCTAAGCTATCGTTAGGGATTCACTGCTTTTAATTGAATTCTCTTTTATGTACACTGTGTTCATCTTTCAGAAGATATTTTAAATGACATACATGGAACCAAGTTTATATTAAATTTCATGCGGCATTTTTAATACAGGTAACTGAATGACAAAGTAGTAATCAGTTTATAGATATTGCTGATGTCAAACATGTACAGTTACAATTGCATTACAATGTTCTCTTTTGACTGAAGTATGCAAATTTTCTCTTTGATGCTGACTTATTCATTGATTCAACCAACCTTCCAAGACAGACAGGGTTCTTGCCCTCATTGAGCTTCTAATTCTCAATTTTGTGAAAATATGAGATACCATCCATGTTAGACTTGAAACAAAATAGACCAAATTAATACTGGTTTATTGCAGAAAATTTAGAAATATGAAGACATAATTAGTGGAAAATAAAAAGTATCTATAATCCCATCACACAGAAACAACTACCATTAATGTTTTAGTACATATTTCTTTAAAAAGTATATGTATATGAGTACTTACAGTCATTTGTATAAGGATGAGAACCTGCTATAGATAATCCTTTAAAACTTAATTTTTTTTTTTTTTTAAGATGGAGTCTTGCTCCGTCACCAGGTTGGAGTGCAGTGGCGTGATCTCAGCTCACTGTAACCTCCGACTCCCTGGTTCAAGCAATTCTTCTGCCTCAGCCTCCCAAGTAGCTGGGATTATAGGCATGCACCACCATGCCCAGCTAATTTTTGTATTTTTAGTAGAGATGGGGTTTCACCATGTTAGCCAGGATGGTCTCGATCTCCTGACCTCATGATCCGTCCGCCTCGGCCTCCAAAGTACTGAGATTGCAGGCGTGAGCCACTGCGCCTGGCTGAAAACTTAATTTTTACATAATCACATGGACTTTAAAAACATCGTGTTTAATGGCTGCATAGCATTCCATTGTGTGAATAAAATATATATATCTCTCTCTAAAAAGTACAACTGTTAGGTAAAAAGGATATGAACATTTTTTAACATTTTAAAGATTTTGGAAATTACAAGTTCCATGTAGGCAAAGGTTTTTGTCTGTTTTGTTTACTGCTAAATACCAGTGTGTAGGACAATGTCTAACACCTAGAGTATATTTAATAAATATTTGTTCAATGAGCAAGTGACTATTGGTATATTTCTCATCATAATTCAAACAGCCAAGTATGAGATGACCCATTTCCCTAAATTCTCATCAACTTTGGGATTTACATTTTTTTCTTTTCAGTTTTTTCTTTTTTTTTTTTTTTTTTTTTTTTTTTTTGAGACGGAGTCTCGCTCTGTCACCCAGGCTGGAGTGCAGTGGCCGGATCTCAGCTCACTGCAAGCTCCGCCTCCCGGGTTCACGCCATTCTCCGGCCTCAGCCTCCCGAGTAGCTGGGACTACAGGCGCCCGCCACCTCGCCCGGCTAGTTTTTTTTTGTATTTCTTAATAGAGACGGGGTTTCACCGTGTTAGCCAGGATGGTCTCGATCTCCTGACCTCGAGATCCGCCCGTCTCGGCCTCCCAAAGTGCTGGGATTACAGGCTTGAGCCACCGCGCCCGGCCTTCAGTTTTTTCTTTTTTTTTTTTTTCTTTTTTTTTTTTTTTGAGAGGGAGTCTCGCTCTGTCGCCCAGGCTGGAGTGCAGTGGCCAGATCTCAGCTCACTGCAAGCTCCGCCTCCCGGGTTCACGCCATTCTCCTGCCTCAGCCTCCCCAGTAGCTGGGACTACAGGCGCCCGCCACCTTGCCCGGCTAGTTTTTTGTATTTTTTAGTAGAGACGGGGTTTCACCGTGTCAGCCAGGATGGTCTCGATCCTGACCTCGTGATCGGCCCGTCTCGGCCTCCCAAAGTGCTGGGATTACAGGCTTGAGCCACCGCGCCCGGCCTTTCTTTTCAGTTTTGTAGACAGAAGATGGTATCTCATTTCAGCTTTTGTTCTAACTTATTTACTTTGTCCAGAAGTACAAATTGTGTCCAATCATGCTTACTTAGGCAAAAACAAGTTCTACAGGGTAAGAAACTTGTAGCCTGATTTTGGCTGAATATCTCAAAATCTTAAAATTTTGACTAAGCAAAATCCAGCAGGATTATGTGTTTGGGAATCATATTTCAGTCCACTAAGAAATCATATGACTAGAGAAGTCACTAAGCCTACTTTATCTCATAACATATTAACATATAAAAAGCCTTTAAATGCAGGTATTTGTGTTTTAATAAATCACCAAATAGAGAAATCTAGAGAACTGTGATGACTCTGCCTAATATTTAGCTCTCCCTATTCTCTGAAGAACTTTTTTTCTTCATGCCCTAAATGTAACTTGTAGTCTAACACATAAGCACAATCGAAGTTTATTATAAAAACTACAGAGAAAATTCAAATAAACCAACATTGGGAGCTCCAATCAAATCTCATGTGGAACTATAACTAGGACCTAGAACACGAACATCTCATGGGGGCTGTCTCCTCTCACCGAGCATCTGCTTTTCTTCTCTTGCTCTTGCCCCTACTCAATCTCTCTCTGTCTCTCTTTTTCTCCTCTCTCTCTGTTGCAGCGCCTGCCCATGTCCAAACATGGCTCTGCACTGGCTTTAGATCCCTTTCCTATTCAAGCACTTCACTAACTGTGCTCCAGTTCCAAATAAGAGAATTAGATTCACTTCTCTTGGGGAGGTAACTGTCCTCCTTCTCCAGCCCAATCTGCTATGACCCTAGGGAAGGGATCCCCTACTTCAAATATGGGAGCAAAGATGCCCTACTGATATGGGACTAGTTAAAGAAGAGGGGTTAGATCTGATAAACATCCTAAAAGGCATATGTCACAATATGCCTGCACTTGTTAGATACTAGGATACAACTATAGGTAGAAAGTGGCTCCTATTACATAATAATTCATTAATCTAACTTGAGTATACAATTTAAATAATCTCCCAGCCATTATTTAAAAATCATTTATGATAATCAGCAGTTTCTACAAATCTAGTTTTAATTCCATTGCTAAGCTTCACTGTATTTATTTTTCAACTTAAGTGTTTTACCATTTGTCCATGTCAGAGATCTTTGATTCCACAAAAACAATTTTTTAAGTTTATTTTTTGTTCTACTAAGTATAGGTTCTTATTTCTAGTTATTTTTAACTGAGCTGCTATATCTTGCAATTTTAGTACTTTCTTGCAGTACTGTTTTTCTCAAAATTACCTGACTTTGCAAAAATTTCATAAATGAACAGAACTACCTCTTGCAATGCCACATTTCAAGCATTTTTGAGATAATCTATTACCAACTGTGCTCTCTATACTAAGCAAAATGATTCATCTAAACTAGTGATTTGATGATGTACACATTTTTTCCATCTTTTTCATTTTCTTTGCATTTCATAATTTTATATTTTCCCCCCTTCAATTCTGTTGCAATTCAAGTCTATTATGGAAAGAATTAAATCATTTTCTCTTTCTCATTTAACTAATTTCTGACAGTTAATCTTTCCAGTTCTAACTAGGGTGATTTTGAGGAAAGAGAAAACAAATTACGTTTAAGTTACACCTACGAACAATAAACTATTTAAATCAAGCCATCTCCATCATTAATATCTATAATTCTGGCCATATACTCCGGGTCTTGCAATATATTATACATGGCTAAATTTACAGGATTGGTCAAGTTGCAGTTTTATTACTTCTCCTATTCAGATGTATCCTCAAATTGTGGCAATATGCATGACATGACAGCCTTCCTTAATGACTGATGGAGATAGTTTCATCATGGTTCAGACCACCGTGATGAGCATCAATCACTAAGACAGCCAAAGATGTCAAAGCTGCTAAGATGCTCTTTAATCCAGCAATCCTAGGAAGTCACAACTGTCAGCACAGATCTAAGCAATTGTCTAGCTTGGTGGTCCCTAACTTCTTCCAGTTAGAAAACCTGTATTAGACCAGAAAACACCCTTGAAGAATTCCACTTTTATTAAATGCATATACATTGGCCATCACCAGGTATATTGTAACAAATACCATTTTCGATGTTTTACATATTGCCTTGACCCCTTTTACCCATTTTCTCTGAGAACTGCTCCCATTCCTATAGAGGTGGCCACTTGTCCTATATTTGAGGTTAGAAATCTTTGTAAATAAATTTTAAATTTACTAATTATAGTAACACTTATTCAAAGAAATAAGTGTAAAACATGCTATTTATTCAGTCAACAGATAGTGCTTAGTGCAGGGCCGGGCATAGTGGCTCATGCCTGTAATCTCCAGGGAGGCCGAAGCAAGTGGATCACTTGAGGTGAGGAGTTCACAACCAGCCTAACCAACATGGTGAAACCCCATCTCCACCAAATTACAAAACTTAGCCGGGTGTGGTGGTGCATGCCTGTAATCCCAGCTACTTGGGAGGCTGAGGCACGAGAATCGCTTGAATCTGGGAGGCAGAAGCTGCATGAACCGAGATTGTGCACTGCACTCCAGCCTGGGCAGCAGAGTGATACTGCGCCTCAAAAAGAAAAAGAAAATAGTCCTCAGTGCTTCAAACAAATTGAGAACCACTGATCCAGAAAATATACTTGTTATAAAATTCACTCTTACCTTAATAATTCAGATAATTGAGGAAGAAGTTTTTTGTTGTTTTATTCTTTACTTAACATTATTGATCAACCTGATTATCTACTTTAGCTAATATACACAGACAAAACCTGTAATTTTATAGGAGGCCATGTCTCAGGTATCACAATTACCCTCCCATGATTCAGGTATGGTAAAATTATGAATATATTTCTCTGAGGTGCAGTAAAATAGTATATTTATTACTTCCTTAACATCTCACTCATAGGTGGTTACATTTTGAAAGATTATTAACTAGGCTGTGTAGGCAAGCACAATAATTTGACGTCAGGAAGCTATTATCTGAGCTAGCCTCCCTCCTGCTAGGGTTCAAGGATATTATTTACAGAAATGAACCAGTGTACTATGTTTAACACATTCTTTGAACATTTGTGCCTGTACTATGTTAGGTTTTCCTGTTTAAGTGTTTCTAAGTATGAGTTCATTAAAAATTTTTTCCCACCTACTTTTTTTCCCTTAATTCCATTAGGCTTTTTAAATTCCTACACTGGCTTTCTAATATATCAATTTTGTACTTATCTATACCAAATGAGAATTCTCACCTTCTTCAAAATCTGATTCAAAACTTACTTCCTTTAAGAACTTTTCAGAATAAATGCCATGACTTTGCACTTCCTCTAGAGACTCCCTAAGATTTCAAATGTTCTATCATCTTTTTTTGTTACAGCATATATATCATGCTTATTATATATTCAGTTTGAACTGCTTTATGCTTTGCATTTTTTTTTTTTTTTTTTGGTAATTGCAGTTACTTCCGTATTTCACAGATGTATGTATGTGCTTGCTGCTCTCTACATCTTGATAATGCTTTGCTTCAGCCTGATGCAACATGGCCTGTGCGTTTTTTGTTTTTTCTTTTTTTTAAATTTTGTTAGACAGTGTTCAGTACCATTTATAACTGTTGACTAAGCAACTAACAAATTTTTCCCAAAGAAGAGTGGCAATGCACTTTGCGGTTTGTTAATTCATTAATTTACCCTTTAAAGATTATGGATTGATCAACTCCTGTGCTCCTGGCACTGTGCTAAGCACTTGAGATACATCAGAAAAAGAGAGAGACTCAGCTATAGAGTTGATAATATGAACCAAGACAATCTGTTCAAGGCACTTGAACCATTGCACTATCCAAACATTGTTCCAATGCTCACGCTATCCACAGAGACTAGAGTATCACTAGTCCCCGTCCCTTTTTCTTTTCTCTGTAACCTACTTATTGCTATTAACACAGTCAAGGGACAGGTAGATAACTGTGAGAAATCTATATATTTTCAAAGGGAAGTGAGTAGTGAATCACATATTCATTATCTTGACCTTGGAGCAGGTCAGAGTAGATACAGAAGAAAGGAATGTTACCTGCTGCCAACTATTGTTAAGAGAGTACAATGTGAGATCCACCCCTAGTGCACTAGTTGATGTATTGCTGTAAAATCTCTAGGTATTCCAGCTGTAAGAAATACATCAGCTAGATATCTCAACAATAAATATATTTGAAATTATAGTTGTCAGAGAAAAGCTTGAGAGAACTACATATGCTTTTTAAACTCTATTGTTCCTCCTTTATGTCTTAGAGTTCACCAATATCATTATTAATATTTACTGTTAATTGCCTATGTATATTACTTAATGCCAGCACAGCCTTACAGAGGTGCTGTTTTAAATGACAAATATAATGATTAGTGGAATGATGATTAAACATACACTATAAGCCTAGCACCTTCATAAAAATCTCAGAGCTCTTTACAACAGCAATAAAACAACAAACTGAAATAACAGCTGTGCAAATCATAAACTAGTTTAAAAAGATGACACTTAGGAGTTTAAGGGTTTTTTGAAGCCCATAAATAAAAAGATGTAAAGTTTCATGCTCATGAAAACTAGCTTTTAGAAGTTGCCAATGGAGGATAGTAGACTAGGTGACCTAACATTTATCTTCAAATCACAATGGCTATGTTGAAATGGATGGAATACCATATATATGTCTTAGGACTGTTATTTGATTTTCTTAGGCAGAATTGTCAATTGACCAATTGTTTTACATTTAACTTGCAAAAAAAATAGATCATAAGAAAATAAGCTTATGATAAGGATTTTTATTTTGAAGAAATTTCAAGTACTCTTAATCTAAATCCTCTATACCTTCTATATTTTACGATAACCATAATATTCACTGTGATGATCTGAGATACTGTAGAATTGCATTTATCAAGCTACTTGACTATATTCACTGTAATTCACTTACTTCAGCAAGAAAACGAAACAAAAGTTTGCTATAAAAGGTGATATTGGCTGGTGCATGAGGTAGTATCTGAGCTCCCTTGACACTGTAAGGTCACCGCAACCAAAGGTTCATTACCACATTGTGAGGAGTCAGCTTCAATGTATAAGCTGCTATCCAGAGAAAACTAAAGAAACTAAAGAAAGCAGACCAATCATTAATTGTGTGTGTTGTATTAGTTTGCTAGGGCTACCATAACAAAATACTACAGACTGCGTGGCTTAAGCAACAGAAATCTCTCACAGTTCTGGAGGCTAGAAGTCTGAGATCAACGTGCTGGCAAGGTTGGTTTCTTCTGAGCCCTTTCTTCTTGGCTTGCAGATGGGTGCCTTTTCACTGTTCTCACCTGGTCTTTCCTCCGTGTGCACGTACCTCAGCTGTCTCTCAGTGTGTCTGAATTCCTCTGTTTATGAGGGTACCAGTCAGGTTAGATTAGGGCCCACCCTCAGGGCCTCATTTTAACTAATTACCACTTTAAAGGCACTGTTTCCAAATATAGTCACATTCTGAGGTACTGGAAGTTAAGGTATTAACATATGAATGTGGGGGACGGGGCACAATTTAGCCCATAACATATGTTGTAGTGAGTTGAACAGCGTCCTTCTACCCCCTGCTAATAGCTCTGTCCACTTGGAACCTCAGAATGTGACCTTATTTGGAATAAGGGAGCTAAATGATTTGAACACATGGATACAAAGAGGGTAACTGCAGACACTGGGGCTGACTTGAAGGTAGAGGGTGGGAGGAGGGGGAGGATCAGGAAAAATAACTAATAAATACTAGGCTTAATACTTGGGTGATGAAATAATTTATACAACAAACCTCCATGACACAAGCTTACCTATATAACAAAGCTGTACATGTATCCCTGAACTTAAAATAAATGTTAAAAAAGGCCGGGCTTGGTGGTTCACGCCTGTAATCCCAGCACTTTGGGAGGCCAAGGTGGATGAATGACTTGAGATCGGGAGTTCGAGACCAGCCTAACCAACAGGGAGAAACCCTGTTTCTACTAAAAATACAAAATTAGCCAGGCATGGTGGTGCGTGCCTGTAATCCCAGCTACTCGGAAGGCCGAGGCAGGAGAACCACTTGAACCCGGGAGGTGGAGGGAGGTTGCAATGAGCCGAGATCACACCATTGCAATCCAGCCTGGGAAAAGAGCAAATCTCCACCTCAAAAAAAAAAAAAAAAAAGTTAAGAAACATTTCTTTAAATAAAATTTTTAATTTTATAATGAAAGGAAAGAAAGAAAACATGGAGGGGAAGGTGATATGAAGATGGAGGCAGAGATTGGAGTGATGTGTCTATAAGTCAAGGAAAACCAAGGATTGCTAACAGCTGTACAAACTTAGGAGAGAGACATGGAACAGATTTTCCATCAAAGCCTCCTGAAGAAACAAAACTTACAACTTGATTTCGGATTTCTTGCCTTCATAACTGTGACAGAATAAATTTCTGTTGTTTTAAGCCACCCAGTTTGTAGTCACTTGTTAAAGTAGCCACAGGAAACGAATACAGTTATTGGTACTGGAAAATAATAAACACACCTACCACATACCAATGACTTCCATGTACAAGGCATTATTTAGGTATATATCGTCTCTCTAATCAATGAAGAAACTGAGGCTTAAAGAGGTGTAAGGTGGCCAGGCATGGTGGCTCACGCCTGTAATCCCAGCACTTTGGGAGGCTGAGGAAGGTAGATCACTTGAGGTGAGGAGTTCAAGAGCAGCCTAGCCAACATGGTGAAACCCCATCTTTACTAAAAACACAAAAATCAGCCTGGCATGCTGGTGGGTGCCTGTAATCCCAGCTACCTGGGAGGCTGAGGCAGGAGAATTGCTTGAACCTGGGAGGTAGAGGTTTCAGTGAGCCGAGATCATGTGACCGTACTCCAGCCTGGGTGACAGAGTGAGACTCCATCTCAAAAAAAAAAAAAAAAAAAAAGGAGTAAGAAGGAAACTTCTCTGGTAGCCACAAATAATAAATGTCAAGCTAACAGTCAAACTGACAATCAATTTGACTCTATGTTGTGGTCATTCTATGATGCTGTACTGAACTGGCAGACAAGAGTATCTTGAGGCTATAATGAATTAAAGATTTTGTGCTTAAATGGTTCATTTCATTGAACTTAGACAGTGATTCTCGGAGGCGGTTATAGAAAAGCACAAGAAGCAAGTAGAAGAGGTATCTCCCCTTGATATTGTAGGGAATACCTGCACCAGCATCATCCCGTATCTTTCTCTTCTAACCATCCTACACCTAATGGGGTTTCTCTTATTTATTTCCTTCCTAAAGGCTCTGCTGAACCCACTATCACCTGTAGTTTAACGTTGAACAGGAATGTACTCTTCCTTGACATGGACCTAAGAGGCCAATTTCAGTTTTTAACCTTGATTTTCCCTTAGATCCAGATCTCTATGCCTTGTAACCAAAATATGATTCCTAGTTTGCTTCTTTATTGTTTTTGACTCTGGAAATCCTGAGCAGAGCCTGTGTTCATTGTGGGTAAGTAGATGAGGAATGAGGACTGAGATGCCACCTGGAATTTTACATGAGCATTCTTATCCCATCTATTTATAAGGTTTGCCTTTTCTCTATTTATAGCCCTAGAGAGACTCCCTCAATCTTTTTTTTGAGACGGAGTCTCTCTCTGTTGCCTAGGCTGGAGTGCAGTGCCACAATCTCAGTTCACTGCAACCTCTGCCTCCCGGGTTCATGCCATTCTCCTGTCTTGGTCTCTGGAGTAGCTGGGACTACAGGTGCCTGCCACCATGCCCAGCTACTTTTTTGTATTTTTAGTAGAGACAGGGTTTCACTGTGTTAGCCAGGATGGTCTCAATCTCCTGACCTCATGATCTACCTGCCTCGGCCTCCCAAAGTACTGGGATTATAGGCATGAGCCACCATGTCTGGCCAACTCCCTCAATCTTAACCTCTTACCAGGCTCCAACTAGTAATCTTTGTCATTGTATTAGTCCATTCTCACATACTATAAAGAACTACCCGAGACTGGGTTATTTATGAAGAAAAGAGGTTTAATTGACTCACAGTTCTGCAGGAAGTGTGGCTAGGAGGCCTCAGGAAACTTACAATCATGGCAGAAGGGTGAAGGGGAAGCAGGTGTGTCTTCACATGGTGGCAGGAGAAAGAGAGAGAGAGTTAAGGGGGATGTGCCACACACTTTTAAACAACCAGATCTCATGAGAACTCACTCACCCTCACAAGAATAGCAAGGAGGAAATCTGCCCCTATGATCCAGTCACCTCCCACCAGGTCCCTCCCCCAACACTGGGGATTACAATTCAACATGAGACTTGGGTGGGGACAGAGTGCCAAACCGTATCAGTCATGTTCATGGAGCTCAGTTTTCCTAACTTACAAGTCTGAACCATAAAAGAGAGAATATTCTTATGGCTTAGATTATTTTTGTATATATATTTTAAGGTCAGGGTATGTATTTATTTTCTATCACCTCAAGAGCCTACAGAATTGTCAGTATCATCTGAGTGTGCAAATAAAAGTTGATTAAATAACCAACAGAATGGTAGCTGTGGAACTTCTGGAGTCATCCTGGCAAGTAGAACCTTTCAGGTCTAGCCTTTAAAATTAAAACAATGCATGTCTCTTTTTAATTTATAGTTGCAAAAAACAAAAGGTGTCCAAATTCTACAAGACAGACAAGATACATTTACCTCATAAAATACTTTTGCTGAATTATCCAACTATCCTTTGATTCTCTGGATATAACTATACTTGTGAACAGACTGAAACCCAAATTAGAATTCAAAATTTGATACAGTGTGGTAAGACAGACCACAGTGGCCTCAGACCTAAATTTAAATAAATAATGAAGTTATAAAATAAACACACTCTATGTATCCTGCATTGCAAAAAATGTATGAATATTGTCCAATTATGTCTTCATGGTACCATACAATTTGGCAGGATCTGGATTGAGTCCTGTGCTAAGTGATAAGCAATGTACCAACCAATGTCTCCCTTTCCTGGGGTCCTAATTCTCATGATCGGAAGAAAGGCAGATTCTCTGAGCGAGCCTTCATCCTTTTATAATGGCGTCTAGTGTTACACTCAGCAACTATTGAAGAAGCTCTCCAGTCTCAATCTGATTGCTCCGGTGCAGGGACAGCTCAACAACAAGGAAGGTCACTGAAGCAGCAGATGGAAAAATGAAACGTTTCCACAAATTTCTAGAGGTAGCCCAACCAGTTTAGGAACCTAAAACTAAGAGTGGGACATAGTGACAGTAAACATTACTGTCATGATATCATAGTGTTTATTGTCAGGACCTTACAGAAAAAGCAGACAGCCTGGGCACAAAGGGGCTGACATGGCAGTTCGGGTGAGGTGAAGAAGAGACCCCTCTAGTGGGGTACCGTTTTTCTGTTACGCATTGGCCAGTTTGGCCTCTCCTCATTCCACACAGTGAGCCTGAAATGTGGTGTGATCTTCCTACTCCCGTTTTCCAGATGCAGTCTGGCATTCTAACACCTGTGTTGCTGACCTAATTTTCTTTATGCTTTCTTGACCTCACCTCAGCCTCTGAACTGTGCTCTTTACCTGAGGCCCTTGGCCTGGTGACCTAAGTGATCATTTCTCTGGATTCTATTCACAACAATTAACCTGCTTATAAAGTTCCAGCCAGCAGGACTTGGGCTACTTCTGTTGTCATTCATCCCACTGGGTGCTTCTCTATGCCTGCTACCCCAGAGACAAGTGGCCTAGTGCCCTCCTGATAATGCCGGGTGCTTTTGCTTTTAGAAAGAGCTTCACAAAAAGCTTTTGTGCTGGTAACTGTAGACAAGGCAATCTATTCAGTAAGAACCAAACAGTAAAGCAAGCCTGGCAGGCAGAAAACAAAACAAAACAAAACAAAACAAAACCACAACTTTAGACAACAAGAGTTGAATTAATTAAGTCAGTTATCCTAGGACAACTTTAGTTGCTAAGAATGCAGTCTCTGGAGTCAAACTGCAGGGTTCTGCCCCTGGCTCCATCACTTGCTCTGTGACCTTATGCAAATTATTTAACTGATTGATGCCTCAGTTTCCACATCTGTGAAAAGAGAATAGATGTGTTGGAAAGCTAAAAATGAGAGTATACATGTATACATCTACAACAGTACTGGCATACAGTAATTGCTCAATAAATTATTCATGGTTTGACAGAATCCATGGGCCCATTTCCTCTACCTTAGACACAACACCATCAGCTTACTTGAGAAAATGCCCTGGTCTGGAGTAGGGAGAGAGAGCCAAGGTGAGCTCTTATTAACTGTTTATGTTAGGACATTATGTGAACTATTCTGTTTCCTACCCCAGCCTTATCCTATGGTAGGAAAAGAAAACTAGCCTAACCTGGTAACAATGACTTAAACATTAAATAATAACTAAAGCAGGTAAATTGAGCAAGAGATACCTGCCTCAGCAGAGGCCTTACAAAAATCAAAGTCAGACTCGGTCTACCCAGCATGCCAAGCAAATCTCCACAATGCTCCAGTGTTTCTAAACAGGGGCATTCTTGGCTTTATTGATAAGACAACACCCTTTCTTTATCCAGGCTGTTGCAGGCATTAGGGGTGCCTTAGCACGTCTAGGTCCTTCCCACTAAATGCCAATAGCATTCCTCAGTTATTCTGATAATACCAGACGCCTGATACAACACATACATGCACAAACACATAAATACACAAATGTACATGCATTTCAGAAGTCCCTTTAGAGAAGTGATACCAACCCAGATTGGGAACTGCCACTGTGACAATATAATCACATGGATTGTTCAGGAAATAGGCTTTCTGGAAGGAAATATGTACTATGATGTCAAAGGAAGATGAGGGTTGGCTAAACTCACTTATTAGCCCACATCTGGGAAAGTAATAGCTAACACATTAACACTGGGGTGAAGTCACTTTTAAGAAAAGATGGTAGATTGTGCATGCATTTTTGTTCCAAATTATTTTACAAAATGCTGATTATTCTGTTTTTATTCATTAAACAAGGGTTTATTAAATGCCTACTGAGTACATACCATTACTATATGCATGTCCACTTTAAAAGGTTTAGTTGAACCAGGACAGAGCACAATAAGGTTCTGGCATCCTTGAATATAATTTCTAGTTTATTTAGTAGCCATGTCTGAAATGACAACTTAAATTTGAGTTCCAAGTAGTGACCATTACCAAATATAGCTTAAAACCATTTTTTTACTTTTTGTTATTTTTGTGAAGCTAAGTTTAACTTGGCAACATTTTCGTGAAAGTTTCAATGCTTTTTGGCCTGAACAATTGCACTAAATAATCCTAACAAGGTTGAAGCAAGCACGTGGTTATTCAGACACAGAAATAAAATCCAGACGTACACAGGGACATGCCTCAAAGGTTTTGAGCTCCCATAGTGCTTACTGTTTGTGCTATATAGACTTGCCACTAAGAGCTCCAGCCAACATTTAGTATATGAAAGTTAAACCATTTGGTGGGCTTTCTCCTCTACATTATCTCCACAAATGGAATATCTAAAGCCTTGGCTGCTGTGAATGGAAATAGGAAGCTTTTGAGAGAAGAAATGTATGCAATATAGCAAAAGAGGTGAAAGAGGTTCAGACCTCAAAGAAAGTAATAGAGAAGGAGGGTCAGAAACTGCAAGTTGAGTGTGAAAAAGCAGAGTGATGGATTATAGAGCAGAATGGGGAAAGACATGGTTAAAGGATTCTATTACCACAGGAGGTAAGGAAATTACTTTTTCTTATAGAGAAAAGAAATATTATAAACCAGAGTGTTATGTTTTCAGTATACTGAATGGTCTCATGTCCTTTTTGTGTATTATAGGCCAGAGGCTAATCACAGGTGAAGACGAGACAAGGGAATTCTGAAACAAAACAAAACAAAACAAAACAAAACAAAAAAAACAGACAGGTTATAGAATAAGAGTAAAGAAAATGGGAGTAAAATGAAGTTGAAGAGTGAGGCCAAAATAGAAAAACAAAACATGGTAAAGGAAGGTATAAGAAAAAGAAAAGAACTTAAAAAATAATTTTATGCTTTCCTAAGAATTTAGAGTCATCTTATTTTTAGAAAATAAACCTACTGAGCAGTACATTTTACATTTTTAGTGCTACCCACTGAGATACTAAAACATAGTTCGGGCAGATCTAGTCTTTACATTTCACCATTCACATTCTGAGATCAACTTTAACATAGTAATGATCATACTAGAACATCATACTTGGATATATTTAATTAAATTTCATAGAGTATTACCTTTACTTCTCATAAGGCTTGGGATCTCTTGCACTTAAAATTTAAAGGTACATGTGAATTTTACACAAACCTATCTACTTTTCCTCTAAAAGATAATGCAGTAATAGCCCCTGACAGAATTTCCTTTGGAAGATATATTTTTCTTAGTAAGAGAAATCAACCAAAGACAACTTTTAAATATTTCTAACCAAGAGGACTGCAATATTCAATCAAGTTAATGTTATCAGTGTGGTGATTATTTGAATATCTTTGATGTCAGAGCCATGCCTCAGAATTTCAAAATTCACTTGACTTTGAAATCAAAGCATACATGCTTTTTTCCTACTGTAATATAAAATATATATTAAAATTTTATCAAAAAATTGAACACACAAAAGGAAACTGCAAATTTTGCCAAGGATTTTGATAAAAATTTAATTTGTTTTCAAATATCTTATTATCTATGAAATATATAAAACATAAGCTAACTGTGAATGTGGGGTATATTTTACTATTTGTATGACAAAAGACTGAAGTTTTCCTGCCCTAGGTTTACATTAGCATGTGCATTTTTAAAAGGCAGTAGTATGTATTACAATGCGGAAAATATCGGTCCAGGATTTGCACATCCTGTTTAGCTTCAATCCTGGCTTTGTCTACTAGCTATATGATTTCTTTAAATTTTTTTCTCTTTTCAACTAGGAATAGTATGCTTCCTACCTAGCTGGTTGGGCATAAAAAGATGTTTTAAACCAAATCTATAAAAACATATGAAACATAATCTGTTCAACTGTAGTTTCCTTAGGAATCATAAACAACTTCACTCATTAAAGGTTTGTTATCTAATACATGGTTATCCCTCTTTTCTTCATATTGCTAAACTTTTGTACTGTTCTTCCATTAGTGGAAAAAACAGAAAAGGAAAAAGAGAGAAGAAAACATTTCAATTTTCAAATCCATCCCTTTACTATCATACTTCAGACTACTCTGAATTAAAGATTTTGAGAGTGATGACATTGAATTCAACATTTAAAATCAAGTGTGTTATGTCTTATTTGTATCTTTTGCCTATAAAAGATGCAAATTCCTTCTTTTGGCATCATGTGAAGAGTTAAGAATGCAAGGAAATAACAGAAATATAAAGTTATTCCATAAATGAACACTCCAGAAAAGAGACATTTTTCCTGTTGTGATTGTTATTATCATTCCAGCCCCTAGTGTACTAAGAGATTAGGAAAGTTTATGATATGAATGAATGCATAACTGAATGAATGACTCTATATTTGCAAGAAAAAAAAATTCTATTCTTTTTATATTTAATTATTAATATTTGCCACAGAGTTAGTCTTACCACAATTTTTTCTCTGTCTCCACGTCATTGCTTTTCCCAGAATTTCTAAATTGTGAGTTGTTGCTGTTTTATCAATTATAGAATAGTCATCACTTAAATTGTTGGGCAAGTTCAGTACTAACACTTATCTCTTCCACTTAATCTAGAGGTGAGATTTGCACAAGCATCTTAAGGACAGGAGGGACAGGGCTTAGAGAATTTGTGTTTAAGGTACTCTTCTTGCAAAAGAGTGATGTAAGAGGTAAGGAAGCTAAGAGACAAAACTGAACAAATGAGTTTAGGGAGAAAGCTAGTCTTTTACAGAGTAAAAGGAAACAGAAAGTTTGAAGTACTTTCCTCCAGCCTAATGAAGGGTTTTGAAATTGAGGGTCCTTAGAGCAAACCTGGAATTAGAACAAGTTAAAGAAGTAAAGAATGCAGGGAATGAATGGAGAGGGCTTGTTTGTCTAGAGTTGGTGCCTTAATAGAAAATGGCAGGTCAGCAGCAATGGCTGCAGCTGATAAATTGGCATGTGTAAGAATAGGGACATTCTTATGGGGGCAGGAAAGCACAGTGCTAATGACAGAAAGTTGTTTTTTTTTTTTTTTTTTTTTTTGCACATGTATTAATCCAAAGAAGTTATTTAAAATTACAGTTCACATTTTTTTTTCTCCATTTCTCAGAATTGTTTAAAGAGAGGAAGGAGAGGAAAAGGAAAGGGATAATTTATAGGATGTACCTTAGGAACTATTATTAGAAGAATAAAAAAGACTACTACTAGCAAATGTAAGTGCATTAGAAATGAAGTAATTAAAGGTTCTATAAGAAAATGAGCAAATTAGAGCTAGCAGTCATCTATTAACCTACGGTGACTTACAACTCACATTTTACTTTTTTCTCCCAGTACAAAACTCCCCTATTACCGTGTATGATGTTCACATGCAATTTTCAATCGTAATCACATACATGTGGTAGTGAGTGGATCTTAGTTTGTTTTTCTATGTGTCTCTAGTTCACCAGCTTTAATCGTAGGGCACAGTTTTTCTGTACTTTGAAAAGTGCCCAGCATTGCTAACTTGTGTTAGCATTTGATGTCATTTTTGTAATATTGCAGTCATCATAAGTGATAAAAATAAACAATAAAATGCATGCCAACATCGAAGGAAAGGAAAGGACAAGGATAGATGTAGCTGGTGATCAAATGTATTTACTGTAGGAAAACTAAGATGGGATATAAATGGTGGGAAGTGGGAAGCTAAAGATATACCTAGGAAATAAAGTAGGAGAATAAGATAGTTGCAAGGAGTGTGATTAATCAATTTTTAAGGAAATGAACCTAAATTCCTGATAGATGTTTAAGCATTCTATGAGCAGACAAAAACACTTGTGTTTCTAAATCTTAAATTAAGACATGCTTACAATTTCATGAGAAATCACTATCCATTAAAATATTGAGCATGTTTGGCAACATTCTAAATACTACTTACATTATCCCATTTAAAGTACTTGTAAACTATACGGAGTAGGAACTAATATAATTTCCATTTTACAAACGAAAAACTGATGAATAGAGATACAAAACAACTTGCTCAAAGTCACACAGGTAGTTGAGTGACAGAAGTTTCAAACACAGTTTGTGTCTGATTTTGAACACAGGTTGGCTCCTGATTCAGGCACTGGTAACCACTATGCCCTCTGTGTCCTGGAGAACCATAAGGATAAAATGTTACTATTGCAGGTGGAATTTTTATAAAGAAACTAGCAATAGTATTTAAGTACTTCTTTGGAAAGGCAGCACATGCTGAGAAGCTAAGAAAGATCTTAGTGTTCTCTACTCCAGGGCTGAAGATTGTCTCTCCTGGACTTATTTCAGTGCAACAAATACTGCTCAAAGTTAGTGTATCAAAGTGCCTCTTATTACAAGGGAGAGGATGACACACTCGTGAAAATAGAGTGGAAGAGCAAAACAGAACAACTAGATGTCCGTATTTAGGTTCCTCCTTCTTTTGCTGTGTATATTTTCTAAACTGCCTCTATTTCCAGCTCAAATAAGCTCATATGAAAATATGTTTGAAGAATATGTTTTGTGTACTACTTGAGAGATGACAATGTTTCATTTTTAAAATATTATTCCCAATAGCCCTTGCAACTCATTTGTTCCAAGCACAGAAGGAAATAATTTGAGATCGGACCAAAGTACTCCAGTGCCTCATCATTGAGGGCTGAGTTGACAACAGAAAAACAAGGGATGGGGGATTGCAAGTCACCCTGTCATTTCAGAGGCGGAATCATCTCGGAAGATGACAAATATGAGAGACTTCTGTCTTGGTAACTAGTGGCATCCTTCCTTGGTAATCCTTGGCTATTGGGCAATAAAAGACCCAACATGGAGTTAGGAAGAAAAGACTTAATAATAACAAAAATAGTTTAACTTTTTCACAGCGCAATGAAATTTACCAAGTGCCTCTGCAGATATTCTCTCTCTTGATCTTTCTCTTTGAGAAGCACACAGCTGTGCATTCTTGGAAAAGTCACTTATGCTTTCTTGAGCATCAACTTCCTCAATTGTAAGATAGGAAAAACAACTACTCTTCTAAGGCAAGTTACTCAGTTTCCTCAATTGTAAAATGGGAGAAATAGTGGGTACTAGGTTGAAACAGAGTTTTGCCGATAGTCTACTGTCTTTCACCTACAGAAATGGCAATTTCATATGGTTCAATCTAATACCTATCCTATAGAGTCATAAGGATTAAATGGATCAATGTACGAAAACAGAGCTGAGCTGTTAGTACACTCTCAGGGTTATTCATGTAAATACGATCTCATTTCATTCACAATAACACTGTGACAGATAATAGGGTTCTACCTTTGAATAAAAATTTATGTGAAAAGCATAAATATTATTTATGGATTTATAAGGGGGGAAATGTAGCTTTACAACAAATACCCTGCAATATAATGCTTTGTTATGTGGTTTCTAGGCTGCTCAGTGAATATTTTATTAGCTGGCTTGTAAATTCTTTGGCTTGCTTTTCCCCTCCCATTCAAGTTTGCCATCCAGGGGGTAGTTGGCTAGTTTTATAGGTGAGGTCTCAGTAAATACTCTTGTGACTTTGTTTATCTTATAAAATGACTTGTGGCCAAAAGAATGAGTATTGCTAGGCTTGTCAATTCAGAGAGGGGTTTAAAAGCATGTCAATATGTCAGAAGAAATTTTTTAATGGATTCAGATACTGCTTGATCAAAAAGAAATAAATAAAATGTAACTTATAATGCATGGGGATAAATAAGAGGAACCTTCAGAGATATTTGTTTTTATAGTCTATTTTGTGGAAAGTTTTCATTTTGATTTTTATTTCTAAAATAATTTGTAAGTTCCTCATTAAACATTGTGCCTTTGAAAATATGTGTGTAAAATATTAAATTGGTATATATTAAAAGAATAATGTATTAAACTTGAAGGTACAGGATGCCAAATATTATGGAGGCAATTTTAGTAAAATAAAAATGTATACATTTTTTAATTTTTTGAGACAGGGTCTTGCTCTGTTGACCATGCTTGAGTGCAGTGGTGTGATTACAACTCACTGCAGCCTCAACCTCTCCAGGCTCAGGCAATCCTCCCACCTTAGCCTCCTGAATAGCTGGGCCTACAGATGCCCACCACCACACCTGACTAATTTTTCTATTTTTTGTAGAGATGAGGTTTTACCATGTTGCCCAGACTGGTCTTAAAATCCTGGGCTCAAGGGATTCATCTGCCATGGCCTCCCAAAGTACTAGGATTACTGGGTGTGAGCCATGACGCCCAGCTGAAACAAATATATTTAAAGCTGTTTAATCTATATTTTATAAAATGCATTTGAGAATGAACTAGAAAAATGATATGGTTAGAGTATATATTATTTTATCCTGTGAATAAATGTTACATAAACTCAAAGTATTATTATAATTACCAAAACTTTATTGGATTCTTTTTAAAATAATTTAATAAAACCATTATTTTGGCTCTTCTTCTCTCTGAGAATTAGTATACTAATTCTCTCTCTCTCTCTCTCTAAATATATATATATATATATATATATATATTTTTTTTTTTTTTTTTTTTGAGATGGAGTCTCACTCTGTCGCCCAGGCTGGAGTACAATGGCGTGATCTCGGCTCACTGCAACCTCCGCCTCCCACATTCATGCAATTCTCCTCTCTCAGCCTCTGAAGTAGCTGGGATTACAGGCACTTGCTGCCATGCTCGGCTAATTTTGTGTATTTTAGGTAGAGACGGGGTTTCATCATGTTCCCCAGGCTGGTCTCAAACTCTTGACCTCAGGTGACCCACCAGCCTCCGCCTCCCAAAGTGCTAGGATTACAGGTGTGAGCCACTGTGCCTGGCCTCAAATTATACTTTAAACATTATTTATTTGTAAATGGTAATATAGGATGTATTCAACATAGTCCTTTATTTGACTGAAAAATAATTTTTCCTTTAATATTTGTGTGTGTGTGTGTGTGTAAGAGACAGAGAGAGAAAGGTAGAAAGAGACAAAGTATGTGTAGAAACACGTAAGACTGGTAGATTTCTGTTTATTGGATTTTTTCATTTATTTTAATTCTGGGAATCTTATTTCTAAATGCTGACTTTAGACAAAGGCTGACATTATCCTCATTTTACCAAAAAGAAGACTAGGTGTAAGAAAGTGGGAGTAGCTTGCCCAAAATTACATAACAGGAACTAGGAAGACTTTAAGCCAGGTTTCAAAATTCCTTGTTCGGTGCTCTTTCTTTTACAGATGGATGCTACTAACTTCTGCTCACAAATATATCCTAGAATTTAACTGCTTTCACATTCTTACTTTTCTATTCTTTTAACTAATAGTATCAATTATTTGTATTATAATGGTATCATTGGAACAGGTAGACATCTATTAAGCTAAGGACTAAAATGGCCAATTTTTGTTTGAAAATAATAGCAGAGACTGGGTGCAGTGGCTCACACCTATAATCCCAGCATTTGGGAGTCTGAGGTGGGTGGATCATGATGTCAAGAGATCGAGACCATCCTGGCCAATGGTGAAACCCCATCTCTACTAAAAATACAAAAATTAGCTGGGCATGCGCCTATAGTCCCAGTTACTCAGGAGGCTGAGGCAGGAGAATCGCTTGAACCCAGGTGGCGGAGGTTGCAGTGAGCCAAGATCGCACCACTGCACTCCAGCCTGGCAACAGAGGGAGACTATGTCTCAAAAAAAAAAAAAAAAAAAAAAAAAAAAAGAAAATAATAGAAGAGTTTTAGACCATATCTGCAATTTAAATTATTTAAATAGAGTCACTATTTGAGGGAGTTAGTGAAACATATTTATCTGAAAAGTGGCTAATGAATAATTTTTT
Source organism: Macaca nemestrina (assembly GCF_043159975.1). NCBI lineage: Eukaryota > Metazoa > Chordata > Mammalia > Primates > Cercopithecidae > Macaca > Macaca nemestrina. Next base: position 151,816,079 of record NC_092125.1, on the reverse strand, counting down.
TGTTTATCTCAGTCTCTTATTTTTCATTCATTTGTTTTTTTGGTTTTTTGTTTGTTGTTTGTTTGTTTTGAGATGAAGTCTCACTCTGTCACACAGGCTGGGGTGCAGTGGTGTGATATGGGCTCACTGCAACCTCCGCCTTCAGGGTTCAAGTGATCTTCCTGCCTCAGCCTCTCAAGTAACTGGGATTACAGGTGTGCACCACCATGCCTGGCTAATTTTTGTCTTTTTAGTAGAGATGGGGTTTCACCATGTTGGCCAGACTGATATTGGACTCCTGACCTCAGGTGATCCACCCGCCTTGGCCTCCCAAAGTGCTGTGATTATAGGGGTGAGCCACTGTGCCCGGCCTCATTCTTATTCTAGGACATTTGAATTCTTCCAGCATACTGTTTGAAGTAGAACAGCTACAATGAAAATATTTTTTAAAATAAAAATAGATTTTAAAATTATAAAGATAATGTAACGCACATGGAAAATCCAATTAATATAAAAATTTTTCTTTTTTACCTTAACAATTTCACTCAAACTGCCACCTCAACTAACTTTTTTCCTTCTACCTTCCCCAATTTACCATTTTGATTGCTATCTTTCCAGTCCTTACAAAATGATTTAGACAGTTATGAGTTTGCTACATATTTGACCCAAACATATGAAAGAAAAACAGCAAACAAATATGAGAACAATGTATTTCTCATCCTAATAGACTCTTACCAAATAAACGATAAACTGATGAACAAACTAAACTAACCATTGAAGACGGCACACCTACCATTACTTCTACTTGTTCGTGCTCTGTTCTCTCATTTTTCTTCATTTTCCTTCCTAGTACCATTAATAACCTGGCCTACTACATATTGCTATTGCTTGTTGATTGTCTTTTTTCCTGTTACTAGATGGTAAGCTCCATCAGAACAGGAACTTTGAGAGATTTTTATTTTCTTGAACAGTGCCTGGAATATATTGATGTATTATAAATGTTTGTTAAATGAATACATAAACTAGAAACTGGATGCTTTGGGAATATAATTTTATGGTTAATTGAATAAAACTATGTTTGTCGAAAAGATTTTTAAAACGTCTGTAGTTAGCACAGCAATATTTCAATAGTGAGTTGCATAGTCTTTTTTAGGTTCATAATTTTGAATGTCATTTCTCATTATATAAGGTAATATGTAAGTATGGGAATTAGAGTAAAATTCATACTGACTTCATGACTGACCCTGTTTTGAATAAATCTTCAATCTGAATGTAGCTACTTGTAATTGGCCAATTTCCCTGAAAAACAAGCCAGTAAGTAAAATATATTGATTAATTGAGAACTGCAGTTAATTGGGTTTTTACTAAAATTTATTATACTGGCACAGAGTAGGCACTCAATAAGTATTTGTCAAATATGTGAAGTCTAATTAGTTAGAATTTTTTAGTTTCTAAAATAAAACAAAAAATTTTCAATTAAATATGTGATATGCAATAGTATTAGAATCTACATAGCAGACAAGCTTTTTCAAAAGTATCTCAACTTCTTCTCATTCTCTTCTTTTTCTATCTTTTTGTTCACCTAAACCTATGAAGTTGGGACAAGTAAGTTGGAAATCTCTAGGTGATGTGTGAGCGGAGAGCCTCAGTAACTTAAACAGTGTCGGAAGCTCAAATAGGCTGAGCAGAGCATCTGAATGGGAAGGGTCAGATGTTTAACAGCAACAGGATATTGGTTACACGTAGGATGGTTGATCAAAAAGTAAACATATTAAAAATAACAGGAGACAGATGTTTCATTGTCAGACAAGTTGTTACACATATTAAGAGAGAGAAACTATGGCTGGGCCAGGTGGCTCACGCCTGTAATCCCAGCACTTTGGGAGGCCAAGGGGGGTGGATCACAAGGTCAGGAGTTCAAGACCAGCCTAGCCAAGATGGTGAAACCCCGTCTCTACTAAAAATACAAAAAATTAGCCAGGCTTGATAGTGGATGCCTGTAGTCCCAGCTACTCAGGAGGCTGAGGCAGAGAATTGCTTGAACCTGGGAGGCGGAGGTTGCAGTGAGCCAAGATGGTGCCACTGCACTCCAGCCTGGGCAACAGAGCGAGACTCCGTCTCAAAAAAAAAAAAAAAAAAAAAAAAAAAAAGAAAACAGAGAGAGAAACTACACTGGACCCTGTGGTACTGGTTTGGAAATGGAGGAAGCAGTGTTTCATAGATATAGACACATATGGAAATAAATATCAAATATAATATGTGGATGGAGAGATAGATAAATGGATTTTTATATACATATATCGCCTTGGTTCTGGATCCTGAGAACAACGACAGCCCCAAAACAATGGGCACACCTACATCCCAGATTTTGGTTTCTCAATAACGTTCTCATCTAAAATAAATTAAGACTCCTTAGAGAAATAGCTGATTCCAGGGCTGGGGCTTAAAAAATACAAAATAAGCCTGGAATATATTACTGTGCTGAAATATGGAAGTATTAAAACAATGCCAGGGACATGTCAAAGAAAGAGGTCAGACAGAAGAGGATCATACTGACCGTATCTGAGACCATTTGAAAATTAAAGTGAAGAATAATAGTAACAAGGCCGGGCGCGGTGGCTCAAGCCTGTAATCCCAGCACTTTGGGAGGCCGAGACGGGCGGATCACAAGGTCAGGAGATCGAGACCATCCTGGCTAACATGGTGAAACCCCGCCTCTACTAAAAAATACAAAAAACTAGCCGGGCGAGGTGGCGGGCGTCTGTAGTCCCAGCTACTCGGGAGGCTGAGGCAGGAGAATGGCATAAACCCGGGAGGTGGAGCTTGCAGTGAGCTGAGATCCGGCCACTGCAGTCCAGCCTGGAAGACAGAGCAAGACTCCGTCTCAAAAAAAAAAAAAAAAAAAATAGTAACAGCAGGTTATAATCTATTGGGTAAAAGGAATATCCATGAGTCCACTCTGACACATATATGTAGAGAAAGTTACTCTACTTCCCTGCAATATACTTATAAAAAGGGAGAAAAGAGCGATTATACAGTGATCACCTTAATCATGAGATCAATATTCACATCATGAGTAATGTGCCATCTGATAGGTTGCTATGAAATGAACATAGCATCGCTTTTGTGATTTTTCTGCCAAAGAGAGGAAACCTGAATCTAATAATGAGAAAACAAAAGAGAAACATAAATAAAGAGTATCTTACAAAACAAACAAACTCGCAATCTTCAAAACTGTCAAATTCATGAAAGTCATGGTAAAACTAAGGAAATCTTTCAGATTGAAAGACTGAAAATGCATAATAATTAAATTTAATGCTTGATTCTGGACTGGATCCTTTTGCTATAAAAGACATTATTAAGATAAGTGGCAAAATTTGAAGGGGATCTGAGGATTATAGTGATGTATCCGTATTAACTTTCTGATTTCCGTGGTTGTATTTCAGTTATAAAGGAAAATATACTTGTTTGTAGAAAAAAATTGTTAACGTATTTGGGAATAATAAGTATCATATCATGTTGACAAATTACTCTCAAATAATTCTGAAAAAATGTTATTTGTCATTGCAACAGTTTTGTGATTTAACATTGTTTTAAAATAAGAAAATAATAAAATTGTATTCAAATTCAACATCTTCCATGAAATGTTGTCATAATTCTGGAACAGTTTTCAGGTTTAGAGAAAAGCCTTTTATATGCTATAAAGTTTTATAATACAGTTTGCTGTGGTATGAATGTTTATGTTCCCCCCCAAATTCATATGTTACAGTCTTCACCTTAGATGTGATGGTTAAGAGGTGAGGCCTTTGGGAGGTGATTAGGTCATAAGGGTGGAGCCTTAATGAATGGGCTTAGTGGCATTATAAAGAGAGAGATCCGAGCCCCTTCTGCCATGTGACATTAAAGTGAGAAGGAAGCTATCTCTGTGAGGAAATCCAAGAGGAAGGACCCTTGCTAGACACTGAATGTGCAGGCACTTGATCTTGGACTTCGCTGCCTCCAGAACTTTGAAAAATATGTTTCTCTTGTTTATAAGTCACCCATTTGATGACATTTTGTTATAGCAGCCAAAATAGATTAAGACACATTTTGAGGTGTAGAAAGCAGAGGGCTCTCCCCATCTCCACTCTTTAAAACTACAGCATTATAATAAAGAAAGAAAAAAGGCAGTATACTTTATGACAGTTCCAATGAAAACAATTATGATCTCTTAGACATTTGGTACTGATAGTGATAGTAATGGTTTTCCTGTTCCTTTCCTTCTTTTTTTTGAAACAGTCTCACAGAGTGCAGTGGCATGATCACGGCTCACTGCAGCCTCAACCTCCCTGGGCTCAGGTGATCCTCCCACCTTAGCCTTCTGAGTAGCTAGGACGACAGGTGCTTGCCACCACACCTGGCTAATTTTTGTAGTTTTTGTAGACACAGGGTTTTGCCATGTTGCTGGGATACAGCCATTCACCACTGTGCCCAGTTGGTTTTCTGTTTTCTTTTGTTTCATATTAAAGGCCTTTTAATATACTTCCTTTAGTATGAAGAAGCGAAATAGCTTCAGTAGGTATTAAAATAGCAACAAATATTATCTAAACAAAAAATGATACTTCCCTAGAGAAAGAAAATTTAGTAGAAATAATATGTGGACAGGTACCATTTTTATATTACTTACATTGCTATAATACAACTATTTTAAAAGAGCACAGCAAATAATAGATTACATTGTTTCCTAGCTATGTAAACTTACAGTGAATTCCAACAAGAGCAGGCTGTGCAGGCCATACATGAGGAATGTGCTAGAATGGTACTGAAGACATCACTGTATCTATTCATGTTATCAATATTTAGGTGTGTGTATTAGTCCGGTTTCATGGCTGCTGATAGACATACCTGAGATTGGACAATTTACAAAAGAAAGAGGTTTAACTGGACTCACAGTTCCACGTGGCTGGGGAGGCCTCACAATCATGGCAGAAGGCAAGGAGGAGCAAGTCACATCTTACGTGGATGGCGGCAGGCAAAGAGAGAGCTTGTGCAGAGAAACTCCCGTTTTTAAAACCATCAGACCTTGAGAGACTCATTCACTATCACGAGAATAGCATGGGAAATACCCGCCCCCATGATTCAATCATCTCCCACCGGGTCCCTCCCACAACACGTGGGAATTATGGAAGCTATAAGATGAGATTTGGGTGGAGACACAGAGCCAAACCATAACAGTATATAACAAACGCAGGTAAAATTAGACCATCAAGTAAATGTATGGTCTAGGGTTGAATATACTATCAAAGATTTATTTGCCCAAAAGTATAATGATATGTTTGAGAAAATACAATAGTTTTCTTTAAAACAAAATACAAAAGTACATAATTTCAGAAATTATGATATTAGAATATCCAGTTTGTCGATTTGGAATTTAAATATTAAAAATTTAGATTAGACTGTAAACTCATAAAGTGGAATAAACAAATATTCTATTTGGTTTTGATCTGTTTTTTAGTTGATCAGTCAAATAATAATTTATATCATATCAAACACTTCAAATATCTGGAAGGTTGTCATTATTACTCCTAATACCAGCAAGGAATCCCAGAAGCTGAACGTCTTTCCCTAAAGGCAAATGTTTAAAGGAGACTATCTTTTGAATACATGATGGTGCATGTTTTGGGGGAATATTCTTTATTCTATTGTGAGATTGAGTTGTGGTCTAAGGGATTTGGAGTGTCACTGGAGAGAAGACAAGGAGGGTGGGGCCCTTCATAGAAAAGATTTTACCCCTTGACTATACATCTGCCAGCCAGCAGGTACTTCCTCCTGATCTGGCATGGTGGTGTGCTGATAGAAACTAAAAAATGACAATAAGGCTTCTTGGACTTCATAGACTCCCTCCCTCCCTTCCTCCCTCCCTCCTTTGGATTTCATAGCCTGCCTGCCTGCCTTCCTTCCTCCCTCCCTCCCTCCCTCCCTCCCTCCCTCCTTGCTTCTTCCTTTATTATTATTTTTTTTTTTTAGATGGAGTTTTGCTCTTGCTGCCCAGGCCGGAGTGCAGTGGCGCGATCTCAGCTCACAGCAGCCTCCACCTCCTGGGTTCAAGCGATTGTCCTGCCTCAGACTCCCCGAGTAGCTGGGATTACAGGCATGTGCCACCACACCCGGATAATTTTGTATTTTTAGTAGAGACAGGGTTCCTCCATGTTGGTCAGGTTGGTCTCAAATTCCCAACCTCAGGTGATCTGCCCGCCTCGGCTTCCCAAAGTGCTGGGATTACAGGCATGAGCCACCATGCCTGGCTTTTTCCCTCCCCTCCACTCCCGTCCCTCCCCTCCCCCCTCCCCTCCCCCCTCCCCCCTCCCCTCCCCTTCCCTTTCCCCCTCCCCTCCCCCCTCCCCTCCCTTCATCTTTTTCTTCCTTTCTTTCCTTCTTCTTTCTTTTCTTTTTTTCTTTCTTTCTTTTCTTCCTTCCTTCCTTCCTTCCTTCCTTCTTTCCTTTCTTTCCTCCTTCCTTCCTTCTTCTTCCTTTCTTCTTCCTTTCTCCTTCCTTCCTTCCTTCCTTCCTCCCTCCTTCCCTCCCTCCCTCCCTCCTTCTCTTTTCTTTCTTTCAATAACAGAGTGTAGTAGGTTCAAAATCCAACTTTCTTGCTTTGTAGCTTTGGAAACTTAGACATACTAATTTATTTGTGCCTCTTTCTCTTCATATATAAAATGGGTGTAATAATAATACCCAAATTATTATGAGCATTAAATGAGACAATGCATGTTAATTGCTTAAATTTGTACCTGAGAGATAGGAAACACTAATTGCTAGCCATGGTCATAATTATTGGAGATAAGGAACAAAGATGAAAATACAAGTAAAAATAGAAGCCACACTAAGAAATCTGTGACTTCTTAGAACACATTGTGATGATTCTCTGAATAAATATATTTACTGGTATATACCCAACACAATATTAGAATATTAGGGCACACAAGTTCTCTTTAAAAATAGATTTAAGGATAGATATACCTTTAAGATTTAAAGATACATATGTGTATGAAGATACATATACATATATATATATCTTCATACGTGGGGGTGATAATTGTAGTATTTGTCACGGCAATGAAATAAAGATTTCATTATAAAAATTATTTAGCAATTTGCCTGGCACTACTAATAAGCGCTCAAAACACTAGTTTGCTACTATTGCTAATTATCATTATCATTATTATATATGTGAGAGATACATATAAGGGCATAATTATAATTCTGTACTATGATAAGAACAGAAGAATTAACATTTCAAGTTTTTTAAAGAATGAATACAGTTTTTCCAGATGGAGAGGAGGGAAAGAGCATTCATGGATACCCCATGTGTTTTACCTAAACTTGACTTGTTTTCAAAAAGTCGCTGAGACCACAATTATTTTACCGAGAAACTGCTTTTGAATTGACCATGTCCGCACAAACTAATCATTCAACAGATAATTGAGCACCAAATCTATGAAATATGCAGAGAAAGTGTAGACAGGCTCTCAGCTGGTTTTCCTATTCCACATTCTCTCTTCCTTAGCATACTTTTCATGAGTTTGACACAGTAATCTCCCTAAAGTGCAGTTTTCATCATGCTGTAACTGCTGGAGGACATATAGTGGTTTTTGAATGCTTGCTGTATCAAGCCCAAACGACTCTATCTAGCTTCAAGGATCCTCGACAGTCTTGCAATTCACAGTATGGCATCAGCACCAACATCACCTGGGAACTTGTTAGAAATAAATAATCTCACACCTCAATCTGGACCTATTAAATTAGATTCTTCATTTTAACAAGATCCCCAGGTATGCACATTCGAGTTTAAGAAACATTTTTTACAATATCCTTTAATCTAAACCAAACAAAATCACTAACCCATACACAACCCAGTCTTATCAAGAAGAATTAAATCTTTTCATTAATTTCTCTGCATCCAAAGCAATCCCTTTGCTCATGCTCTTAACTCCACTGGAAATACCTTATTTACTTCACATCTACTATCTAACTCTCATCCATTCTTGAAGACCAGTGAAGTCTTACATCTTCCATGAAACTAAGACCATTTCAAAGTACGCTAATCTGTTGAATACTTTTTGCACTTAGGACAACACCAATTCTATTCTTCTTTTATCATTCATTCATTCATTCATTCTTCATTGAATATGCATTTTCTTAATGCTCTTTATTATTTACCTGACATTGTTGCATTGGCCACAATAAAACAAGAATGCAAGACTTCCCCTACTCTGTCAGTTCCCAATGAGAGCTATCATGGTTCAGTAGAGATGTCTTAAGTTCCACAGGCAAGAGGTACAAGTGGGTAGATGTGAGGGTGCAGGACCATATTGCATAAAGCCACATAATTTTTGCTTTTTTGTTAAAACTACTTAATGGAAATAATACTGTTAAAATATATTAAAACCTTTTGTAGTTTGAAACAGATGAACTACTTTAACTCTTAGGGACATGACAAAGAGAGGTTGTGTTTTCATTGTTCCATGTTAATTTTCCCTCCTATAGATAGTTGTGATGTTTTTTATAGGCCAGCAATATGTCTTTCTCCATTCATTCAACAAATAGCAGAATTTTAAAATAGCTCCTATTTGTCCTTTTTCTGACTCCTTAAATTTTAGACAGATAGGCACTAAATAAATACTTGTTGATTGAAGACACTCTTTGATCTCAAGTTGGGGACTAGGTTTACACACGTGGAACAACCATTGCAGAAATGCAGCCGCCCTTTCATCCTACTGTTATTCATGACATAAGGAAACGTTCATGAAGTTGTAGTGACACTTTGGTCTACTAGGAGTGTCTTTTGGATCAAAAAGTTCCTCCAGGGTGCCATGGAAATTTCTGTTTCTCTGTAGCTAATGTTTGCTATCACCAGAGACTGTGTTGGAGTACAGCCAACCAAATGGAATTGGCTAGTAAAAGCTTTTGTGGGTGAGCATTTGGAAACAAGCTTCATGACCATTTGCTAGCAAAACCTCAGCAGGAGGAATTTTAACCAACCTAAGTTAATGTAAAGGTTTGATTTGAAAGGGTCTGGAGGGGCAGGGGAAATAAAATGCTTAATGAAGTATGTAACATCCCATATTCTTTAATAGTAAAAATAAAAGTGTTAAAGCAAACTAAATATGGCCTGAGAGGGACCCTGTACTTCTATATTTGAGTCCTTGTGGATGAACTGTAACCTAGATTAATAGTCAGATAAAATTGAAAACCTAACTTAGGAGTATGAGCCTGTAACAATAACTGAGCCTTGGCCAATCACAGTGGCCAAATTTCAGCCACTCATAGACTGCTAAGTGTTCAAACTGTGCTCAAATAAGGTAAACACCAACCTGTAACCAATCCAGCTGTTTCTGTACCTCACTGTCAATTTCTGTACCTGATTTCCGTTTTTTGTCTATAACTCTTCTTCTATCACGTGGCTACGCTGCAGTCTCTGTGAATCTGCTGTGAATCTGGGGCTGCCTGATTCACGAATCATTCATTGCTCAATTAAACTACTTTAAAGTTAATTCAGCTGAAGTTTTTATTTTGTCAAAAGTTAGCTTTTCTTGTTGCAAAACTACTCATCAGCTCTTTAGGTAGAAACAGATGCTTAGGCAAATAGCCAGTCTTTGAAAGGGCGGAAACTCCAAGTAGCTGCACTGGAGTACATACAGTAAGGTTCGATACTATGCAGGACCGTCAGTGAGTCCCTTGGTTCCTTCAGTGTGATTCAGGAATGGGGTCACACAAGGAAACTTCAAAACCAAACTAAGTAAAAACACAATTTCCAAGGAACATAAACTATAACTTTATACGATCTAATGTTACATGAAAAATGCACATTACTTTGATTCAAAAATCAGCAATTACTTTATATTTATAACCTTCAAATTGGTTACAACATTCCTTTATCTTATTCAGCATTCTTGCTGAAGATGAGCTTTCCCACGTGAAGTGCAATTTTGTCTTCAACTTTTAATTCCTCTGGATACAGAAGAAAAGCTCTGGGCCCTTAATTGAGCAATTATTATTTCTTAAGTGAACATAGAGTTTGAGGATGGTGCCAAAATCTTCCTTTCATCCAGAGAACAAGTCTAACATAAGCAGCAGCATAAGTGTTGTCTGGCGGCACCCCAGTTTTAGGTACAAGAGCCAAGTCAAGACTGAAAGGGGAACTCATTCCTCACCTCTACTCACTCCCTGGCATCTCCTGAGGTTCTTGAATGAATGCCAACTAGGGCCGATTTGTATGTCTCCTTGGAGGTTTTAGATAACTTCACTAAGACTTATTTGTTTTTCTCATTTAGTCTGTTTCTCCAGAGTAGGATTTGCAAACTTACTGCTGAATATGCTGTTTGCAGTTCATTGCTAGGTTTCCATACTGACATAAAGCATTGGTATTTGAAAAATTCATTAAGAAGTGGCTCACCTTAATTCCTAGATCTAAATCTGTGGTGTGGTTCTATCACCTTTTCTACAATGTTGTCTTAGAATTTAAGAAAGGAAAATCAAGAGTTCATATGCTAACATTTCATGGAATATGCCTACACAAAGGATTGCTGCTTCATGGCTTGTGCCATTGTTTAAGCTATTCTAATTGTTTTCAAGTTTTAAATACAGATCTGGAATTCAATTCTCAGGAACTCCTATCATTTGTCTTAGTTTTCTAAGACGTTTACTGTCTCCATTACATAAAAAGACCTTCAAATATTTGAAGATAGGTTCCATGCTTCCTTTATATGTATATATACGTTTAATTAAACTTCTCTTATTCCTTCTGCTACTCCTAAGGTTACAGGGTTTCCAAACTGTAACATTAATGAGAAGTTAGCTTTTTCAATAAGCACATTTTGAATACAATCTGCTAATACTGACCTCAATTATAGTTAAAAATATATAAGACCTGCACTTTAAATATAATCTTTTCAAGGTTTGATTAGATTTTGATTGCTGTAATTAGTCATCTGTAATACATAAGACATAATCTAGAATTTGCTCTTTAAACATCAGGGTGATAAATCCAGCTACCGAAAGCATCTTTTTGGTTGCCTCTTAATGAAAATATTACTAGACCCTACTAAGTGGTGATTGAAAAAACACGCTGAAATATTACTGTCAGCTACTGGAGTAAAACTTCTCACCAGAGAACTATCACAACTTCAGGATAAAAATGATTGGTATCTAAATACAAATTTTAGCAGCCATTAAAACTGTTAGAAAGACCTTAGATCACTTTGCTTCTTAGAGTTTAAAAAATTTTTACTACACAGTATCAAATTAAAATGTAGTCACTGCTTGCAAAAGTCAAAACATTTATGAAAGTATAATTTACTAATACTTTAAATCAGAATTCAGGACAGTTTGAATATTCCTTATATGCCCACAAAAATTTTTTCTAGTCTTTTACCAAATACTAAAGTGATGATTTGTCCAACAATGTAGATGTTTAATATTCACCAGTATTATCAACAACAACGCATCATGCTTTTACTTCTCATTAAAATTGCTGTATTACTGAAGCTTGACCAAATTTCCTTCATGCTTGGACATCTTTTTAGGTATAATATTCTACAGTTTTCCTCTTCTATCAGATTTTGCTTTATCTTTATTTCCCTTCCTTTTCTGACCTGTATTCAAGAAATAGAAAATGGCTCTTTAATGTGCCACTCCCAAGTATGTTCAGATAAAAGGTAAATAATTCAATAGACTTGTTGATGAGAATTGACATTTGAACACTGGAGGTTGTTTCCTTTACTCATACACTCTCCTAGTGAGGATAGGGGACCCAAGGTAGTGACTGGCAGGAGTGAGTTTCAAACTGGTGAAAAACTTCTAAAAAAAAGAAATGGTAGAGAAAATAGCAAAAAAATTTCTTTTTTAAATCAATGAAGTAGGGAAGTCCAAACATATATTCTAATCAAGTCTTATACTTGTCCAATAGTTATAAGACTTTCTGAAAACATTTATATATGTGGGTGGAGGCAAGTTGCCCATTAAATTGTAAGAGGTGTTATCAGATTCATCAGGACTTGGTTGTAAATTTGACTACACAGTTTGGCTCATAGAGAAATGAGGAGGAAATATCTGATTAAAGTGTGCATTGCTGCTGAGGCAACTGAATGTTGCCATAGCAATTGAGATGAAATGTGCAAGAAGTGAGATAATTAAATCTAACCCCTTTAGTAGTTTTGACAGTCAATGCACTGCCAATAGAAAAAGTTATCTACAGTATTAAGATAAAACACATTCCTCATGGAACGTCTCCTTACTAGTATTTTGTTGTTTCTTTTCTAAATACATTGCTTTAGGTGTCTAATTTGAATGTTCTCTTTTAATAATCAAATACAGTTTTGACCTTGGTCTGCCTAGACTTTCTGCTGGTTTATTATATCATGGGAACAGACATCTATAAAAAATATCCATTTTTTCCCCCTCTAGTTCTTAAAAAAAGTATACTAAAGCCAAAGCTGTCACATTTGAGCTTAGAATTCAATAATATCTAGAACGTGCTGCCCTCTTCAGGAGCTGGTGCTTAAAAATACTCTTTTTTTTTTTAGCAGATTGATATGAGTTATAATATCAAAATTGTATTGATAATTCTTTAGAAATAAGTTCCATGTAAAATAAAGTATTTCTATGTTTAAAATTTTTTACATTAAGAGCTTGCATTAAAAATCAATACATACAACATTTTGAAAGAAATTGTTAATATTTATAATTAAATACAAACTAATGATTTCCTTAAACTATTGTCATAGAGAGAATTCCTGAATCATTACAGAATTTGACTTCCATATTTAGTATTCAAATTTTTTAAGACAAAAATTGTCTAAAAGAGAAAATATTTTCTATGTGAAAATCTAAGTAGGACATCCTTCAAATCCCACTTTTATTCTTCAACAACAAAAACAACAACAAAAACCAACTTTTTAATTTGAGAACATTAGTGTTTATAGTTTGAAATTTTAGCTAGTTTTCATTTATAGAAACAATATATTTCTTGGGAATAATGATTCCAAAGATATCTTAACACATCATAATGTTTATTCAAAATTACTTCACTAGAGAAAACTTCTAAAGGTCTGAAATATCACTATTGAGAAAATTCAAGCAAATCTCTTTCATATATATCTACTAAAATTTCCTCAGCTATTATATAGTTTTGACAGAGAGAAATGAACTCAGTGTATTTTTCTCCAAATTAGGTTTTTATACTTTAAAAAACTGATCAATATTAATAGCATTAATTATCAGGATGTGAGAAAAGCGTATTTTCCCTTAAAGAGTTTTAGGTATAGCTGTCTCATCTCTATTAATAAAAAATTCAAATGAGCTGAAGGGCTGAGTGAAAAATATATATATTGACAATGTTCTCCTAATTCTACAATATTTCTTTTGTGGAAAATAAAATAGTTTATTCCTGTATTTGAAAGTACTTATCAAAACAAGTGCTTAATCCTATGGTAGCTCTGTCCATAGTCATATATGTTCAAGAATTCTTAGAACACTGATTTGTGTTTTCTGTTATAGATTTACTTTATTTTTGTTTTGCTGCTGGTGCATTACATTTGGCAGTTAGGATCCCTGTGGATGGAAGTATAATAAATAATAATATTTTCTTTACTTTCCAGGGTATTTATGGCACAATGAAAAATTTCATCTTTCCCAGAATGGTAAGTAAAGAGTTCTTTCTGTATTTGATAGTACTGAACACAAACAAGAAAAGGTGAATCGTTATAATAAAACTGGAGTATCATTCACTAAATGTATTGAGTCATCTGATAATTACAATGTAGCTTATACTTTTGCAAATAAATGGATGCTGTATTCAAATTCTATAATTATTCCAAAATTCTCACCAAATATACAACAGGATTTTCACAGGAAATATAAGGTTTTGCTTTCTCTGTTGGATTGCAGTTGATCACAGTAGATCCAACATTTTGTTCTCTGGGGTAATTCATTTTAAAATATATACAGATATAGAAATAAATGTGGTTTACATTCCATGAGCAGAAAAAGAAAGCGTTATCTGTGATACAAATTGAGAGTTGGTAAGAGTCCTTTGGAATTTTTACTGTTACGTAAAAACTGATTGTAATTTATGTTTGACTGGGGCTTTGCAGAATCTGTGAATTTTAAAATATTTATTTTCTAAAAGTATATATCATAACTTCTAGGCAAGCTAGCCACTATATGATTTTGGTTAAACATAAAGTTTTTTTGTCTTTATATTTTTATGACTTAAACAGGAAATAGTTTTAGTCTTTATCATAACCTCTTTACAATTCAAATACTAAAAATTAATCTTATTAAATGGGAAAGGTCAGTGTAAAATGGTATTTCCTAGGTAGTTATTACTGTCTCCTATGATGCTCTTTATTTTTCCAGTGGTTTAAGAGTATTCCCTATAAAAAGAAGGAATTTCTCACTGTAGAAAAAAAATCACTTTGACATCAGAGTGTTACGTTAAGTGAAAAAGCAGGGTACAGAACTACATACATTGCATGTTGTGTGCATGTGCGCTTATATATGGAGAGGAGAGAGACTTGGTAGTATATCTTAGGCTTAGAAAAAAGACACAAAAGGCCGGGCGCGGTGGCTCATGCCTGTAATCCCAGCACTTTGGGAGGCCGAGGCGGGTGGATCACGAGGTCAGAAGATGGAGACCATCCTGGCTAACATGGTGAAATCCCGTCTCTACTAAAAATATAAAAAATTAGCCGGGCATGGTGCCGGGCACCTGTAATCCCAGCCGCTAGGGAGGCTGAGGCAGGAGAATCGCAGGAACCCCGGAGGCAGAGCTTGCAGTAAGCCGAGATCGCACCACTGCACTCCAGCCTGGGCGACAGAGCGAGACTTCGTCTCAAAAAAAAAAAAAAAAAAAAAGAAAAGGAAAAGGAAAAAAGACACAAAAGGTACACAAAGGAATGGGAATATAAGTAGTTTCATAGTCTTAATTCTTCATTTTTTGCATTTCCTATAATTAAATATATATATTATTTTTATAACTAGAACAAAAACATTATTTGAATAATAAGCTATTCAAAAGAGTGCATTACTAAATAAATACGTATATATAAAATTGGGAAATACCTCTTTGTGCCAACTGCATAACCAATTAAAAAAAAAATCTTCAGCTGGGCATGGTAGCTCACGCCTGTAATCCCAACACTTTGAGAGGCCAAGGCAGGTGAATCACCTGAGGTCAGGAGTTTGAAACCAGCCTGGCCAACATGGTGAAACCCCATCTCTACTAAAAATATAAAAATTAGCTGGGTGTGGTGGCGAGTCCCTATAATCCCAGCTACTTGGGAGGCTGAGGCAACAGAGTCGCTTGAACCCAGGAGGCGGAGGTTGCAGTGAGCCAAGACTCCACCACTGCACTCCAGCCTCGGGGACAGAGCAAGACTCAGTCTCAAAAACAAAAACAAAACAAAACAAAACAAAAAAAAAGGGCGGGTGCGGTGGCTCACGCCTGTAATCCCAGCACTTTGGTAGGCCGAGTTGGGCAGATCACAAGGTCATAAGTTCGAGACCAGCCTGGCCAATATGGTGAAACACCTTCTCTATTAAAAATACAAAAATTGGGGCCGGGCGCGGTGCCTCAAGCCTGTAATCCCAGCACTTTGGGAGGCCGAAACGGGTGGATCACGAAGTCAGGAGATCGAGACCATCCTGGCTAACACGGTGAAACCGTGAAACCCCGTCTCTACTAAAAAATACAAAAAGCTAGCCGGGCGAGGTGGCGGGTGCCTGTAGTCCCAGCTACTCGGGAGGGTGAGGCAGGAGAAGGGCGTGAACCCGGGAGGCGGAGCTTGCAGTGAGCTGAGATCCGGCCACTGCACTCCAGCCTGGGCCACAGAGCGAGACTCCGTCTCAAAAAAAAAAAAAATAAAATAAAATACAAAAATTAGTGGCACGCCTGTAGTCCCAGCTACTCGAGAGGCTGAGGCAGGAGAATCGCCTGAACCCAAGAAGTGGAGGTTGCAGTGAGCTGAGATTGCACCACTGCACTCCCGCCTGGGCAACAGAGCGAGACTCCGTCAAAAAAAAAAAAAAAAAAAGTAGATAACGAGGCAAATATAAAGAAATTTTATCAAACAATTGCTTTTAACCTAAAATAATGTTAATAAATCATTTAATAATAATAAATGGCACTATTAGAATATTTTTGATATTAAAAATTCTGCTCCAGCAATTTATTATAGGGCAGTACTTAGCATAAATGTATAAATTTTAGTTATATCTGTCTTGACACTTTAGTTCTCTAGAACTAAGCCAAAAATTTTAGAAGAAATTTAGGAAAAAAGTCTCTAGCATGCATCTAATATTGCTCACATAAATGTTTCCCAAGTTTTTCTTTCCATCCTATTAGTTCTCAGTTAACATAAAATTATAACAGAAATGTTTCTCTAATTATGTAGCCAAAAACTAGAAGGATTCTAGGAGGAATGCATTGAGGAGTTAAAGGATATTTTCAGCTACTCACCAACAGTAAGAATTGAGGGACCAAGATTAGCTGTATGATTTTCAGTAAGATACATCATATATGTGGGTTTAAAATTCCTGAGTGGTTAGAGGGTTATACTAGAAGATTTTTAAAATAAAATCTTAAATTTCTTTCTAGCCCAAGAATTTTACAATAAAATTACATATCCTTAAACTGAATATACATAGCATAAAATAACATTGAGAGACTTGGAGTCATTAGAATGAAAAAGACTGTAATGATTAAAGGGGTAAATTTCATTCATTTGTAAAATTCACATAAATGAAAGTCTCATCCATATTTCGCTGAAAGTCTTGTCCAATTGTATTGTGTAAATAAGAGATTATATATTGTGTATTTTGATAATATTCCTTCCATATTACTATGTTTAAAACGTACCAAAAATTTTAACCTGAATTTTCTCACTTTACTCTGAATGAGATAACATTGTAAATGACCTATAAGACCTATAAGATAAAATCTAGCATCAATCTTTCCTAAACAGGGAGCCAAATTCACACTGATTTGTATATGGAAATTTATATTTCTTTCTTTTTTTTTTAATTTTTTTATTTGTTTGAGACGGAATCTTGCTCTGTTGCTCAGGCTAGAGTGCAGTGGCATGATCTCAGCTCACTGCCAGTTCCGTCTCCCGGGTTCACGCCATTTTCCTGCCTCAGCCTCGCAAGTAGCTGGGACTACAGGCACTCGCCACCACGCCCAGCTAATTTTTTGTATTTTTAGTAGAGATGAGGTTTCACCGTGTTAGCCAGGATGGTCTCCATCTCCTGAACTCGTGATCCACCCACCTTGGCCTCCCAAAGTCCTGGGATTACAGGCATGAGTCACCACACCCAGCTGGAAATTTATATTTTTAATAGGTTTAGACTGCCAGATTACTAATTTGATATACTGGGATCAAATATTTAAATATATAATTTCTTTTTTTGCATCTACTCGGTAAACTCTTTAGTCCAACATATCATGACATTTTAGAAGAAAAATGAACGAAATTAACCTCTTGTCCATAACCAAAATCAGGGACAATGTAACAAATTATTTGATTTTTCTTTTTTTTTTTTGAGACGGAGTCTCGCTCTGTCGCCCAGGCTGGGGTGCAGTGGCCAGATCTCAGCTCACTGCAAGCTCCGCCTCCCAGGTTTACGCCATTCTCCTGCCTCAGCCTCCCGAGTAGCTGGGACTACAGGCACCCGCCACCTCGCCCGGCTAATTTTTTGTATTTTTAGTAGAGACGGGGTTTCACCGCGTTCGCCAGGATGGTCTCGCTCTCCTGACTTTGTGATCCGCCCGTCTCGGCCTCCCAAAGTGCTGGGATTACAGGCTTGAGCCACTGCGCCCGGCACAAATTACTGAGTAAATAAAATATTGCTCATTCAAACTATTTATTTCTGATTTGTAAGTGTGCTAATTTAACCAAACAAAGTTCTGAATACTATGTAAACTAAATTGAAATGCAAATACATATTTTATTGACAGGTATTATTAAAGCTGAACTTTAAAACAGAATAAATCTTCAGCCATCCAATTTTTTCTAAGATATTGATGAGAAAATAAAATAAATATTATAATGTAATTAATCTACCCTTCAACAAAATAGATCCTTTCATTTCCAATTCTGGTTGTACTTAATGAATAAAGGTTGAATGCATATTTATGTTAATAGTCATGATATATACACTTCAAAGAACAAAAGTAAAACATACTTTATTTCTGAAAATGTTAATGATGATTTATTATCTTATTTCATTAAGGACAAAAGCTCTACATTATAGTCAGCTATAGCCAATAGTCATTTTGTCATTAATCTTAAAATTTCACAAGTTTCCAATTTATCAAGTGTTAATTTTTAGGTCAGACAATAATAGTATAAAATAATTGTTAATTGGCCAACAGGTTGATTACTTTTAAGATGTGAAAAAAGCAAAGATAAAAACAGTCTTCTCCTTTTCCTTCAATTAAAATTGCATGCAATTATTCTTGTAGATTATAGATCTCTTTTGGGATTTCTGGTTTCATACAACTTTTTGGTTCATTTCACAGGAATAATATTCATTTTAATTAGCAAAAAAAACAATTGATGAGCTTTTTTACAAGAGGGAGTTCACTCTGAGTGCTGATCACTGCCACTAGATTATCCTGTGGTTTTTTTTTTTTAACGGTCTTGCTTTTAAAGCAGTTAGTTGAATACGTTATCTGTTAGTAGCCATTGCCTTTGAAGACAGAGTATCTTTCTTGTTGAGTGGTTAGCCCATTTTGTTTTATTCTCCCAACTTTCCTAAACAATATCGTTAAGTTGGCTTCTGAAATGATTTATTGCCATTTTATATCTTTGAATATACAAATCAAAATTTTTAAAAGTAAATAGATATTTTTGATGCATTACTGAATTGTATTACATAGTTTAGAAGGTTAAACTAATTCCTTTGAAATTCTAAAAAATATTTAGTAGCTAAAAAAAATAAAATTTCTAATACATATATAAGAAATACAGGGCTGGGCATGGTGGCTTATGCCTGTAATCCCAGCACTTTGGGAGGCTGAGAAGGGCAGATCACGTGTGGTCGGGAGTTCAAGACCAGCCTGACCAACATAAAGAAACCCTGTCTCTACTAAAAATACAAAATTAGACAGGCATGGCGGCACATGCCTATAATCCCAGCTACTCAGGAGGCTGAGGCAGGAGAATCACTTGAACCCAGGAGGCGGAGATTGCAGGGAGCCAATATTGTGCCATTGCACTCCAGCCTGGGCAACAAGAGCAAAACTCCGTCTCAAAAAAAAAAAAAAAAAAAAAGAAAAAGAAATACAGATCATGAATACCTGTGTACCACCAACCAGTTCAAGACAAACACATTAAAATGCCCTTTCAAGCTTTCAATGTACCCTTCTACAATTCTTTAACCCTTCTTTAATCCGAGCTAAACATTATCCTCAATTTTCTCTATCCCTTGCTTTTCTTTATAATTTTACCTCATGTATTTGCATCCTGAAATATATAATTCTTGTTTATGTTTTGCCACAATATGTAAATAGAAAGTTCTATTTATCTGACTCTTCTACTCAACATTAAGTTCTTGAGTTTCAACCCTTTGAAGCACATAGCTATAATTAGTTTACACTTGTATAGTGTTCTAGTGTATGATTTATTAGTCTTCCTTTAACACTAATGGATATTTGGGTTGTCTTCAGTTTTTATTTTTATTATTATTACACACAGTGCTTCTATGACCAGTATTTCAAATTTATAAGTGGATATGTGCAAAAATGTATACAGGGCAATGATTCTTAACCTGGGATGATTTTGCTCCCTAGAGAATACTTGACAATATCTGCATTATTACTTGTCATAACTAGAAAGTGCTACTAAATGTCTCCAGTTAATGATAAACGTCCTGTAAAGCACAGGATAGCCCCGCAAACAAATAATTATCTGGCCTGAAATGCTAATAGCATGAGGTTAAAAGATCAGTCTCTAGATGCCTGGTTAAAAATGAAATTGCGGCTGGACATGGTGGCTTATGCTTGTAATCTTAGCACTTTGGGAGGTCGAGGCAGGAGGAGGTCGAGGCAGGAGGAGGTCGAGGCAGGAGGATCACTTAAACCCAGGAGGATTTCAAGATCAGCCTGAGCAACATGGTGAAACCCCATCTCTATGAAAAATACAAAAATATGCCAGGCATGGTGGCAAATGCCTGTAGTCCCAGCTACCTGGGAGGCTGGGGTGGGAGGGACAATGGAGTTTGAGAGGTCAAGGCTGCAGTGAGCTGTGATCACACCACTTCACTTTAGCCTGGATCAAGTGAGATCCTGTCTCAAAAAATAAAAATTAAAAAAAAGGGAAAGAAAAGAAAAGAAATTTGCTGGGTCATGGAGTATGAAAAATTTCAAATTTATTAGATAATTCCCAGCTGTTGTACATAGTATAAATGTTACACTCCTACTAGGAATATAAAGATAAATATTATGATTTCTCTATATCCTAGTTAGCACTTAATATTGTAAGATATTTAAATATATTTATTTTTATTATTTTTAGAGATAAGATCTCACTTTGTTGCCCAGGCTGGAGTGCAGTGGTGCCATCTCAGGTCACCATAACCTCGAACTCCTGGGCTCAAGTGATCCTCCTACCTCAGCTTCCTGAGTAACTAGGACTGCAGACTCGTACCACCACAACCAGTTAATTCTTAAGTTTTTTGTGTAGACAGGGGTCTCACTATGTTGCCAGGGCTGGTCTTGAACTCCTGACCTCAAGCGGTACTCCCAGCTATAACCTGCTGAGGTTATAGGTGTGAGCTACTGGACCTAACCACAATTTTTATTAATTTGTCAATGTGAAATAAATACTCCTCATAGTTTTAATTTTCAATTATTTGATTACTAATGAGATTGAGCACCTTTTCTCATTTTGTTGACAATTAGCATTTCCTGTTCTATGAGGTACCTCTTTTTTTTTTTTTTTTTTTTGAGACAGGGTCTCACTGTATTGCCCGGGCTGGAGTGCAGTGGTACAATCACAGCTCACTGCAGCCTCAACCTCCAGGGCTCAAGCAATCCTCTGGTGTCAGCCTCCCAACTGGCTGGGATTACAGGCACGTACCACATGCCCAGCTAACTTTTAAAATGTTTATGTAGACAGGGTCTCACTATGTTGTTCAGGCTGGTCTCAAACTCCCGAGCTGAAGCAATCCTCCTGCCTTAGCCTCTCAAAGTGCTGGTATTACAGGTGTGAGCCATAGCACCCAGCCTTCTTTTTAACCAATTTTAAAAATTAGGCCAGGCGAGGTGGCTGACGCCTGTAATCCCAGCACTTTGGGAGGCCGAGGCAGGCAGATTATTTGAGGTCAGAAGTTTGAGACCAGCCTGGCCAACATGGTGAAACCCCATCTCTACTAAAAAAAAAATACAAAAATTAGCCAGGCGCAGGCCACCCAGGCTGGAGTGCAATGGCACAATCTCAGCTCACTGCAACCTCCACCTCCCAGGTTCAAGTGATTCTCCTGCCTCAGCCTCCGAAGTAGCTGGGATTACAGGCACCCAGCTAATTTTCATATTTTTAGTAGAGGCAGGGTTTCACATCATGTTGGCCAGGCTGGTCTTGAACCCCTGACCTCATGTGATCTGCCTGCCTCAGCCTCCCAAAGTGCTGGGATTACAGGCATGAGCCACTGCACCCAGCGTTTTTTGTTGTTGTTGTTGTTGTTGTTGTTTTTGAGATGGAGTCTCGCTCTATCACCCAGGCTGGAGTGCAGTGGCATGATCTCTGCTCACTGCAACCTCTGCCTCCCGGGTTCAATGGATTCTCCTGCCTCAGCCTCCCAAGTAGCTGGGAGTACAGGCGCCCGCCACCATACCCGGCTAATTTTTGTATTTTTAGTAGAGATGGGGCTTTAGCATATTGGCCATGATGGTGTCGAACTCCTGACCTTGTAAACCACCAGCCTTGGCTTCCCAAACTGCTGGGATTATAGGCATGAACCACCGCGCCTGGCCGCCTTTTTTCAATAATATTGTGCTTTTTCTTTTTTCTTCCTTTTTTTTTTTTTAGATGGAGTTTTGCTCTTGTTGCCCAGGCTGGAGTGCAATGGCGCGATCTTGGCTCACAGCAGCCTCCACCTCCTGGGTTCAAGCAATTCTCCTGCCTCAGCCTCCCGAGTAGCTGGGATTACAGGTATGCGCCACCACGCCCAGCTAAGTTTGTGTTTTTAGTAGAGATGGGGTTTCTCCATGTTGGTCAGGCTGGTCTTGAACTCCCGACCTCAGGCAATCCGTCCGCCTCGGTCTCCCAAAAGTGCTGGGATTATAGGCGTGAGTCACTGCCCCCGGCCAACAATGTTTTTCAAAAAGGTTTTATTCCCACATAAATTTGTTAGATTTACTCTTAATTACTTTTTTACAAAATATTTTTAAATTATATATGTGTAGTTATTTATTTTTAAAAATAATTTGCTTCCATACACAGAAATACAATAAATTCTTATATTTTTATTTTCATTTTTATTTGGGAAACCTAAGCTTTCTTATTAATTCTCAAAACTTACGTGTCTTTTCTCTTGAATTTCCTATATTAACAATTTCTTTCATGCTAGCCCTTATACTTTCATTTTTTTCTACATACTCTAGTAACTAGACTTCTAGTCCAGTATTGTATAGAAATTATGATTATGGAAAACCTTGTGTTTTCCTGATTTTTAAAAGAAAGTATTTTGAACAGTTCACCATTAAGTTGTTGGTTTTTTGTATATATCCTTTATCAAATTAAGGGATTTTTCTTTTATTTTTAGTTTGCTTTGAGTTTTTGTCTTTAATGAATATTGAATTTTACCAAATGTTTTCCCTACACTGATTTAGAGGATAATATGATTTTTCTCAGAAAGAATTGCTGAGCACCATCTTTCACCTTAAAGACATTTACTGAATGTTCAGGGTGAATCTGAATTTCAGTTTTCATGTCCCTGCTAGCATAGGAGGAAAGCCTCAAAACCCAGGGCTTAGTGCTGGGATGCAAAATAGATATATCCTTATCATTAACCTTATCTACAAATAAATGCATCGCATAGAGGAGCGCAAGGAAAATTGCAAGTCTGACTTCAATGTATAACTAAAGAAGAAAAAAATTCTCTTTTGAAAATTTATGATCATAAACCAGCCTTACTGTGTATTCAGCAAGAATTCACACATTCTCAATGGTCTAAAGAGTCCAAGATAAGAATCTAGTTACACTGGTCCTCAGTTGTGCCTTTTGAATCAAAAGAAAACCCCTCAGGAGAGTCCAACCTTATCCTATCCCTGTAAGAATTCTCACAGATAAAATTCCAGGAGTATAAGCCCACAGTTAGAAATCACAAACACATTGGGGAAAAAAAGGGATGGTAAGTGAACAAGAATTAGCTGAAAAGATTAAATGCAGAATCAGACTGATAAAAGACTTCAAACTTTGGAATTCCTTCATTCTTTTTTGCCCTCTTGCTTTTTTATTCTCAATCCCTTTTGCATGTAAAACTACATTTTAAAACATTTTATCCTTGGCTGGGCGCAGTGGCTTATGCCTGTAATCCCAGCACTTTGGTAGGCCGAGACAGGCAGATCACTTGAGGTCAGGAGTTTGAGACCAGCCTGGCCAATATGGCAAAACCCCGTCTCTACTGAAAATACAAACATTAGCTGGGCATGGTGGCAGGCACCTGTAATCCGAGCTACTCAAGAGGCTGAGGCAGGAGAATCGCTTGAACCCAGGAGGTGGAAGTTGCAGTGAGCCAAGATTGTGCCACTGCACTGCAGCCTGGGTGACAGAGCCAGACTCTATCTCAAAAAAAAAAAAAAAAAATTATCCTTTAGTGTTTAATTTCATTGTTAATAGCATATAAGCACCTCTTTGTGATAAAGTTAGAAATTAATAATACAGAAAAGTTTAACCTGTAAACTAAATGTAGTTGCTGACATGGATTCTTATTATGACATTTATGTACCAAGCTATACAAGCTTCGGTTAAAAAAAAAAAAAGTACAGGCTGGGCACCGTGGCTCACTCCCAGCACTGTGGGAGGCCAAGGTGGGTGGATCCTCTGAGGTCAGGAGTTCGAGACCAGCCTGACCAACATAGTGAAACCTTGTCTCTCCTAATAATACAAACATTAGCCAGGTGTGGTGGCAGTCACCTGTAATCCCAGCTACTCAAGAGTCTGAAGCAGGAGAATCACTTAAACCTGAGAGGAAGAGGTTGCAGTGAGCTGAGATTGCACTACTGCATACCAGCCTGGGAGACAGAGCGAGACTCCATCTCAAAAAAAAAGAGTAGAAATAAGAATAAGTCCTTTTTTGTTTAGCTTAAACAAACAAGTAAATATTTTATTAAGTTAAAGATAGTAAGCCATATGTTTATAGCTATTACATAACTATAAACTTTAATATTTTTGTTTTCAAACTTTAATATTTTTATAGATAGAAACCATTTAGCACAATACTAAAAATGATACATATTATAAATTATTAGAATATGTTTTATTTCTGTAGCACATTTTTGCCCAAATCTCCCGGACTTTCAACTTTCTATTTGTGTTTTGACATTTTTTTTTTAGAAAGGAGTTGTGTTCGCACTTGATCCCAAGCCCCTGATGGCACTTATAGTGGGCAGTGGGCCAAAGCTGAGCTAATTGTAGTCTGTCTTATAATTTTTTAAACTGGAATTGTGGAACTGACTTTTAGGCAAAGGGAGAATATATCAATTGATGGATCCCAAGCAAGGCTGATTCCGAGCCTTAATTCCAGTTATTAAACTTCCTAGGGATCCATGAACCAGTAAATTGCCTGTGCTGAAATTTATTTGAGTTTCTGTAACTTTCCAGCAAAATGGTCCTGATAACTACACTTATATAAATAAAATTAAATTCTGAGATGGTTTCCTGCATGCTGATAGTCATAGAAGACAATGAATTAATAATACCTTGAATACCTTTTCCACCAAAAGAGAAGGGAATTGGGAAGAGTTTCTGGATGAGTTATTTTGAAGCCTTGCCTTGACTAGAGTGTACCGTCTTCCTCTGTTTTATTCCAGAGGCAAGTCAAAGGAAGAAGGATTGCCCACAATTATTTCTTATGGCAAAGTTAGGACCACCAGTATTTTGACAATTAAGCTTCTGTATCTAGAGGGATTCCATCAAGAAGCTCTTCCTGGATATCATATTATTTTCCAATTACTTTCTACTTGAGCGTTCACATGACCTCAAAAGCAATGGAAGGGACTGACATTTAGGTGTAGAATATAATAATTATTGAGCATTTTACTCTATGTTAGGTACCCAGTTGGTCGATCTAAATTTATTTCCTAGTTAAGTGGTATGGGCTGAATTGTGTCCTCTCAAATTCATGTGTTGATGTCCTAACACCTAGTACCTCAGAGTGTAACTGTGTTTGGAGACAAGGTCTTTAAAGAGTACACTAAGATTGAATGAGGTCATTGGGGTGACCCCTAATCCCATATGACAGGTGTCCTTATAAAAAGGGAAGATTAGGACATAGATACCCACAGATGAAGAACATGTGAACACATGGGAGATGATGGCCATCTACAAGTTGAGGAGAGAGGCCTCAGAAGAAACAATCCTGCTGACACTTTCCTGGAGTGTTGGACTTCTAGCTTCCAAAACTGGAGGAAAATTAGTTTGTTGTTTAAGTCGCCCATCTGTGGTATTTGTTATGGCAGCCCTAGCAAATGACTACATTAAGTTATATATATTCTCCTTACTCAGTACTAGTCAATCATCAAGGGCTGGCCAATCTAACCCTAAAATACATTTCAAATGTCTGCTCTCCTCTCTCTTCCTTCTATTACTATCTTAATTTAGGCTTTATTTGTCTTACTTGAAATATGCCAACAACCTTCAGGTTCTCTTCATTTTAATAAAAACATTCATACTCATGATGGCAAACACATTAGATTGTGAGGCTGCTGAGAGCAAGGCGTGCTTTGCACTGCCTACTTAATCCAGATGGAGTCATGGCTCCCAAACTTGACTGTGCATCAGAATTGTGGCTGGCATTTTTAAAGTTACAGATTTTCAGACTCCTGACCATGTGTATTGAATCAGAATCTGTAGGCATGTGGGTTAAAATATTGGTATTTTAAATATGTTCACAAGTTGATCTTATGAGCAGTATACATCGTTGCTTATTTTTGTCCATCTTTTTATTAATAATCATGTGACAGTGTCTTCCACCATTGTTACCTCAGTATTTAGTACTATGTCATTCATTATCACAGTAGTTTTTGGAATAATAAATTTAATTATACTTTTTTGAAGTAAAATAGTGATTCTTTTACATTGATTATATATTTCAATAATTTTCTTGTTGAAGTTATGTTTATTGTAGGTTATGATATATCCCATCTCGTCAGAAGCTATAAAATGTCATAAGTATGCTTTAATAGGTATAATAGTAACAAAAGATGATGCCTACCCAATTTGTTCACTATAAAACTGATAAGTAGGTTCCAGCACTAGGATGTCCCCTTCAATATGTCCCTAATTAAGTGAATAAAATTTGGAAAAAGCTGGCAGATACATTTATTTTTCTTGTAGTTGTTTTGTGACCTAACGCTATTTGCATTGACACAAATTGTGTGGTAAGACCACAAGTAAAAGACAACATACAGTTCACCTTGGAAAAGGAGGAGGTAATGTCTGAAATTTTATCTGGTCTCTCATATTATAAGCTCAATTCATGCTTATCATTTCATAAAAATTGACAACTTTATACCCTGCAAAAAAAAACCATACTGCTTTTCTTACTTTAAACATAAAAAGTCTCCAACGCTGAAGCAGTGGGTCTTTGTGTCTACTCATAGATAGGAAAGCATGATCCTAGAAAAGGGTAACAAATAATGGCAGTCGGTCCTCCCAAATAAACTCTGCTGTAGTCTGTGCTGTACTTGAAATCAAAGGCAGTCTTTCTGTCTATACTTAGACAGCAAAAGGAAAAGTTGCTGAATATACCTGCCAAAGTCACTATTTCAACATATATTTGTTTTGAATCTATTATAGCAAACATATAATCTGGGGAGATCAAAAGAGACATGATTCTTGCATTTGTGGAGCATTCAGCTTGGGTAATAGAAGTCCTGGTTAAAAAAAAAAAAAGTAGGATGTTTACAGGAGCCTGAAATGGAGGCAAACAGGTAGAGTGTGTGAAAAGAAGTCATGTCCAAATGACACTTCCTAGAGGGACCAGTTACTCTGTGCTCAGATGTCAACAGCCAGGAGTACTCTGGGACTTGAGCAAACAAATGAACATGACATTTCAGTTCGGTCTTTACGGTCCATGCATACCTTGAAAAAAGGTTGGTACAGAAACTAAATATTATCCTTGGGCTACTTCTCCTTTCCTAAATGTATACATTCATGTATTCATTAAACAAGTATTATATTAAAAGTTTTTCTAAAATAAGGCCTTTTTGGCTGACTGAAAGGCCTCAGTATGAAGTGATATATGAACTAACTAGCTAGTCCTTGGGTTACTTTTTTCTGGTACATATTTTAAACATTCTGGATCTTTCAGATTACAATCTTGACCACAAGTAATGATTTACTATTAGTGCTTCCAAATTTGGGTTAGCATCATCAGAATGGGAAGTTAGCTATTTCTTCTATCATGATATTGCCTCTGAAAAATTCTGACTATAAGTATTGTGTTTTTAAACTGAACTGTGCCTCACAGTACCTTAAAGCATATTTCTTTTTTTTTTTTTTGAGATGGAGTCTCACTCTGTTGCCTAGTCTGGAGTGCGGTAGCATAATCTCTGCTCACTGCAACCTCTGCCTCCCGAGTTCAAGCAATTCTCCTGTCTTAGCCTCCCAAGTAGCTGGGACTACAGGCGCACGCTACCACACCCAGATAATTTTTGCATTTTTAGTAGAGACAGGGTTTCACCATGTTGGCCAGGATGGTCTCGATCTCTTGACTTTCTGATCTGCCTGCCTCGGCCTCCCAAAGTGCTGGGATTACAGGCATGAGCCACCACGCCTGGCCAGTAGGATTTTTGTAAAATTAAAATAGGCTTAGTAAAGAGGATTTGGGAAATTGAAAAAATAGATAAAGAAAACATTGCCATATTCCCAGTACCCAAGTACAACCACTCTTAACATTGTAATAAATATATTTCTAGTCTTTTTACTATGAGTTGTTTTGATTCTTTGTTATTTTATATAATTTTGTCATCACATATGTAAACATATACATACATATACATACACAATACAACTTAGCTCCCTGCTGTTGGGAGAAATCTTCTGTAGAGGATAAGTTAACAGCCACTGGAGAAAGATTGACCTGGGTTCCAATTCAAGCATTATCACTTGCTGGTGTTTATTGCCTTAGACATATTACTTATGTCTCTCAGACTCATTTTTCTGATCTATAACATTAAAATAACCTAGAACCTACTTCTTAGGCTTATTGCTAACAGTAATTAATGTAATTAACACTGTGGTTGGCACAGTGTCTAGAAAATAGTAAGTTCTTAATGATGATTAAATTATTATGCATACTATTCTGATATAATCATCAAATATAAAAATTTTCAGGCTAAAAATTCCCAATTCTTTCAGCCTTCTCTCACATGAAATAGTTTTCAGTCCCCTTACCATTCAGGCTGCTAACTCCTAAGAGTTCTAAATTCTTCCCATCTATATCTTCTGCAAAATACTACTTCCAGAACTGAGCATGGTTATGTAAACAATTTGAAATGGAGTTAGATTATATTCTCCATTATTCTATACACATCCTAAATTTATTAATGCAGCCTAAACCTCTTCTTCCTTTGTTTGTTGTTTGCTTTCGTAATTGTATTATACCACTGATTCACTGCCAAGTTAAGTTCCTCATTTTCCCCCCAGGAGTACTGTTGCTAAGTCACATAACCGTTAAACTAAATTTAGTCAGCTGGTGTTTTGGTCCCAAGGCAAGACCCTACAATTATTCCAACCAAATGATGTAGTTTTAGAGTTTGTTCATCTTTTTGTTGTTAAAACATTTGGCTGGGCATAGTAGGTCACATCTGTAATCCCAGCACTTTGGGAGGCAGAGGCAGGTGAATTGCCTGAGTCCAGGAGTTCAAGACCAGCCTGGGCAACATGGTGAAAACCCATCTCTACAAAAAATTAGCCGGGTGTCATGGCACATGACTGTAGTCCCAGCTACCCAGGAGGCTGAGGTGAGAGGATCACCTGAGCCCAGGAGGCATAGGCTGCAGTGAGCTGTGATCATGCCACTGCACTCCAGCCTGGGTGACAAGTGAGACCCTGTTTCAAAAAAATTTTAAAAAGGACATTTGGATCTTGATTTTATCATACAATGTATTTTCTCACCTTCTCTAGCTCATGTAACCTATGACCTATTTTTAATAGGCATGCCTTATCAT
Organism: Macaca nemestrina; assembly: GCF_043159975.1. Lineage (NCBI taxonomy): Eukaryota > Metazoa > Chordata > Mammalia > Primates > Cercopithecidae > Macaca > Macaca nemestrina. The sequence continues at coordinate 151,786,666 of NC_092125.1, read as the reverse complement.
AGCTTTATCTCAGTCACTGATAAATATGTTCACATTAGCCAAGGCCAAAGACAAAGGTCTGTGGTATACCCCTTGAAAAGCCTTCCTCCAGGCTGACACAGATTTATTAACATTGCCATTGGGTATAATCATCAACCAGTTACGAACACACATAATACTATCCCTCGGTCAGGTGCGGTGGCTCACGCCTGTAATCTCAGCACTTTGGGAGGCCAAGGCGGGCATAGTATGAGGTCAGGAGATGGAGACCATCCTGGCTAACATGGTGAAACCCTGATGGAGACCATCCTGGCTAACACGGTGAAACCCTGTCTCTACTAAAAATACAAAAAAAATTAGCCAGGCGTGGTGGCGGGCACCTGTAGTCCCAGCTACTCAGGAGGCCGAGGCGGGAGAATGGTGTGAACCCGGGAGGCGGAGCTTGCAGTGAGCCGAGATCTCGCCACTTGCAATGAGCCTGGGTGATAGAGCGAGACTCTGCCTCAAAAAACAAACAAACAAACAAACAAAAACAGCTATCCCTAAACCTGTATTTCTCCATCTTGTTCACAAGGACATAAATAAAGACCTTATTAAATGCTTTGCTAGAATCTACAGATCTGTGTATCTATTGTTCTGATATACCAGCTTAACTCTGACAGAAAAGAATATCTAAGAGTAGGCTGAATAGCTTACTCTTTTTGAATTTAGACTTTTTCCTAATAACCACTTTAAAAAATGTTCATGACATCATCTTTTATAATAAATATTATATAAGCTATTCCCCACCCCTCACTGCCACCAAGCAACATCCATTTCATGGATAGAAAGTTTGCAGACTGACATTTTTTGAACATAAGGCATTCCTCTCCAATGCCTCCCTCCTCCCCATTTTTCAAAGGTAATCGGTTGAATATTTCATAATCTCATTTAGAAGTTCTCCTTGTAATAATTCATAGAGGTCAAGAGACATTTTGGCAGCTATACCAGTCAAGTTCTCCCAGTAGAGCATACAGGTGAAGTATTCAGACTTTGAACCTAAGTTCTTGCTGCAAATTTTAGCTCTACACATTTGCAGTTGTATGATCTTGGGCAACTTATTCAACCAAATAGTAACATATGCTTTATAGGGTTGCTATGATGATTAAGTGAACAAGTGCATATAAATACTTAGTATATACTTTATATCCTTATTTATCCTCCATAAATGCTATCTACATTATAATCCCTTTATTTTGTCTTTCAATTTTTAGTTAATGTCCAATGGTCTTGACTTCATTCATCACATATTTATTGAGTATACTTGGTACATACAAGGCCCTAGAGATAAAGTAGTGAACAAATCAAAGTACCTGCATTCATGGAGCTTACAGTCCACTACAGGAAAACAAAAACAAAAACAAAAACAACACTAAAGTATGTAAAATAATGGCAATCAGTGATGGGAAGAATGAAAAGTGTAAGGGGTTGGAGAAATCTAAGAGAACTCTTTTACAAACGGTGGTCAGGGTCTTCTCTGAAGAGGTGACATATGAGCAGAGATATGAATGAACCAACAGGAAGAAACATAAAAGAATAAAGATGCTTTGCTTTCTCTTTTTCATGAATGAATTTTATGTTTTTGACTTAAAAAAAAATAAGTCCATTCCTTTATTGATCGCCTTCCTCATTTCATACTAAGGAAAAGCATTTTTCATTATCTTTAGTATATTTCACAAGCCATAGCTCATTCTGTGCTTTAGTCTTGCTAAATTTTTATAGGTCTGTGCTACCTTCATATATTTATGCTTGATTATGTGTCCCCTTTTACCATCTTTTGCACATGCTGTTTTAAATTCAGAGCCTGTCAGTAAGTCCCTATGCAGCACACTGGTTTCTTTAGTTTCCTCCCCATTTTCCTGCTCATTAGAATCATTTGTGTTTGCATAGGCAGAACACTGCTTAAATCAAACTCTAAGAGCGTATGGTTGCTTTTCCCCAAGGTTCCAATCATTTCCATTCTACGTACTGGTTTCTGTCAGAATGGGTCCTGAGCAGGAGTTCCCCTTAATGCTTACTCTGCCTTCTGGGAAATGAAATTATCAGCAAGGCCAGTCAAGAAATTGTCACCATTTTGCTTTCTGAGGTATGAAAGTTTCTGCAGATACTTGGAGACCTAAATCCCTAACACTAAGATATGTTGCAGCTCTGCCATCATATCTGAGGTCTGCACTAGAAAAGCATCCTATCTTTCGTTCTGACCAGGAAGTCTGTAGTGCAGTCACATAGTGCTATCATTTCTGTGTTTCTCATTTTATGTTCACCTAGATTTTTCTCCAGTGTTCCTCCAGCTACAGGTTCTTGGATTTACATGTAGGTTCATAACTTCTAATCAGCAAGGACTATATACCTGGCCTTCCAATCAGCTTGAATTATAATTAAAATAATTGGATTAAAAATTAATTGTTGATATGACCAAATTCTATGCCCAGAAAACCAGAACTTTCCCTTCAGTTTAATATTAACAAGCATTATGAAATAGTAGAAAGCTTTGGGATGGAAGGTGAATTCTAGCTGAGAGACTTCCTACAAGCTACAGATTCATCATGTATCAGAACTGAAGGACCCTGAATGGTGAAAAATCTGGACCCTCTACTCATCTACTGATGAGCAAATTGTGGCCTGAAAAGGTTAACTGACTTGCTTAAAGTGTCACAGCTAGTTGGGGATAGTATCGTGACTGCAAGACAAGGTTCTTTTCCTTGGGTCAGTAAGTTTCATCCCAATATGTTATCTTCCATTAATAGCCCCCAAATTTCCTACTATGAAATGTAATAATAATATCTGCCCTTTCTACCTTACAGGGTTGTTGTGAAATAATAGGTATATAATAATAATGGTTGTGTAAGGTGGTATTATGATAATGATTTTAATGATTTAATCTGTAGGTTTCCTGGACTTTTCCTTCTCATTTAAGTGATATGCATTTGAAATATTAATCTTTGTTGAAATGTGCTTACTTTGTCGTAGGTTTAGGACGAATTGCAGGCTATGTCTCCCCACAGAAGAAACAGCTTTTGACATCCCTAAGACCAGGGTGGTAATCCTTGTTCTGTTATTCAAGGGATGCATGACAATACATCCTCTTAACCTTTCTGATTTTAGTTTTCTCATTTGTTAAAGGGTTAAACATTCCTATCTCTTATAGTTGTGAAAATTGATATAGAAAAGCTAAATATCAGTGGCTGTTTTTGTTTCACTTATTTATTTATTTTCTCTTTTCCTCCTCCCTCTGTCTATGAGCTGCTTGACGCCAGACACTATTTATATTTATTTATCTTTGTATTCCTACAGTCTGGCACTCAATAGCTACACAGTATGTTTGTTGAATGAATTATTTACCAAGGTGAATAACATGGAGTGGGTCTGAGGATGGCAGCATTTTGTAGGTCAATGTTTTCCCATCTCTGCTCTTAAGAGTACAACACTGAGCTTTGTGGAGGTGCTGCAGAACGTGCCGTAGTGATGAGGGTGTAGCTGAAGTTTAATTCTGCCCCCTATCTTGCTTGATCAGGGCAGACATACTTGTTCCTCATTAATATGTACAACTGTTTTTAGAGGAAAAAGTTTTTCAGCTAAAAAAAAAAAAAGTTGAAATGAGATATGTAGCTAAACAGAACCTAGGCTTTAAAAGGAGTTTCAAAAATCCAGCTTTAAATACTTCTTTTACAATCGTAAAACCTTAAGCCAGCTAACATCTCTATATCAGAATTTCCTTGTTATCATAGGACTGATAGCATTTCAGGTTGGTTACAGATGGGAGGAAGATATCACATACACACCTGCCATTTCCCAGTGTATTTAGCCAAGGATATAGAAGCTGAATCCAGGTGACCACGGGTATCAGAAGCAGGTGCATGCAGCAATCTTGGCTTGATTTTTCTTTTCCTCTGGTTCCTCTGGGCCACACAATTGCCAGGGACACTACTGCCAGCATTGAAAGGCACAATTTTTAAAACTCAAACTTGTTACTCTGGAAGCATTTATATTTCACGGCCTAGGCACTTCCATGCAAGGAAGTGTTTGCACATATAGGGCTGTCCCACTTGTAGAACCAAATTGGCACAAAGAAAACCTGCAGGCAGGATGGGGAAGAGCACACAAAGTCAGAGCCATGGGTCCCTGAAAAGTGTCTCTGCTTCCAGCTCCCAGTGTTCCCGTGTTTCTGCAGGTTTGTTTTGAAGATTAAAGCAGGGTAACACTAAAATATTTAATAATGTGTAAATGGTTGGGCTTGGGCACCAATAGATCAGAACAGATGCTGGTCATAAACTACCAGCAAGCCCTGCCAGTGCCTGCCAGCCAAATGCCAGCCTTAAAATAAAGTAACATTAAAATGTCCTCACAGTATCTGATACATAAATGGTGCTTGATTAATGTTGATCCCCTACCCTGTTTCCTTCTTATTCTTCTTGAATTAAATCCAGTAAAACAAAAAAATGGCAAATTCAAGAACATACATCTTCAAGTAACCTAAGAAGTCAATCTTATTATTTTATCAGTATAATATATTTATGAGGGGGTATTTTCTAATGCCAGAATTCATTTTTTGGTCTACAGTAAAATGGATATACTTTAAAAAATTAATTATAAACTATTTACTGAATTAGAACCTAGCTGTTAACTAGTAATAGATGTTAGTTACACCCAATGAGCCTATTCTCTCTCTCTTCTAAGTTTACCATTTTCCCTGCAAGAAAGGGTTAATTATATCAGGTGCTTTGAAGCCCTGTTTCTCTGGAATTGATAGTGGAAAGGGAGACCAGTCTATCACAACCACTTGAGTCTTTATCTCCACTTCCCCAAGACATTCCAGAGATTTAGATATCCTCCTTCCTGTTTAGAATCTTTGCCAGAATGAGCATTGGAAGTAGGTGTAGGGTTTCTCAGGTAAGTTAGCTTTTTAAAAAATGTTGAACTAGCCTTTGGAGAGTTTTACTGGTTGGGAAAACAGAGTTTAGAAGGAAGGACATCTTTGTAGCCAAAGTAAAACAGGACTGTATCTACGTGAGTGTCAAAGAAGACAAGGCAGGGGGAAGGATCAGTAGTAGGGAAGGGATGGAAGGACAAGTAATTGGCCGGCTTTACCATTTAGTGAGTTCTTTCTGGCCTTATCATCAGGTGATGCTTTTGCCATGCATTGGAAATCTGTAATAGCTCTTCTCTTTGTGTGGCTTTTAGAAAGCTTAAAGGCAAACGAAGGGCTTATGTCCAGCACGTATATAGGCATACTTTGCTTGTGTTCACCTTTCTCGCTATTTATTTATTTATTTATTTATTCATTTTGAGACAGCGTCTAGCTCTGTCGCCCAGGCTGGAGTGCAATGGCGCAATCTCAGCTCATTGTAACCTCTGCCTCCCCAGTTCAAGCAATTCTCCTGTCTCAGTCTTTTGAGTAGCTGGGACTACAGGTGCACACCGCCATGCCGGCTAATTTTTTTTTTTGTATTTTAGTAGAGATGGGATTTCACCTTGTTGCCCATGCTGGTCTCGAATTCCTGAATTTAGGCAATCCATCCATCTTGGCTTCCCAAAGTGCTAGGATTACAGGCATGAGCCACTGTGCCTGGCCTCTTTATTTGTTTTTTAATTTTCAATTTTTATTTTTTCCTTGCCTCTACGTTCTTATTATTTTTATCTCTTCTTGTTTGTAAGTCTTCTTAAATCCCTTTTAAAATATGAAAGAAAATAAATAAATAAGTAAATAACTCTATAAACATAACTAAGAGTGAGTAGATCCTTCAAAATGATCATTTAAAACATTACAAATACAAACAACAATACTAGCATACGTACGATGATAGGATTTTTATGTAGTCAATATAAAGCTATATATTTCAAAATGTACTTACAAAATTCTTTGCTATAATACAACCCAGGAAGTAAGAGAGAATGTTCAAAATTGTTTCATATGAGCTTATACAAGTTTAAGTATTTATATAACAGCATTAGAAAAGTTGTCAACTATTTTATGCTATTATACTGTTTTATGCTCTTAAAGATACTAAAATAATAGCAAATATTCGAAGAGTTGTTATGTGCCAGGTACTATCTGTATTAATTCATATAACCCTCACCACAACACTATAAGACACAGGAATGATCATTCTCATTTTATTAATTAGAAAAAATAATTAATTTAAAGTTGAGCTTCCATAACTTGCTTAAAAATGCACAGCTTGAAAATGGTGAAGCTGAGATCTGAACTTGGGTGGTCTCAATGAAATTCTAAGCTTTTAAATTATATTGTTTTTCTAAAAATAATATAAAAAAGCATCTTAATATTAAATTAACCAGAGTTAAATGACCTTACACTTTATGAGGACTTTTCAGATCTTTTCAACAGATCTTTTTCTAGGTAACAGAGAAGAAAACATTAATCTTTAATATAGTTTTTACTTTAAAAAAGTAGTATCTGTGACTTCTTTGAAAGCATGTGTCAAGTTCAGTGGTGGTGTTTCAAAAACTTTCACAGAGCAAAGTAATCTCAAATGGTATTTACCATATTCTTGACTGTACCAAATTGTAGAATTTTAAGTAAGAATTTTTATATTCACATATAAAAGATTACAGCTCTGAATAGTAAGGATTGCAGCCTTGGCCAGGTGCCGTGGCTCACAACTGTAATCCCAGCACTTTGGGAGGCCAAGGTAGATGGATCACTTGAGGCCAGGAGTTCGAGACCAATCTGGCCAACATGGTGAAACCCTATCTTTACTAAAAATACAAAAATTAGCAGGGCATGGTGGTGCAGGGCATGGTGGTGTGTGCCTGTAATCCCAGCTACTCGGGAGGCTGAGGCATGAGAATCACTTGAACCCGGGAGGTGCAGGTTGTAGTGAGCTGAGATCATGCCATTGCATTCCAGCCTGGGTGATAGAGTGAGATCCTGTCTAAAAAAAAAAAAAAAAAAAATTGCAACTTCATGGAATGCTTACTAAGCATCAAGAAAAAAAACTCCACTTTTCAATGTATGTGTTTTGTTAAGGGGCAAAAAATAGTAAAAATGTTTCATTTTTTAGTATGGACACAGATTAAGTTAATTGGTATTAATTATCCAATTTTATGAATTAACTATATCTTTTATCTTTCAATTTGGCAGAAGTAAAAAGGGAGAGAAAACAAAATTTTTGTAAGCTAAATACTATGAATACGAGAAGCTTAGTTTTACTTTTTTCATTTAGAAGTGTCTTGCTTAGTGGGAAAAAAAAGAGAAAATTTCTGTTATGAAGGGGATCCAATCATATTTGCCAACATTAGTTTCCAGGCTGTACAGAGAATTATTTGTGATGATTTTCATTTAAATGGATTATATTCCATTAATTGACAGACATTTGTTTTACTAAAGTTTTAATAGTAAAGTTGCTTAGATAATTATTTAATAAAGTGGTAGGCAGGAGTTTGTGTGCCCTAAGACAGAATTAAGAAAATTACAGTTGATTAAAAGATGTATAAAACTGTTAGAAAAAGGAGAGGAGTGTTTCAATGAGGCTACTACAATGTGCACAGAGAGTATTTTCAGAAATTACATATTACTTAGGATTTTAAGCTGATAATAAAGAATATTATGCAAACGATAAAATTTATAGAAAATTTTCAAACTAGCATGTTTAGGCCGGGTGTGATGACCCACACCTGTAGTCCCAGCACTTTGGGAGGCTGAAGTGGGAGGACTGCTCAAGCCCAAGTGTTCCAGACCAGCCTGGGCAGCATAGGGAGACCCTGTCTGTACAAAAAATTAAAAATCAGCTGGGCATGATGGTGCACACCTGTAGTCCTAGCTACTCAGGCAGCTAAGGCAGGAGGATTGCTTGAGCCCAGGAATTCCAGGAGGCCTTGAGCTATGATCATGCTACTGTATTCTAGCCTGAGTGACAAAGTGAGACCCCGTGTCTAAAAAAAACAACAACAAAAAATCATTCCAAAACCGAACCAGCATGTTTAATATCGATGATTCTCACCTTGTGGAGATGAGAATTTAAAATACAGTTATAAGCTGCGTGTGGTGGCTCACACTTGTAATTCCAGTGATTTGGAGACCAAGGCAGGAGGATCACTTGAGCCCAGGAGTTTGAGACCAGCCTGGACAAAATAGACTCTTGTCTCTACAGAAAAAAAAAAAAAAATTGGTGGGTGTGGTGGTGGTGCATCCCTGTAGTCCCAGCTACTTGGAGGCTAAGGTGGGGGGACTGCTTGAGCCTGGGAGTTGGAGGCTGTAGTGAGCCATGATAGCCCCATTGCACTCTAGCCTGAGAGACTGAGGGAGACTCCATCTCCAAAAAATAAAATTAAATAAAATAAAGGGTTATATTTCATGAGAAAATGTGTTGGCCTGTAATCATACTAAAAATTTGTGTATGAAGATAGAAAATACAAAAGAAAATTAGGAATAATGATAATGTACTAATAACACTCACCAATAAGAAATACAGCATAAAATTTGGCATATTAAAAAATATTCTTAATTTAGCCAGGTACAATGGCTCATGCCTATAATCCCAGCATTTTGGGAGGCTGATGCGGGTGGATCACTTGGGGCCTGGAGTTTGAGACCACTCTGAACAACATACTAAAACCTTGTCTCTACTAAAAACACAAAAATTAGCTGGGTGTTGTGTGCACACCTATAATCCCACTAGTCATGAGGCTGAGGCATGAAAATCACTTGAACCCGAGAGGCAGAGGTTGCAGTGAGCCAAGATTGTGCCATTGCACGCCAGCCTGGAAGACACAGTGAGACTGTGTCTCAATAAATATAAATAAATAAATAAATACAAATAAAATTTAAAAATTCTTAAACTCTGGAAGTCATTCCAATTTTAAGCAAATATTCCTCTTTGAAAAGTATAATCTTAAGGAAGAATTTTTTAAACACCTCTGGGGCTATCAACTACTTCTGGTAACTTTTAGTGAAGGCTTAGCTTGTTTGCCTTAAAACATTTTGTGTTTTTGGCGGTTTCTGCTCTATTGTGTTTTTATTTAACTACATCTATTAAACTGTATGTTAATTCATCAAAGATTGTTTACTTCCATTTGCCTGACTGAAAAAGTCTGTGATATGGTTTGGCTGTGTGTCCCCACCCAAATCTCATCTTGAATCGTACTCCCATAATTCCCACGTGTTGTGGGCGGGACCCGGTGGGAGATAATTTGAATCATGGGGATGGGAGTGGTTTCCCCCATACTGTTCCTGTGGTAGTGAATAAGTCTCATGAGATCTGATGGTTTTATTAGGTGTTTCTGCTTTTGAATCTTCCTCATTTTTTCTTGCCACCACCATGTAAGAAATACCTTTCACCTCCTGCCATGATTCTGAGGCCTCCCCTGCCATGTGGAACTGTAAGTCCAATTCAACCTCCTTTCCTTCCCAGTCTCGGTTATTTCTTTATCACCAGTGAAAATGGACTAATGCAGTCTGATTTATTTCATGTCATCTCTTGGTGAAGTATAGTTATGGGATATTAGGTCATACGAAAATAATCAAAATCATTATTTGTTTCTGTCAAGGCACCTTTCCATGTAGGGAAACTAACTGAACAAGTCACATAAAAATGGCTGGGTGTGGTGGCTAACGCCTGTAATCCCAGCACTTTAGGAGGCCAAAGAGGGTGGATCACCTGAGGTCAGGAGTTTCAGACTAGCCTGGACAACATGGTGAAACCCTGTTTCTACTGAAAATACAAAAATTAGCCAGGCATGGTGGCACATGCCTGTAATCCCAGCTACTCAGGAAGCTGAGGCAGCAGAATCACTTGAACCTGGGAGGTGGAGGTTGTAGTGAGCTAGGGTCGCACCACTGCACTTCAGCCTGGGTGACAGAGCAAGACACTTGTCTCAAAAAGAAAAAAAAAAGTGTAAGATAAAACATCAATAGAAGAGTGGTGGGAAGTGATGACAGGTGGGGAGAAAAAAGAAAACTGGTGAAAGTGAATATAAATAGAGAATAGACTAAGTCAATCAGTACAAATAAAGGGGCAATATAATTTCAATATGATCTATGACGTAAGAACACAAATGAGGTAATACATATACAAATCCTTTGAACAAAGTAAAGCACCATTGCTACTATTCAATATATTTCTTCATGTCTTATAATGTTTATTGACAGTATAATTCACACTTTTTTCCAACATAAAAATTATTGACCACCAGAGCTCAAACATAAATGTTTATAGGGGCCAGGAAGAAAAATAATGGGTGAAGGGCAGCTGGGTGAAAGATATAGTCCTCTTGATCTATCTTCTATTTTCCACTTTATAGAAATACGGGTGATGACACATTTCAATTTCCTTTAATGCCACTATTAAAATAGAACATAAAACATTACACAAATGGAGTGATTCATGGCACAAGATACTTTGCCTTGGTTTTGAGGAGTAATAAGAAATGACAGAGAATACAGGGAGTAAGAAAGGGTGATAGTTTGGATGTTTGTCCCCTCCAAATCTCATGTTAAAATGTAGTCCCCAGTATTAGAGGTGGAGTCTGGTGGGAGGTGTTTGGGTCATGGGGGAGGATCCCTCATATATGGCTTGGGGTCCTCCCCACAGTAGTGTGTTCATGCAAGATTTGGTTGTTGAAAATAGTCAGGGACCTCCCCCATCTCTCTCTTGCTCCCTCTCTCTCCTGCTCCCTCTCTCTCCATGTGACAAGTCTGCTTCCCCCCTTTGCCTTCACCATAATTGTAAGCTTCCTGAGGCCCTCAGCAGAAGCAGATGCCAGCATCAAGCTTCCTGTACAATCTGCAGAAACATGAGTCAAATAAACCTCTTTTCTTTATGAATTACCCAGTCTTGGGTATTCCTTTATAGGAATGCAAAACAGACTAACACAGAGGGCATGTTTTGTTTAAAAGGTAAAGCCTCTCCTCCTGGATGTTGCTATGACCTAATATATGCCAAATGCTGCCAGATCTTTCTATTTTTTCTTCAGAAGTTGGAAATCCATACTTTTTTTTTTGAGATGGAGTCTCACTCTGTCACCCAGGCTGGAGTGCAGTGGCATGATATGGGCTCACTGCAACCTCCGCCTTCCAGGTTCAAGTGATTCTCCTGCCTCAGCCTCCCAAGTAGCCAGGATTACAGGTGCCCGCCACCACGCCCGGCTAATTTTTTGTATTTTTAGTAGAGACAGGGTTTCACCATGTTAGCCAGGATCCACCCGCCTTGGCCTCCCAAAGTGCTGGGATTACAGGGCTGAGCCATGGTGCCCGGTCTGGAAATCCAAAATTTTATGGAAATCTCCTAATTTTTAAGAGTTGACAGACGATAGATTAAAAAATGAAACAAAACCAAAGACAGCGTGACCCACTATCTATGGTGCAAACAAACTACATTTGTGGGGTAGATTTTATACAGGTCACAGCAGTTTGAGACCTCTATTTTATGCCTTGCTAAGAGCTGGGCATATAAAGTTTAGAGAGATTCTAAGGAGCTTACAGTCATGTGGGGAAGAGGACAAGTAAACCAACAAATACAGTGATGTGTAATAAGTTCTATGATAATCAATGTTCATTTTGATGATTCTTCAACACTGAAAAATTGCACATCATCAAAGAAAGATAAAATGATATTTAGTATAATTTTCTTAAATAGCGAAATATTTTGTTAGTACAAAATATGTACTAACATATTTTGGAAAATTTTTTTAAAAGCAGGAATGTTGCTGGGCACAGTGACTCATGCCTGTAATCCTAGTATTTTGGGAGGCCAACGTGGGCGGATCACGAGGTCAGGAGATCAAGACCATCCTGGCCAACATGGTGAAACCTCGTCTCTACTAAATATACAAAAATTAGCCGGGTGTGGTGGTGAGCTCCTGTAATCCCAGCTACTTTGGAGACTGAGGCAGGAGAATTGCTTGAACCGGAAAGGTGGAGGTTGCCGTGAGCGCCTGGGGACAGAGAGAGACTCCGACTCAAAAAAAAAAAAAAAAAAAAAAAGAAATGTGAAACAGGAATGTAAACAAAAAGAAACAGCATTTAAAGTGCCAGCAAAAAATCCAAACATCTCCTTTTTTGGACATTTCTATTAGTTTACTCTTCAAGATAATATTAATAAAAATTTTTCTAGTGATCTGGCAAGGAAAAATTGGTTGAAAAGGCTCTTTGGTCGTTGGAGGTAGGGTTCCAGGCTTTGACAACTTAGTGAGTCATAAGTGAGCTACGATGGAAATATGGTACTTTTTACCATAATGTATAATTTGTCGAAGATGTTTTCCCCTTGAATAAAACCAAAATACCAGGGTGCAAAACATAACCCTTGAAAACTTAAATGTAAATCCTGTTGATTCTAATTTCTGAGGTTCCCTGGACACATCTTTATCTTATCTAAGTTGTTGGGACAGGAAAGGTATAAAGGAGAAGAGTGTTCTAGGGAAAATGTAATTGACAGCCAACATTTCAGCTTTTCTGAATTCAATAATTCACATGCCTTAATTTCCTGCTTTCCTTGAGATATTTACCACCTATCCAATGCACACATACACACACACACACACAAACACACACTCAGGATGATTAGTAGTACTACAAACTCCTTTGACAATCTGTCTACATTTTTGTTTCTTTTTACTTAAAGCACACACAGAAATGTTGTTATTCTGGAAAATACTCAAATTTTCATTGTAATTACTAATTTATGCAGGTACTAAAATTTGTTTACATATACCCTACAAAAATATTTCAATTAACTGACAAAACAAATTTATTATTAATGTAAATTTGTGTGTGTGTTTACATGTGGTGAGTACATTTGTATAAGATTTCTAGGTTATTCAACTTGCAATATCTATATCAGCCAAAGCAGTGCTGCAGAATATGGACAATACACTGAACTAAATATTACAATGGTATTCATCATCATAGGAATCTAACTCTCATCTGTTCCAGAAATACTTTCCATCAGCCATCTACAGCTAGACACTGAAAAGGTCACTGTTCTTCAAAAAGCTTCCGAGAATAAGTGAAATGTTTCAAAATTACCTCAGTATGATTGGTGCATACCATTCTGAATAGTATAATACTTCCTATGCCATACAAAGTTGGGAGCCATTTCTAGATACACAAATGTGAGCAGGCAGCCTAGGCACATGGTGAAACCCTGTCTCTGCCAAAAATACAAAAACTAACCCGGCCTGGTGCACATGCCTGTGGTCCCAGCTTCTTTGTGGAGGCTAGGGTGGGAGGATCATTTGAGCCCAGGGAGGTGGAGGTTATGGTGACCTGAGATGGCACCACTGCACTCCAGCCTGGGTGACACAGCAAGACCCCATCTCAAAAAAAAAAAAAAAGAATATGAGTAGGGAGGGTGGTGCTTCCCAAGAGGAAGTTCTAAGTTCTAGAAAGGAGTTTGAGGCGTCTTTTTTCTTTTTAATTAAAATTTAAAATTTAAGGCATCTTTTAAAAATAGGAACTTTTAAAAGACCATTATCTCCCCAAGAGTCATGAGCTATTTTGGTAGACCAGAGACTTTACAAAATTGTATTAGACTGCTGAGAGCTTCTCATACCTGCCTCCCAAGGTTTGAGTATTGTGGGTAATTGGTATAAAATGGATGGCACAGTGTTATAGCTGGGTTTGTGGCCGGTTGGATGAAAGTGAGAGGACCGAAGAAGTTGGAAGCTCAAAGTTTACTACATGCCACAAAAACAGACTGAGATATTATTATGTGTGAAATTATGTCCTCTTTAGTAAATTAAGGCCAAAGGAAATTTGTTGATAGGATGGGTAATAAAATTGAAATAAAACCCGAATGAATCCACCCAAACCTAATATAATGGGGCAGTGGAACAGTGGCACACAGGAAAAAAAAACTGGATGGAATTTCCAAAAAAAAAAACAACAAAAAAGTAGATGAGCAGGTAAAAAAAAAAACCAGATATATATTACCTATTATGTTCTGTGTAGGATATACTTAAGTGAAAACTAATTTTCCTGCAGGTTTAAAAATAAAATTGATAACTTGTCAAAAATTTATTCTATAACTTCACCAAAGTTGGAAAATTATTCATCGTTTTCATTATTTTTCTGAGTAAAAGTGTATTTTCAGGGAAAAAGGAACAAGTATAAAATGTATTTGAGAGAAAATTTTGTGAATAGTCTGTGAAGAAATAGTATATAGTTAAAATTTCAGAATGCCATGCATATTAAGCATAGTCTATAAATCCTTATGTCCTAATTAGTTTTGTGTATTAACTTATAAATAGTTTTGTATATTCTTGTTTCCTTTCTGTGCGTATTTCTCCTTTGTTTCCACAGATGATTTATTTCTCTGGGGAGGGAGTATGTTTACCATTTTCCAGCAGCACCTAGAGCACTGAATTGAGGAAAGCAGGTTTCTATGACTGCTGAATAATTGCCTTTATTATCCTTACATTTTGAAAAATATGTCAGCCTACAATTTTAGTAAAACCGCAAAATTAAAAATGAATATAGAAAATCATGTGCAAGTTTCCCCTGACATTAAATTACCCTGTTGTGCCAAATGTAGCACAAATGGCCTTCTAACAGGGGTCCTATGCAAACAGTGGGTGATCACAGAACACATCAGCAGCAACACCAAGTCACACTGGTGATGTCAAGGACAATGTATTCTGAATTCCATTTTGTATTTCTTATGTGATATTGTGCCAGAACACAAATATATAGACACAGATATATACATATACATGTGCATATATATTTTTTACAGAATTTAAATAATTCATTGAAATAAATTATTTAAATGATTTAAAAATTCCTTTGTCAAACAGATTAATGGAACCTTGTTATTCAAAAGATAAATCATTTTATATGAAGTGGCAAAGACTTCAAGGGCTAATAAAGGTTTTATGAGAGATAAACTTTTAATGAATTAATACTTTCTCATGGGCTTATTTTCTATATACATAAACATGTACACATATGCTTATGATGATGTTTATATCAACATTTCCTGGCTGATTTTTAAGGAAACAGTATTTACAATATTTAAAATAAAGTATTTGTACAGATTTTATTTTTAGCAGCTGAAGTATAATTCACCAAAGCAAAGGAGAAAGTTTAAATAATGGTGCTGTACATGTTATTATTTGTGTAACGAGATAAAATAGACCTTTTTTTTATTTGCAATTTATATGAATCTAGTAATCATTAGTCCTGAACAATTTTACTCAGGTCATTCTCTGACTTAAAATTTATTCTGCACTCAAGTCTTTTTGCTACATAGGTCTTAATCAGAAGATGTTTTGCTCTAGAAAATGATGGTGAACTAGTATTTATACAACAAGACCTTACGACCCTGGGAAAAATTTTAAGGATTTTTATAAGGCTCAGTACACATTCTTCAGCTAAATTTTGGCATAGTTTCAATTTTAGACTCCACTGAAATTCAGTTGGTTTATTTT
Organism: Macaca nemestrina; assembly: GCF_043159975.1. Lineage (NCBI taxonomy): Eukaryota > Metazoa > Chordata > Mammalia > Primates > Cercopithecidae > Macaca > Macaca nemestrina. Next base: position 151,771,264 of record NC_092125.1, on the reverse strand, counting down.
ATAATTAAAAACAAGAAAATCATAGTAACAAAAATATATAATGTATAGCACTCTTGTTTATAATAGAAACATCCATAAAGAAAGAAACATGCTCTAACTTTTCTCATTACCCCAAAGGGAATTGCATCTTTAATCACACAAAGCACAACTGCTTTCTAATTTTGTTTAAAGTGTTTCAGTACTTACAAAAACCAGATCAGGTTATTGTAAATCTAGAGCAAATTAGAATCATTGGCCTCTGCTCAGCTCTATGCAAGGGTTCTATGTAAATCATAAATTTAATGGCATATTAAGACACACATCTGTTTCAGTTTTGTAGAAGTTAATAATCTAACTACAGAGTATTTAAACACTTCTCTCACTAACTGAAAAATTCAGGCAAAGACAGACTTCCCTCAGTATATAAGGTATAATATTTTACTTCCAAATTTTGATAAGCTGTGAATATTCCTAAGGAAAGATAGTTTTCTAAATATTCAATCGAGTATCTATTTTTGACCTTAAATAATTTCCTCCTGTACAGAAATATTCAATATAAGCAAATAGGGCAGCATTATCATCTCAAATCTACACCTGCATAAAATATTTTGATTTATACATATATCAAGTTTAAAATCATTTTGCAACAGGGCATTGGAGAGAAAGTAAATATTGAATAATTATATGAAAATGTCAAAATTCGTTCTTTTAAATATTTTTCAGGTTCTTTATTTGATTACCCACAAATTTATTTTTAAATGATAAATGATAGTCTTCTTGGGATTCAGATTATTTGAAAATAATTCACATTCTTGGGTTCCTCAAACATTTACATTTCATAGCCAGCATTTTTACTCTGCTTTTCTCTAATTTTAACAAACTATAAAAATTGTTTTTATGTTATAACTATTACCTCTTTCTTTGACACGTCTCCTTATATATAGCAGTAACCCATGAATTACTGTGTTTCAATTGTCATTAGATAATAAATAAGAAATTAGCTTTTCTTGCTGTGTATTCTACATTGTTTGAACAATTAAAAACATATAGTTTGAATTTGAGCTATTAATTAGGGTAGTAAGGAGATAATACTAATTAAGTTGGCGTCATTATCAGGACAACTAAAGTTGCCGCTGTAATGAAGGGGGCACTCTTAATGCACTAATAATCCTTGTTAGTTATATTGTAGATAGGTGATTTCGGTAACCAGGACAATTGACTAAGAGTGTGGATGGTCAGTGAAACACACTTCCATCACTAAAATAAAACCACTCAAAGAATACATTACCCAGGTGATGGTTTAGCAACATCTTTTTAATGTATAATGACTGGATAGGTTATTTATGTGTTTGTATTTCTAACCTAAAACAAATTTTTTCCCCAAATTTTTCATTAAATATTACCTAACAAAACCTTATCATTACTGAATCCTTTCAGTACTCCTTTGAGATATGAATGACATTTTAATATGATTCTAAATTTGGATGCTAATTTGAAAGAAAACTGATTCTTTTGTATCACAAAAGCATATGCCTATTACATCATTGTTTGGTCTAGGATCTCAGTGATTGATTTCATACTGACCTTAAGAATGCATTGTAAAGAGTTTCAATAAGTTGAAACCTGAATGATACTATTCTATTCTTTTATTAAGAAGCTATGCTGATGGGAATTAGGTTTATAACACATTATTTTACTTTGCAAACTGCTATTCTACTTTCCAGATGCTCAGACATATTTATTTTTACTAAAATGTACATGACAAATAAAGGTCTTTAAAAAATAAAGCAGCAAAGTGGAGTAAAAGATCATAGTTATATTGATTAGAGAACAAAATCATGAAAAATATTAGTAAGAGTTAATATATAGATCAGAAGGATCAAGCAAAGTCAAAGTCAAACATCTCATGTTACACAATTTTATGCTATAAAAGATTTTCAGAAATGAAACAGGCCCAGGAGCGGTGGTCCACGGCTGTAATCTCAGCACTTTGGGAGGGCTGCTTGAACTGAGGTGTTCAAGACCAGCCTGGGCAACATAGGGAGACTCCGTCTCTAGAAAAAATAAAAAAAATTAGCCAGGTATGGTGACACTCATTTGTGGTCACAGCTACTTGGGAGATTGAGGTGGGAAGATTGCTGGAGCCCAGGAGGTCAATGCTGCAGTGAGCCATGACTGTGCTACTGCACTCCAGCCCCGGCTGGAGTGAGACACTGTCTCAATAAATAAATAAATAAATAAATAAATAAATAAATAAATAAATAAGTTTTTTTGTGTCTAAAAAATACTAAGGAATCACAGAGTATAATTATTTTATGCTGTATGATTATGGAAACTTTAATGTATGAAAACATTGTAAGTGTTATACACACTTGAAACAATATGAAAACATTATAAGTGTTCTATAATTGTAGATTTGATTGACTTTCTAAAATGCAGAGAGGGTGTATGTGAGTTTGTTTCCTGACTCTTAAAAGCCTTTGCAAGTTTTGCCATACTACCGTGAACTATGACATGAATAATCAAAGTCATATTCTCAGAGGCACTAAAAATTCAATTTGGACTATTCTGTGAAATTGCTACTTGGTTATCTTTAAGGATTTAGATTTGATAGAGTTGCTTCTACTGTTAACCATCTCTTTGCTTTTGTTCTGTACCTAAGCAATACATGATACGGGCGCGGTGGCTCAAGCCTGTAATCCCAGCACTTTGGGAGGCCGAGACGGGCGGATCACGAGGTCAGGAGATCGAGACCATCCTGGCTAACACGGTGAAACCCCATCTCTACTAAAAAAAATACAAAAAACTAGCCGGGCGAAGTGGCAGGCGCCTGTGGTCCCAGCTACTCGGGAGGCTGAGGCAGGAGAATGCCGTAAACCCGGGAGGCGGAGCTTGCAGTGAGCTGAGATCCGGCCACTGCACTCCAGCCTGGGCGACAGAGCCAGACTCAGTCTCAAAAAAAAAAAAAAAAAAAAAAAAAAAAGAATTGCCCATTCAAAGAGTTATAATTTTAGATTGCCCTTAGTTTACCTTCAACAATTTTAAAGAAAGTTTAAATAAATTTAATCTTCATCGTTGACAGTGGTGGAGGTTTGTAGGCACTAAAAGGGATCAGGAGGGGTTTTGTTTTGTTTTGTTTTGTTTTGTTTTTATGAGATGGAGTCTTGCTCTGTGGCCTAGTGCCCAGGCTGGAATGCAGTGGCACTATCTCAGCTCACTGCAACCTCTGCTCCACAGGTTCAAGCAATTCTCCTGCCTCAGCCTCCTGAGTAGATGGGATTACAGGCGCCTGCCACTGTGCCGGGGTAATTTTTGTATTTTTAGTAAAGAAGGGGTTTCACCATCTTGGCCAGGATGGTCTTGAACTCCTGACCTTGTGATCCACCTGCCTCAGCCTCCCAAAGTGCTGGGATTACAGGTGTGAGCCACCGCGCAAGGCAGGAGGTGTTTTTTTAAACTGTGTACTGTTAATGAGAAAACACGATTATGAATATTTATGATGAACAAAATTATTATAATTTATAGACAGCTTTGTATAAAATGAGTGTTCTTTTGCTTACACTTTGTGGTCTGACAGAAGCATTGATAAAAGATCTGTAAGACCCAACTATAGAAAATTCTCAAGGTGCAGAGATTAATGAGAGTTATAGGAACAATCTATGAGAAAGAAAAACTTTGAGTTGTTTAAGACTCAGTGGAACCATAATTATAAGAAATATCTTTCTAAATTTGCTTACTTTTGAGGATCATAATGGTAATGACATAAAAATTTCCTAAATCTTTATATACAATTATGCATATGTTAACACTTGCAGTGCACAGAAAAAGTCATGTTACCAGTTGAACTAGTGGATGCTTTTTTAAAAAAAGTATTAATTACCAAATGATAGGTATTAATAATATATGTGATTATATACTTCTAAATTATACCATTAAACACAATATGCCTTAATTATATTTATATTATACTTTAAACTGTCATTACTTTTGGAGACTGCATCTCTACATTGTGGATAGGGTTTGGCCTTCCTGGACAAAATTTGCTAAGCCTATAGAGCAGGGAGAATAGCTGAAACCTCACTGGCTTTGCCAAATGCTTTCATATATTTTTGCTCTTATGGAAAATGAGTTTTGATGTCTTTTCAGACTACATGCATGGCAAGGCAAAAATTGAAAACAAAGCTAGCAACTTTCAACAAGTTCTAGTTAAGTTTGGCATTCATATATTGCTCTGATCTGCTCTAGAGCTTTAACAGAGTTTATTTTCTAGAATAGGAAAAACTAGTTTCAGCACCAAGCATCATTGACAAGTAATGATAAAGAAAATGGAACTGAGTTAGGTTTAGGATATAATCTAGCTAATTTTATTTCTATTTCTGAATTAGAAATGAGAGTCATTCCACGTGTTTTTTTGTTTATTTTGAGAACTTTCACAAACTCTAATCACAGGCAAAAATACACTCCCCATAATAGATACAACTTTCCCTCCTTAATAGTTTTCTATAACTGTGTTGTTCAAACTTAATGGCAGTTTTTGGCCTACTCTCAAGCCTCAATATCTCTTCCCTTCAACCCTGACCCTTTTAGAAGTATCTTAGTTATAGCCATTTGCCAGAGTAGGGCAGTGAAAGTGATACTGTGTTCTATTGGCTTACACTAATCACAATATTCTGCACCTGTGTCCATTTTCATACTATTTCAGATTCTTTGTTACTCAAACTACTGTTATTCTTACGTATATTTTAACAAGTGCCTGATCACTTCCCTCTAAACAAAGATACTTAGATGATAAATCTTGGTTTAAAAATTAGCATAATTTCTGTACCAGAAACACATGAACCCATTGAATAAAATAATCTTCAGTTTCTTAAGGTTGCTTAAATTAAAAACATGAGTTTCTACAGTTGGAAAAAACATGTATGGTTAAAATGTTTGAAGCCCATCAATCTCTCTAACCACATAAGCTAATGAGTTCCTTCTGTTTTCTTTGAATGAAATCACCATGAGTGGTTATATGTTGATTTAACATAAAACAAATGGAAATGGGTGTTTCCTTTGTCCTTTGTAGAATTTATTTTAAAAAACAATTAGCAACTATTATGAATAAGTCAATGATTTCGTCATTACTTAAAGAATATAGATTGAGTAATTAAATTGATTGGATTGCAGGGAATGCATAACATACTCCAACTCTCCTTAACTTGCACACGTCTGTAGATATTATTAAGCTTCTCATTTTGTTTTTTTTCTACCATAACACCTGTATTGTTATAAATTATGTTATGAATTGTCAGACAGTGCCAGGAAGATTACGTTTTTTGAATGTAGATATACTCTATGGTGTGCGTCTTTTACGTGTTCCTTTGTAATGGCAGGTTTGTCGCTAACACCTTAATTTTGAATCTAGCAATATAATTAAACACTATTTCAATTCTTCTTTGTGGACATACAAAGAAGGTTGAAGGATTATTTAAATATTTAAAACATTGTCTTACACAAAGAGTATTTTTATATGTCATTTTAAAACATAGCAAGTCTATTATATTTTTAGGAAAAAAGTGTGGAACACTTTGAACTCTATAGAATACACATCCTATTGAAATAAGATTTGAAACTTGTATGGGGCATTTTTCTACTTTGTATAATTTTAATTCACTTTTGATAAATTCGTCCCCCTTCCAAGCATCCTCCTTTTTTGTGTCTCTTTAAGAATATAGTGAAGAGTGATTCACTTACGTCCTGAGCATCGAAGAATATCAAATGTATGATGCAGAGAGATAATGGGGTTTTCCAGAGATTATTTCTGAGAGAGTTAAATAAATAAGTAAATGAGCCAACATATGGCCAGCTTAATTCAGGCAAAAATGTCTATTGATTACTTACTAAGCTCACTAAATAAAAACTTCAGCCTAAGTTTTGCTTCCCAAAAGAAAATAGGATTAGACTAATGTATGCACTCACTGGGGCTTCTTGTGAATGGTGCCCAGATGAGTGAAAACCTTCAAAGATGAACAAATGTAAGGGCCAAAATATCTTGGTAAATGCAAGTTACTATTAGTTTGACATACTCTCTTTTGCAATCCTGAATGAAATAATTTTACATTCCTAGAGAGATCATAAAATTACCTCTGAGGTCTGAGAATTAGGTAATTCTGTCTTCTTTTCAACGACTTGAAGTAGCCTGATTTAATTTTCCTGGGTAGATCTGTTGTATGTATGTATTTTGACATACGTAAAAACTTAGGTATGTCATAAGGTTTCGCACCAGCTTTGCATAAATGTACTTTATCCAGACTAGTTTATATCCTGCATGGTTAATATTTGAATTATGTAAGAAATTCCAGATGGAAGTGTGTATGTAGTTTAAAGCACCAATGCTCTAAGTTGCTCCTTTATCTTTTGAAATAGTGAGAATGTTAAAACATCAGTACATCAGGTAGAAGAAATTAGATTATCAAAGGCTCTTTTTTAATCTGAGAATTACAATGAACCCACCAAAAGAACATGTTCTAGTTATTTGGACACATGTACATTTAACCTATGATTTCCTACAAGTCAAGAACAAACTTGACCAGTAGTTGGATTGGACTTACTTAGTACTACACCTATCTGGCTTTTTGACAAAATACGGATAGGTATTTAGGATCTTCGTGTCTTTTGAACAATCTGCTGTTGACATATTAATAACATTGTTTGGAATGATTCCTGAAGTGTGATGCCTGCAACATTCCTGCAGCACCAAAGAGTACATATTGTTTCTGAAAGCAACGCAGCTCAAGTTTTATACTAGTTTCTAGGTTTTAAATATTGGAGAAGCATTTTTTTTTCTTGAAAACCAAGGTAAATATGCTTCTTTAATTGATAGCTGCATTCATTAGTAGAATCAGTGATTTACAAATACATTTGAAAACATATGTTCCATCTCAGAAATTTTGTAATTAAAAAAAAAGAAATCCATGTTTGAATTTTCTGGCATGCACAGGACACTTAACTGACTTTTAAACGTTTTTCCAGCGTGATTCGCACTGTCCTGCTCTGTTCCTTTCAGTTTAGGTCCATCGTTGGCTCTGCCTGGCTGTTTGCTCACATTGCCAACGGAGAGGGGCAAGGAAGTGTGTTCAGAGGACAAGAGCAAAAGCAGTTTCAATGTAAGGAAATGAGGGAAACAGACCTAACAGCACTGTGACTATACTTGAGAGTAAAGAGCCTTGTAGTCTCCTTTCCTTCCTTTGCTTATCCTGGTGAGTTTAATCAAAAACAAACAAAACGCTCTTGTGAAATATAGTCAATAAAGTCAAAGTTTCGCTGGCTCTACGTAACTACAAAGAAAAAAATCATCGCAATTTAAAAAAATGTAACTTTCATTAACGAGTGCGCCGGAAATCTCAGGTATCAAAGACGCATTAACCCTGGAGCGTCCCCCGCGCGCCGCAGCCGGACGGAGGCAGCCGCGGCGAACAGACGTTCTTTCTCCTCCAAGCAGTTACACAAAAGGAGGGCTGCGGAAACTAAAAGTTTCGGGGCCTTCGGCTGGGTGCGTGGAGAAAAGAGAAAACCTGGAGACGGGGTGGGTGAAAGACACATCCCGGGCGCCTCTCCGAAGTCCAGGCCGGGAGCAAGCTCCAGGGCCTAGAGGGGAGGGGGCCCCGAGCCGCCGGTCACCCCCCTGCGCCCAGCCTCTGAGCGCCGCGCTGCGCGGCGCTCTCCCAAATACTCTTCACCCCGCTCCAGAAATAAAATAAATGTTTTTAAAGTACATGTGTGTGCACAGGATGGAGAGCGCGCGCCGGCGGAGCGCGCGGAGGAGCCAGCGCGCAGTGAGTGGAGTTTTGGGGTGGGCTGGGGGTAGCGGTTGAACGGGTGTGTTGATGGGGGGAGCTGGAGGTAGAGCCTGGGGATCTGGGGGTAGGGGGAGCGAGAGCCGACGGGGAGGGGAGAAAAGGGGAGGGGCGCGAGCTGGCGCAGGCCGCCTCCGGGGCGCGTTCCACGGCCGTGCGCGCGCGTCCCTCGCCGCCGCCGCCGCCGCCCGGACAGCCCTGCGGCCGCCCCGCCGGCGGAGCCGGGGCCGGCCTGGTCCTCGGGCGGCTGCTCGGCCACCGCCACCGCCGTCCTAACGGCTCGAACCCGTAAGTATACCCTTTCGCTCCCCCTCCCCGCCGCTCGGGCGCACGGCAGCAGCAGCTGCTCAAATGGAGTGGAAAATGGCCATTGGGCGGCAATGAGTTATAGATTATCTGCTCCACGTTTTGTACTTAGCTGCCTGTAATCTTTTGAGTTTGCCCGAGCCCCTTGCTGGAAAAATCAGGAGGGAGAGATTTGTCCTTTGCCGCTGTACACGTTAGTATGTTTATATGATTAGCCCAACTGGCGGGGAGGGCGGATTTGGGGGGAGGCGGAGGAGGAGGAGGAGGCTGGAGGTGACTCCAGTTCAGACCTCGCGGAGAGTCTGTGTCAGGACTTCGCATTCCCCGGTCTCTCCCTCTCTCCCTCTCGCTCCCTCTCGCTGCCTCTCACTCTCTCTCCGCTCACACACACGCAGAGGTGCTGGAGCGAAATCGGGAGCTTACCAGAATTCCTTGGGATTGTTGGGGGCATCTCCCCTCAGTTGCTGTGCGTGGCGTGGCTCTTCCCGGCTCCTCCTTGCTTCCCCGAGTCCGAGTCTGCGCCGCCAGCCTTGCTTGGGGCAGTGGCCACCGCTCAGCCCCGGCCGGGAGATCCGAAATGTGAGGAGGGGTCGCCGCCGCCTCCCGCCCCAGGCCGCAGGGTCGGCGCGAGGGATGCCAGTCCGGCCGGGCGTTGTGGGGGCTGAGGGGCTTCGCCTGACAAACTGAGTTGGCCTCGCGCCGCCGGCGCCCGCCCGCCCGCCGCTTCGAAGGGACTCCCAAGTCTGCGCACCTCTGTCAGGCTTTTGCCTCCACCACCCCTTTCGCTCTGATTCCCGTTTTTTTTCTCTAAGGGAGCGTGCGGTCTGGGGGTGTAGTGCGTGTGTGTGAAAGACCTCTCGAAGAGCGGCGTATGGGAAACTGCGGGAAAATGTTGACTTAACCCCAGGAGCCGCCCGGCGCTGGCTGCTCGGCTGGAGGCGGCGGCGGCCGAGCAGGAGGACGCGCCGAGCCGCGGCGCAGTGTCCGGCCGGGGAGCCGCAGCGTTGCCTCCCGCGCGGATTCGGCGGCCGACGACCCGCTCGCGGCCGGCCTCGGCCCTCTCCGGCCGGGGTCGCCGCTGCCCTCCGAGCCTGTTTCCGCGCGGCCCCCGGGCCAGACGGCCCTCCCCCGGGGCGCGCTCGCAGACGGAGGTAAGAGCCGCAGGAGCGAACAATGTGCCTCTGTGCCTGGCTTCGGAGACCTGTTTGCTTTGCGCCTCCGGTCCGGGGGTGGATGCTGGAGGCAGAGGGAGCCGCGGGTTAGTGGGACTCGGCTGTTTGTTTATGTTCGTCCGGGCCAGGGGGAGACCCGCGCTTGCTCGGGCCGCTCGCTCCCTGCCCCCCAACCTCCTCTCGGAAATCGATCCGCCGAACTCTCAGTCCGGTCCAGCCGGCTTCTCCTTTTCTCGTGGAGCTCCTGTAACGCTCTTTAGGCATCAGTCTAGTTGTTGGGGGCGCTGGCAAGGGGGGTTAGGATGAGGCTCCGGTAGCCATGCATTTTTAAATTTCATAAAAGCCTGGGGTCGGAAGGTTCCGCCGCCCGTCCTTTCACTGGTGGGCTGGGGAGGAGGACTGTGAAGCGCGCCCTCGACCGGGCTTATTTGCTCCGGGTGCTGGGGCCCGGGGCCAAACCACTGCCCCGCTCGCCTGCCCTCTGAGCGGCTGGAGCGAGTTCGGGGGAAGTGGACGGTGGGGGAGGGCTTGGACGAGTTTTTACGGGTTGCTGTTTCTTCTTTTCGGTGGTTAGGTGGTGTGGGGAGGCGAGGATGACAGCAAAGCGCAGCCAGATGTGGTCGGGCCGCCACCGGGGCTTTCTACGATTGGGAGCGGCTGGGCTGCTGCTGCTGCCAGGGCGGCCTCGTGGGGCGGGAGGGTGCAGGGGCCAGGGGCCCGGTGGGCCACGGGGAGGGCAGAGAGCCTCCCGGACCCGCAGTGAGAGGGCAGCAGCGGGCCGCGTTGGGCCTGCGGGAGAAGTTACGGGGTGTATGCTGCTGGAGTGGCTGTGGGGCAGGGAGCCTGGTTTGTAGGATGGGGGTGCCATTGGGGAGTGGCGGCTAGAGAAAGGCGTGGGAGGAGCGCGAGGGAAGGGGAGACCCCCTCGCTGTCCGAGCGTGGGCTCCTTGATTGGCTGGAGCGACCCTCAGGCAGAGGGGGCGAGGGCGAGCCAAACCATGGAAGCGCCCCAGCAGTGTGGAGGCGCGCCTGCGAGACTTCTGCGCTTGGGACCCGTAAAGTTTGTTCCTTTCGCCAAACTGCGGGGTTGGGGTGAGGGGAAATCACTGGAAGCTTTACTTAATGCTAAAGTGTTGCTGAGTGGAGGCTTTTTTTCCCCCCCTCTGAAATCCTCTGTTCACTCTGCTCTCAAAGTATAGTTGGAGGGACAAGTCCTGCGGTATCTATCATAGCCTTTCTCTTTTTAGGGACTCCTCCCCCTCATCTTTTTTCCCTCTCCCCGCCCCCCATTCCGTTCTTCCTGATACAAACTGTTGTCTCAGATTCAGACCAAGGAAATGTTTTCCTCCTGTTTCTTGAAAGGTGTCAGGCTGCTTAGCAGCTTCTCCCAAGCAGCCTGGGAGCGTCTGAGCCGCAGCTACCAACCATATGGTTCCCGTTACAAAGGCCAGGTTCTAAGGCGCTCTCTTCCCCACCCCGCCCTCAATTCTGTGATTTTATTCTGCATTCTCTCAGTACGTGCGCTTCTCTTCCCCTTTCCAGAGGCACAGATTTAACGGACATGGTTGATTCATTCATTTCCCTGTCACTGTGTCTGGAACGGATCCCACCGAGTTTGCTCTTTGCTCAACGAAGTTGCACAACTAAGAAAGTCACATCCTTTGGTAAATAATTACCTGTTGGGATGTCTCTTGCTAAGTTAGGTTTGATCTTGGGCAGACCTTAGAAGATAGGCAATGTGCATCCATAGCAGAAAAATAGAATAATTTTGGTACTCGTCTGTGGCAACATTCCAACTTGTGATGGGACTGTTTTGACCTAAGTAAGGGTACTTTGTAACTTTAAATTTTGTATCTTTGTAATGCTTGAGAAACCCTTTAAAAGAAAATTTACTTCTGTCCAGGTGTGTTATGGGACTTTTTGTTGTCTCTCCCTCCACCCTTCCGTAAATTTATGCATAATAGAAAGAATACTACAGAACAAATGTTCTGTTGTTTAGTTTCTTCAGACATTCCGATTCTCTCCTTTTGTTGTTTGCCTCTAAAAGAGGTGCCATTTCACATCATTCTGCACAAATTGTTTGAATTAATGCAAGTGTGAATTCTTACCGTTTGAAGGGGACTATTAGCATATCAAAGGTTTCTTAGCTTTAGCTCAATTGAGAAAACTTCAGCCTGTCTTCCTTCTGCTTCCAAGCGGAGGCCCAAAGGGCAATGAGAATTGTAAAGGGTGAAAATAGGGAGGTGGATTCAGGCTGTGTTTCTGAACTTTTACTGTTTTGTAATTATGTGAGCCAAAAACATTGTCTATTGCTGTGGAGCCCTTGCAAATGGCAAGACAATTATTTTCTATTGAAAAATGGTTTGTTCCTAGAAAAAGAGTGACCTTTTGTTTTATGATAGTCACTGTTGCCTGTCTTTTGGGGTCCCTTCAGTGTAAGAGAGTGAGAAAGCCTTTCCTTCTAACTTAATACTTTTTTAGAAACTACACTGTTTTATTAGTAAAATGAAAAGGGCATTTAATTAGTTTTTAATTACTCTCTAAAACAATAGAAATTTTGTGATTAAAAGACTCATTTGTACACGTAGGAAACCGCTTTTTTTATGTGCTAAATTAATAGGGAAAAAGTCAGTGGAAGATGTTGAAAATTAAAACCTCAAATGAACTTGACACAACTTCTGTTGCAAATAGAAGCTTGGAAAAGTTTTTTTTAAGTGAAGATTCAATTTTTTTTGTGAATTCTACTTAAATAGAGATAATTCTGTTTAATATTGTTTTGTTTCAAAATTTTTGTATCTTATCAAACAGTAAACTCTAGTATTCAGTTGGTTTATTTTAAAAACTGTAGTTTATTTGTTTTTGCGTTTTTATGTTTACAGAGAGATATGTTCTTTGAATTTCTTTTAACAACTCAATATCCATGAATGAAAAAAACAAGAACAAGTGCTTGGGTCATTTTGGTTAGTTATCAAGTGCAGATGGGCCAAGGGGGAACTTTTATCTTCCATTTCTTGGGAAGAAGTAGTTTTATTTATTTGACTTACACATTTACAAAACTTAGTTCTAAGATGGAAATGAATTTCAGGGGAGGTTTTTTGGGAGATATAAGCTCATACTTTTTATAGTTTTACCTTAGTTGGTTGGTTGCTTTTGAATATGAATTGATAACCTTTCATTTACTAATGTTCAAACTCCTTGCTTTTATTTTAACAGTGAAAATGAATTCCAATATAACAATTTCAGAGGGGAAAAACTATCATTAATTGCCTAGCATTTTTAGCTTCAGTGTAATAGGATGATACTTTTTTTATGGATTACAATTGTTTTTTTTTTTTTTTTTTTTTGCCATTGAGATTGTATATCATTATATCATTACCCTGAAATTATTTTATGGTAGTTTATCTGATCCCTTCACTTGTCTAGGAAGTACTTTAGTGGTAAAAAAAAAAAAAAAAAAAAAAAAAGCCACATTGATGTAATTGCTATTATTGCACTTAAGTTGCTGTTAACTAGTCTGCTTTGAATGCAGTGTTATAAAGAAAACATTATCCTTTAGAGCTATTAGTGATAATCTAAAAATTGTCTTGAAAACATTGCTCTTCATTTTATATGAGGGTGATCTTGAATTCACTAAATCTCTAAAGGTGCAAAATGTAGTGAAAAGAAGATTTTTCAACATTTAGATGACAAAATTGGACTACTTAGGGAAAAATTAATGTGTTGTAGAAGCACTTCAGCTGCCATTTTCAATCACTGGGTTACTATGTGTTGGCAACAGAAAACGAATATAGAAATGGAGATAGCTCTGAGAGCAGGTAGTTGGGGAAATCAGAATATTGAATCATGTGGGGTAGAACAAACCAATTACTTGAAGTTTTGACTTGAGAATTTCCAATAAGTATAATTTTTTCCAGGCTTTTGCCTCTCCGCTTTATTAATGGACTAACATCAAAGCAGGCAACAAAACTTCCAAATGTTATAAAAACCAATGTAAATATACAGATCTCACATGCAGTAATACAAGTCTCAATTTAAGACAAACAGTTGGGGTTTTTATTGCTGCAATTTTCACAATCAGCAGAAACATTAACACCAGGCTTCTGGGCGTTTCCTTTTTTGAAATGAGCTGGAAGAGAGCTTTAAAACTAAGGTTTACTTAGGGTTAATCTTTATTTGATCATTATTGAAGCTTTCTGTGTTTCATTAAATTTAAAATAGCGTTTTAGTATCTTAATATAAGAATATGTGAATTGAGATTGAGATGTCATGAAGGTCAAGAGGTAACTAGAAATCTACAAACCATAGTAATAAAATGTTATTGCTTTATTTTCTATCAAAATATTTATTTGACCTCACTTTTGTGAATAAATAATTCAAATAACACTCAGTTTATTGACAGGTGTAGGTGGAAGGAAGAGAGCATTACAATGTATTCTAAGATGTAGGTTAAACATACTTGTACCTACCTAAGAGAAATCTGTTTTCATTTTAACGAGAATCCATACCACTTGCCCAATGCTGACATTTAAGAACATAGATGAGGGTTACTTCGATTAGGAATGGAAGATAGCTTTGGAAATGGAGGAATTTAGGTTCACATAAGATGCTATTTTTACAAAACTTTCTTCAAAGACTAGCTCTTTTGCCTCTTACTGTTTCACTGTATCTGATTTTGAGTCTTGAAGAGAGACATGCACATTTGACGTCTGTCTGCTTTTCTGCAGAAAAGATTTATGTAAAAAATAAGTGCAATTATTTTCAAGGTAATATATTTTGCAAATAAAATGCATCATTACAAAAAATGGTTCCTCAAGATTATTTGCAAAAATGCCTCGCTAAAAATGATGCAAATTGATAGATTTCGATAAAGTATTAAAAATAGCAAGTTTAGCTACTAGACCTGAAAAGGAGTTGAAGTTCTGTGAATGTGTTGGTCATATCAGTTCCTATGGGTTAAATATTAGTTAATGTAACCTAAATGGATAACTTTTGTTGCTATTTTTTAACGAAGATTGAAACATTTCTATTTCCAAGGTAGATTAAAATCATAGGCTAGTTTTCTTCTGTCTTACGTAAGACTAATTATTCTATAGCCCCACCCAAATATTCATCTCTTCAAATAATCCTTGATTGAAGGTTGAAAAGTATTTAATCACTCAGATTATTGTAATTAGGCTTGATGCTATCACAAAAATAAATTGAGACTATTCTCTAAAATCTTTTTGCTACTTGAGATGCTCTTAAAGATTGGCCAGGTAGTGATTATATTTTTTAATGCTTTAAGAAAAAGCTTAAGGAAATAGTTTCTTTAACACAGAGATGAATAGTTAATTACTGGAATTAGGGAATTATAATCCTTGACCTAGTGTGAGAACTTCTAAAGGAGTAACAAGGGTCTGTCAACTCTAAATTTTACTCAGGACTTTAATCTGGTATTTTGAGTTTAGTATATAGGTTTTGTTAAGCATGTTAAGTATGGAAATTTTCTTAATGTTTTGATTGTTTCGATGTAAGTATTTTTTTTTTCTTTTGTGAGTCACAGTGTCATGAGAAAAGGGAGATCCTAATAAAAAATATTAAATTTTTTTTTTCTGAGATCATATATCTGCTGCACTAAGTAGGCAATAATTTATAGATACTTTTTGAAATATTCTCATCCAACCCTTTTTTAAAAGCTTATTTTATTTTATTTTTTTAATAAAAAACCTCCTATATTTGACAAATAAACATTATCTAAAAGAAAAAAAATGTAGATTGAGTAAAGGAACCAAGCGCTTAATACCTGCAAGTAAAGTGCAGCTTATAGCAATGTACTATTGATTGCTTCAGAAGCAGAAAGCAAGTTTAAATACCATTTGTTTCACTACAACGAAAATGCAGTTTTATGAAGTAATATAGTTTGTCTTCACAGATGATTTTATGCATTGTCTGGTAGTAAGTAAAATCCCATCACACTTACATAAATTTGTTCAATTACTAGAATAACTGAAAGTAAAAAAATCAACTTAGGTTGAAAAACAACAGAAATTAGATTACCTTGGTTTATAGGAACTTGCCAGTAGTGTCTGCATTGCTTGATAGTATCAAAAGTTACCATGTTGACAGTGTAAGGATATTGGCACCTGTTTTAATGTGCATACATTTGTTTTCTTGGTGACTTGTTAGATGAAGAGTTTTTTCTTTTTGCTTTTCATTTTTGTTTTGTTTTTATGAAAGCTATTGCATGACATATGGGAAACTATTTCCACTGGCATATTCTCATTTATTTTAGAGGTTTGTTTTTAAGTAGTTGCTTTTCCATATTCTTTGGATTTATAATCAGTTGATATTTTAGATTAGTGAAATATCAAGTATAATGTTAAGAATCAAAGAAACCTACTCCATTATAAGATATAAATAGGTTATCAGCAATGAAAATACATTTTGGCAATTCTTATTACTGACTCTAGAATTACATTGAATTCTAAATACCAAATTACTGTAGCAATAAAGTAGCATGGGATTCATTGTAGCAGATAGCTGGGCACCTGTTTTATTACCACCTTGATTAATTCTGGCACCCTGATTTACCGAAGTGCAGGAACAAGCACAACCGCTACTCAAAGCCACCCGGCTGTTTTTAGGTCATGAAGTCAACTTCCTGGAATTTCTAGGGAAAATAGTTGAAAGGGGAGGACAAATGTCACTTTAAATAGAGACATTTAAATCAGATTTCTGCCTGAGGGTAAAATTTAGGTCTGTTTTAGCCCGGATGTAATGTCTCCCTCTACAGAGCACAGCATTAATCACGACCTGACAAGAAAACGTATGCTGAGCAAAACGGGGCCCCTGTTGGTTTTGTCATTGATTTTTTCCAATCTGTGAGGAGTACATTATAATCATTAAAATTCAAACACAGGGATTACACCTTAATCTTTGAATTTCAGTGTTGAAATTAGTTATCTTAAAAGAAGCCTGTTTAAGACTGAAAAGTCTTTGGAGGACTTTTTTTGGGTTAGATTTAATACTTTAATAAAAACAAATATATGGTTAAAAATTGGGTAGATTAAGCAGATGTTAACTTCCTGAAATATGTGACCAAGTCTTAATGCTGTTTTAAAACGTGTTAAGTAATATTTCCATTTAAAAAAAAATCTGATAGAAAAAAAGAAATGGAGATAAAAATGAAGTATTAGTTCTTGGCTATGAGAGATGGGAGAAGTTGAAAAGATGGTTAACTTTAGACTTAGCACCAATTCAAACACATGTTAATTTGTTAGAACAAAACCAGATACAATCCTGTCTTTTTTTCTGGATGAATAACAAAAATCTTCAGCCATCATACTAGCGAAGAAGAATGCACCACGAGATTCCTAATAAAAATGGACTTAATTTTGCTATTTTCAATTATTAAGTAATACTCATTAACCCGTTTCTTGGCCACACATGTGTACATACATAGACACACAATTTATATTCTGTTCCTCTGTATATATCAATACTTGTTAGCTATTGGCTAAAAATTAGGAAGTTTAAAATGTAAAATACGTATGATTAAGGTATCTCTTTTAAAACTGATTTTGAAAATGGTATGACATAAATATCTGTTTTGCTGTCAGATATATTTCCTGCATGTGGACTGAGAAATGCTTCTACTATCCATACTTTGCCTCCTTTTGTAGGTATTTTTACGTCAGTCCACACCTCAAACTAGTTATTGCTCTGGATTTAGATGACAGAATAATCTAACCTCAATTACTGTCAAAAATGGCACTTGACTGCTGGGGGTGGGTTAGGTGACCTTGTTTTGACTAATGCTTTCTCTTGAAGATGATAGTAAATGGTGTCTATTTACAGAGCGAACAGTAGAGAATTCTGTTTTCTTCATGAAGTAAGTTCTAATTCTAATCATTTATTCTTAACGTTATAAGTACTATGACAGTAGTTCTCCATATAATGGGCAAACCATTACAAGATTTTAGATAAAATTTTTAGTTGATACAGTATTTCTGTTTTATGCAGACCATATTTACTTAATCAGTTTTCAACTTCAATTTACATAAAAAATCATGTTGAAAATGAATTCCCTATGTCTTTACTTTGCAGCAAAGTATTTCTATGTGGAATTATTATTTGTTTATTAAACTGGTACCATCCGTATGGAAATTTTATTCCTCTGCATTAAAAGCCTACCATTTTATAGTGTTTGCTACTGTGGTTATTGATTAGAAATTACAGAACACATTTGTTACGTACCATTTTCTCCACTCATCTTTGTGTTCTTAATGTCAGGATACTTATGGTGTATTTTAGTTCTTATAATTCCTGACTTTCCTATGGTTAAAATCTAAGACATTTTGGGAAACATTAATTTTGATAATATTGTATGCTTATGTGTTTTTGTCCTAGTAATTGTGCATATGTTTTTAGTTTGATGAAGGCTTGATGTGTTAAATGACAGAAGATATACTGAAGATTCATGTACTGAAAATAATATATCTTTCCATTATTAAAGAGATGAGCATAATTCTAAAACACTTCACTTTGCCTCATATGCATCAACAAATAAAAATTACACTAAAATATAATGTCCTAGACATGTTCACTTTTACTAAGGACCTTTAACTTTTTTGCGCTTTTCAGAGTTGTGTCTGTCACGAAGAAGATAATGTTTGAATATTAGGTGCTTCCTCTTGATAGTTCAATAGATGAATAATAGGCGTGTTCTCCCACGTTGCTTTTTCTGCTGCAAGTGCTGTGATACCCATAGCTTGCACGGAAATGACTTTTCATATTGTTACAGGTTTTAAACTAGATCTACAACATGAATATCTTAAAAATATACATGAAACAAAATTTGATTACTTTTTCTTAAGCAGAAAACCCCACAAAAAACACTGCTGATTTGCTGTTGCTGTTCCTCTTACCTCATTTGTTTCATTGGGAAAAGATGTAACTGATACCTCAGTATGATATTTCTGTATGTTTTAGCATATCTTACAATTTTCATTTGTTCGATAAGAACCTTAGTTTTAAAAAGTTCAGTTTTCATAAGCCTGTCAGTTCATTTTTAAGTAAGTCAAACTGGCTTTGCCTCAAATTTCCAGTCAGTATTTACATGTTATCAAGGTGTATGTATGTTGGAACGGAGACATTTTGAGGGAGAGGGGCATCATCGTTCTGCAGTAACACATTTTATATAACACATTGTCCCCGAGACTTAGAAACTGTTCTTAACTTTCTGATTTTTGCTCCTTTGGCAGAGATACATCACATCATATCTCTGTATACTTGTGGAAAGGAATATGGCAGAAGAGCACATTGTGTAAACAGAAATCTAAAACGAATTCTGAAAACATGTTACAGAAGGGTAAAGAGCATTTTGCAACCCTGATCAGTTTTTCTTTTTTTTTTTTTTTATTGAAATGAAAATAGACTTTTCATAAATACTCTCCAGGCGTAAATTTTAGAATTATTCAGAATAAGAAGAAAATAGTTATCACTGCATTCATTTAAAATTGATCCTTTATCTTTGATTTTAAATTGATCCTAAGATACTACCTTTGTTTACTTTGTGTTCAGAAAATGAATCAGATAAATGGGCTGGGCAGCTTTTTTTTTGGAGTGCTCTGTCATTTCAGGCTGGTGCTGTATAAGCAAGGTAATGTTTTCTTTTTCCTTGAAATACACTATGAGTAGCTCTTGGGTGACTTTGTGAAAAGTTTGTGTATCCTGTCTGCTCAAGTTGCCATCTTAACCAGGATGGAGGGCAAGAATAATCATGTGGAACCACGGATTTTCAAGAGCAATTATTTTAATCAGGTAATTGATAAGGAAGAGAGAAAAATGCTGGATAGTAGAGTAGTATTTCTATAAAATTGTGACCTCTGCATTTTTACTAAGGCAACTGCCTTCATGTTTCAGATATTTTTGCTAACCCTTGTTATTACCTGCAGAGGGAGCTTTTATATGCAATAAAATAATCAAAGCAGTATAAATTGACAGTTTCCTTTTGAAAGTTATATTTTATTAAAATATTTTTTATTTTTGTTTGAAAAATTGTTCTAAAGAAAGTAAGGCATTTTGAGATTAGCCAAATTATAGTGCAGTTTAATGTACTAAATGCCGTGTGTTTATCATTTCCTTTATTCACAGATTACAAATGTGCCTTTTTATATTTTGGATTAAAAATAAAGATATCAGATCCATTTTGAGATTACAGTTTTTTTGTTTATGATTGTCTAAAGCTTAGGGAGAATGACTGCAGAACTCTCTCGTTTAAATGTATAGTAGTTGTTACAGGAGAGATCCCAGCTTTTTAGGTAATTTTCCAGATATGTAACATATTATTAAATGAGCACTAAACATATCACATTGTATTGTATTCCTCTACATTTAATTAATAGACCAGATTAGATGAGTTGCATATATGCTTTTCTAAACACAGAAACGATCGCCTTGGCTTAATGACTTTTACTTGCAATAGTGGACATTAGTTCAATGACACTAAAACACGGGAACGACTAATAAGGACCTACTATTACATGGTTTAGAAAACTGCTGACTAACTTGGGAAAAAAATGAATGCAGGCAGAATAGATGGTACTTGATTGAAACCTGCCTGAATTCTGTTTATGACTCTGTGCCAGCTGAATTTCTAAGGAATTGTAAGCCAGATACTTAGAAGTACTTGAGAGTTTTTCATTCGGGTCTTTAGGTAAGCAGGGCGATAAGCTTTTAGGGGCATTTGGATCTTTTTTAGTGAGTAGAATTTTTCATATTGCCTGCATACACTTATTTGTGTCAGAAAATTTAAAGATAGGATATTATATTAAATTTTATTAAATCAATTCCAGTCTTTCCATTTTTCCATTTTGGTATAGTAACATTATTTTAGAATTTGCTCGTTGGTTGGTAAAAAATAGAAAGGTTATCCATTATGTATCTTTGGAAAGGGATGTAATAGTTCATTTCTCTTATTTTATCAAGTAATAATGTGACAAAAATATTTATTTTGCATTTTAAAAAGCTTTGTTTCTTAATGAAATTCCTTGTTCTGGATTTATTATTTTAGTAGCTAACCTTTACTAATGTGAAACATCGGATTGTTTCTGTGACAGAATAATCCTCTAAGTAAGGAAACTTGTTTACTAAAGAGATTTATGGTACTGGTATGGGCTTTTTTATAAGTATTATTCTCTCAGCGTGGCCCCGTGTTATCTTAACAAGTGTGTGCCACATTTACGCAGAGCATTTTTATAATGGGGTAAGAATATTAGCAACAGCAGTTGTATTTCAGTAGGATTAAGATGGTATGTTTTACAAAAGTATACAAATGCTTCTTTTGCATAGAATTATTGATAGATACCCTTTTCTGCCAAATTTATGTCATTGTCTTAAATAATATGATAAAAAGATATTTCTTATCATAGTTTGTTTTTAATATAATAGGCACTGCAAAGTGGGATCTGATGTTATAGTTCATTACCTTTTTCCCCCAATACTACAACCTCCTTCACAGTGAGGTAAGGGTTACTGGAGAATTCATTCCAGGAAAATGGTTATATGAGGCACAGTAACTGTCACAGAGTGCATAACTTCTTTGAGGTTATTGGAAAGGCACAGCTAGGGTAAGTTCTACCTGTTTTGTCTTAAATTTGAAGGTAGACTACTGAGTGATTTTTAAAATAGTGAAATCTGAATCCATTGAAAAGAAATTGTACTGAAAAGTTAATCAGATTAATTGTTCTCATAAAAGTATTATTGGTATTTTATTAGAGATGTTTATGACAATGAAATTAATTGGTAACTGATTTTCAGTTTAAAGTAACCATGACCTTGGTAAATTGTCAAAGAAAATTTTATCAAATATTCTTGAATAATAAAAAAGAATATGAATTTATGATAAAACATTCTCTGCTTGTTTGTATATACATTATTTAAGCATAGATGTGTATGTATTAATTGTTCTTGTATCTTTGTGAGCAGACTGGTTTTTAAAATAAACTATTATGAATAGTATATATTACGAAGAGTAGTCCTCCAAGTGAGAGTATTATGTATTAACAGGATAGAATTGAAATAATATTTTAAATATAAATTTTATAAGAATAGGAGTCAAATATTTGAACATGTTAAACATTTTAAATGGAAGTTACCCTAAATAAGATTTGAAAATTTGTATGTGTATATGAAGTCTAGAATGGAAAATTATAAACCTGCATATTTTAATAACTGTATTGGAAAAAATTATTTTAAATTGCCCTTATTATTCCCAGGATTTAGAAATTAATATTTTTATTTTAGGAACAAAAATAATATTAGTGTCTTTTTGCCTGTTGTGTGTTTCAAAGCCATTTCTTTTGCCTATTTAATAGATTTTCTCAAATCGAAATCTAACAAAGATACAAAAAGAATACTTTTTATTATCGACACTGTATGTAGTGGATTTTGTGGTGTTCACATAATGTTGTTAATTCAAAGCTGATCTTAGAATATAAAATTTGTTATTTTAAAATGAGAATAAATTATAAAATTTCGTGCATTTTCTTCAAAAATGTAAACACAATGGCATTACCTTTATATAAAAATAAACACAACATCTAAAGAAATACCTAAAATTCAGAACAAAAATACTCATGCTTTCTACTCAAGGGTTAACATTGTCTCTAATATTTCTGTTATACATTTTAATAGGAATATGATTGCTAAAACTATTTTTTTTTGAGATGCATGTTTAAGAAGGGAAAAAACCCATTTGTTAAAATTACTTGATCACTGAGTTTTTATGTCAAGGTTTAAAAAATTTATTAATTTTTAGTGCTGTTTAAATCAGATTGTTGATTTAAAAGATACTGTTATTTTGACCAAACTTAAGTCAAAGCAGAAAGGTGGTTGTTAATACTCATGTCAGAGGCCTTAACTAAAAAGTCAGCCATGCTCAAGGAAAAGACTTTGTCCGACATTTTACTATTTGACAGAGCATCGTGCTGTGTTATCTCTTAGTAGTAGTTAGTGGCCCACAATAGCTTTAGCTAATGCAAAAATACCTGTACTTTTGAAAGTATTTGAATTTCACGTCGAGAAAATCTTTGTTTGATCTCTTTGCTGTATGGGATTCAGATAACAACTGTAACACAGTAGGGTATGCAAGAATACATTCCAAAAGCGCTTTTCTATCATTGTATTCTCTGTAAGAATTCAGGGTTGAGTCTCATCAGAATCCTTATTAGGATTATTAGTGCTTAAAATATTTTATAGAATTATGGTGACAATTTGTACAAATAGGGTGACATAGAATTATAATGAACTTGATAGTTAAACATAACCTTTACCTATTTTAATACTGTAGTCACTCCCTCATACCTCATGTGTTTTATGTTTTACTAATTTTCTTGTACTGTGTTACTAGTAAGTCCTCTGACATTACCTAAGTCCTCTGACATTTCAGCCTGGAAACTTGTCATTGGTTTCTTAAAATTAGAATGGATTTAAAACAATGATTATTTAGTTAATATTATATGATTGAAACATCCGATAACAAAGCTGAGTATCTTAGAATTCACATTTTCTGGAGTTGTATTTCTCAAAAACAAAATGGATTGGTTTTTAATAAGTTTAAGAGTATTTCTAAAAAAAAAAAATGAGGTAGTAAGAATGAACTCTTAGAACAATACTAAATTGAATAGCTTGTAGTGCAAGCATCACTTAAGTATTTTTAGAATATTGAGAGTCTTGTAGATTACATACACTAATGGCCTCATTCTCCTTATGGCTTGTTA
Source organism: Macaca nemestrina (assembly GCF_043159975.1). NCBI lineage: Eukaryota > Metazoa > Chordata > Mammalia > Primates > Cercopithecidae > Macaca > Macaca nemestrina. Next base: position 151,748,209 of record NC_092125.1, on the reverse strand, counting down.
ATTCTGTGAAAATCAAGAGGAGCATATCAAGGTTGCAGTTAATTCACCACAATGTTAACTTTTAATGGAAAATAAATGAAAATACAGCTTTCATTTGTTACTTTATTCAAGTCAATTTTGCCTATTTATAAAGAATAAATCACCATAAACTCTTATGTATGTTTAAAATTGATGTTATCAGATGTTTATAGAATTGATGATATTACTAGACATTTTTGCACTGTTCTTAAGAATACCTTTCAGTATTTTGTATGTTGCTTTAATACTTTTAATATTTCCTTTTATGGAATGTTTTCTTCAGATGTTTTAATAGTTTGATATTATTCATTTCTGAATTGATGGTTGAGGACCTTTTTCTTTTTAAAGAACATTTTTTCACTACTTGCCATGTAAACTGCTATTTGATCTTCTAAAGAGAACCAGGATATAAATTTAGTAATTAGTATCAATATATGGGTTTTTTATTTAATGTGAAATTATTATATGGTGATGTTCTTTGGAGTGCTTTCATCTGACTTAATGTATATTTAAGCCCTCCGTAGTTAAAAAGATATTTACAGTACCTTCATGTTTGGCATTATTCAACTCTTTCCAAAGATTCTTTTAATGTTTTGTCTGATTATCATTTGTTATAACCTATGAATGATCTTTTATGCTTGCCTACTTTTATTCAACCTACAAAATAAAACTTTATTGCATGTACTTTATTGAGTATTTAATAAGCTTCAGTATTCAGTATTGCCAAGCACTTATTAGAGCTTCAACATTTTCTTCCTTTATTTCGTTAATGGTATCTTATGAATGTTGAATTATTAATTTTTTGGTGGGTACAAGCGCAGACTTTTTACATGCATGTACTTTATAGTAGTGTACCCATAATCCAAATAATGAACGTTATACCCACTAAGTAACTTTCAGCCCTCACACTTCTCCCACTCTCCTACCTTTTATAGTCTCCAGTGTCTGTTTTTCTATTCTGTATGTCTAAGTATTTTTCATCATTGTAGCATACAATCAAAAATTGGTAAAATTTAAGTGTCAGATTCCTGGTTAAAATTTTTTGAAATGATAGCATAGAAACAGCTTTAAAGGTAGGCCTTCCATCCCATTTTTTTGGGATAAGATTTATGAAAAACATAAAAATTCAGTGGAAATCAGAAGCTGAGTCTTCAGTAGCGAGCTTCCTTTCTATTTTATTCTATTTTATTCCTCTCAGTAAGATTTGAGTTTTATTGAGTCTTCATTAGCACAAGAGATCATGATTATCATCTACACCAGTGCAGCTTTTGGTTAATATATGTAAATAATACAATTTTTTTAAAAAATTGAAAATTGTTCTTAGTTCTAAGTATAAAAATCAGAAATCTGTCTTGGTCTTTAAAAACAATACAAATATCTAATGATGTATTTGGTTGTTTAGCTGAAAGGCAGATGTTTCAGTCTTTGGAATTCAAAGACTATATTAGTTTAATATTCCTTAAACCAACATTTTATTTGTAGGGTATAATAAAAATCATAAAGTTATATTTCAATGAGTAAAATCTTGATTTGTGACAGCCTTGTTACCATTCTGTGTTGTGCATTTATAGTTTTCCCAAGGCCACAAGATACTACCGAGCGAGAATGATTCAATTTTTACCATTATCTACCTTTCACTCCCAGTTTATTACTTTATTGAGATGCACACCACTAGGGAATTCTTGCTATGTGAATGATTTCTTTTGGCCAGGTGCGTTGTCTCATGCTTATAATCCCTGCGCTTTAGAGGATGAAGTGGTAGGATAACTTGAGGCCAGCAGTTTGAGATCAGCCTGGGCAACATAGCAAGACCCGTTTCTACCAGAAATTAAAAAAAAAAAAAAAAAAAGCCAGCGGAATAGTGCGCACCTATGGTCCCAGCCACTCAGGAGGCTGAAGTGGGAGGATTACTTGAGCCCAGGAGTACCAGGCTGCATTGAGCTATAATCTTGCTACTACACTCCAGCCTGGGCAACAGACCTCTAGGAAAAAAAAAAAAAACCTCTTGAGAGTCCTATTAAAATAAAAATCACAATCAAATTATCTTTTGAAAAATCAGATATTTCATATGTGGTTATAATCTCTTGAAGTATGTTATACTTTTGTAGTTCAGAGCAGCTATTTCCTTTTCTTACAGGTAAGGGCTTGTATTTACTTTAATAATTCACAGCATTTATAATGACTTGGATTTTACATTCAAGATGTTATTTTTGGTTTCCTACAATGCCACAGAGGTTTTTGTGGCAGCACGTGTGATTTTAAAAATTTGACAGAACTTCTGGTACTGAATTTGCCAAAATTACCAGACCAAAAATAACTCATTTGTTTGCGTTGGTCTTAAAGGCTGTATTTTGAGATGTTGATTGTATTTTATCCTTTCCAAGAGCAAGCCTACTTATAAGCATATTACATCTTATCTTACCATTACTTCTGGGCTTAATTCTATTAATTTTGTTTAGATCGACAGCCATTTATTAAGGCCATGCCAGGAAAACTGTACTGTTATGTAAGGACTGTGCTCACTAGGTTCACTAGGTTGTGAAATATTTGCACAAATGATTCTTATAAAAGTCATACTGTGATATCATGCCAAAATGAAGTGCAGAGAAAAGGTTGTAAAAATGTAGGGTAGGTAAATTCAAAATGAGTGGTATGGAAAGAGAGACCCCATTATTTAGAATTGAAGGCAGAGGAGGATTGTAGGATATGTAGTCTTTTTTGAGGAGGAGAAGAGTTCAGAGGTAAAGGTACAGGAAAGGTAAAAGTATAGTGCCTTGGGGAAGTGTGAAGTGCGCAGAAAGTAGGAGATGAAACAGGTATGTTAGTTTGGGACATGATTATAAACAGCCTACTCTCTTAAGATTCTCTTGTAGGCCATAAAATGTTGTTGATATTTTCAGTTGAGAACATGTTATACTTATTTGGTAGCATTCAAGGTGGTATATCCTACGAACTGGAGTGGAGAACTAATGAAAGAAATAGGAACCTAATTAGAAGGGGTGGATGATAGTCCTTGCTGTGAGGCAATGGCAATAGATAGATATGATAAGTTTTGTAATGGTGGGTTAGAATTTGGCATTTGATTGAATGTGAGGTAGAGGAGGAGCGAAGAATCAAAGAGCAGAACCAAGGTTCTAGCCAAGTCTTTTGTGTATTCCATTAGCCTGCTTTAGAGGAAGGGAGAAGGAATGAGCCCATTTTCTGATGATACTTTGAGATGCATGCATTAAAAGTCCAAAGAGTACCAGCTGTTGAGAAAGTTGCTGCTTTAAGTTGGTATGTATATTTTTAAATGTGGTATTTGTAAAAAACATATTTTTTGTTCCTTTTAAATGTTTTTAAATGTTTTCGAGTGTATACCTGCATATGTTTAAGTGATACTAATTTTTTAAAATACTCACATAAAGTGAAAATTTTTGTTATGCGATGTTCAGGCTACACGATCTAGGTTTTTATTTGTATTTTGGATGAGATTTCTGCTAGGTAATCAAGACTGTATAAAAGTCAGCTGTTGTAATCTGGTTAGAAATCTTTATTTTGCTAAAGAATAGTTTTGTGATTATTAGACCTGTTGAGATATTCTTCATTGTTCAGGGCCATTTTAGTAACATTCTTAACAGCTCTTTAAACAAATAATTTGATATTCTTTCGTTTCCTTAGATACCAGCCTGCCCCTTTTCAGAAAGCTTAGGGATATCTATGTCCTCGAAGATTAAAAAAAATTCATTGCAATTTATCTTTACTGCAGCTTTCTCTTTTGTTACCATGAACTTCTAATATTATATATTTATTTTATTGGTACGTGGGGAAATTTCCCTGCTTCACCTTGTTCTTTAAAAGAGTAACAATCATTTCCTCAATAGCTTTTCAGCTCTTCATACCCAGCAATAGTTCTTAGATTTTATAGCTGATTCTTTGTATCATGTTAATTATGGGTGACAAGCCTGAACAACAACCCAAAGCATCTATCAGCACCTGTCTGTCAGTGATTTTAACTCAGAGTAGACTCTCTGTGTATTTTTTGAATAAATGGTTATCGATGATAATGAAGATCACAATAAATTGTGCTGGAACCTAACTGGTTATAGATTCCTTGCATGGATATAAGAATGATAAAAGTTACAATTAAGGTGTTACAATACTGAGTTGTCTGTCCTAATCTGAAAGTATTCTTGCTTCCATATAATAGAGAAAATTTTTGTGATGAAGTTACAGTGCTTAATAAAGCTTCATGCATGGAAAGCTCTCAGTAAATGCTTATTGTTATCATTATTGGTGTAAACTAAATCTGAATATTAGTTCACATATTTAAGTGGCCCATGTCTTTTGGTATCCATTTTCCCTCTTCAGATTTTTTTTCTCTCATTTTTTTTTGGGGAAGACTCTTTTTTTCAATGCTGCTCAAAATTTTCTATTTTTTAAATTACAGAATTTTCTATTATTGTTGCTACCTTCCTTAGATGATAAATCAGTGGCTGAGCTGACTGGTTTTTGTCAACGTTGATGTTGTGATATTGGAAACAGAAAGTGTTGATGTTGACCTGTCTGAAAAAATAAATAAATAAAAACTCTTTGCTTACACTTTCACTGGGCAATTATGTAAAAAAGATCAGTAGTTTTTCCTTGTTTTACTTTTATAATCTGCCTGGTGAAATAACCACACAGAAAACAGAAATAGGAATCTTTTTTGTAGTTCTCTGTGGCGTATAATCCCTGCCCCCAAATCATCCCAAGCATTAGGATCCGCCCATGTATCAACAGCTTTAAGAGGAAGTCAGTAGAGAATCCTTGTCAGAACTGTCCTGGTGTGTGATGGCTTGCTTGCTTTTTATGAAAGGATCAGTCATGCCGAAGACATAGGTATGCATAAGGTAATCAGCATGAAATAAAGGGAAGTTAATTAAATATGGTTGTCGATACTGTAGTTGTGAATTTTATTTAACTAGTTAAGGAAACTAAAAGTATGACATCCTTAAAAAGACATTTTTAATGTTTATAAGATAAAATACGTAAAGAAAGTTTTGACAATCTTAACAAATCCATTGTCAAACTATTACCAGGCTGTGTAACCATCTAGTTACTTAGCAACCTAAGTGAAGCAATAGCATTTAATATTTTGTATAAATTTTTAGCAAAGCCGGCCCAAATTTTTAGCATTAGAGACATTTTCTGATATGCAGTGAGCTGTTCCTGCACAGTTCCTTTCTTTAGTGGGTAATTACGTATCACAGGTGATTATGTTTATCTTTTAATGGTGAAATGATAGTTTTTTTTTTTGGTGAGGGAGCTAGTTGTCTGCCTTCCAAAATGTCTTCTGGTGACTTCAAGATCTGGTTAAAATATCATTGTGTTCTTGCATTCACAGTAGAAGACTAGTATAAATTGCATTATATGAAACTGAATAATAACTATGGTTTAATTTAAAGTAGAGATAAAATCTAAATTCATACATTCAAGCTGTAGGGTTTCAAGATTTTAATTCAGTGAAATGCCAGAACAATTTATTGTATTTAGTTTGAGGAGTATTGCATGAGAAGTGCATCTTATCAAATTAGGGCAGAAACATATACTATTTATACAGTCTATTAAAGCATGTTAAATTTCACAGTTAATATTCAGTATATGAGTTGCTGAGATTTATTGTCTATGTTGTTTGATTTGTAAAGTCCATTAAGTTGCAAGTGCTGATTTGAGGAATGGTGGAAAGTTAGAATTTCAAAGTAGCCATGTTTTTTTAGTAGCCTTTGTAAATCGTTAATACTAAAAAGAAATATCCTGCAATGCTGTTTATATTATAGGCAGTATCAGATTTTTTTTTTTTTTTTTTTTTGCAAAGTATGGCTGAAGTTGAATTCCCAGTGTGAAACTTACTGATTTTTCATATAGAGGTGAGATAGCCCACAATTGGCTGTTGAATTGGTGTGCCGTTGTCTTATAATTTTGGAGGAGAAAAAAAACTGGATTTTAATTTTTACGTTCTTTGTTTTGCAAGTTGATAAAAGTGTTTTCTACACGTTTCCTGCTGTTAGAAAAAAATCACTGTTAAAAGGATATTGCTGATAGAAACAATGTTTTCTTAAGTTCAAAATATTGCCAGGGAAATATATAGATGTGGAGGGCTACCTTGTCAAAAAGTTGTGCAAGAAAAATCTTTAATTTTTGTATTTTAATTGATAATTTAATGTTTATATTTTAATATTAAAATTCTAATATTTTTAGTGTACTTTGAAAATGTCCGGTTTGTACATTTATATAATCCCTGGGTTTTATTTTTATTTTTTAAATTTTATTTATTTTTACTTCTTTTTAATATGGGATCTTGCTCGGTCATCTAGGCTGTAGTGCGGTGGTACAGTCATAGCTCACTGCAGCCTCAAACTTCTAGGCTCTAGCTATCCTCCCGCCTCTGCCTCTTGAGTATCTAGGGCTACAGGCCTGCGCCACCACACTTGGTAACCCAGTTTTTATTTAATAGCAAAATTAGCAAGTATATTTAATATCGTTTCATATAATTTCACATTTTGAGGTAAGTTTGAAATTATTATAAATTGTTTTTGTAGATACTATTAAATTCCTAAGCATTTTAAAGACGACTTCATGGAGGAATTATTCTACTGGATTTGGGCTTGAGTTGCAGATTTTGTTTCTGCAGTAATTATGGACCTTTCTTTTTCTTCATTTTTATAATGAGACTGGTTTTAAAAACTCTTTCTTGAGGGGTTTAATGATGAAAATGATAAGATTCTGTATGTCAAACAATGATAAATTAAACTTCTGGAAGAAGTAGTCATTTTTGTTTTCTGCCTTATAGATTGACACTCTTTAATATTTAATTAAGCGTTTAATTAAAACATAGTCTTGCATAGAAAAAAATCTTGAAGATCTCTATTTAGGAGGTCTCTGAGTTAGTTCCCAGTTTTTTTTTAAATTTAAACTTTTTTACACCAACAAGCAAAAATTCTGTTCACACGAGTTTCTGAATTCCATCCACTTTGCTTTATTCTTTCCCCTATTCATGTTACTTTCCATAAGTCAGTTTATTTATTCATGCCTGCCTCCCTTCCTCTTTCCTTCCCATTTTCTTTTCCTTCCTTCCTTCCTTCCTTCCTTCCTTCCTTCCTTCCTTCCTTCCTTCCTTCCTTCCTTCCTTCCTTCCTTCCTTCCTTCCTTCCTTCCTTCCTTCCTTCCTCCGTCCCTCCCTTTCTCCTTCCCTCCCTTCCTCCCTCCTTCCCTCCTTCCCTCCCTCCCTGCTTCCCTCTTTCTCGTCCTCCCTGGCTTCCTCTCTCCTTCCTTTCCCCCACCTCCGTCCCTCTCTCCCTCCTATGTTTCTTATTATCAAAAACATTTATTAGGTGCTAGCTCTTTGCCAGGCATTGTGCATGGGTTATACTCACTGGTAAGGTAGCACTGAAGTCATAGACATGAAAGCCATCTTTCATCATAACTGTGTTCAGTTAGCGCACCATCTTTTGAAAATGTTACTTTGTGATAGGGATGAGCACTCTGTACTGTGGACAAAAATGACACTGTACTCCTGATGTGTGGTGGAGGTTTAGGGAAGCAGTCAGACAGTCTAGTGATGGACCCAAATTGAAAAGGAACAGCAGTTAGCCAAGGGACAAGTGGCAGAGGAGATTCCAGGCAGAAGAAACAGCATAACTATACCAAGAAAGAAAAGTGAGAGTAAGCTTCTATGACCCAAGAACGTAAAAGCAAATTACATAATACTTAAACAAGAAAACCAGGAAGGAAAGAAAGGACGGTCTTTCTCAAGTGTAGGTATATTCGCTAAAATAAATCTTTCAAAAAATTAAATATTTTCCAGAAAGTTTATTAATATATTTGATGTATCTTTTTAATCACCAGGATATTATACTAGTCATGAAAATCACAAAGTGATCAGCAAAAGTCATGGTCCATAATGCGCACTTACTCTCTTAATTACATTACGTAAATTTGTGACATTATTTGTGCACTTGTGTCATTTCTGTATCTTCTGAATCATTGTATTGCTTGCAGGTTAAGCCTCAGTGCCTTGAACAAATTATATACCCAATAAATTTTTAGGCTTGGTTTGAAAAGATTTATCTTGAAGATCAAGATAAACGTAGAAAATTTCAACAAAAGACATTTTATTTATTCATTTATTTATAGACAAAGTCTTTCTTTTTGTTGCCCATGCTGGAGTACAGTGGCCTGGTCATAGCTCACTGTAGCCTGGATCTCCTGGGCTCAAGCGATCCTTCCATCTCAGCCTCCCAAGAAGCTGGAACTACAGGCACATGCCACCATGCTCAGCTAATTTTTTTATTTTTTGTAGAGATGGAGGTCTCTTTATTGCCCACTCTGGACTCGAACTCCTGGTCTCAAGCCATCCTCCTGCCTTGGTTCCCCAAATTGCTGGGATTTACAGGCATGAGCCACCGTGCCTGGCTGCAAAAGACATTTTAAAACTAGTTTAAAAGCTTAATTGAAGAGGACTCAAGATTACTCAATAGCAACTACTGTACAAATGACAACAGATAATGGCAGTAAGAATCTAGAGAGGGACAGGTTTTTTTTCAGTTTGAGGCAGTCAGGTTGGCTTTATGGCACAGGTGGTTTTTAAACTATCAAGTTTATTCTGAAGTGTATTAGGTGGAGGGGAAAGATGTTTTCTATGTGAATGAAAAATCTTGAGTAAAAGTCAGTTTCAGAGGTATATTCAGAATTACTGAGCAAGGAAGTTTGACAGAAACAGAAGGCTGAAGTATTTTTGAAGTTTGATCTGTTTGGACTCTGTTTCCAGTTTTGCTTTTTAATTCTCCTCTTTCTCGCTCTGTCTTTTAGGTTGTCAGTTGTCATTCCCCTTTTATTCCAGCTCCAGTTACAACTTTCCTGTTAAAATAGATACAATAGGGCTGGGCGCAGTGGCTCAAGCCTGTAACACCAGCAGTTTGGGAGGCCAAGACGGTAGGATAGCTTGAGGTCAGGAGTTCAAGACAAGCCTGGACAACATAGAGTCCTGTTTCTATGAAGTACTAAAAATCAAAAATAAATAAATATTTTGTGTGTGTGTGTGTGTGTGTGTGTGTGTGTGTGTGTGTAGTGGATATGTCTGTGGTCCCCACTCTCAGGAGGCTGATGTGGGAGGATTGCTTGAGTCTGAGTTGGAGACTGCATTGAGCTGTGATCATACCACTGCAGTCTTAGCTGAGCAACAGAGCAAGACCCTATCTCTTTTTTTTTTTTTTGAGGTGGAGTCTTGCTCTGTTGCCAGGCTGGAGTGCAGTGGCGCAATCTCCTATCATTGCAACCTCCGCCTCCCGGGTTCAAGCGATTCCCCTGCCTCAGCCTCCCAAGTAGCTGAGATTACAGGCATACACCACGATGCCTGACTCATTTTTTGTATTTTAGTAGAGATGGGGTTTCACCATGTTGACCAAGATGGTCTCGATTGCTTTACCTCGTGATCCACCCGCCTCAGCCTCCCAAAGTGCTGGGATTACAGGTGTGAGCCACCGTGCCTGGCCAGACCTTGTCTCAAAAAAAAAAAAAAACAAAAAAATCCAAAATACCAGACATACTAGATTACTAGATTTGTTGTGCTAAGTTAGAGTGAAATAATAATACATGTACTTTTGGAGACATTTTAGAAACATTTCTGAGATCAACCTTTGTCAAGTCACAACCCCAGGTGTGTTCTTCCATATAAAATTATTTTTAGAGTTTGTTCCAGTTTTATACACATTTATGGTTTAGAGTGAAATTAGGAAGATTACTAGAGGCTGGCAAGATGGATGGAAGTTGAGAAATCAGCTTTGAGATTTTTGCAGATGTTCAGAAAGAAAGATGTTAGGATAGGGATTGAAAGCAATGGGAAGAGGATTAAGGTATTTCAGGGTAAGAATCAATAGAAGAGTGAATGTGTACCACTTTAAAATGAAGTACCTTTTGTATTGACAGAGCTGTATTTTACCTAAACTTAAGATGAATAATACTCCAGGGGATTTTTGGTTTCAAAACTATTGAAGACCAGGCTAATTTCATTTGTCTGTGTGTATATACATGCACACATGCACATATATATTTAGTAAGCTTGGTTTAAAGAAAATCTGTTATTTCATAGTAGATGTGATTTTCTTTTACCATTTCACACGAATGCATTTCTTTGTTATTGTAAGTTAACAATTGAAGAATATATATATAATTCATGCTAAATTAGTATATTGGTCTAGAAGGTTTCTCAGGAGACTAATAATGGAGTAGAGGCTTCTTTAATACGTATGACTATATAAAACATTATTAATGTTAACAGATGTTGCACTTTAATCCCCTAGAATGATTGTTTGGTACCAGCAGGAGATTTATTAAGCCTGAATTGTGTGAAATTGTGTGTGCATAAGCTGCAACTTAGATTGTAAAAATGTTACTGAAAACCGTTAAAAAGTTTTAGCTATAATTTGGCAGAGAAGTATTAACTGTGCTAAAAGAAGTATGTGTGTATGGTTGGCCCCTGCGCCTTAACCTTTTTATCATTTATCTTCTTGTATTAATGTCACTGAATTATTAATTCATGAGCCAGGGTGGGAAGGGTGAAGGCACCACTTAAATGTGTGGCAAATTTACCCTTATCGCCAGAGACATGAAAAAAAGTCATTTTGTGTTATCTGTAAAATGGAAAGGACATTTTAAAATTTCATTTACAGTAATCCACTTCACTTCCAGTCAAACACCTAGATTATTACTACCATAATATAATGTTATTAAAAATTTGTAACCTTCTCCACTCTTTTGTCTTATATATATAATGTTGATAGAAAAATTTAGCCTTGATTTATTTCAATGTGATACTTGTTAATTGTAGGTTAAAAATGTTACTTTAACGAATGATATGTTACAGTTTGACTTAAATTTTAAGGAACAGTAGACTTACGAAAAATAAAAATATTTACTGTAATAATAACAAGGAATTTTCATTGAGGGGAATCTGCATATAGGGAATTGGAAAACTCTAAATATATGTTTCAAAGAAATGTTTGCATTTACTGTGACTTCATAATTATTTGGGAATAAGATTGGTGATTTTGGCCTTGTAGAACTTTTAGCTTTATACAAGAAACCTAGCAAATTAGAATTTAACTTTTTCTTGTTGAATGTAATGTGGATCTGGGATATATCCAGTATTTCACATGGGCAAATAGCTATGGTGACAGAAATTTCAAGAGTTTGAAGCCACTTTTACCAGCAGCTCTTCGAAACCATCATGATAATGGAAGAATACCTCAGGGGTCTTGTCCAGACCTCATCACTTTTCATTCTCCCTTTACTTAATATTTTGATTGGTTTTATATACTCTCATGCCAAACAAAGTAGTAAGATAAGTTACTGTGGTAATGTCCTTTGTTTTCTTTTCTAGAATTTTCCCCCAAACACTCTAAGGTGTACATATGGCTCTGTTAACACACACTGAAAACACTTTTTTTTTTTTTTTTTTTTTTTTTGAGATCGTCTCGTTGTCACCTGGGCTGGATTGCAGTGGTGCAATCTTGGCGCACTACACCCTCAGCCTCCCCAGTTCAAGCATTTCTCGTGCCTCAACCTCCAGGTTAGCTAGGATTACAGGTGGTGCCACCATGTCTGGCTAAATTTTGCATTTTTGGCAGAGATGGGGTTTCACCATGTTGTCCAGGCTGGTCTCAAACTCCTGACCTCAGCCAATCCAATGGCTTGGACTCCCAAAGTGCTAGGATTACAGGTGTGAGCCACTGCACCTGGCCTGAAACTCTAATTTGTTTTGATCAGTAAATAATGCTACTTTGTTTTATTTTTCTTATTCTAGTATGGTTAATTTACCTTTATATTAACATTTAGTTTCTTAAAATAATAGACTGAAGTTGATTTGATTATTGTAGCAGACATGAAGAGTTATTAGTTCATTATGTGACTGAACTGCATCCAGTTATCTTGGTCTTAGGATTGTTCATCTATAAACAGGAGTTGGCAAACAATGGCTAGCCATCTGCTTTGTAAGTAAAGTTGTATTGGCACACAGCCAATGTCATTGGGGTATGCATTGTCTGTGGCACCTTTCACACTGCAGTGGCAGACATACGTAGTTGTGGCACAGACCATATCACTCTTAAAGCCTAAAATATTTACTGTCTGGTCCTCCATAGAAAGTTACCTAACTTCCGATCTGATATCTATAGTATTGGTCTGCATAAAATGCTGGTTCTAATCTTTACAAATGTAATGGAATATAATTTATAATTTTAAGCTCAAGAGATTTGAAGATTCAGTAGTTTTTATCATCATTGATTTTTTTTTAAGCAGATTTTTGCTTTTCTTTATATGCGGAGTAGCAACAATAAGTGATAATTTTCCTGAAAGTTTTCTGAATTGAAACATTTTAAAAACCATTAAAATATTGCAAAAATACATTAGTCTGTTACCAGATGAAGGAGTCTTGGCAAGTAATTCAGGCTTCTAGTCATTTTTCTCTGATTTTTATAACCTATGTTTCTTTTTTATTAAACATCCCTGCTTTATTACTACTTTAATGTTATTTGAAATTTTAGTAGGTTATAAAATTATATTTTAAAGTTGAGAAGCTCTTTTCTAAAAACCACATACCTCTCCTCCTCCATGTTTGAGTAGTAAAGAAGCACTAAAACAGAAATTTTAATTTTTTAATGGAAGATGTTTTGGTTTTTAATTTTTTCATACCTAACAGCCATTCAAAATGACACAGTCTGTTACTGTTTCTTAATAGTTGTGTCCATGAATATTTTTCTTACCTTCTCATGTAAATCTCCTAATTTTTTTTTTTCTTTCTTTCTGGGAGGAAGTCTCACTTTTGTTATCCGGGCTGGAGTGGAGTGGCACGATCTCGGCTCACTGCAACCTCCGCCTCCTGGGTTCAAGCGATTCTCCTGCCTCAGCCTCCCGAGTAGCTGGGATTACAGGCGCCTGCCACCATGCCTGGCTAATTTTTGTATTTTTAGTAGAGTTGGGGTTTCACCACATTGGCCAGGCTGGTCTCGAACTCCTGACCTCAGGCAATCCGCCCGCCTCGGCCTCCCAAAGTGCTGGGATTACAGGTGTGATAAATCTCCTAATATTCTTAGAGGAATCAGCTACACCAAACACAGAATTTCAGGCTGACATGGGAAGCCAAAGAATCTATTCTGTTCATTCACTTAGACTCTAGCTTTATCTTTAGTACTATTAATTAAGTTAGGTATTTATACATAATTGGTATATTCCTTTTCTGTACAACTCAAGAAAATCCTTTTATTTTGAGTTTTACTTGTAGACACAGATATAAATGGTATGGAACATTCGGCATAATCGGGACTAATCCCAGCTAAGGCATAGAAACTTGTTCTTTCTTGAAGAAGTCCCTGATGTTTTGAATTTTGATTATCTGTAGTTTTCCCAGGAAGGCAAAGTGTGAAATATGTGAGTTAAATGTTTCAGTTTATTGTATTCTGTCTGTCAATATAATAATTTGTAAGATTTCAAAAACAAAGATTTTCTGAAATAGTTGCTTCTTTTAAAGATGTGAATTAGAATAATTGCCGAGACATATTTTGATAGAAGAAACAAGTCCTTAGTTAAAGATATTGCAGAAGCCCCCAGATGGCTTCCTTAACGTTACTTAAGGTAGAATCAGGACCATAAGTTTATCACTGGGAAAATTGGAAAATGATGGAATCATAGATTTATAATCTCTTCCTACCCTTATATGGTTGCTGAACTTGAGACCTAGATGCTTCTTAATTACCGCAGTCCTCAAAGGGGCAGGTTGAGCTACGATTCTATATAGTGTGCTCTTGATCCGAATCTTGACTTCTTCATTAAAATGACTGATTGATCTAGGTACACGTCTCAAGGAAACACAGATTCAGAAACTTCTGTTAGTTACTTCTCTTATCTTCTCATCACATTTATTACCATTAAGTTTTGGGAGGTTTAGTAATTATTATTTAATGCTTATTGTGGATCTTGGTCATTTTCTTGCATATTTAATTCTAATAAGATTATTAATTTCTTGAAGGCGGCAGCTATATCTTAATCTATTTTTTTTTTTTTTTTTTGAGACGGAGTCTCGCTCTGCCGCCCAGGCTGGAGTGCAGTGGCCAGATCTCAGCTCACTGCAAGCTCCGCCTCCCGGGTTCACGCCACTCTCCTGCCTCAGCCTCCCGAGTAGCTGGGACTACAGGCGCCGCCACCTCGCCCGGCTAGTTTTTTGTATTTTTTAAAGTAGAGACGGGGTTTCACCGTGTCAGCCAGGATGGTCTCGATCTCCTGACCTCGTGATCCGCCCATCTCAGCCTCCCAAAGTGCTGGGATTACAGGCTTGAGCCACCGCGCCCGGCCTAATCTATTTTATAATACCTTTAGAACCTAACACAGGACCAGTTACTACATAAAGTAAAAAAAAGTAATGAATAACACTCATTTTAGCACTGGATATCCATTAAAAATGTCTAGGAAATACTGGATATTCATTGACTTGAATGAACATACATGAAATTATAGTGCTAATGTGATCACTTTATGTTAAAGGCAAGAAATGTAAGCTTAGATAATACTATATTGACGTAGTTTGCAAATGAATTGTATCATTTATTAATTACAAAGGCAGTGTGCTATCGCACTTCACAAAACTTTCTTCAGCTTCTTACTGTGTATTCTTTATAGTTAATTTTTCACATATGTATATAATTATTATTATTATTTTTTGAGATGTAGTCTTGCTCTGTCTCCAGGGCTGGAGTGCAATGGTACGATCTCGGCTCACTGCAGCCTCCACCTCCCGGGTTCAAGCGATTCTCCTCCCTCAGCCTCCTGACTAGCTGGGATTACAGGTGCCCGCCACCAGGCCTAGCTAATTTTTGTATTTTAGTAGAGATGGGGTTTCGCCACATTGGCCAGGCTGGTCTCGAACTTCTGACCTCAGGTGATCCACCCACCTCTGCCTCCCAAAGTGCTGGGATTTACAGGCGTGAGCCACCTCGCCCAGCCAATTTTTCGTGTTTGTTTTTAATATCATTTGGCACATTTTACTCAGATTACCTCATTACCTCCAAGAAACCTCTGATGGTGATATTGATGATCTAATATATGACAGATCCTGGTCATTATTATTTCATTTAGTGGTTGTATATATAGACCAAGAGGGAATTTGAATATTGATTCAGGGAATGGTTAGTAACAGTGATTTATGGACAAAGGATCCAGTGCAGTGAGCCAAACATAAGATTGCATCTTATGGGTGAGCCACGTTGAGTTTTTTCTGTTATTCTTGCCCAAATGATGATTAGTCCATAATCTTATAGATGTTAATATTAAAACATTTGTTTTAATTAAAGATGCATTGCTAGTTATATTGGAGGAAATATGTATATATTTATTTTTTGACTTACTATGAGCAACTTCTCTAGTACTTTGGTTGATAAAATTTATCAGTGTAATTAGTTAACTTATAACGTATAATTTAGGCACTTTAGTAATGAGTAAATTAAGATAGCTCAACTGGAAATAGTAAAAATTAAGTTAATATTTAGCTGTTATTACCTAAGGGATGTTTTGCTCATGTAAACATTTTGAAAATCAACTCATTATTCTTGTGGTATTTCCTCACTTTGAGAACAAGATGATTTTGTTCTGTATTCATTTTTTTATTCAAAAGGAAAAGATAGTAAAATAAGTTTATCTGGTCTACATAATTAGTAGTGATTTTAGAACATAGGCTTATTTCTCAGCCCTTCTGCTTCCTTACTGTCCTTGAGTAGGTTAAGTTTTCTGCTTTTAAGATAAAATGGAGGCAATATATATTTCTTAAGGTTGTTGGGAAAATTACATGAAAGAGTAAGCACACTGTTATCTGTCTAGTTTAGCTGTAATTTTTTTGGGAGCCTAACTGTGTGCAAGGCAGTTACAACTTTTTATTAGGATGAGTTATTTTTAAACTACAGTGTAATCTCCCTGTGGATGAGAAATTTTTTTTCTTTTTTTCCTCAGTGCACAACATATGTAATAGGTGCTCAGTAAATATTTGTTGAAGGAATAATTTGGTGAATAGTGGAAGGAATGGCTTTCTAGTTAGCCTTGATTGGGATCTAAGCTCTGCTACTTATTAGCTGGGTAATTTCGTTTGAGTTATTTTACCATTCTGAGCCTCAGATTTCTGACCTTTATAATACTGATCCTGCTTTTTTTGGTAAGGATTAGTGATATGTTTCTGATACAGTATTTCAGACAACACAGAAGTTAGCTTTTTCCCAATTTGGGGTAAAGAAAAAGTTATTTTTTAGATGGCAGCCCTCTCCAATTTTAAAAGACATTGTATTGCCTCTGAACTTTTTTTTTCTTTTTTTCTTTTTTTTTTTTGTTTTTGATATGGAGTCTTGCTGTGTCACCCAGGCTCACTGCAACCTCCACCCCCTGGGTTCAAGCAATTCTCCTGCCTCCGCCTCCTGAGTAGCTGGGATTACAGGCACGCACCACCACGCCCAGCTAATTTTTTGTGTATTTTTAGTAGAGACGGCGTTTCACCATGTTGGTCAGGCTGGTCTCGATCTCTTGATCTTATGATCCGCCCGCCTTGGCCTCCCAAAGTGCTGGGATTACAGGAGTGAGCCACCGTGCTGCCTGGCCTGAACTTTCTAATAGTCTAGAGTCCTCATGCATTTTTTTTTTTGAGTTGAATTACAAGTACTATGACTAGAAATATTTCCTGAGTGTCTACTATGTCTGTGAAACGAAGAAATTTTAGTAAAGGGTGAGACCAATGATGAATGTTAAGGGGACTTTTGTATAAATAGTTTAATTAATGTCTTCTAGAGTTGATAGCCGTGCCTGCAGAAAGAAGATGGAGAAAGAGGGTAGTGACTAGTGGCTGGCCATGTGGTTCTAAAATCTCTATGAGCATTGCCACCTCCAACCTTACCCTGATGAAGGAAAGAAAATAAACTCAAACCCCAAAGAATGCTGAATATCTGAAGCTTCTAAGAGCCTTTCTGATTAGCTGACTCACTGAAGGAAAACTCCCAGGGGTAATGATGTGTTCTCTGATGTTAAGAAGGGGAAATCTAGTCTGTAAAGATTACACATAAAATATTTCTGAAAAGTGAATAACCTGATTGAGGTTCAGCTAAAGTGAAATAAAACTGTAATTTATTTTTTATTTTGTAAGCCTTTGCATAGAAAATGAAAAGGCAGGGTTGGGTTAGTATCATCCTTTTTTGTGTTTGTTTGTTTTGGTAAAATATAGAAAAGTGACTTTTGTTAGTAAATTCTGTCTCATAATGATTATAATTTTATGATGCAAATAAGATCAGAGACTGATTTTGTAAAGCTGGCTTCAGTTTTCATTTAGAGTTGACATATATTTAGTACATAGAATTTAGGCTTACCTAAAACATTAATGTTTCATTTTACACAGCATTGGTGCATAATAACAAGGATGGGTGACGTAGTTCTCATGCTTAGCTGGCTCTTTTATTTTCCTGTTCTCTTGGTGCTTATAATTGTTTTGGGCTTAATATCCAGTTTGCAGTAGTTCACTGTACATGAGTAGAAACCAAAAATAAAGCTTTAGATAGCACTCCTTATGGTGGCTTTGCTCCTAGTAGAATATCAACATTAGTTAACCAGTTTTAGAAAATTGTAGTTTAATTTTCTTTTGCCCTTATAATTTGAAATGTGTTATACTCTATTTCTTTCAATGATGCTTATCAATAAACATTTTATTTTTTCTATATTTGTTAAATAAGCTTCATCACATAATAAGGCTAGATGTGATTTCCTGGTAGTGTAGTGTAAATATGTGGCTTAAAATTAGTTAACAGTGTTGTCCTTTTAAGGAGACACTGCACAGGATATTTAATGCAGCTAATAAATGGAAGCAGGTTACTGTCTGAAAGACTACAGCTGACTGTACGTTGCAAGTAGTGGATAAAACATTGAGGTCTGCTGGGATATACACAGCTGAAGCATATTCCTGGAAGTCACTGCTCAGCTTTGGAAGGTTTGGTAGTAATGATGCATTAGTTGACTTTTTACATGACAGAGTAATAGGATATTTAGATTTTAAAAAATGACAGAGGTTTGGTAGACAATGGTTTGTGGTTTATAGGAACAAGGTTAGGATGAAATTGTTTGAATCTTATTTGAAGGATAAGGAAAAAGCAGAGGTGGGAGTAGGTTGTACGTTAGAAGTGGTTTGGATTTTTGACAGTCATAGTCATTTATAGTTTAAGTAGAAATCGACGGTATCCTGTTTTACTAAGAAGTGAACCATTACTTAGCAAGCATTACCAGGAGCTTCACCATGCACTACACCTCTACTCTCCCAGTTCCTCCCCCACTTCATCCTAAGCTCTTTGATGTTCTTGGAAAAAGGTTTTCTAAAACTCAAAAGAAAGTTATTAATGTGGGAATCATTTGAAGTAATCTTTTCTGTTTGTTAAAAGGAAATTTAATAGACCTTTTCTGGTTTTGTTACTTGTTTTTGTTTTGCTTTGTGAAATGCTGTTACTGAGTTTTTGCAGTTACAGAATTTGAAGGACAAATATTAGCTGTATCTATGCCAGTGGTTTGGCTCCAATATGATTTAGAAGGAATGCCTTCTTGGGATTAGTGTCATCATATTTGATTATTTATTCGTTCTATTCTTAGCTGATTGTGGTTTGTTAGATATTTCAACTTTCATTAACTTTTGTTTAATGGAAGGTTGTTTAAAACTTGGGTCACAGCAATAAAATCGTTTGATTTAGTTTCCAAATTGCACTTAAAGCTTGAGGTTTTGGAAATAATTTTATTTGATGTAAAAGTGATTGGGCACAGGTTGTAGAATGATAAAAATAAATTTGATATTCTTTTCACTTATTACACAGGCAGATTGACTTAAGCTTTATTTTCATAAAAGATGCCATGATTTTATACATTCTAGAACCTATTTCCATTTGTCTGAAAGAACCACTTACACTGTCTCATAATTGAATGATATGTACTTTTAAAATTGTGTTTCACATTCTCAAACCGTCAGAATACACTGAATTTTTAGTATATAAAAATTTTCATGAGGTATTCTTTCCTGGCCAGAGACCACAATAGAGGTCTTGATTGTGTGGTTTCCTCCTCCTTTTTCCCTTCACTAACAGAGGTTTTCCTATCTTGGCAGCTGTTTCCTACAAGGCAGTCATCAGTCCCTGATTTCTTCCTTCTTCCTCCTTCCCACAAACAAGGGCTCTTTTGAATAGTGGATGACTGAAGACAGACTGATCTTGGATCACTTTAGGAAAGTGGAAACGTGTGCAAGAGTTGAGCATGTGGGCAAGCTGCCTGTATGCACTAGCTCATTGAAATCAAACAATGAAAACTTGGACAGTAAAAATTCTTTGCTTGGAATCTAGAGTGGTCCAAAGGCTGACTTTATTTTACTTGTAGCAGTAATGCACTTCATCTAAATTATTCTGATTGCTGATCAGATCATTGAACAGACTGTAAGGATATAAGGAATTGTTCATTGATGGCCCTTTGAATGTGACAAGCCATGAGATTATCTGATTTTTTTAAATGCTTTACATAGAATAACTTTCAGTTTTAAGGCAGGCACATTGCTACAGCAGTTGTAAACTGCAGGTTCACTTTTGGTTTTGGTTACTTTTGAATAGTGTATGGGAGCTCAGAGTGAAAAATGTATAGAGCCAGCCAGCTAGTTTTGCAGGGATGTGTGCCGTGTGTCTCCATCAGATTAATTTTGGATACATCATTCTTCTTTTTGAGGAAGTTTGCATTTTCCTTTGTTTCTTTGGACAGATAAGCATCTGAGGTGTTCTTAAATGGTATACTACTGATGTTGGTGATGCCCCCCTCCCCTGTGTCTTCAGTGCTTTCAGAGAGACCTAAAACTTGGACCAATTCGTAGCAGGATCCTTAGGGAAGCATTTACATCTCTGAAACTACGGGCCTGAATGATTTCAGATTAATTTCTTACATTATTTTTGGTGTGTTCTTAATAAAGCAAGATATTACCTTTATAGGTAATAAGTGTTTCAAACCGTTTAGCATCTGCCTACTTTTCCATTCAGGTTACATTATAATGAACTGATAGTAAAATGTAGTGTACTGCTAATAGCATCTTGTATGATATGCTATATGAAGCATGTAGTAAATGCACAGTAGGTCAGATAATGTGCAAGAACTCAAAAGTTATCAGGAAAATTTTGTTTTCTAAATTTTCTCTATGGTTTAGTGACAGCATCGAAGTGATGTAATGAGTTTGTTTTACTGAGTTATATATATATAACCTCAGAAAGGGAGGGAAGAATTCCCTCACTGCTGCACTTTATAGAACTCTTTAGTTGCAGGAGGTTAAGAATGACTGGAGAAAACTTGGTGTAAGAGTATTACTTAGAAGAAAATAATAGGAAACGAACATGAAGAAACTGTAAGATGTTCCTTTAACAGAAAAGTTTGTAATTTCCTTTCCCTCAGAGGCTAAATGAGGAGGCTAGATATATTTGGGAAATGCCTTCATTTTATGTGTATTATAAGGCTAATGTTTGCTGTGATTCCTCACACAAGCTCAGAAAGAAGTAAAACACTTGGACAGAACCCAGCAAATGACCTGGTCTCATGTGATCCTAGAAGCCGAGAAACACTAAGTCATACTTCTGAAGTTTTTGTATACTCTCCAGTTTGGAGAACTGGATCCATAGGGGCTATGAAAACCTAGCAGTCAGGGAAATAAGTTTGACTTGGTCATTAGGAATGTGGCATTTCCAGAATCCCTTTGTATATGGCATTATTTTGCCATGTAGAAATTTTGGCAATTTCACTTGTCAAAAAGGCAGTCAACCTTTTTGGGCTTTGACTGTTTTCAGAATGTAAGATTCAGATATCCAGTGTATAGGAGCGGCTTCCATAGTGGACATAGAATC
Organism: Macaca nemestrina; assembly: GCF_043159975.1. Lineage (NCBI taxonomy): Eukaryota > Metazoa > Chordata > Mammalia > Primates > Cercopithecidae > Macaca > Macaca nemestrina. The sequence continues at coordinate 151,727,255 of NC_092125.1, read as the reverse complement.
AAAATATGTTTTATATTCAGGAGAGAGAGAGAGGAACGGAGAGAGAGAATTGTCATTTCTGCAATTTTTTGTGATGTAGAAAGACCATAGAGTAAATGATGGATTTGTTTGTTTTTCAGATATGAAGATCAATGATGCAGACTGCTGGTTTTGATGAAGCTGGGCATTTATAACTAGATTCATTAAGGAATACAAAGAAAATATTTAAAGGGATCAATAATGGTGTCTTCTGGTTGCAGAATGCGAAGTCTGTGGTTTATCATTGTAATCAGCTTCTTACCGAATACAGAAGGTAAGATCCAGTTTACATTTTGTTTTTTAAATCCAGAAGAACTTGAACTATACAATCTTCTTTATATGGAAGTACCTAGAATATTCATTTATTATTTTAAAAATAGTCATTAAAATGATTTCCTGAATATTGAATTCTTTATTAGGTGGTTGAGTTCTTTTGGTAACACAGATACGATATGGAAAGTGCTAGATATGTGAGTTTATATTTTATATACATTTATGAAATATAACCATTCTAAATAATCCCAAGGGAACTAAATGAAAGCTCTGTTTTTTTTTTGGTATACATTTTGCATTTATTCACTACATTTATTTTAGTAAAATGGAAAGTATTTTGTGGAAACTCTTTCATCTTTAGTTACATTTGCTTAAGTGTGGGCATAATTCTAAAATTCCTAAGTTAAAATTTTTAATCTTTTATGAAAAGTTACTTTTTAATAATAGTTCTTTTTATGTTTGTATCTTTAGCTATATATATGTGTGTATATGTATATACTTTGTAATGTTAAATTTGCAGAAATATAATAATTATTTCTTTGTACTTAAAAGTAGATGTGGACTTTTTCTTAAGCACTATTGCATTAAACATTTTTATAAATCTAGGAATAGTAATGAGTGTATTTTTCAAGACAGACCTGAGTTTTAAAGAAATTAATATACTTTTGAAGCCTAATGAAATAATTGGAACCATCATTTATTAACTACTATATAGATTTCTGGTATCCGCTGTTTTCTTAGTCTTAAATATTATTTCCATATGAAAATAACACACATGCAGGTGTTTTTTAGAGTAGGCTAGAAGTTAATATGGAGCTAAGATGTATAAATTTTGTAGCTAGTTGATAGTGGCAGTTATTGGCATGAAAATGTATTAATCTTGTAAAGTGTGTAAAGGGTATAAAATCTCTGAGAAATGCATATAAAATATAATGGATTAAAAAATTCCAATTAAATATTCTTGAAAAAATGTTTAAGAATTAAAAAATTGCTTTTCTATGTACTTTTAAGTGATCTCACTTATACTTGTTATTAAAATGATAGGTGGAGAAGGGGCATACTGTCAACTAATAGAAGCGTATTATTCCATTGTCTCTGTAATAAGCTTCAAAATAACATTTTAATTTTGCTGAAAGAATTTTACTTGAATTGCTTGTTCCAGAGTTACATTTTATCATATTCTCCTTGTCCCTCTAGTCCCCTACCTTCAGTATATTGATATAATGTAATATAATTTAAATAAATAACAAATTTAGAAATACTTAAAGTAAGAATTTCTGTATTCAGAAAGTAAATAGTGTTCACTTGGGTTTAAGTCACACTTGGAAGTTACAATCTTTGGATTAATATTTTATTTTCAGATGACATTGTTCTTTACTTTAGAACTGAAGATGCATCTTATCTAACATCATATGTAATCTCTCTGAATGAATAATACTATCATGATAAACAGTGAACAGGAATTGTGTTTAATAATATAAATTTCTGGCTTGGATTGTTGTGAAAATCTTGTATGTAGTCTGATGATTTTGCGTCTCATTTTTGGCGGGAAAAAACCTAACTGAATTCCTGCTGTTATGTTTGAATGTTTTTTATACATTTAAAAAAGATTCCAGGTGTGGACCAATGGCTCATTAGTCCACATAATGAAAAAATTTCTAATCAGGTTGGAGACCACCTTGCTTGCACAGTAGCTTAGCTCAGTGGGGGGCTAGCAAACAGAGACTTTTTTCATGAGATACTGCAGCTTTATTTTCAGTGTCATCTATCAGGTCAGGATTCATATCTGCTGTTAGGAGAAATTTCATTTTTGGCGCATCAGGCCAGGGGGTATTGCTTCTGAAGCACTTCCCTCCTATGAGTAAAAAGAACCTGGGACGAACCCATACTGCTAATTGTAAGAGTATACACAGTTAATACACACTGTTAGAACATTGATCCAGTATCGCATGGGTTTGTTTTAGAAAGAGAAAGTCTTACATGACATGATAGTCGTTTATTGCCAGAAAGCAGATAATGCTCTGTGAACATCTATAGAGAAAGCCAATCAACGTTAGGTAAGAAGGCATAGGAAGGCAGATAAATTTCTTTTAGGCCCTTACATGATTGTAACCTTTTAACATCTTACAGAGTTTAGTTCTTTTTGTACCAATTTCTAGGTTCTTGCAGGTAAACTCAGATAAGTTTTCCTGAGTGATTTCTTCCCTGTTTCCTCATTTATTGAGTGATTAAATTGAGCTGCATGCTTAGGATTCAGAAATACACAAGGAAAAATAATGCATTAGGCACGGTTCTTTTTTCGTTTGTTTTATTTTATTTTTTATTTTCCCATAAGTTATTGGGGCACAGGTAGTATTTGGTTACATGAGTAAGTTCTTTAGTGGTGATTTTTGAGATCCTGGTGCACCCATCGCCCGAGCAGTATACACTGCACCATATATGTTGTCTTTTATTCCTCACCTCGCTCCCACTCTTCCCCCTAAGTCCCCAAAGTCCATTGTATCATTCTTATGTCTTTGTGTCCTCATAGCTTAGCTCCTACATATCAGTGAGAACATGGGATGTTTGGTTTTCCATTCCTGAGTTACTTCACTTAGAATGATAGTCTCCAGTCTGATCCAAGTGACTGCAAATGCTGTCAGTTCATTCCTTTTTATGGCTGCGTAGTAGTCCATCACATATGTATACACACACACACACCACAGTTCCTTTATCCACTCGTTCATTGATGGGCATTTGGGTCAGTTCCATGATTTTGCAGTTGTGGTGCTATAAACATGTGAAGACACGGTTTTTACTCTTGAGAAGCTCATGGTCTTGTGCAGGGATTGAAACCTTAAATACCTGTTGGTGCCTTGAGGGCAGCGGACTTGAGGTCAGATAAGAAAGTGCTTGTCAGAGGACCTGTGATTACCATTCCAGTATTTAGCTTGGTTTTTCCAGTCTTCTGCCTTTCAGTAGAAATCAAACATTAGGATTTTTAAATAATGGCAGCTAATTAAGATTTTGTTTAAAAAACAAGCGTGTATATCATAGAATAACCATGGGTTATGCCTTTCTTTTTAGATCTTTTTTTTCCCCCTGTTACAGTTGTATTTTACCTTGGTACGTGATTTTAAAGGCTTCACATAATTTTGGATTTGCTTTACATCTGTACATAGTGAGATATACATTTCCAAATTCATAAGGACTTACTCTGTGTTCAGGCAAACATTATAAATGTCATATTTTGTGTACACATAAAAGGGCAGATCACTAAGCATTTTTAAAGTTTGAACATGGTAAAAGCTAATTATGCAAAGGTGTAATTGTTAACATCTACCTATCTCTATCTTGAATCAAGTCTTATCCATTAAAATTTACCTGTTTCTGTAAAATAGGATTAATATTTTACATATTCTCTAAGCTTTTCCTATAACGTATTTTTGGGAAAGTTATATTTAGAATTTCCAAATAAAAATGATTTTATACAGACCATACTTTCAAAATATTTTGTAAATTTTTCTTATAATTGATTTTATTTCTAGAGAACTAATCTCAGATGCTTTAAAAGTCAGTTTTGTTGAGAGACTGGTGTGCTTTGATTCTTTCGGCCAGTTTTTATAAGCATAGTACCCACTGTGGAATCATGTATCAGTAAGTAGAAAGTAAATTGAATTTTTGTGTCCTAGAGAATTAAATTATGCTGTATAATGGAGCCTTGGCAAGCATAAGTTAGACACATGAAGGCTTGCTCAAGTGACAAGTTACAAATAATAGTACTCCTTCAGCAAAATCAGTAATATGGATTTCGGGTTGAATTCTTTATGCAATGAATATGTAATTAGATTTTATTAGTCAAAGTTTTACTTAATTACCTGAAATTACCTTGTTGCTTATCCTTATTTCAAAGAAAAATGTTATGCCAGGTATAAATGTGAGAGATGCCACAAATAGCTTTATGTATTTATTTTAGATAAATCAAGAAAATATGGTAAACATAGTTGTAGAAATAGTTTCTTGCTAGTTTTTACTGTACTTTTAAGTTCTCTAAGTACATTTTATAATGACTTGAGTTAATGTTATCTCTCTAAAAAATATGTGTCTGTAGGGTCTTTTCACTATTTTGGTAGAAGAAAAAAAGGCAGATTTAGGGGTTAAATATGAAATGGTGAAAACTGTTTCTGGCATATTTCCATAGATATTTCCTTCAGAATGGGCTGAATTTGGTGGAACGATTAGTAACTTTATTCTCCAAGGTTAAATGTAAGAAAGATTGATATAATTCAGACTACTGTATTCATTCCTCCTTTTTTCTTTCATTCTTTGATTTACACACGCATATAACAAAATCTGTATATATACACACATTCTTGTGTATATATATTTGCGTGCACATACACATACACACACACACACAACATGCAGTATGCTAGTGTCACAAGGGCAGGGATATTTTGTTGTTGTTCATTGATGTCTTCAAGTGCCTTAACAATGCCTGGCTTATAGTAAGCACTCAATCCATAGCTGTCACATAAACAGAATAAATCTTTGAAGAGGTTCATAGTCTGTGTAATGAGGGAAAAGACAATGAGCAGTTGTAATAAGAATGTGATAAAGTGCCATAATAATGATATTCACAGAGGCATTGGGATGAGCGGTAGTTGGATGGTTGGATGTATGTCAGGAAATTCTTGTAGCTGGAAGTGTCATGAAACAACAGAATCACATGGAAGATCTGCAGTGGGGCCCAAGCATTAGTTAGCGTTTCTGACAAATTGCAGGGTGATGCTGATGGTGTTACTCAGCATCACACTATAAGAGCCACTGCATATTGTATGTGTGTGGGGGTGGTTGTGGTGAGGGTAGGGGTGCATGGGTGTAGACATGGTACAACTTTTTCGAAAGTATTTTTGGAAAAAATTATAAGTTGATTGATCATGATTCAGAAGTTAGTAACCAGTTGTTTCTTGGGAGCTAGTGGCTATTTCTTTGCAGATTGTTCTTTATTCCCCTGATTAGGCTTCTTGGGAATAATTTTAGTCTTCAGAAAAGGATTTTTTATTTTTCCCGCTTTTATTTATTTATTTATTTTGAGATGGGAGTCTCGCTTTGTCTCCCACGCTGGAGTGCAATGTCGTGATCTCAGCTCACTGCAACCTCCACCTCCTGGGTTCAAGGGATTCTCCTACTTCAGCCTCCCAAGTAACTGGGATTACAGTCATCTGCCACCATACCCAGCTAACTTTTGTATTTTTAGTAGAGACGGGGTTTCACCATATTGGCCTGCTGGTCTCTAACTCTTGACCTTGTGATCCACCCACCTTGACCTCCCAAAAGACTGGGATTACAGGCATGAGCCACCGCACCCAGCCTTTTTTGCTCTTTTCAACAGTATACTCAGAAAAAAAATTTGAAAAATTTACACCAAATTGGAAAAAAACATGTTTTTCCTCTTAGGAATAAATGCTCCATTTAGTAGAGCTCTTAAAATTCTTGTTTCAATTTATCTCTTTTCACTGTAATACCCTGGTTCTTTTCTTGTTGAGAATAACTACATGGCCAATGCTGTGATAACACTGATTTGACTTACTGTGGGGACTTCAGATTTCCCAATCTAACAAAATTGACTACTTTTGTTCATTTCAGTATATCTGATTATTTGACGTCTAGGAGGTAAATTTTCAGCAAGATACTTGGGGATTTGGCTGTAAACCTAATGGGAGTCACAATTCCCATTAAATTAATAGGAATTGTGTGTCTGTGCTCGCTGTATAGCAAATGTAACTGTTTTTTAAATTCACAAATTATGTAAATTAACATCCATCTAAAGCAATGCATTTTTAAACAATTACTATTATTATTATTATTTTTTTGAGATAGTGTATTGCTCTGTTGCTCAGGATGGAGTGTAGTGGCACAATCTCAGCTGGCTGCAACCTCGGCCTCCTGGGTTCAGATGATTCTCCTGCCTCAGCCTCCTAAGTAACTGAGACTACAGGCACCCACCACCATGCCTGGCTAATTTTTGTATTTTTAGTAAAGACGGGGTTTTACCATATTGGTCAGGCTGGTCTCGAACTCCTGACCTTGTGATCCACCTGCCCTGGCCTCACAAAGTGCTGGAATTACAGGTGCGAACTACCGCGCCCGGCCAAAGAAGTGATTTTATTTAAGAAAATACTTAACTGTATTGCTCTTACAACACTTTAGATATTATTTTGTTTCATGAGTATATTGTAATTTGATTGCAGCAGCTTTCTTCTCCAGAGGTAGCGATAATTCAGTTAATTGTATGATGTTTCTTTTCTTGGAAAAATCAAATTATTATAGTATTACTATCAGCATTCAAAATGAAGGTAAATATGTTCCAAATGTGACTCAAAGTTGCCGAAAATAAAATTAAGCTTAATCAGATACATTGGGATCTTTTCAAAAGTTAATTTGAATTATACTTTGGTCATCTTATATACCAATATTTAGTGTCCGAATATACCATGTTTCATAAATGAAGATCAAGTGCTTGATTGTTGATTTTTTTTCTTTCCACTTTTCCTCATGCTTTCTTCTTGATTCCATCCTCTTTTGCCTGTTTTTCATTTGTGGAAAAGGTTCGTTTATCCACAATTTGTGTTGATTCACCAATAGGTCTGTTGCTGGTGGAAAAAGTGTTGCAAATATGTATGTCATTCACAACAGTCACCCTGCAGACCTCAAAAATGTTATATTACGTGACTGTTTAATTTCTGTAAACCTCTTATTTTTCTGACAGAAAATAACATATCAAATATTTAGTAAATAAATTTGTTTTTAAATAATAATTTGCTGAAATTAAAGCGGTTATTAGCTCGTCCATACTAGAGTAAATTTTAGAAATACTGATTTTACATGCATATTAGGCATTTACACAGTTATTGTTATACTTTGAAAGAATCAATAGTGTATTACAGGTAGTTTAATTAAAAGCACAGGAGGCATGTAAAGCACCTTAATTTTGTGGAACTGTAATTCTGTTAATTTCTCCTTACCCATTAATTTCAGCATTGATGAAGCTCTTCAATTTTTGAGTTAATACACTTTTTAATTTTTTAATATACTATAGCTTGTGATATTAGAGAATAAGATAATACAAGTGATTGAACACATCTGAAGAACACATCTGAAGACTATTGTAGAACGTGCTGTGTCTCAAAAAACTGATTTATCTGCCTTATTACTAAGGGAGTGTCTTACTAAAACATATGCTTGGTACCCCATGGTACTCTTTATATTCTTTTCCCCTCCTCTGCAAGACAAAGAGTGACATATGACAGCCATACAGGCTACACATATTAGACATCAATGTGGATTAGTGAATATCTCATGGCATCTTTCAACCTTGTTCCTGAACTCCTTTTGTCAACTTGACAGAAGTGATTCCAGGAGAATACCTAGTCCCAGCCTTGGGATCTCTTGGCTAAAATGTAAAGCTGAGAAGGGAATGCGTATCAGCACTTCAGGAAGCAGAAACAACATTTATAATCTCTTCTTATCAGCATGGGACTCTCCTGAGTTTGACTTTTATGTCTGCCGTAATTCTTGCTTTGAGGGCTTATTTTTCTTAAAAGTGCTTTTTTCTTCTGATTTTGAATGTATACATCTTCATGAGAAAAGAGAAAATTTAAAAAATTAAGATAAGACTTTTAGAAGGTTCATAATTCTATGACTTTGTTATGCCACAGCACATTTCTTTTCTGTTTTTCCACCTATACACATACTTCATATGGATAAAGCCAAATTATGTATAAATACAAATTTAGGTTATTCATCTACATACACTGTTATATTCATATTTTCACTTTTAATTACCAGAAACAGTATTATCATGCCATTATATATTTAGATAATGAATGTTAACAGCTGCATTATAATTCATTATTTAATTATACAAATTTAATACAAATTATTTAATCCTCCTTTTCTACTTGGTAGCCATTTGTACTTAAGTTTTTTCAAGTATAAGTAAAAATATGTATCTATATAATTATTTTTCTTTCACAACTGGTTATTTCCTGAGGCTAAAATTCTAGAATTCTGATAATTTGACTGGAAGTATAGACATCTTTCAAACTGGCTTTTTTGAAGGGTTAAGCCTATGTTCACACATTGATGACCAGTATGTAAATCCATGTACTTTACCAGCAATGATTTTAAATTTTAAAAAGAATTAACACTTTGATTTGTAAAAAAGGGTATCTAATTATAAATTAATTTTGTAATTTGGGGGATACTTCTGAGGACAAAAACATTTTTTGTACATTTATTTAGTGGTCAGTTGTCATTTTGATGTGAACTTTTTGTTCACTGTTTTTGCCAGCTTTTTGTATTGCTAATACTTTTCTTATTTTTTTAAATTTATTGATGATACCCCCTTTTTTCATTTTTATTATGAAAACATATTTGTTTGCCTTTTTAATTTACAGTGTTTAAATTTTTAATGAAAACTTCAAACAGAAGAGAGAAATTTGTAGTACAACACTAATCGCAGATTTAACAATTGTCAAGATATTGTTACATTTGCATTATTGCACCCTTCTTTCCTTTTTGTTATATAGCTATTTTCTTTTGTGAGATCTTCCATTATTTTTATGCTTAAAAATGTATATCTTGATCTCAATTAAATATTTATTCACTTGCATTTCCCTGTAGCTCTTAAATATTTTTTATTTAAATTTTTAATCCATCATGAATTAATGTTTTTATACGGTGAAATCTAAGGTCTTTGATCAGTTAATTTAAAATGAAGTGAACTAATACTAAACCAACTGGTAAGAATTAAATTTTAACCAACAAAGTAGTTGAAGTTGGAACATAGCCAAATTAAAAATGGATGATGGATGGTAGTTGAAAAAACAAAAACAAAAGTAAAAAGAGTAGAAATAAACACTATTTGTATCTACACAGATTGAATTATGAATGAAAATGTCACTGTTCTGATTTCAGTAATATATCAGTGGTCTTCTCTACTTAAATGATTTTTGTATCCCAAATGTATTTAATAAAGTTTATTTTTAAGAGTTTTTATGTTGTTGTTAAACAGCCAAGAGAAGCAAAAACATGACTGTAGAGACGGATTAAAATATCCCACCATGAAGATGAAGTTCTGCATTTTAGGAGTTTTGGACTTTGAAGAAACATAAAGAATTTCCTGGAAAAAAGAAAGGAGGGATTCATATGAAGCCTGGTTAAGTTTTGCACAGGGATTTAAACCAAAAAAGGGATACAAGTAAAATTCTCATTTTGTTGTATATTTACAGGATACGTCTTACTATTCCTGTACCCATCTCTTTGTATCTAATTGGGGTGTGTGTGTGTGTGTGTGTGTGTGTGTGTGTGTGTGTATTAATCATTAATTAGTTCTCTTTTCCCTCACTGATTCATATTTTTCTCTTTATAGTACTAAAATCTAAGCCAGGTGGTAGTTATGCCTATGTTAAGTTCAGGCTTTGGTTAGAGGCAATATAGTAGGATAATACAAGTCAGATACTTCCTTATTTTAGTTATGCATTACAATAGAAAGCCTGTTGGATTTTAAGAGACCACTTTTATATGGTAGAATGCTGTGATGAGGTGATGTTGACAGGCTTTTTAAAAAGTTGGTAAGGAGACAGGTGTGTAGGTTAAGTTTATTTCCTTGTTTAAGGAAAGTTTTTTATTTTTATTTTACTTTTTTTTTTTTTTTTTACAGTTTTCTTGTTTGGTTGCTTTTGATAGATATGCTGAATATCTGAACATTTCTGCAAGTGGAAGGAAGGGAAATGGAACCCACTGCACTGGTAGGAAGGCTCATTTAGGGAAGGAAAGACTGTATATTAGTATCCAGAGAGAAGGAAGATTCAGGAAGAGATGTGTACAGCCGCAGAAGAAAGATGACGGAGGTCACGCTGGACTTCAAACATCTTCTTTATCTAGAACAGTGCCCCTCAAAACTTAATGTGCATGTAAATCACTCAGGGATCTTGTTAAAATGTAGATTCTTGCTTCAGTAATCTGAGATGGACCTTCTGAGTCTGCATTTCTAATAAGCTCCCAGGTGATGCTGAGGTTGCTGCTCTGTGAGAGACCGTCTGAATTAGGGAGTTTTGGTTATTAAAATGTTTAGTCTAGAAAATGAGATTTTACATGACAGTGACTTCCACTGTTAAAAATCGAGGTTTGTGTTAAATCCAAACAACCATAGTTGAAATATAGAAATGACATCACTTTCAGTTGTATAACTCATTTTATTAAAAAAGGAACTAAGCTACCTTGAAACTTTACTGAACATTTTTAAATTTTGTTGCACTTCTAATCCTATTTTATATGCTTTCTATTGACCTTTTTTCTGGTGAGTTGCTTTGAAAAATCCCTGAGCAACAATGCAGCCTGACCCTTTCTCCCTAATATTTCCTTTTATTCCCTATTGATCTGTCCTACTTTCATTCTATCATACACAGAAACAGTGTTTTTAATAGTATTTTGATACAAATATTTTATTATTTAAAGTAACACTATAAAGTCATGTAGTGCAAAGTGTATGTTTGTCTTATTTAGAAAAAGTTTATTTTTATTATACTAATTTTTCAAAGTCAACATATTTAAACAAGAAATAATTGTCGTTTTTGCCTAAGTATTAATTCCTTGACTTATTAGCACCATAAGAGTATAGGATGGAAGTACTTGATTGTTAATTGGTCATTAAAAATGGCTAAATATATTTTATCTGCCTAAGGTTATCTAGTGATTTTTCTCCTTTTCGGTATTGTATATAATCAAAGATTTTCTTCTTGTTAGTGGGCACAATCTCCTTTTCCCCTTTGTTTCAGAGGCAAAGATATAGGGTACTTATATGATTTGTTTTAATTTTACAATAATACCAATTATAAAGTAAATGTATTTCTTAATGAAGTTTATTAGACTCTTCACGTGTTTAAACCTCTCAAAAGTAAGTTAGTAGCAAATTTTAAACATAGAGAGTTCTATATAGGCACCTGAGAGGTCGAAGTATTTTTATTTGGATTTTTTTGGTGGAATTAAAGAATTTTGGACTTTGAATCACAGCTTGGATATTAGCAGTGAGAATTTTTCATTTTACAGATGAAGAAATTAAGGCCTGCAGATTGTTTCTTTGTCAAGCTCTACTTAACTGCCAGTCCAGTTTTCTTGCTGTAGAACTTAATATTTAGCTTCAGATCGTTAGTATATTTTCCTATCTCAGGAGGCTGTTACTCAAGAATATTTAAAGTATACTTTATATTGCTTACCATTGCATTACTTAATGGTAATTATCAAAAGAGCTAATTTTTGTCAAAGTTTTCTTAATGTTTACTACCATTTTAGATGAAAAACTATGTTAAGATTTACTTTGTTTGTCAGTGAAAATTATATATAGTATAGGAGGACCAATCATGCTAATACTCCAACTTTCAAATAATCTTCAAAAGTTTACAGCCATAAGCATACATTTTTAAAAAGCACAATTTATCTTTGAAGTTACCAGCTGTTGCTGAGAATCATTAACTGTCAGAACACTGAACAAGAATTGTAACTCTTACTATATTTAGTTACCAGTTCACACAGATTATCAGTCATCATTAAAGTATTTAAAAGGCATGCGCCTCCTGAGCCCCTCCTTCAGGTATGTGTTTTGGACATTATCTTTTCCCTTTTGTTTGCTTACAACAGGAAGCTCGTTTAATCCTTTGCTTTGTTTTAGAGTTAGGCAAATAGAAACCATCCCTGTTAGCTTTCAAAAGCTCTTACTTTTGTTGCATTAATGGCACTCACAGTAGATTGTGTGATCTTGCTTTATTTACCAGAAAGCTTGCCTTTGAGAGCTGTCACTCCATTCTCTCAACAGTGTTGTTAATTGACTGATAGCACTGATTGAGTGGAAAACCTTCAGTGACAAAAGACTGGATATAGGTGTGAGTCCATTTGAAAGGCTGGTGAATCTTTGTTTCTTAATCCCATTTCTATTTGCACTGAAATACTAAATACAGACTAGAAGAACAAAGTATATTTAAAAGCATTCAGAAATGTTAAGCAACAATAAAACCCCTTAACCGTTTAAATGACAGCAGCTGACTATTTGAATTAACTTTGTGTTTGGCTTAATTTGGGGCCCTAATTATTCCTAACTTACGTGAGTAGATTTCAATTATAGTATCCTGCAGGGATTTGTAGCTAAGGCAACTAAAAGAATCATTTTACATAAAGTACTTTTGTTCAACTGATTAGATGAGTTAAAACGTAATGATGTAAAATTGAAACCCTTCTGACAAGGTCCAAACAAATGTTTCTAGTAATTTTGTTCAAAAAAGATTAAGTTTGATTTTAAATAATATTTTGGTCTTTCAGGACGATTGACTTTCTTGTAATACTGATAAGTATATAAAATGCCTTAAGATTGCATGTTTTGGTAAAGGAGTAAGACTTTAAAGGGAGGACAGATTTGTCACAGTGGATGGACACCGTCCTAAGTAATATTTATTTGCTTTATAATCTTCGAGACACAGTTTGACAGCTTTAAATACATAGATTTAGAAGAGAAATACATACAAATAACATGAATGACTAGTACCTGTTTAATTCTGTATTTTGGAATACATTTCAATTGAACACAGATCAGAGGCTCCATTTATGAATTTGAAATGCTATATACCAAGAAGTACAAGGACACAATATGGTTGACATTGTGCTATAGTCAGTGGACAGACTGAGTGTTTGATTTGTCCTTCCGAAATACTCCTCCCCACTACAAACAACCACATTAATTTTAAATGCCTTTACCAGAATGAAAGCTACTTTAAACTTAATTACTGGTGCTGGAGCACAATATTAAAAAAAGCATTAGCCAGCATCCATCGATCATTTTGAGGCTTAACCATAACGTTTCACTGGAGTCTTACCGCTGTCTAATATCAGTCTGCTGTAGTGAGTGAAGTTAACAGGCAGCAACTCTGTTCTACACTTGTCTTACCACTGATCTAAGTTCTCTTCATCATCATCTTTCTCCCCCTCCTGCTCCTCTTTTACCCCTTCTTTCAGTTTTTGAATATCTATAACATGTGAGTCGTTGTATTTTCACACTTGGTATTTTCATTATTTCCTTTAAGCTAGTCAATTCTATGACCTGTTTTTCATTAAGTGAAACAAAATCTAAACGGTATGGTGTAAAGTTCACAGACCTCACCTTTTTGACTTCAAAGTGAGGTTTTCCTCCCATAGCACAAACCAGGCTGTACAACTGTTTCTTGAAAACAATGCCAGTAAATTCATTCTTTGACCTATTCAGTTCCTTTTTGTTCTGTAGTATACTTTTTGAAAGCTAGTAATCTTTAGGAGGCTTTTTCTAATCTAAACAGGAATCCTCTGAATTTGTATAGCAGCACAGTCCGATACAGTAAGCCACAAGTAGTTATTGAACACTGGAAATGTGACTAATATGACTGAGAAAATACATTTTTATTGGTCAGAGCAATTTGGTAGGTACTACTTTCCTGTAAGGCTTTGTTGTTGTTGCTGTTGTTACCTCTTATACCTCTTTTATGTGTTTTAGCTGATTCCTGGAAGTTAAGCACAATGTTTTATTTATTTATGTATTTTTCATAGTGCTTAGACATTCAAAACTATTTTAAATGATTGAGAAGCACATTCAAAGAGACTTAGTACCAAAACTACATTTTGAATATGTACTTAATTTATGGGGCAGGGATTTCACTAATGATCACCCAAAACCAATATGGTTAGTTTATGAATATCGAAAACAAAGGAGTGTCCATGCATGCATAGTGTGTATCTTGCAGAATTCAGTCCTTAGGATTAACAGCTAAATGTACTTTAAGCATATTTTAATACTTAATTGTAGCAAACCCTAGTTACTGCAGCCTCAATTCTTATTATGAGATTTTGATAGTTGTTTAAATTATTTGGATGGTAATAACCTACACTGAAATCAGCTAACGTTGGCTTCTCTTCCCTAAATATGGAACTTCCTTCTTAAAATCCTTTGATGAACCCAGCTAATATTGCCATTTGCTTTTTATGGTTTGAGAATATGTTTTAGAATATAAGTAATTATGAAGGCACCAGTTAAAAATGATGAGTAATGAATATCTCTAATCATTTAGAAAATTCTCGTGATCTTGTCTTGTGAATTCTTTAGTAACTAGAAAATCCTCTGTGATTTTAGCTTAAATATAAGGAGGACATTTTATCTTCATAATGGGTAATGGTGTATTTCATTATAATTATATTTTATATAGATTTATGCATCACACCTGAAAATATATTACTTTTTTGGTTCTTAATGACTTTTGGCTCTTTTTCTTAATTACTTTACTGTTAAAATGTTTATAGCTTGTAATATATAAAAATTCATAGCTTTTTGGGGAAATTGTCGTAAAATGCCACTTAAATTTGTGTGTGTGGGTGTGTGTGTGTATTCTGGCAGTCAGGATTTCTTATTTTCTGTTTACATTTGCAAATGAATTTCTGACTTACCATTCTGTCTCTGTGTCAAATTTAGAAAAAGAAATAGCAAATTCTATATTTAGTAGAAATTGAGGTACATACACAGTACAACTATAGGTTTTTTATATATTAATTTTGAAGAGGAAAGCATCTGACTTAAAATGGCGAATTAAAAAATTATTATATTCTGTACAATAATGAACTATTCTAGCCTCAAGTACTTGGTAACTAAAACATTTGCTCAGTAAACGTAAGAATTTTTCATTGACATGTTCAGCATGGATTTGAAGTTTCAGAAGTGCTAGTTTCTAATCCTAACATCTAATAGTTCATTACCACCTCATTTTAAAACAACAGTGGCATCTCTCAAATGAAAGCATTATTTTGTCAAACTTTATTCCTGAATGGTTTAAATTTGTTTTAGAAAGTCAATCCACTTTAAAAATGAAAGTTTGGCACCAGTGAAAGTAAAAGAATGTATTGCTGTTTGATAAGTCAAATAGAAGAGGAGTGTTGCCGCATCCTTAGAACAAATGATAAACCTTCCAGGTAACCGCCTGGTAAGAGAAAGATACAGCTTCTTTTGGGAGATATTTATGAGTCTAATCTGATATGTATGTGGAAAACAAATTTTTAAAAAGCCGTATTCTGTAAGCATAGTTGCTATGTTTACCATTTAATAATGAAGAGAATAAGAAAATTCTCCCGTGATACAACATTGACTTAATTGTCCTTTTATAATACTTATTCAAAGTATAATCATTATGAAATGAAAATGTGAAAAGACTTGGAGGAAATGAACCTCCATGGATTTGAGTAAAAATCGATTTTCCTTTTTATTTAGCATTTGCAAATGTATACCTGATGTGCCATGCTGTCTCTAGCTGTGTGTCTCGCTGGCTTGTTTCTGTTCTCTCTGTCAAGTTAGAAAAAAAATTAGTAAATTCTGTGTTTATTAGAAATACATACTTTCATGGTTTTGACAGCTGAGAAGTCCTGTACTATGCAAATAAAGATACGCCAACATAATGAACTTTTTAGCTTTATTAAATTACTTATTAACTGTGCTTAAGAAAAATTTTATTGGTATTTAATCTGTTTGAAGATCTGATACTTTAAATTTAACCTATAAAAGTCAACATTTTTTTGGTATAGTAGAGAAAAGAACTGAACTGTCAGTTCATTCCAAGAGCGAAGAGGCAGCTGCAGCTGGTCCAGAGGAGAGGGTCTGGTTGGTGCATAAAAAATACATGTCAGCATTTTGACACTCATTCTTTTGGGGTATCTGTTATCACTGAATAGGAAACTGTTTCAAATGGACAGACAGAATGTTGTGCTGAATGTGTCAATTGGAATTATCACATCTAGCAGTTCCCTTCACCAGGTGCTGGCTTGGAGCTTGGTTCTCTGCTAATGTCAAAAGAGTGCCAGGAATAGTTTTATTTGCTAATTATCCTTCATCTCTTCCAATGTCTAATTTTTTTAGTAAACAGCTTGCCCAGGTGTTTTTAGGAATAGCTAGCAGTACAGTGTAAGACTGCAGGTGCTTATGTGGCAAGAGGATGCCATGTGGAACAATGAAAACACCTATATCCATCTGTGTGAAAAAGATGATTGCTTTCAAGGGTTTTGCCCCTAATGTCCTGAGAATGATACTTGTCAGTAGTTTGTTGTCCCAGAGATCCTGGTGAGGGCAAAAAAGTGGACGTTGGTGTTTTTAAGACAACTGGAACATTTTCTTAGGTTTTATCTTTGAATCTCTTTAAAAACTTTGTGATTTGCAACCTATGTGAGTAAACAGTGAAATTTTCAAAGACTGTAAAAAAAGAAAGCAAATCATGTATTAATAAAGAAATATTAAAGATGAGTTTTTTGTTTCTTCGAGCTTTGTGGTCTTACTGGAAAGATTTACTATATATAAGGTTAAGGTTTTTATTTTTCTGTCATTTTTTTCTAAGAAATTCTTTCATAATACTATGATGTTTGAGAACAAAATTTAGATTTTTATGCTTTATAAATTTATATCACAAGATGTTACTAAGTACTGCTGAAATTAAAGCAATATTTGAGCAGTATGCTCAAATTGAAGCATTTGTAACTGTTACTTTTCTTGAAATTTAGTAAGTTGGATCACAGAATTATCTTTTAATTAATTCTGTTAATAATGTTTTCTTTTTTGTCAAATATATTTTTAAAAGAGTTTGTGGCCTGCCTTTTGCCTGTTTTATGGGCAGTGAATTTTCTTAATAAATTTTCCAGTGTAGGTTGCATTTTCTGTTGCTGTTTTCTAATCATCATTGCATTATGGCAAGATAAATGCTATGTGCTCAAAATGAAGATTTTGTGAAAATGTTTTATAGTTTTCCTTGGACTCTGAAAGTTGCCATGGCATTTCTACAGCCACTCACATTACAGTGATACTGCTGAACCACTGGATTTATCCTGTCAGCTTTGATTTAGGATTAGGCAGTGTAGTCATTTGTATTGACTTGGTCTCTGTTTTCTTTCACCAACATATCCTGTAGTGAAATTACATTTGTACGAGTATCTCATGAGAAAGCCTGAAAGTATAATATACTCAAAGGCAGTAAGTTTTGGTCTAACGTCCAATAGTTCAAATTCTGACTCTTATCAGCTATGTGAACCTGTACATAGGTTCTTACTTATTATAAAGTTGGGAAAATGCCTCTATTTTACAATTGTTGATGCTTAGAAATGAAATGTTTAAACATTTATTCATCAGTGATTGTTGAACATTTGCCATGTGCTCAGACTATGCAGTGTGCTAAGTATGGGTATTGTCTTTAAGGAACTTAACAATAATGGTGGTACCTTATGACACATAAAGGGGAACCTAGAGAGAGCTGCATAGGTGGCATACTCAGCTGAAACTCAAACAGCAGAGATACCTGAATGAGCCAGAGGTGACCAGCTGAGAAAAGTTCTGCTGAACTCCAGGAGAGGGAGTAGAGTGTGCAAAAATATTGCCACTAAGAAATGTGGTGAATTGCTAATAGGTCAATGTGTGCGGAAGGTGAGGGGTGACAAAAGAGAGCTCAGAATGAAGTTGGACCCAGATCACGCATGTGGAAGAGTTAGAATTTGATCATGTCGGTGAGAGATAATCATTGAAAAATTTCAAAGGTGATTATAGATTTTTATTCTAGAAGTATTTCTTTAGGCTGGATGGGGTTGACTATTGAAAGCGGTGAGAATATTGAACACGTTCCTGTGGGACCAGGGAATTAACATAAACAAGTGAAGTAGACAGGATATAAAGAAATGATATAAAACTAGAAAGTGCATGCTTGTCTAAAGTAGGGAGAAGCCAGGCGCAGTGGCGCATGCCTGTCATCCCAGCACTTTGGGAGACTCAGGTGGGAGGATTACTTGAGGCCAGGAGTTAAAGATCAGCCTAGGTAACATAGACAAGACTTTGTGTCTACAGAAAACTTAAAAAATTAGCCAGGTATAGTGGCATGCTCCCATGGTCCCAGCTACTCAGGAGGCTGATGTGGGAGGATCACTTGAGCCTAGTAGGTCAAGGCTGCAGTGAGCCATGATAGTGCCATTGCACTTCAGCCTGGGCCACAGAGCAAGACCCTGTCTCAAAAGAAACAAAAAGCAAAACAAACAAAATCATGTAGGCAGGTGCTATTCAGCTTCAGGTGATTATTTTATCAGTATTTTGATACTTTTTTTTTCTTTCTTTTTGTTTTCTTTTATATATTTTTCCTTGCAAGCAGGAAGTTATGATACGTTTTCAGTATGAGTATGTTGCTAATTGAGCTGATTTTTTTCCCCAAGAAAAGGCAGACATTGGATTTGAATGTTACATCCCCATATTCTGAAATGTTGGCAGCTAATTCAGATAGACACTGAGGGGGCAAATGAAATGAGCCTGTGAGCTGAATTCATCCTGTGGTCTGCCCATTTGTGCCCTTTTTCTTAAAAAATAAGATTGTTGGAGTAATCCAAGCAAGAAAGAATGAGAAACTAGAAAAAAAATTGGATGAGAGTAGATAAAAGGAATGAATTGATGAAATTTCAGAAGTCATATTCAGAGTAGAAGTGAGGCAGTTTGGCAGATCACTGGTGAGGGAAAGGGTGATTTATTCAAGTTTGTTCGTGGTAAGGGACAGAACCTGATGTTTGGGAATAAAGTAAACTGGACTTTCTTGCAGGCTTCCAGGGAGGTCATATTGCCCAGCTGGTCCTTGTGGAGTTTGGAAGGTGGTGTGGAAACTCGTCATATATAGCACAGATCCATAATCTGAAGCAGCAGGTGCTTCTGGGACTCTGGTTACTTGCTTAGTTGTTTGGCTCATGGATTCCCTTTGTATCTGCCTGCTTTCGCCTACTTTCAACTAACTGTTCTTTTCCTCAACTCAGTCTTTTTATTTTTTCCCCCTTGCAGTTTTGTTTTAGGATATCTGGTGTACTTCACCCAGTCTTGTGCCACCCTGTCAGTTGCAGCTTTTTCTCTAGCTCTGGAATTGCTTCATGTTTCCCAGTTCAAATTCTTGAGAACAAGAGAAACTTATGGGCTTCTTGTTTTTGTGTGAAGCTACAGCCTACATTGCTCTCAGGATCATGGGCTGATTGCCCTTGAGTCAAAGGACCATGTCTTTTTCAATCAGCTGTTTCTGATTGCTGGTAGGGTCTCATAGTCAGGCTGGCTTTGCCCCTTTAGCAGTGCCTATCAGCAGATCATTTGAGTTAGAATGAACTGAGCACCAGCAGAAATGGTGATTTATTAAATGTATCTAGGCCTGGTGAGTGATTAATGTCAGGAGTCAAGGTGGATCAAGAATTCACCAAGATAAGAAATACAAGATAAGTGGATTTGATGGCTAATTTGTGAGCTTAGTTTAATGAAGTTACTGCCATTAACAATATAATTAATACTAGTAATATGCCAAAACTTAGCCACACTTATTTGTGGGGCATACTTAATTACAGAATTAAAAAAAAATTAGGGCCTTAATATTCCATGATTTACAACAAGCATTTAATGTGAGGCTTGCTTTGATCATTAAATAATAAACATGTTTAATCATTAAATGATAAACGTGAGTAAAGTTTGAGAAACTTCTGTTATAGATATATAGAAATAACTAGATTTTAATGTCTCTCTCATTTTGTGCTTTTAATTTAAATCTAAAAACAATGACTGCCCTTGTCAGTCCCTTACTGGATATTAATCACTGTAGTAGGTGCTTTTTATTCATTGTCCTGGATAATGTTTCCAACAGCTCTGTGAGGTTTATGTTGTTTTGTTACTTTTGTAGCCAAGAAAACTTATGCACAGTTAGGTGACCTAGGCAGGGTTAAATGAATAATGAAGTGATGAGATCGATTCATTCCCAGGTATGCCTGACACAGAATTCATGATGCTTTCAATTTGCATAATAATGGAATCCATTTTTATTTTTGGATTTGGGATATTTATAGATGTATATACTGTGGTGTTTGTGGTTTAATCATGCATAATTTTAGCAATGCATATATATGTAAAAGGGAAATGACTTTAAAGGTTTATAAATGTATAAGCACTGTTCACACTTGAGCTGGGTCTACTGCAGACAGCCAATTGAGAAAGTGGAAGATGTTCCATTCAACATATGTTTTTGTCTTTGGTGCCAGACATCTTACTTAACTCTCTATTATAATTACATTGACTAGATATTTTGGCATTGCGTAGACACCTCAGTAGAAAAGCCTTTATCAGCCCACAGATGGTTCTTTTATTGGCAACTTTCACATATCAGCTTCTTCTCTCAAATCAGCATCCATTGACAGCTTCTGTATAGAAAGGATTTTGTTCCTGATCTATAAATATGTAATTGAAAGATTATATTGTGATTTGAATATAACACTTTATTTTAAATTTCTTGGTTCTTGGTATATGACAATATTAAATAAATTATTGGATACACGAAAAAAAATTTTTAAATCCATTTTCTGGCATTTTTGGAGAGAATATCATTGCCTTGTGTATCCCATTAATATAATCATCTTAGAATTTTTATCTTATTTATACAGCAATTAATCTTCTTTATCCTTACTGCTGTCAACCAAATCTTTATTGTTATATTGATATTTTAGAATGGCCCTTGAAAATGTATGAGAATGTATTTTATCTCAAATGTGAAATTAAAATTTATGATTAGTTGCAATTAGGGAAATAGGAAAAGTTAAAAATGACTACATTTGGACCAGCGCAGATAAGACTAGAAATCAGAGAGGATAAGAGTTAAATATTATATAATCTCTAACACTGAGGTATAAGCAGTTAGTTCTGGCCACTGAAACTCAGTATTATTCTTTTGGGGATAATAGCAGTGTTGGTTTAGATTAAGGCTACATACATAAAATTTGAAATTCTATAAAGGCATGTCACAATAAGGAAAGCCAGATCCAATAACACATAGGATATAAAATTAATAACTGAGCCCATAGTACTACTATTTCTTGATTTGATATATTCATGAAGTCATTTGTTATTTCATTTAGCAAATGCTATGTTTTTATATTTTTTACTAAATACATATTACTAAATACATATTACTAAATACCAATTACTAAATACATTTGGTAATTGGTGGTGTGAAGAACTGAAACTAAGGACAATGAATATCATTTTACTGTTCCTGTAAAATTCCTCTTAGGGCAAGAACAAAGGTGATATAAAAATGTTTAGAACCAAGACTTAAGACAGTGTATTTCTTATTCCTATTTTTGCTGTCTATCCTAAACATGATGCATCCTTACCTGTTTAGATGTTCAGCTTGAACAGACTGCACAGGGTCAGTATTTGACTTGGTGTTTTTTCTTAAAGTATCAGAATTGGGGTTGAGTACTTATATCAGGGACCATGAAAATTTAGCACACTGTAAAAATGATAGCAAGTATAAAGGTCCTGAAAAAAAAATCATTTGCAAAATGTAAACATAAAAGACACCAAAATGTAGACATATTTACCATTTTTTTCCCGAATGTAATATAAAGTGTGCCATTTGTAATTTAGAGTGCTTATTTCCTATTGGCTGTGGTTTATTTTCAGCCTACTATGGAATTTTTATGTTACGGCATGTTAACATGCCATTTTATGCTCGTATGACAGCTATTATTTATTTTTTCTACATATTGGACAGTGTTGATTGAGTAAATGTAATTTTGATCTATACCTCTATGAAATTGTTTAGAATTTAAGTAATCATGTTTGAACATTCACATTATTCGATAACTAGAAAGATTAAGAAGATGCTACTATTAAAGGTTGAAAATAATGGACAGTTTAAGATGATAAAGGAAAATTTTGTCACTGAGTTTTACATTTTAATAATTTGAGCATCAGATTATTTTAAAACATTAACCACTTCAGTTCTGACATGGTTTTGTATACATGTATTTATTTGTATGAAAAGAAATAGTGTTGTTTAAATCATTATGTCAATTCAGTGCTGTTTTATCTCATTGTGTAGTGTATTTTGAGTGTTGAATATTGTAGTTTGTTTTGTTTTTCTATATTAGAAATTCTCATGTAAGTAAAATGACCATAGAATAAAACTTTTGTTTTCCTTTTTTTTTTTTTTTTGAGACAGGGTCTCACTCTGTGGCCCAGGCTGGTGTGCAGTGGCATGATTTCTGCTCACTGCAACCTCCACCATTTTTGTATTTTTTTTGTAGAGACAGGGTCTTGCCATATTTCCCAGACTAGGCTCAAAATCCTGAGTTCAAGCGATCCACCCATCTTGGCCTCCTAAAGTGCTGGGATTACAGGCGTGTGTCATCGTGCTTGGCCCTGAAATAAAATTGTTAATGTTATTTAGTTAATATTTTATGTCATTTATACTTTAATTTTTTTATGAGGCTTTTTGAAATGAAAACATTTTTAAGGACTTTATTAAGTCCTAAGCAAATTCAGACATCATAGAAAATTGGAAAGAAAATGAAAAATTATTAGAAATCCTTACTTCCAGAAACTGACATTTTCTTGAAACGTTTCACTGTTTTTTTCCATAAAAAATGGGCCAGGCATGGTGGCTCACACATGGAATTCCAGCACTTTGGGAGGCCCAGGCGGGCAAATCACAAGGTCAGGAGTTCCAAACCAGCTTGACCAACATAGTGAAACCCCGTCTCTACTAAAAATATAAAAAATTAGCTGGACGTAGTGGCGGGTGCCTGTAATCCCAGCTACTCAGGAGGCTGAGGCAGGAAATAGCTTGATCCTGGGAGGCAGAGGTTGCAGTGAGCCGAGATTGTGCCACTGTACACCAGCCTGGCAACAGAGTGAGACTTCATCTCAAAAACAAAACAAAACAAAAAAAACACTTGACTGGTATTCATATTTTAAAGACTAACAGGTAATTCCTTTGAATTATTTTTTTAAAAGACCTTTTATTTTTATTTTATTTATTCACTTCCTATTTTTGTAGAGACAGGGTTTCTCTGTGTTGCCCAAGCTTGTTTTGAATTCCTGACTTCTGATGATCCTCCTGCCTTGACTTCCCAAAGTGCTGGAATTAAGTGTGAGCCACTGCACCTGGCCTCAAGTATTTTTAAGTGTACATTAAAATTTTAAATATGCACTATCACTAGCAAATTTTATAATTCGTGTAATGTATGAGTTCAGTCACTTAGATCTCTGTTAATTGGAAAAATACCCCATAGTAACATGACACAAAAGGTACTTTGGGGAAATGTAATTTCTAGGAATCCAAGATTTGGGATTTTGGATTCTCTGAGTCTACCTTTGTGTCAATTAGTTACTTTCTCTGGTTCAAGCTCCCTTATCTTAAAGATTAAGAAATTATTTTAGAAGGGGGCCAATATGTATGCTGACTTCCAGCCGTGAAATAAAGTTATTCTACTATAGGAGAATATTTGCTTCTAACTTTAAAATTTTCCTTGCCTTTAGTTTTCTTTTTATTCTGTATTGTTTTTGATTTTATCTTATGAAACTACTTTCAGCATGTGATAGGTGATTGTTCTTAAGTATGCAGTTGTCCAGTTGCATAACTTTGGCCTATTTTGATAATTTTTGTTACATGTCCTTATTAATTTAGGATATGTACATATTTCACTGACTTTTTTTTTTTCTTAAGACAGAGTTTTGTTCTTGTCGCCCAGGCTGGAGTGCAATGGCAGTGATGTCGGCTCACTGCAAGCTCCACCTACTGGGTGGGTTCAAGTGATTCTCCTGCCTCACCCTCCCAACTAGCTGGGAATACAGGCGCCGGCCACTAGGCCTGGTTAATTTTTGTATTTTTAGTAGAGGTGGGGTTTCACCGCATTGGTCAGGCTGGTTTCAAACTCCTGACCTCAGGTTATCCACCCACCTTGGCCTCCCAGAGTGCTGGGATTACAGGCATGAGCACTGCATCTGGCCTCACTGATACTTTAATTGGATGATAAAGTAGCAAAGTATTTTTATCATTGCTAGTTTTGTAAAGGTTTTAATGATTTCAATAATATTAAGTTAATTTAAGAAATTCATCTAGCTCTTTATAAGAGATGTCAGAATATCATGGCAGGTTCCATTATGTTCCATATGTTTGACTAAAGATGTTACTGCGCAATGTTATACTAAGAGAAATTTATGTTTTACTGATTCTGTCAGTATCAATTCTAAAATGTCTTTTAACATTTAATGCCGTTCTTTATCAATAAACACATGGGCCACGCACAGTGGCTCACGCCTGTTTTCCCAGCCTTTTGGGAGGCTGAGGCAGGCTGATCACTTGAGGTCAAGAGTTTGAGACCAGCCTGGCCAACATGGTGAAACCCTGTTTTTACTAAAAATACGAAAACTAGCCAGTTGTGGTGGCGCTTGCCTGTTATCCCAGACTCGGGAGGCTGAGGCAGGAGAATTGCTTGAACCTGGGAGGTGGAGGCTGCAGTGAGGTGAGATTGCACCACCACACTCCAGCCTGGGCGACAGAGCAAGACTCCATCGCAAAAGAAAAAAAAAGAAAACACAAAAAAACAAAAATACATGAATTTGCTTGGTTTAATCCTTAAATATTTTTCATTATGTGTTATTTTGTTATAGAAGAATTTTTAATTTGTTTTCTCAATTACATCAGTCTTTTTTGTCATCATAGAATACGGCTGAAGATACTTTATAATAAAAGAAATACTATATTTACTCTGAAATTTTGTTTTGCTTGCTGAAGTTAAAACAAGCAAAATTTGTAACTTAAGGTTATAGAAAATTAATATGGTAAAATGTCAGATTATAATGTGTATACCTAATATGTTAGTTATTAAGGAATTTAAAAGAGAGACTAAGATAGATGAGACATAAAACTTCTTAAGTTTCAAAAATAGATAATTTTAAAGAATAGATTAGACATATTGTTACATTATGGGTAAATTTCCCAGAAAAACCAAAAAACACAACTGATTCATAATGAGCCAACCACTTTTAGGGGGTAGCTCTTGCGGCCCTTTTAATTTATGGCCTATAAATTTTAGCCCCTATCAACTCTGGCAGTTACTAGGTAAGTACTCTTTTCATTTAGCCAATGACTCTGTATTGATATCTAATATTAAGATAACAGATCTTGATTCAAAGCTAGTCTTACATGGCCTTGTTATATCTTAACAAAAGCAGGTACCATGACTTTGCCACTTATGAATGAAGGAATGAATGAATGGATTAATGAAAAAATGAATTTCCCAGCAGATGACTATGCCAATAGAACATGAGTAAGCCCATTTTTTTTTTGGTTGCTGGATTTGTATTTTATAAACTCTAGGGAAAGAAGAAGAATATTTAGTTTTTTGTAGTACTTTTACTCTTTTACCAAGCAAGTTTACTTACCACTTTCGCCTCTACCAGTGTCTCCCATGCAACAAAAAGCGTCTGATACAGAGGAGATAATAACTGTTGGAGGAGTGAATGAGTGAATGATTCGTACCCCATTCACACTATTGTAAATAAGAAAAGCTTTTTCGAAACCAAAATGTGTTTTGAAAAAAAAATTCCCCGTAAAACCAAATACGTAAGCATAATACTGGTTTCTACGTACTAAGTCACAAAAAATGAACAAACACTGGAAGGCTGAGAATATGATTTTTGGCATCATACTTATACTTTTTCAAGGGAATATTCTGTATAGACTTTTTAAAGACAAAGGTTTTTAAAAATTTTATGGGAGATCTAACAGTGCAGTGAAGTTAGACGATGCTAGCTGGTGTCAGACATGAATTAGAAACCTGGTTGTTTGGTTCCCATGCTATTGATCTTTGCAGGATTGGTTGCCTTCTCACTTTGGGCCTTGTCATATATGAGTTGAGGGTGGGCAACAGACAGCTCAGGTTCATCTTCATTCAGGTTCGTCTTGTAAGCTTTGGAGGCACCCAAACCATAACCATTGTTGGAACTTGGTTGCTTGGTTGCTGCATTTCCCTGTTGCCTCCTAAATATTGCATAATATTGCCCAAGGGTCCTCAGGCTTTATGATGGTCCCAGAAAGGATCCTTTTTCAGAAACTGAAAAAACTCTCTAAAATCATGGTTGGCAATCTCTTTGCTCCACTATCCTACCCCCCTAACTTGAGGACTCTTTGCCCTAAATAAAGTGACTCCCTCCTGTGATTGTTCTTAAGTTGCTGAGAGTGGGTTGTAGTGAGCTGATGAAAAGATGGCAGGCAGATGATGGGAAACCTTAGGATCTTGCTGTTATTTAAATTTGATTTGGTATAAAATGAGATTTAAGTGTTTTAGGGCTAATTAAGGGGTGAACCCAAGAAACCAGGTATCATATTGAGAGCAAGCTATAGAATAAAAGAGCATGTTTTCTCACACTCAAAGATAGATAGTTGATTTGTACGTGTTTAGCTGCAGAAGGAGATTAAAGTCAATACATCTAACCCAAACTTACTGAATTATGTGTCACAAGTTTTACAGCACCCTAGACTCCTGTAATTCCTTAGTATCAAGAATAGAATTAATCTGAAGAGCAGTAGATATTTTATTTTTCAACAATTTTAAGTGTTTATTGGAACAACATTAAAAATAATTACAATTTTCTGATACTAAGTGGTAATCTATTGTGGAGGAAGAGCTAAAAATGCTAGAATTTAATTTTTCTTTATAGACACTAAAATTATGAAAACCACATTAAATTTTTAGCATTTCAGATATTTTAATTTTATACTTTATTATGGATATATTTAGCATAGATATGGGCCAACAATCTTATGGTAACAGTCATAAGTGTTCCTAGTAGTAAGTTTCAGTATATTTCATGGCTTAATTCTGTGTATCCATCAATTATAAGAGACTCGATGTGAGCCTCAGAATTGTCAAGCGCGCTGTTTTTTTAAAATAGGGAATTAAGTGCCAAGTCATGTGTCTGAAGTCAGCATATCAGTTGGCAAATACGTATATATTTAGTGAGGACCTATTTCTGATTTAGAAAAAAAGTGAATGTAATTTCTACAACATTGAAACAGTGTCTAGAACAATCCTTTCCCCACACCCAAATAGCAATTATTGACATGTCCAGAATATTGCACCTAAGAATGAATCGACCAGTGACATATTAACGGTAATTTTTTTTAAATCAAATGATTATTGCATTGTTTCTATTTAATTTGATAGCCTCATTTATATCTGTTAATATGAAAGGTTTAATTCATCATAAATATATTTACGATGAAGTTGGAAAATGGGATTTCCCCACTCCTTTGGATTTGATTTTTCTATTTTACTTTATTTCTAAAAGTTATGAAGCTGGGCATGGTGGCTCACACCTGTAATCCTAGGACTTTAGGAGGCTGAGGTGTGGAGGTCAGAAGTTTGAGAAAAGCCTGGCCAACATGGCGAAACTCCATCTCCACTAAACGAACAAACAAACCAAATTAGCTGGGCGTGGTGCTGGGTATCTGTAATCCCAGCTACTTGGGAGACTGAGGCAGGAGAATCCCTTGTGCCCACAATGCAGAGGTTGCAGTGAGCTGAGATCGCACCACTACACTCTAGCCTGGGCGATAGAACGAGACTCTGTCTCAAAAACAAGCACCCCCAAAAAACAAAAAAAAACCTTACGGCTTCCAGTGTACCACTTTGTAGGTAGCAAATTGTCTGTATATGTTGATGTCTCTACCCTTTCTCTCAATTCACTAAACAGGCTTTACTCTTATAGAGACTAAGTTAGCAAAAGTGCCCCATTGTTTTTCAGATTTCTTGTACATTTCCAAAGCTCTAACCTTAAATTACTTTGTTTTTCTAAAATTTAACGTAGTTCTAACTGTTGACAAAGCTAGTTGTGACACTGGCCAACATTTTCTTTATTGAGAGTTGTTGAATGACAGCCATGTCTGAAATCTCCAGTCAGACTCCTACTGATATAAAGATAAATGTGAAATATTAGAACTGGAAGTATTTCAGCAGCTTTCACTACATTGAAGCTATTTCTTGTCAGTTTTATTTGGGGATATGGAATGTTCACATAAATTCTACTTTAAAGATGTTTAAGTTTTTAAAAAATATCCTCTTACCACCACAGATGAGGAGCTACCTATTCTAGAAAGAAAAATTGTCTCTTAATTCTTAATTTATTATATTTTCTCATGTGAGATGAGTAGTTTTCATTACTAGTTTTTAGCCAATGGTACACTTCTCCTGAGAGATACCCAGGGAGTCAAGTGGCCTTTGTTAGTAACCTTTGCTACTTGCCCTGCAGACAAGGAGAACAGAACTCCTGGGGAGACAATTCATCACCCTAAAGGGAAGTGACAGAGAGGGATTATATCACAATTGTCCATGAAAACCTGATCATTTTAAGTAGCATTGAAAATTTTGTTGGAAATAGTTTTATTAAAAATGTTCTGCATAATTGTGAAATTTAAAGAGAAAACAATTTGTATCTTTTAAGTTAAGAAAGGTAAAAGCGACAGCAGTTTTGAAGAATGAATTGAGCATTTTCTGTGTGATGAAAACTTGTTGTGCCAACAGTCATAAAATAGGGATCTTATTTTCTCCATTAAATAGATTAGAAAAAGGGGCTAAAAATGTTTTGTAACTTACTGCCCAAGATCACATAACTGCTAAGTTAGAGCTGAGACTAAAATCCAACCTTCCTTTCTCAAGTCCGTGGTTTATACTGTAAAGCCTTGATTCTCGTAGCAGAACAGGAAAGAAATAACATTTCATGCTCTTTTCTTCTTTCTAAAACATGCTACATTTTTTCTTGCCTCTGGAACTCATTGCTTGGCTTGTCACGTCACTGACTTTTTCACATCCTTTGGGTCTTGGTTCTAATTAATGTCAACCCCATTGACATAATGGCTTTTCATAGCCATTATATGGAAAGCACCTCCCAATTACATCATCCTATTTATTTTCTTCTTAACATTCTTAGTATCTGTAAATACTTTATTTTTATGTCTCTCCCACTATTAACTCTATATAAGGACAGGGACCTGTCATTTTCCTTTTTGCTCAAAGTTTTGTTTCATAGAATAGTACTTGGCATATATTAGTATAGTAGGTAGCTGTTGGTTCAGTGGATGAATACAACTTTTTATATATTCTGGCGTCCTTTTAAGTAATAGAGATTACGTACTATTTCCTCAAAGAATGTTTAAAATAAATAATTGAAATTTTACCTTCAGTTTTAAATTTGAGTTGTTACTGTGGCAGGCAAAAGTTATTTTGAAAAGGCCGGGCGCGGTGGCTCAAGCCTGTAATCCCAGCACTTTGGGAGGCCGAGACGGGCGGATCACGAGGTCAGGAGATCGAGACCATCCTGGCTAACACCGTGAAACCCCGTCTCTACTAAAAATACAAAAAAAAACTAGCCGGGCGAGGTGGCGGGCGCCTGTAGTCCCAGCTACTCCGGAGGCTGAGGCAGGAGAATGGCCTAAACCCGGGAGGCGGAGCTTGCAGTGAGCTGAGATCCGGCCACTGCACTCCAGCCCGGGCTACAGAGCAAGACTCCGTCTCAAAAAAAAAAAAAAAAAAAAAAAGTTATTTTGAAAAAATAAGTTATATATAAATTTCCCTGAAAATTATTGGAAATTCTTATTGAAATGGTGTTTTACTAAGATGACGTTTGTAACTTTGTATCTTGCAAAATGCTAGATAATCTTTCATTATTCATACAGGATTCATTTCTACAAGCATATCTTAGTGATTCAGTTATTAACTTCATTGTATATCTTACCCCAAAGAAACTAATCTCTGATATTTGGGATGTATGGGATTTTTTGGGGTGTGTGCATAAAATAGGTGCTCTCTGGATCTTGTCCATAACATGGATTCTTAGGTGACTTTTAACAAACATTAAGCAAGGGTGAGCTCAAAGCACAGAATTTAACGTGGCAAGTAAGTGCTTCATTACTGGAATATAAGTTATCTGTGATTACAAATAAATTGTACAGAGTTAGAAAAATTGCATTATGTTTCTAGACACAAGAATTTGAGGTCTATGTTATTTAAAATAGTGGTTACTTTTAAAACTGGGTAGTATAAAAAGTCCTTTCTAATGTTCTTAGTCATCTTACTTGCTGTTGAGTAATAAATTACTTTTATGATTAGTTGTTTGATTACTAAAATCTTAGTGTTTTGAAATGTCTGCTTTCCCAAAATTACAGCCAAAAAAGCCTGTATATAAAGTGCTTTGCTATACTGTTGAACAACGTAACATTGTTATTGAACCCCATGGGTAAAGAGGAGTGCTGTTTTGGGTATCTATAAAAACGAACCAAACTTCTTCCCTGGAGTGTTCTGACGGCTGTTGCTATGTGCTTATGGGCTTACGCCATGTGGCTCTTTTCAGATTTGTTTCAGAAAGTCAGAAGTTAGGAGACAGCTCTACTGACACATGAGAGAAAAAACAATATTGAAGCTGATGAATGAGTTTTATGTTTCTGTACTTGAAAGTATTTAAATTACTGTGCAAAATAATATCTGATTATCTGTAGATTAATTCTTACCTATAAACATCAGATTTTTAGAAAGATGATTGTGAACTACTTTTGTTTACATGGAATTGCTAATATTAAGTACCTAAATGAAATAAATTTATAAAGGAAAACCAAATACTTCATTGCAAAGTCAAAAACAAGTAATATTCAAAAAAATTTTAATTCATAAGGTATTTGTTCTGTATTTGTGTGAATAATCAGGAGTTAACTTCTCCATTTATGAAGAACTTAGATTTTATTTCATTTTCTGTTCTATTTTAGATTATTATCTCTTTATGTCTTATGATAACTCTACCTTACAGTGTTAGTTGTTCTTCAAAATTTGGAGCTTATAGACTCTTTGAAGAATCTGACAAAAGCCGGGCAACCCTCCCAGATAAATACGTAGGTCAGTATAGGCACAAATAATTATGCCATTGTAATCCACTTAATAAAAAAGCTCCACTTTGGGCAAGGCTGTGTGTGTGTGTGTGTGTGTGCGCTTATGTGTGAGATAAAAGTTACTTTTTCCTTTTACATTGAAGAGGTGTTATTGTTAAAATCCGTGCCACTGCTATATGCTGGGTATTGCAGTAGGCAGTACTAATACTGTTGAAACAAAACTACTCAAAGTTCTTGCCTCCATGGAACTTATACTTGGTTAAGCGGTTGGGGAAACATGCATTAACTAAATTACAAATAGAGTATGTTCTACAAAGGTGGTTGCTTTGTGCGGTGACTACTTTCATTTTTGTCCACCTCTTTTTCCATTTATTCCCCATAGCTTAGCAAAGTGAACTTTGTGAAATATAAATTAGATCACTTTTCCTATTAAAAACCCTCAGTGGCCTCAGTAGGCACACCACTCTAAGCAATTTGGCCCTGGATCCTCTCTCCAACTTGCTATGGAGCTACCCTTCTGTAGGCTCTCCTGGCTTCAGCCATACTGGTCTTATTTTGGTTCCTTTAAATGTCTCAGTATCTTTATACATCTTTGCCTAGGATCGTTGTCTCCTTCTCTTCTTATGATAGCTTCTTTTTTAGAATGATATTTAG
Organism: Macaca nemestrina; assembly: GCF_043159975.1. Taxonomy (NCBI): domain Eukaryota; kingdom Metazoa; phylum Chordata; class Mammalia; order Primates; family Cercopithecidae; genus Macaca; species Macaca nemestrina. The sequence goes on along the minus strand of NC_092125.1, from coordinate 151,695,510 downwards.
TTTTTCCTATTTCAGAGAAGCTACCTTCCCAATTAAAACACCCTTCTCCCCTACAACATTCATACATACAATACTCTGTTAACTTTGCTTCTTCATTAGAACTTACTACAAACGTGAACCTGTTTATCTATTTTACATCTTTTTTGGGGGAAAGTTCCCTGTTAGTTGCACTAGAATGTTGGCTCTCTCTGGGCAGGAATACTGTTTTTGTTTTACTCTGCCACTCGCAGGTAGGATACTGTCCATATTCAGTAACTAAAGATGCATTGGAATGTGTAATGTGGATATTCATACTGCATGTAAAGTATTTGCAGGAGATTTGAAAGGATGTTGTGAGAGCAGTAGAATAAACGATCAATATGTGGATTATCTTGCTACAGTAGAGATAGTGTAAAAAAAAAAGTTTAGAGAGATGCTTGAAACATTGAAATCAGGCAGACTTGGAGATGGGAGAAGTGATGTCAAGGATTACTTACTCTTGGGTTTCTGGCTTGTGCAACCTGGATGAATGTTGGTGTTGTTGATTGAGATAGAAGAGGACCAAATTATTGTTAAGGTATAGTTATAAATCACTTGGGTCCTTTTCCAGGTCTTTTTTTTTTTTTTTTCCTTTTTACCTTCAAAGTTTCTTTTTAGCTATTTTCAAAGACTGTTGGGAATTAAAAAAAATAGACCTATTACCTGATCAAAGTTCTGATTTTTAAAAACACGCTTAAAAAAAAGAGACTGGAAGGCCCTTACTATGTTACTTTAAACTACAGTATAAAGATACACAGATCAGTTTATTTTCTTTTGTTTTTTTTTTGTTGTTGTTGTTTTTTTTTTTTTTTTTTTTTTTTTTTTTTGAGACGGAGTCATGCTCTGTCGCCCAGGCTGGAGTGCAGTGGCCGGATCTTAGCTCACTGCAAGCTCCGCCTCCCGGGTTCACGCCATTCTCCTGCCTCAGCCTCCCAAGTAGCTGGGACTACAGGCGCCCACCACTTCGCCCGGCTAGTTTTTTGTATTTTTTAGTAGAGATGGGGTTTCACCGTGTTAGCCAGGATGGTCTCGATCTCCTGACCTCGTGATCCGCCCGTCTCGGCCTCCCAAAGTGCTGGGATTACAGGCTTGAGCCACCGCGCCCGGCCAGATCAGTTTATTTTCTTAACGGGGGCTGTAATCTTGCTGTTCCTTCCTTCAAGAAATCCACTTAATATTGGCCACCTGTTAGTATTAGATCACCATGTGTAAAGACTTCCAGCCATTGTAATATAACTTAAGTAGACACATAAAAACATCGTAATAGGAAAGTACTAATATATGTGTGTAGTTTGAATACTTTAGTCTCTTCACAGTTTATAAATAATTCCAGTTTCTCACTGTTCTGAAAATGAAGGGTGAATGTCAGTCACATTGATCATCAAAACTGTTGATTAAATATATGTAAAAAATAAAATATAATTTGTGACTTAAAATTGAGTAATATACATTGTATATTCAGATGCATACTTTAGGTAGAAATGTTAAGATTTTTTAATTTAATTTTTTTAGATTTAAGTTGAGTCTTCAACGAGGTCAAGTGTAATTTTGAATTCCTTTGTATTCACCTAAGTGTTCAGATCTCTTTATGAGAACTTGTTAGCTATTTGATCTACATTGTAAAATATGTTTAATGGCTGTACATCTTAAACAGTAGCACTATATATCATATCAAAATTTAAAAAGTAGGAAATGCACATTTTCCTTACGAAACAACCAAAAAAAAAACACTCATGAGATTTGTGTGGAATTAAAGCATTAGCTTGTTACAACCAATTATTCAGGTTAAGTTTGTACATATTAGTATATATATCTGGAGACAGAACTTATACATTTTCATGAGAGTTTTTACAAAAGGAGAATAAAGTGTCATTATTTTATTATAATTTTTTTTTGGTAATCTAACTTTTGTTGAAGTAGATGATTTGCAAACAAAACAAAACATCTTTTATTTGTTCCTAATTACATAAATTGAAATACCTGATTCCCTAAATTTTATTTCACACATCTACGGTCAGTCCAAACACCAAGAATGACCAGTGATCCTCCTCCATTCATGCATTTAAATGTACTAAAATCGAAACTAAATATTCCTGTTTATTCTTTCTTGAAGCATTTTGATATATGGGAACAGAATATGAAACTTAGTAAGGTCACACCTCAAATTGCAAGGATCAGTTTTAAAATAAAACCAAGGTAGATATGGAAACTTTTATCTTAGTCAGTTTCACATTAAAACTTCACATTTTGAGTTATATCCATAATGATAATCTAATTTTGACATAGTTGAAAATGATCGGCGTAGGAAGTTATTTTCAAAATACAGGAATATAAACTACATTATAAGTTGCCAGAACTTACAATGAAATTATTTTTTGCAGACAAAAAGTATTATGAAACAGTCAAGCTTTTGTTTTTTATTGGCATTAATGCTGTTGAAATAAAAATGAATTTTACCTGTATTTTATTCATTTATGTGTTAGCATAGTTTAAACAACCAAAAACATACTCTTTTTTTTGTGGTTCTCTATTTTTCTGCTCATGAAAATTTTAGTGTTTATAGTGGTTGGTATTATTTGTATAAAACTACTTTTTGAAACCTTTGTACTCTTTACCTAAAGCATTAGTAGATGTTAATCTTTCCCTTTTTTTTGAAGATAGTGTTGTTTTCTTCTTATTATTATACTTTAAGTTCTAGGGTACATGTGCACAACGTGCAGGTTTGTTACATATGTATACATGTGCCATGTTGGTGTGCTGCACCCGTTGACTCGTCATTTACATTAGGTGTATTTACTAATGCTATCCTTCCCCCCTGTCCCCACCCCACGACAGGCCCTGGTGTGCGCCCGTGTGTGATGTTCCCCATCCTGTGTCCAAATGTTCTCATTGTTCAATTCCCACCTATGAGTGAGAATATGCAGTGTTTGGTTTTCTGTCCTTGCGACAATTTGCTCAGAATGATGGTTTCCAGCTACATCCATGTCCCCGCAAAGGACATGACTCATCCTTTTTTATGGCTGCATAGTATTCCATGGTGTATATGTGCCACATTTTCTTAATCCAATCTATCATTGATGGACATTAGGGTTGGTTCCAAGTCTTTGCTATCGTGAATAGTGCTGCAGTAAACACACGTGTACATGTGTCTTTATAGTAGCATGATTTATAATCCTTTGGGTATATACCCAGTAATGGGATGGCTGGGTCAAATGGTATTATTTCTAGTTCTAGATCCTTGAGGAATTGCCACACTGTCTTCCACAATGGTTGAACTAGTTTACAATCCCACCAACAGTGTAAAAGTGTTCCTATTTCTCGACATCCTCTCCAGTTCCTTTTGTTTCCTGACTTTTTAATGATCACCATTCTAACTGGTGTGAAATGATATCTCATTGTGGTTTTGATTTGCATTTCTGTGATGACCAGTGATGATGAGCATTGTTTCATGTGTCTGTTGGCTGCATAAATGTCTTCTTTTGAGAAGTGTCATATATCCTTCATCCACTTTTTGATGGGGTTGATTTTTTCTTGTAAATTGGTTTAAGTTCTTTGTAAATTGTGGATATTAACCCTTTGTCAGATGGGTAGATTGCAAAAATTTTCTCCCATTCTGTAGGTTGCTTGTTCACTCTGATGGTAGTTTCTTTTGCAGTGCAGAAACTCTTTAGTTTAATTAGATCACATTTGTCAATTTTGACTTTTGTTGCTATTGCTTTTGGTGTTTTAGGCATTAAGTCCTTGCCCATGCCTGTGTCCTGAATGGTATTGCCTAGGTTTTCTTCTAGGGTTTTTATGGTTTTAGGCCTGACATTTAAGTCTAATCCATCTTGAATTAAAGTTTTGTATAAGATGTAAGGAAAGGATCCAGTTTCAGCTTTCTACATATGGCTAGCCAGTTTTCCCAGCACTATTTATTAATTAGGGAATCCTTTCCCCATTTCTTGTTTTTGTTAGGTTTGTCAAAGATCAGTTGGTTGTAGATGTGTGGTATTATTTCTGAGGGCTCTGTTCTGTTCCATTGGTCTATATCTCTGTTTTGGTACCAGTACCATGCTGTTTTGGTTACTGTAGCCTTGCAGTATAGTTTGAAGTCAGGTAGCATGATGCCTCCAGCTTTGTTCTTTTGGCTTAGGATTGAAGACAGTGTTATTGTCTAGTCAAATGGTAAACATAAGTGACTACATTATTGCTGGAAGATGAAAAATAAAATATACTTTTCAGTTCACATATTTCAATAGGTCTTACCTCATTTCTCATTGATTTAAAGTATTAATTTGTCACTGGACAAATTAATCTCTCTGATAATCAGAGAGAGATTAATCAAGTGTTGGTGCTGATTGGACTTTTGTGTTTCAGTTTGGCTGATGTAATACTCACATGTCAGACTAAGTAGAAGGAGGCATATGTCCTTGAAAATTATTTGAATTATTTTATATCATTATTTCTAAAAAGTCATTGCCAAGAGAGGACACTTAGCTATACATATCTACATAGATATTTTTCTGGATTTTTAAGGACTAGTACATAAACAGTATAGTCATGATTTTCCTATTGTGATGGTGTTAATGTCTTTTAGTGTTCATCAGTATAAAGGAGAGCTAAAAGGTTTGTTGTGTGCAAAAATAAGTAAAGTTAAATATGAATATCAGAAACACAATTTCTTACTGGCTTTTTTTCAGCTATATCAGCTTAAATAATACTTAACTCTCTGAAGAACATGGATTAAAATGAGCAAATTTATAGTATGAAATCAGTATATAGAATGTAGTTTAAAATGAAAATGAAGTTAAAGCTCACGTTTATTTTTAATTCAGGCTCTTGACATGTAAAGTCATTTTAAGCCACCTACCTAGTTCCAAAATGGTATTGACCACCTGCTGTTAACATGCTGTAAGGAAAATGGAGAGATGTAAATGAGTTTTGGTGATTTCTCTGCTTTGAATATAAATGAAACTGAAAATCTTCTGTCCTATACTCTTAATAGTGAACTACTAGAGTGTTTAAATCTTTCTGTGAAAGTGAAGGCTGTCATAAAGGATTATCATTAGCCTCTTTTTATTTTTTTACTATGTGAATACTTGTTAGCACTGGATAATTTGAATACAGTTTAGTTATAATACTTATTTCTTTATGTCTATAAATTTGGTACTTTGTAAATGTGTTTTGACAGTAAAGAGGTAATTCTGACTGAAATGTAAAAAACCCATTTTACTTGAACATTATAAATGATAGATCAGAGTGTATGGCTAAGAATTACAGAAAATGGAGTAGCCCTTACAAGGTATATAACATCAACCCAGCTATGGTAATCAGAACAGTTTTAGAATTGAAATTCCTTCTACATGAGACAAGAACTGGTAAAATTTGCTGATCATGTTGGATGGAGGGAGGCTGGAAATTATTTAAAAACTTGAATAGTATATTCTATTAATATTATCATAATCTTTGAATAGAAAATGAGGTCAATTAAGGTGTAATCAATTGATTCTTAGTCCCACCCCTCATATGGAAATATCTGATTCTTACCAACAAACACATCCAAAGTGCCAAAGTTGCTGAAAAGAATTTGTTTTATTTTAGTTAAGCATTAATAAAATATTGAAATTTACTATTGACTCATATTCCTTCTGATGGTTACATATCAAGATGAAAAATGTACAAAGCTCTCTAATTATATATGTAGGTAAAAAAGATGGAGGAGTGATAAATATTTGTCAATGACTATTTAACTTCAGATTTCTATGTCATGTTTAGGGAGTTTTATCCTAAAAATGTGTAAAGAGTTTCTTAGATCTTTTCCCACTCATAAACTTTCAAAATCACAAAATCATGATTTGTTTTGGTTGGGTAGCTCCTGCAACATTCCTTCTTCACATTCTTCCATGGCATTGAAAACTTGCCATTTCAGTCTTCATGGCTCCCTTTGGAAACAACTTAATTGTATGAAATTGTCGTAATGTAGCTTTAAGCCCTTCCGAAGATCATAGGTCAAGCTGAAAATTAAAGGGGACCCATGCTTTATAGTGTCAGTTGTACCTTTTGGAACCTTGGCGGAATATTGATTAAACATTTTACCTATAAGTTTCAGATTGATTTATATATTGTGTAAAATTTATCAAAAGTAACAGTCAACATCTGATGAAATTATGAAGTTGATGGAATTACAAAGGTACCTAGAGGTACCTGTCTGTTTTCCTCTTAATGAAATTAGTCATAAATTAAATTTTTATTGAAAGTTAAAACCAAGATAAAGCTGAAAGTGTATCCTTGAGTTTTTCCAAAATGTTTCTCCACTTGCTTTCTTCCTGAATCAATCAATCCTTCCTTCCTTCCTTCCTTCCTTCCTTCCTTCCTTCCTTCCTTCCTTCCTTCCTTCCTTCCTTCCTTCCTTCCTTCCTTCCTTCCTTCTTTTTCTTTTCTCTTTTCTTTTCTTTTTTTCTTTCTCTCTCTCCCTTCCTTCCTTTCCCTCTCTCCCTTCCTTCCTTTCCTTCCTTCTGTCTCTCTTTCTTTCTGTCTGTCTGTCTGTCTTGTCTTGCCTCCTCCCCTCCCCTCCCCTCCCCTCCCCTCCCCTCCCCTCCCCTCCCCTCCTCTCGTCTCCCTTTCATTTCTTCTTCTTCTTCTTTTTTTTTTTTTTTTAGATGGAGTCTTGCTCTGTAGCCCAGGCTAGAGTACAGTGGCGCCATTTCAGCTTACTGCAACCTCTGCCTCCTGGGTTCAAGCGATTCTCCTGCTTCAGCCTCTCTAGTAGCTGTGATTACAGGCACATACCACCATGCCCAGCTAATTTTTGCATTTTTAGTAGAGACAGGTCTCACCACATTGGTCAGGCTGGTCTCAAACTCTTGTCCTTAGGTGATTCACCCGCCTCAGCCTCCCAACGTGCTGGGATTACTGGTGTGAGCTACTGTACCTGACCTTCTTTTTAAAGTTTTAATTTGCTTGTGCTGCCAGAGGAAAAATGGCTGCGTTGCCTGTGTCTTAAACTCTTATTTCTATAGGCTGCACACTCTTTCTCCCCAAAATCTCTGCTGCAAGTGACCTTGTCAGACAAAAGTGTGGAATAATGGGAGGCAGCCCAGTGATGCTGGGTCATTTTTAAGTAGTTGTTTGCTACCGTCAGAACAAAGGCAAATCAGAGTTGCATTAAAGGGATATGACAGAGTGAACAACTGCCGGCCCGCTTCTCTAATAATGCTTGTCTTATAGTGTTGGGTTGAAAACTGAGTGGCTGGAGTAGTTATTCGTATGGGTTTGGGATGAAAAATGTATAGGAAAATAAAGATCTATTTCTGTCATTTAACAAAATACAGAATTTCAGAATTTAGGAAGCAAAATTTGATTAAAACGGCTTTCTAATGCTTCTCAGCGACAGAAACATTATGAGTATGTTATATTCCATTAGATTGTTAATAGCATTGTTCATTGTTATGTAGGATTTTTAACTGTGATATGTTTGAATCTATTTATATTGCACCATGTTGTGACCAGATTCTTGATGTACTTGGATAAATTTGGAACAACAGTTAAATCTTACTCTTTAAAATACTAATTAAGTGTAGCACTCTTCTTACATGTCCATAATGGAAAAACACTTGCCTTTTATTTGTAGCTTGATATGTAGTCTGTCCTTTTGTTATTGTTTTTGGAGGGGGCTTAGGGTTTGTGTGTGACTTAGGTGCTGCTGTGAAGTGGAAAGCATCACCTGTATCTGGCATTTGCATTTTTGTAATCATTGCTTTCAAAATGTTCCAGAGAGGTACATTTTCCTCCACCCCGTCTCTCTAATGCACAGTTAATATTATGTCCTTCACTTGAACTTTTTCCCTTATAAATCAATTATGCATTTGCTATAGTAGTTCAACTTTTTAAAGTGCATAAGGAGAATACTGTATAAAAAGTGCTTGTAAAACAAGTCTACTTCTAAGAGTCTAGACCTTGAGAATCATCATGTTTTGGTTTTTCAATAAATGGTTAAGGTATTGTAAAAAGTTGGACATTTTACCAAAGTTACCATACTTGAGCTAATTTTTAGAATATTTTTTAAAGAGTTATCAGTGCTTTATATTTCATATAAGACTTTATATGAAATAAATACATTAAAAATGTAGAGTTTTTGATGCCTGGTCGAAAGTGGAATTAAGATTGGTTTTATTATATGCTTTGAATGTATTTCTGAAATATTTTTTGAAGAGGATACTTGTAAGTTAAATACCTTTTATCATTTATTTTTATCATAATTTTATATATACTCTGTCATAAAATAATACTTAATCCCAATATTTGTTTTTATGATATATCTTTACATTGTAATCTGTAGTATTTTAATTTGCTATAAACCTCTTAATAATACTAGACAATATGTGACCTTTTACACTCATTCTATGTGCTATAAAATTACTATTTCCTCTGATTCTATTAAATCCTTTCAAACCACTAGAGAACTCCCTGATTTGTACTTAACAGAGCTTTTCATGTATTAATAAGTGGAGTTACCTGGCTATCAATAAGTACTTGTTTAACTAGAGTGACTAAGTTAAAGACTTGTAGAAGTTAGAAAGGGCTTTCTGAAGCTGATAATTCAACACCCTAATTTGTGACTCGAAGGATCAGATGCAGAGTAGTTCAAGACTTGATGTTTTTGTTCAGGGTAAGGTAGTAATTTAGTGACAGAATCCAGGTAACTCAAATCCTCAAACTCGAGAAAAATTATTAAGATTTCTTGACATTTATTGTTATTCCCTACCTTTAGCTTTTACACAGCTAAATCTACTTGTGGAAGTTCAGCTTCAAAAACTTTTAGCCATAGTTTCCAAGCTGTGGACTGTGGCTGAGGTTTATCAACAACCTCGGTTTTCTAATGTAGTGGAATTCAAAGTAGATTAGATTCCTTCCCTGAGCCAGGATTCTCTGAGTGCTCATCTTAACCACTCCTGCCCAACCCCTCATTCTACAATATTGAGCCTTAACTCCTATTCCTGTCTCCCTGGCCATCCTTTTTAATAGTTTGTATTGAAGTGTCCATGAATTAACAACATTTTGTTTTAATAGATATTCTCACGTCAAGGTGGCATAAAGTAGTATATATTTCTCAGGATTGACTTTCCCACTTAAGAATATTTGTCTTCACCTCTGTGCATTAAAATTTATTGCTGCGATTGACATGACTAAGGTGGCATAACATAGTGCTGTGAACATAATCTAGAGCTGGTCTGAATAAGTCTGAATCACAGTTCTTCTATTCATAACCTTGGGCCACTTAACCTCTCTTGCTTTGTTTTATATATCTTTAAAATGAGGATTAAAATATTACTATTAGGAGGATTAAAGGAATTATAATATTATTCATAAAGTACTGAGAATCTTGCCTGATACGTATAGTAAGATGCTACATCAGTGTTAAGTCATGGAAGGAGCCAGTAAATTGTTTCAGTATTTTAATGTGTGTGTACTTGGGGTTCTGGAGATACTCAAAGAACAACACACATTCCTAGTTTGACCTGAATGAACCAGGAATATTTAATTATGTAGCGTGTATCACATTTATTTTTAGAGCCACATTTTACTGAAATTAAACCTAGGAACAATACATGCAAAACATGGCTTTTTTGTTTGTTTGTTTTTGGTGGTTGTTTGCTTTAAAAACCTTGCTTTGTTAAAAAATAAAAATAAAAGCTCTTGGTATTTTGGGGAAGGCAAGTTAGAGATAGACTTTAAAAGAAACCTAGCTACTGCCATTTATAGGTAGTTATATGGATACCTTACCTTTAGAAGTTATTGAGTGTGACTTATCTGCTTAATAGCAATTAAATCCGTTTAAAATGTTTACCCGGTGTTAATCATAAGTCAGGGTTGACATAGCCAGTTTAATCTTATTTGAAAGAAAAATCTCAGTAAATTCATGTTTACAGATTTTTAAAAAACTGGCTACGAATGTTTATTATAAAAATCCATAATTTTCCATTTGTTTGCTATACTAGAATACTATGCAGTTGTAATGAATAAGCATTTATAGTTTCTGCTCCTAAAAATTGGACTACAGTTTTGTAAGTTTACTCTCATCTGGTAAGCTTTCCAGAGATTCAGGGAAGCCATAGCTTTCCAAGTATGCAAATCTTTCATGTTCAAAGCACTTCCCTCAGGCACAAGAAGAGTATTTCAGTGACATGCTTTGCTCTTTTCCCTTAACGTATGTAACATGAAGGAGTTTCTCATTAGGTACACAGCTTATGTACTTACTGTAGGATCCACATTTATACATACAGAGAAATTACCCATAATTAAGATCAGATATCTATTTATTAATTAATTTGACATTCCTGTAATAATTTATTGGTAAATAAATATCTCTTAACTCATTGAATGTGGATGGCATATATTTTTGGAAAATGTTTCAAAATACATGAAAAAAATAGCAACCTGAGAAATTTAAGTTACTGTGTTTACATTTTTGAAATCACATGTTTGAAAGGTGTTTATGATGGGGACAGCCTATCTATGTTTAAATAGATGTTGAAGAAATTATATGAGAAGAATTGATAGAAAGTTTTATTTTTAATTGTTTGCTTTGTAATATATTTCTTGGGTGAGTGTAAAAAGTAGATTTCAGAAGATTTATTTATACTATCAATGCATGTTTTAAAATGCTGTTGTTTGAGTTGTAAATAAATAATGAAAAAGGCATTTTACATGGCATTGAATCAATCTGTTTCAGTTGTTCACCCTGGATTTCTTTCATTTAGTCATCTTCTTCTTACTGCAAAGGAGGACATTTGTTCATTACTTTGCCTAAATAATACTAACATACTAGCAGATGGTCACTTTCCAACTGGTTTGTCTTCAGAAAAGAAATTAAAATATTATAGTGCCAGAGAGAGATATTATAATGCGTCCCTGTCAAATTAACAGGTCATTCTTTTCAACTGTTTTATAACTGCAAAATGGCTCAATGTCACATAAAAGGCTAAAAGCTAGAGTAAATGGTATCATGGGAAATATGAAATAAACACAGTGTAATGATTTATAGTCTTTTCTTGAACACACTAGGAATATTTCTTTTCTAAAAAGACACAAATTATATGCTACGGTAGTATTTTGGTTGTACTGGATTCTAGTTTAATTAGTTCATATCAAAAGATGGCATTTGTTTTAAAACATGTGTATACATTCTGAAAGAAGACACTTCCCCCAAAACATTTAAAAATACCTTGAATATATTTTTAAACGAATATGTTAGCCTAGCAAACAATGAAATGAAAACCAAATATGAACATAATGTATCTTCTTCCTGCCCTTTAATGAATGATCTGTAACTCTGATAAAAAGATTAGTTTAGAGACTATTGAATTATTTTAATTCTAGGACCAGACTGAAAGTAGCATTGTACATTTAGAAATGCAACATATGAGTAGAATTGGATCCCTATGTGATTGGGAAATAAGCTGGAGAAACTGAAGTATGCTTAAAACACAGAGTAATTAGCAAGCAAGCTCAGGAAAAAAAAAAATCTAAGAATACTTAGAAGTAGTGTTTGAAGAACTAGAATCATCACAGTTTAAATTATTTGTTTTGAACTTTCTCTGTCACTGAATTGCTGTGTATCTTTGGGCAGTCACTTAGATCATTTCCCCAACTAGAACATTAGTAAGTTGGCTTAGACAGCTCTTAAGTCCTTTTTTTGAAGTGTTATAGCTATTTGGTTGGTGATCAATTAAAAAAAAGTATTTGCCTAAGTGAGCCAAGTAGATTTATAATGAGAAAGAAGGAAGTTATTATAATGAGTATTCTTTATAATATTATTTATTCTTCTGAAAAAATCAAGTGATAATAGAAACCAAAATATAAAATATCAGAATTCGATTTGCATTCCTTCTAATTACTAGCACTGTGAACAAAAACAGGTCGTTTAGGTCATCGTTGTGAGCCCGCTATCAGCGGCCAGCGCGGGCGCGGCCGGAGACCGTGGTGGGGCCTGCAGTGGCCGCCCCCTCAGGAGCCACCATGTTGGTGGCTTCCGGACTGAGCGAGGAAGAGGAGGCTCTGCAGAAGAAATTCAACAAACTCAAGAAAAAGAAAAAGGCACTGCTGACTCTGAAGAAGCAAAGTAGCAGCAGCACAACCAGCCAAGGCGGTGTCAAACGCTCACTATCAGAGCAGCCTGTCGTGGACACAGCCACAGCAATAGAGCAGGCAAAGCAGCTGGTGAAGTCGGGAGCCATCAGTGCCATCAAGGCTGAGACCAAGAACTCAGGCTTCAAGCGTTCTCAAACCCTTGAGGGGAAGTTAAAGGACCCCGAGAAGGGACCAGTCCCCACTTTCCAGCCGTTCCAGAGGAGCGTATCTGCTGAACCTGCGAGAGTCATCCAGACGTCCCTAGAGGAAATCTCTGTATGAAAGCTTTGTGTCTTCTAGTGATCGACTTCGAGAACTAGGGCCAGATGGAGAAGAGGCAGAGGGCCCAGGGCCTGGTGATGGTCCCCTCGAAGCTTTGACTGGGGCTCTGAAGAACGCAGTGGTGGCCACTCCTCAGCCTCTCCTCCCCGAAGCCGCAACCATGAGAGGAACCGGGACAGAGACCGAGATCGGGAGCAGGATCGAGACCGGGATCGAGATAGAGACCGAGGGCAGGACAGGGATCGGGATCGGGATCGAGACCGGCAACGGGACAGGGATTGGGATCGGGATCGAGATCGAGACCGAGACCGGGAACCGGACAGGGATTGGGATCCGGAGCGGCATTGAGACCGAGACCGAGAGGGTCCTTTCCGCAGGTCGGACTCATTCCTTGAACGGCGAGCCTCTAGGAAAGGGAATACTCTCTATGTATATGGAGAAGACTTGATGCCTGCCTTTCTCTGTGGGGCCTTCTCTCCTTTTGGAAACATCATTGACCTCTCCATGGACTCACCCAGAAACTGTGCCTTCGTCACCTATGAAAAGATGGAGTCAGCAGATCAGGCGGTTGCTGAGCTCAACGGGACCCAGATGGAGTCTGTACAGCTCAAAGTCAACATAGCCGGGAAACAGCCCATGCTGGATGCCGCTACTGGCAAGTCTGTCTGGGGCTCCCTTGCTGTCCAGAACAGCCCTAAGGGTTGCCACCGGGACAAGAGGACCCAGATTGTCTAGAGTGATGACGTCTACAAGGAAAACCTTGTGGATGGCTTCTAGGGAACAGAGCTGGATTCCTTGTGTCTCACATGCCCCAATGCTGGTCTCAGTAAAACACTGACGTGGAAGCTTAAAAACAAAAACAAAAACAAAAAAAAAGGTCGTTTAAATGTGTTGTATGGGCTTGGCGCGGTGGCTCACACCTGTAATCCTAGCACTTTGGGAGGCCAAGGTGGGCCAATAACTTGAGGCCAGGAGTCCTGAGGGCAAGGAGTTTGAGACCAGCCTGGCCAATGTGGTGAAACCGTGTCTCTATTAAAATTACAAAAATTAACCGGGCGTGGTGGCACTCACCTGTAATCCCTGCTACTCAGGTGGCTGAGGCACAAGAATCACTTGAATCCAGGAGGCAGAGGTTGCAGTGAGCCAAGATCTTGTCACTGCGCTCCAATCTGGGTGACAAAGTGAGACATTTTAAATAAATAAATAAATAAATAAATAAATAAATAAATTGGATTTTGGATCCTCAATAAATAAGTTGTATTTTGGATCCTCATCTGAACAATGGAAATTATAATTCTTCTGGTTATCTCACTGTATCTAAAGCAATGTCCTGCTGTGTTGCCTTTTTCAAAGAGTGATCATTTGAATATTCTTATAGGAGCCCTTACTGGAATGCTTTCTAGCATATTATTTGCCTCAGATACTCCATCTGTTTTTGGAGTTCTCACATAGTTGGACATTTTTTCTCTTCTTAAGGGTGAAATATGTGAGACAACCTTTTCTAATTTGTACAGAGATGAAAAATTAAGTCAGCCTTAAGTTCTTTCTTAACTGAGAGTCTTTCCCTATCTGCCTAGGCATTTGGGTGTCCCCTGCCTCTATCAATATCTTTTTGTCCTTCCCTCTCAAATCCCTACTTTAACCAGCGAAGTGGAATATTTATCTTAAACATTGTGGTGTTATTCCTCATCCCACCCCATTTCTTCCTGTATTTGTTTGAAATGCCAGTATACTCATATTGCATAATATAGGATAAACAGGTTTGTATGCAGAAGTGTGAAATTATATATTGTTATGAATGGTAGGGGAATTGGTAGATCTGGGACTCAAAATTTTTGCTAGAACTTTTTGTATATATATTTTTGGTAAGGCATTAATTCACTGAGTACTTCAAATATTAATCCCATGTTCACGTTTGAAATCGTTTAATCAAAATGCTTTTATTTTCAAGTTGTTACAAATAGTACTGAAAAAAGAAAGAAACCTGCCCTTATGTTCTTGCTCATGGTTATCCTCTCTGTTATTTCTGCTCATCCTGCCAGGGTAAGCTGAGATCTGCCTTCCTTCATAATATATTTTACAACTCCAGTTCTCATTAGTCTTGCTTTACTCTCAGTTCCTACACCACTTACAGTCTGCACCACATAATTGAATATTTACTTATATATCCTTCCTTGTATGGATTGGTGATGTTTCCATCTGTTTCTTTGCTTCCCCCGTAGACCTCAGAGTATACAAGGTGAAGACAATATTTTGTTTAGTCTTTCCCCAAATCTTCTAAGAATGTTAGAACACCTAAGTGGTGCTCAGTGAATACTGGATTAATTTGTTTTTTCCTTTTCTCCGTTTCCTTTCACTGAGTGTGAAACTTGCTAGAAATCACATGCCATCCCTCCTTTTTTCCTGAGTGTATCTTTTTTTTTTTTTTTTGAGATGGAGTCTCGCTCTGTCGCCCAGGCTGGAGTACAGTGGCGCGATCTCCACTCACTGCAAGCTCTGCCTCCCGGGTTCACGCCATTCTCCTGCCTCAGCCTCCCATGTAGCTGGGACTACAGGCACCCACCACCGCGCCTGGCTAATTTTTGTATTTTTAGTAGAGACGGGGTTTCACCGTGTTAGCCAGGGTGGTCTCTATCTTCTGACCTCGTGATCTGCCCGTCTCGGCCTCCCAAAGTGCTGGGATTACAGACGTGAGCCACCGCGCCCGGCCCCTGAGTCTCTCTTTTTAATGGGCCTCTCTTCTTTCCTGGTATGCCAAGATAGATGTACTACAAAAGTCTATAGATTATATAGAATTTGTACAATTTGTTTCTTGATATTAAGTATCTGAGGAAAAATGTGGACATAGAGAAATGATGATTGATAATATGTTCCAATTAGAAATGTAAAAGTTGGTTAAACATTAAAAAATCAGCTTGGTGCTACGGATGTGGTTTTTTTTCCCTTAATCGTTAGAAGTTTGCAGAATTTACTGTTTTCTACCGTAACTAAGAGATAGTGCTTTCTAGCAGACCTATTGTATAATTTAGTTTATGCCAAATATACTACTAATAATTTAAATGTCCCACATAGTTAGGATCTTTTGGTATTCAGCAGAGTAAAAATTAATTTTATCTTAGAAACTAGAGTAAAAAACCTTTTTTTAAGCAGTAAAAAATCTGCTTTCTGCAAATTGTGTCCAGATAACCGGAGCTGTTTAGATGGATAATGACACAGTAAATGTGAAAGCAGTTTGAAGAACATACACATTAACATTATGGTTAGAAGAGTGAGGGATGGAATGCCTTTTGTATCCATGACATGTTTCAAACTGAAAAATATGCAGTCAGTTTTTGTAGTTCATAAGATGTTCCACAATCCCCTCTCAACCAGTTCTGGTAGATAATTAAGACCTAACACATTCATTGTATGTAATGAATCATTTCTGTAATGCTTCTAGAATTCAGCAGAATTGGGAAATAGCCCTCAAATAATTGCATGTGGGGCTTTATTTTCTTGTGGAACCCTAGTTGAAAAAGGCTGTACAATCTCTTTTAACCTATATTTGAACAAAATCTTATTTTGCCATGTATATGTTTGAAGACCTTAGCCTTTCCAGATTACTTTTACTTGACCCAATTACTTAGTGGTTAAGAATGTATTGACTATACAATACAGTCCAAATCTGGTTGGCCCTATTTGTTTTCTAAAGTTTTAAATGTAGCTATGTTTTATTGACAGCATTTTTCCTACTTAATTATGTCTTTTGTTGACAGCTCAAACTGTCTCTATTTACTGTTATTTAGAATGCAGCTGGCAACAGCAGTTGGTTTGTGAAACCCAGGCATATAATTAACTTCCCCAGTTAAGGTATGGTTTGTTTCATTGGGAGAGAAAGGATTTTGGGGGTATGTTTCTTTAGTCTGAGAAGTGATGCAGTTTATTTTCAGTATAGTGTATTTTATATGACAGAACATAAGCAGAGAATTTTTAAAAAATTACAACATTCTAACATTACTTGAGCACTAAAGTGCTACAAAAAACACTTTGTTATTATTTGAACCATGAAAATCAGATATTAACATTCAGTGTAAATGGCAAATTAACACAGGCCAGTAGGAACATTTGTGATCATGTTCTTCTCACATCTACTTGCATGGATAATGAAGCTTTGACTATTGCTTTGATGTAGATTCTTGAAGAAAATCCTCCTCCTATTTCCAAGACACTTTGTAGTTACTAATTCTAAAAGAGAATATAAGTGAATCCATTTATTTAAAATAAAATAAAAATGGGGGAAAGATATTTAAGCAATAAATTTCATACCATGAGATTTTTTCTGCCCTGGTTACTTTATAAGCCAGTAAACTACCCTGGGTTCTCTCCTGATACTGCACAGAACTTTTGTTTTTCATCCTCATCTTCCTAGTATTAGTTCAACTATATTGTTTTTCTGTTTCTAACACTCTTGTCTAGATTTTTATAATTATTACTGTCTTCCTTTATCAGTGTTAAAAGTTAAGATACATGGTATTTTTGAGATCAGAATTGTAGCCATAATATTGATGTGCTGCAAATATTAAGAGGAAAAGTCCTTAGTTGCCAGTTTTTTGTACACTCAAGTGTTGTGGATTCTTAAGAATAAATGTTTCTTTGTTTTCATATGAAACTGGCTTTTTTTTTTTTTTTTTTTTTTTTTGAGATACATGTCTTACTTTGTCACCCAGGCTAGAGTGCAGTGGTTTGGTTCCCTTCAGCCTTGATCTCCTGGGCTCAAGTGATCCTCCCGCCTCAACCCCCAGAATAGCCGGGACTATAGGCACGTGCGACAACTCCCAAGTAATTTTTGTACTTTTTGTAGAGACGGGGTTTTGCCACATTACCCAGGCAGGTCTTGAACTCCTGAGCTCAAGCTTTGTAATCCCAAAGTACTGGAATTACAGGCACGAGCCACCACGCCCATGGCAAACTGCCTTCCTTTTTGCCCAGCCCATAAGAATGACCTATGCTAATGAATGATTTTCAAAGAATCTTGCTACTTCTTTCTGCCTGGGATTATGTGTTGACTGAATATAGTTTCCTAAAAGATACTGTTGATTTTTTTAAACTAAACTTCTACCAGACTTTCTGCTCTCTTGTTCCAAAATTGGTATTTTATTTTTAAATTGAAAATTGGAAAATTGCTAATGATGTCGAAAGCAAAAATGGTATTGAATTCTTTCTGACTAAACATACATTGAACAAAGCAAAACACTATATATCTGCTCTTTCATGTAACATTCGGAAACTCTTATGACATAATCAGGGCCATTTTCTGTATAGATGGGGAGATAGGCTTATAAATATGCTAGGTAAGTGACCAGCTCTAGAGGAACCTGATATGAATGTGACCCCATACTGAGTTTAAGTAAATAAAACAAATAATGAGTATATAGAATCATGGCCCCTCCTGCTGATGAAGAAGATAATTTTGATTTTTGATATAGACTGATAGAATGAAAACTATATTGGTAATATTGCGTATATTATATAGTAGTTGAGGTGAGTAGAGATAAATTTTTAATTGAGTGATTTGTAAAAGAGTGTTCCAAAATAACATATAACAAAATTAACTAAAGGAGTACTTTTGAAAACAAATAGAATTATGTTGGAAAACAAGTGTCTTTAATGGATTAGTTAAGGAAGTAAAAATAATTAATATAAAGCAATGGAAACAGCGTATGGAGTTAGAGACATAAAATTGCCAGTTTATTTATTGATTTTATTTTATAATAGTTATTATTTGGAAAATGACCAATATGAATAAATAGAAGTAGGGAGGGGAAAATGAAGGAAAACTGTTTTTAGCTGGTAACATCTATTTGGCAATGTCTTTACTGTTATGCTTGTAATATTTGATTTATAAATGTTAGCTGTAACATATTAGTGTAAATATTTGTGTTTATTTTATATATGACTCTTCTAACCTGATGTCCCATTTCTATTTTCAGAGGAATTAAAAAAAAATGTTTAAACATTAAATTCAGAGGAATTAAAAAAATGTTTAGACATTAGTGATTACTGGTTCAAAAACAAGTCTTCTGATGATAAATTAATAAATTAGAAACTTCCCATAAACACAGCTGCTAAGGCCTGCCAAAGCACCTTGGTTCCATTTCTTATCTAGGGCTTGACAAGAATATACTGTTCTTACTTAGTTAATTACTGCTCACAGATAGAAAAGGAAAGGCCTTGAATTCAGCATTTGTGTCATCACACGGCCCTGTTCAGTCAAGCTCAATGCATGTTACATGACTGCCTGAGAGGAACAGAAAAGCTAGTTTCTCAGTCTCTAACCAGAATGCATGATAAGGCTTGGTGTCAAAAAGGGCAAGATGGGGATCACAGCAATTATGGCAGAGGCAAAGTAGTTACCTTGACAACCAGATTGAGGATTCATTGCGATTTATTATTTACTACTTGAAAACCTCATTCTGTGATTTAGTTAAGGGTTGAGATTTCCATGAAGTCTGTCTTTTCCAAATTTGAGCACCCTGTTACTGTTGTTTATGTGTACGCTGAAATAATCTCAAACTGATTTTACTCCAAAATCGTGACGAATTAGTCTTAACATACAGTTTTTTGATACTTTAGACAGGTCACTTAGATAACAGTTGACTGAAATTAACTGGATCTTATATTGGGTGACGGTAATCAATATTCACTAGTAACTTAGTAACAGTGACCCCCTGGGTATCTTCAAAGCAGCATGGTTGTAACAAGTGAATTTTATCTTTTTTGTTGAAAGCAGCTTTAAATAATTTATACCTGATTTGTATTTCACTGTATCATTTTAGATATACACATGTTATTTCTTTGCAGTTACTTACTGGTACACTTTTTTTGGGAGGGGAGACCGAGTCTTGCTCTCATCACCTGGGATTATGTGTTGACTGAATATAGGCTGGAGTGCAGTGGTACGATCTCAGCTCACTGCAATCTCTGCTGTCCAGGTTCAAGCGATTCCCCTGCCTCAGCCTCCCAAGTACCTGGGACTACAGGCACGCACCACCATGCCCGGCTAATTTTTTGTATTTTAGTAGAGACAGGGTTTCAACACGTTGGCCAGGATAGTCTCGATCTCCTGACCTCATGATTGCCCGTCTTGGCCTCTCAAAGTGCTGGGATTACAGGTCTGAGCCATAGTGCCCGGCTGGTATACCTTTTATATTGTCCAAATTACAGTTTTAAAAATGTGATTGTAATCAGATAATTCTTTGCCAGAAAGCAAAAGTTCACCTTCTTAGAGTGAGTTAACTATTAGGTAATTTTGTATTTTATGCTTTTTTCTTCCCAAATATTCCTGAAATGCTTTTTACCTTTGCAGATGTAACTCTAAGTTGACTACTTATTCAGCATTAATAAATAATAAAATATGATAGGCTTTTCAGCCTATGGTTTTTATTTAAACAAAACCTTTCAAATAAAAATAGTTTTAAACGTTTATTGGATTTCTATTTAAAATAGAGTGTTTTCATGTACTCTTTTAAATTAAAATAGTGTCTGCTTAGTTCGTTTACATTCTTTCCGTCAGAATATCTGCCTGAGGATTCTATATATAATTAATGTAAGAAAAACAAGAGGGTAATCCCTTGGTAGAAAACTGGTAATGGATTAGAAGACCATAGCTCTGAAATTCCAGGAATGTGACACATTTTCTCTGAAAGATGCACTTAGGCCTGATGTCTGGAGATATTAAAAGGTGCCCCCTAGTGTAATTAGGTAAAGATAGACATTCCTAATATATTTTGTTGTATGTTTAATATGGAATATTGTAAGTAAATTCATAACTGATACTAAATATGATTTGAGAAGAATTACTACTTTGGTGAGAAGAGAGCTCTGAGTGTCACTTGAAGCTTCAAATTTCTTACTGAACTAATTGATATAATATACAAAATATGTATTGAGAATGTGCAGAACAGCCACGCAGGTAGTTTGATCAGTGTCTTTCAATATAGTGCCTAACATGAACTAGTTTAAGAAACTTGAGGAATCCACATAACTATCCTTGGTTCCAGTTTTTTAATTCAAAAGTTTAGACTAAATCAGTGCTTTTCAAATTGTGATTTACAACCCATTATCAGTTTCTAAGCACAATATTTAGTGGGTTACGGTCATCATTTATGAAAGAGAATAGCAAATATCAGAATACAGTTTATATAATGAGGATTATTTCATGAAATTTGCATTAATTATATGTTCATATCTTAAGGGTACAGTGTTTTGATGTAACATGTCACACTTAAGGAATGTAGTAAAAATATATAAAAGGAAACACTGGGCTGCGTGATCCTAAAAATCTCTCCCAGTTCCAACATTCCCAAGTGAAATTTTAAACATGTAGCTCTTCCTTAAGTAGCATTATATCATTATGTTGTTTAAATAGAATTTGACACATGCAGATGCATTTTGGGAGAAAAAGAGGAGAAAGGTGTAAGACTTGATATTCTGAGAGACTAATACCTATATAAATTGTAATTATTCCTAATTGCTATGTGTGATAATTCAGACCTGCACAAAATTGCTGAGAGCACATCAAACAAATGATTAGTTCTCATTGTCAGGCCCAGAAAATGCCTCATGACTAATATTAGAGTACATCCTTTAAAGATGAGTATGATTTCATTCATTTGGGATAGAGAATTCAGGGAAAGAGTCTAGATACTTTGGATGTGGCTAGACAGTCAAGAGGCCTTGACCTGTGCCATACGTAGGCATTTGGAATTTATCTTAAAAGACCAGGGAAAGCTGTCAAACCCATTCAACCTGCTAGGATTAGCTCCCCTTTTAGAAGGATGAAGGTAGTAACATGATTGTTGAACTCAAGTAGAGAAAAATTCAAGGTATGGAGATAATAAGTTACAAGAATTTCAGAAGGTCAGCTATAAACATAGAAACTCCTCTTTTGATAAACAGTAAAATACACTAGCTAGCTTAACAATACTCGTACAACATACGAATTGAGTTTCACTTTAGTATTTTGGAAATACTGGAACAGCTTTCAATACCTTTGCAAAATACCCAAGTAAATGTATGAAATGTTGAAGGACTTACATGAGTCTGGCATATAGGAATACCTTGTTTTATTGAGCTTTGTAGATACTGCATTTTATTTTATTTTAATGTTATGTTATGTTATGTTATGTTATGTTATGTTATGTTATGTTATGTTATGTTATGTTAGATGGAGTCTTGTTCTGTCGCCCAGGCTGGAGTGCAGTGGCGCAATCTCGCTCACTGCCCGCTCCACCTCCTGGGTTCATGCCATTCTCCCACCTCAGCCTCTCGAGTAGCTGGGACTACAGGTGCCCGTCACCACGCCCGGCTGATTTTGTTTTTGTATTTTTAGTAGAGATGGGATTTCGCCTTGTTAGCCAGGATGGTCTCGATCTCCTAATTTTGTGTTCCACCCCCCTCAGCCTCCCAAAGTGTTGGTATTACAAGTGTGAGCCACCGCCCCGGCCTGTATTTTTTATAAATTAAAGGGTTGTGGAAACCCTGTTTCCCACAAGTCTATCAGCACCATTTTTCCAACAGTATGTGCTCACTTCATGTGTCTGTGTCACATTTTGTTAATTCTCACAATATTTCAAGTTTTTTTTATTATATCTGTTATGGTGATCTGTAATCAGTGATCTTTGATATTTTTATAACTGTTTGATGTGTGTTATTGTAATTGGAGTGCCATGAATCATGCCCACTCCAGACTATGAACTTAAGGAATGTTATGTTTTCTGACTGCTCCACCAACTGACCCTTCTCCGTCTTTCCCCCTCTCATCAGGCCTCCCTATTCCCTGAGACACAAAAATTTTGAAATTAACCAATTAATAATCCTACAACGGCCTCTATATGTTCAAGTGAAATGAAAAGTTGCACATTTCTTCATATTAAATCAAAAGATAGAAATGATTAAGCTTAATGTGGAAGGCATATCAAAAGTTTAGATAGACCAAAATCTCGGCCTCTTGTGCCAGTTAGCCAAGTCATGAATGCAAAAAAAAAAAGTTCTTGAAGTAAATTGAAAGTGCTACTTTAGTGAACACATAGATGATAAGAAAGTGAAACAGCTTTTGTTGCTCATATGGAGAAAGTTTTAGTGGTCTGGAAAGAAGATCAAACCAGTCTCAACATTCCCTTAAGCCAAAGCATAATCCAGAGCAAGGCCCCAACTCTCTTCAATTCTATGAAGGCTAAGAGGTGAGGAAGATGTGGAGGAAAGTTTACAGTTACCAGAGGAAAGAAGCTATTGTTCCCCTAACACAGAAGTGGGAGGTAAAGCAGCAAGTGCTGATATAGAAGCTGCAGCAAGTTATGCAGAAGATCTAGCTAAGATCATTGATGGAGGTGGCAGCACTAAACAACAGATTTTAAATATAGACAAAGCAGCCTTCTGTTGGAAGAAGATGCCCTCTAGGACTCTTCATAGCTGGAGAGAAGTCATTGTCTGGCTTCACAGTTTCAAAGGACAGACTGTCTTGTTACGGGCTAATGGAGCTGGTGACTTCTAAGTTGAAGGTAATATTCATTTACCATTTCAAAAATCCTTGGGCTATTAGAAATTATGTTAAGTCTGAGGAATAGAGATGTGCCCGCCCTTCTCTCTGCCTTTTTATCAAGACTCAGTGTACAAGGATTGCATGTGTGGGTCATCTCAGTCTCCTCTGCTTCAGTGCTCCTCATCTCTGGCAATAAGTTACTTCTCTTTGAAAAATTTCACATTTGTTAGTGTGAATTTTGGGATCTTATGCACATAATTTATACAAGCATAAAACTTGTTGTCGTGTCTTTGAATCGAGTGTTTTGATAGTTTCCTGATACAGTTTATGCTGTGTCTTCTGTTAGGGGAGACTTTAAAAGGAGGGAGCTCTTGATCCCGATAAAGGAGAGGCAGAGCAGATAGAAGAGCATTCCAAGTGGGGAGAATACTGTGAAGAACACTACAAAGACAGGAACTCACGAGATTTTATATAGTGAATATTTAAGACTCCATAGTGTAAACAGATTAACTTTGTTATTTAAATAAATTATGTGGAAAAAGTTAATTTTGGAATTTTCTACTATAGCACCTTGGTGCCACAGGTACCATTTGTTTCTTTTATAGAAAGTTTATTTTCAGAAAAATAGTTCATCCATCTACCTTTCAGCATGTCAAGGTTAACTCAACAGCCAAGTGTCAGCCATGGGAGATACTGGGAAGAAACTTGGACTAAGTTGGGGGTGGGGGAGAATTTGGAACGAACAGCAAAAAGGTAATTATGAATTGGGAAAGGTGGGGATTAGGAAAAATGTATGCAATATATAGGAATATTTTGCTTGAGCAAAATATCTCTTATTGAATGAATGTGTTATGGCACACATCACCCAGGGGAAGTGTATCTTAGCTGTGATAAGGGAACTGCCGTGTAGGGTGCAGAAATACATGCAGTCTTTGAAAAAACTGGCCCATCTCCATGTTCACCTACGTCTACAGTCTGGTAGCTCTGAACCAGTAAGATTATAGAAATCTTGATATCTTCTCTTTGGTTCTCAGGGTGAGAAATTGTATATTTTTAGATTGTTCCCACAAAGCAGACAGAATTTCTGTTATTCTCCTGGGCCGAGTGCCTTTTTGTTCATCTACTCACCTTAACCCAAGTCCTGTTTCTTGGTACCTCAGGGTTGGCAGCCATCTTCAGTAGCTCTTATTACTGTGCCTGGTTGGTTTAGATGAACTGGTCAGTGTTACTCCTAAAAGGGTTTCCGTTTCTTGTTTTTGTTTTTGTTTCTTTTTCCCCCATGCATGTATATGGAAGTATAATTTTTATTCTTTTTCATACTTTTCTGGGAACCCATTCCTAAATCACTAAATATTATTATAGTATTATTGGTAATACTTGTTTTTACTGTATTTATCATATTATTTAATATTGGTTTTTATTTTATTATATTATTTTATGATGTTTTGCCTCATATTCCATTTTGTCAATATATTTTTAAACTACTTCTTTACTTTGGACCTTTACTTTGTCTCAACATTTTTATTAATAAATTTTATCCAAATCTTTATCAAGTTTTTGGCTATGGTTGGAATATGTTGTTCTTGCGAATGGGATTTGATAAGGCTCTTCTCGGAAAGACTGCACCACCTCATAATTTCAGAAATATATGATGCTGTCTGTTTTACAACAGCCATACAAACAAATCCTTGGTAATTTGATAGGTGAAAATGTCACCATATTTTAAATTTTTGATGCCTCTTTGTCCTTACCAATTAAATCGAGCATTACATGTTTATTTCCTACTTATATTTATTTCATTTTCATTTCCATTTCTTACCTACTTTGAAATTGATACTCTTGTTTTGTAAGCACTTATATGTAGAGTATTTAACCTTGAGTTACTCGTTTAGACAGTTGGATTTGTTTTTGATCTCCTACACGGCTTTTCAATATAGAATGCTTCAGTTTGAGGTAGATTGATTTATTTGTCTTTTGGTGGTTTTTATTTCCTGAATCCAAATCTGTTGCTATTTTGAGATCAGATTTACCCATATTTTCTTGTTAGTAGTATTGTTATTCCAACAATGAAATTATTAATCCATTTATGTTTTGAGGTCTTTTGTAACCAGAACTTAGTCCTTTGCAGAACATAGTAAGTGTAGCTAATAAGTGTGTGTGTGTGTGTGTGTGTGTGTGTGTGTGTGTGGTTTTATTTCAGAGTTGCTTTATTTTAATTGATGATGAATTTCAGTTTCTATTAGAGTAGTGCTTTTAGGTTAAGATACATTTTTGTATCCTTCGATCTTTGTACCAACACTGTGAATTAATTTAATATCATGCCTACTTTTCAAATGAAGAGATTGGGGACTGATATTTGAAGTGATTTATCCAATGTCACAGAGCTCTTTAAGGGATAGAACAAGGATTCCAAGCCAAGTCAGTTAACTCCTTGTCCAGAATTATTTTTTGCTATAAAATAATTACCCATTTTAGAATTAAACATTTCAGATTTAAGTAGTGTGATTTCAATAACATCTGTACAGATTAAATTAATGTCTTAGGGGGAAGTAATACTTAAAGGGAGCATTTAAAAAATGTAGTTATTGACCTAATTATATCCCCACCCACCATACTCCCTGTAGGATTTTCATAAGCAGAGAATTATATTCTAAGATTGTGTTCTTATTTCATTAGCACTGTGATAAGCCACAAGAATCGTGTTTTACTATCTTTAGTCTGTTTTTACTCAATATCAAAACATTCATTGACAAGAGGAGACTGTAGTCTATTCACTGATTTTGTCCAAACCAATTGGTATAGTGGTCAGCAATTGTCTTCAATAAATGGCTAGATGGTAATTTTTTTAGACTTTGTAAGCCAGATTTGAGGGTGTTGTATAGATGTATATATAATGAGAGAAATGAATATCCAACACATTTATTGACAATATTCAGATCTTGTTACCTGACATTGACATTTTAATTTCATACATTTTTATATGTCATGAAAGATTGTTCCTTTGATTTTGTTTAAGCATTAAAAAATGTAAATGGACCATGGAAAAACTAGTAGTCCAGCCCTTGTTTAGAACGGACTGTTAATGGGTATCTGGTAGACCAGATTTGAATACCATTTGTGAAACATTTGAGTATTTACTCTATAATAATATTAAATATAAATTAACATCACGGCTTTCTGAGGAAACTGAAGTTCATTTGTAAAGAAACTTGTTAAAGTTTTGCCAGGTCAGTAAATGGCAGAACTAGAATTCAAAACCTTATCTATTTTTAGTGCCTGGGTTCTTTCATGTGTTCATTGTTATATCTTCTGTGCCAGGCATGGAGATAGGCACAGTGCATACTGGCATGAATTAGATGAGTTCCTGCTTCTACATAGTTCTTAGTTAGGATGCTGCACAGATTTGGGAAATGTAATTTTCTAAAACCTGCCTGTCATTATAAATCAGATTCACCTACACTTACTCTCATTTTCTGATAAGAAGTATTGGCTTGTTTTTGTGACTCTTATCAATCCTTTCTTCTATTTTTCTTTTTTTCTTGAATAGTACAGGAACTTTTTAATCTGGTGACATTCAGCTTCTTAAGGATGAAATTAAAAGTATTTGAGGTTGTAAGGGGAAGTAAACATTTAAAGTACCAAGGAAGGGGCATTAGAGTAGTGCACCAGGGCATAGCAACAGTGGCTCTCAAGCAGGGTTCCTATGAACCTCTTTTCCTGCATTCCTTGTAATTTGTCAGAATCTGTGTATCCAGAAGTTGGAACTGCTCTGTTTCCTCTGCACTGTTGGTACCTGTGGGGAACAAGTATGAAAGACTACAATGGGCTGTAGTGTGTAGGGGCAGGGCTTGTACCATTGGATCTGCTGCCGTGCTGTTCCTTAGTTCTCTTGATGTTCAGCTTGCAGTTAAATACAAGAAAGGATATAATTTTAACTCTGCAGAAAAGTAGTATTACTTTTTTTTTTAAGGTAACATTTTGTAACTTTACAATGTTAAATAAAACTCCCTCCTTGCCCCTTTCCCTAAATGTTGTGTTGAGAAGATTTGAAAATAGTTTGTGTTCTTTCATAAAAACCTCATCATTTCATTAAAAATTGAACAACCCTTAATAGCAAACACAAAAATGATAACACTGAAACCAACCACGAAATCAAAGTCATTACATTGTCATTTAAGGAAAGACTTTATAACCTTCATACCATTTTTGGGAATTGGTTTCTGTCCAACTCATAGTTTCACAGTTAGACTACTTCTATAGATCATCTCTTGGCTTCAGGAAGAGCTTTTACAACTGGATGGACTTTCTGCAGTTTCTAGAAGTGGTGGAGTTGTCTCCAACTTGTATTGTTAGTTTCTTTTGGTTATTCCAGCATTGTCTAATGGAGGAATTAGAATGTGTTAAGGACACAGATATATAATGAATGAAGCAAGAAATAAGTGCCATTTTCTGTTTTTGTTTTTAAAAATTATTTTGAATTTGCAGCTATTGCGTTTTGAGGTAGAGTTCACAGAGTGGGTTCCTTACTGTGTTTTATTTTATTTATTCTTCTATTTTGCAAGTTTTAATTGGACCAACAGCATTAATTGAGAAAAGTAATAACACAATCGTCACAGTATTCACTAGAGTATTTTTGTTTGTTTTGTATATATCGTATTATGCATTTGATTAGTTGTTCCCACAAGCTGTATGTATCTGTTGGAAATTTATCTTTATATCTGCAAGATAAAAATAATCTTCAATTATTAAAAAGAGTCTTATCTATGTGTAATGACAGTGTATATTTTGGAAATTTCATGTATATAGCATCATTGAGAATGAAATATGAAACATTGTTTAAAGGAAAAAGAGTAGAAATTTAAAAAAAACTTTGATTCTATAAGTTACTTTTTGAGATGAGAAATTATTTCAATATGTTTTCTTTTTCTCTAGAAACCTGTTGGAAAATGCCTTGTTACTCCAGCAGAAAATTATTTCTGTTATTATTAATAGAATTCGTGTGTTCAGAAAAAGAAAAGGCCTAATTTACAGCCTTTTGAAGTTTTAGGGAAACTTCCTTTTTTAAAGTACTCAGGAAGAAAGACATGACATCAGGGCCTTCAGTGGGTATTGCATGGCTGTTACTTTTTAAGTGATTGAATTATTAGCATGGGTAACAAATTGTGGAAAGTCAAGAGGTGTGACTAGTTTCAGTGTGTTAATCTTTCCCACTTGAAGTGAGAAATAAATACCTCATAGGAATATATATGGGGATATAGTATCTTTCCTTTCTAAGACACTTGGTTGAGTCAGCAGTGGTTGCATGTGGTCACCTTTGGATTTGTCTTGGGATTCAGAGAAATGAGTGGGTGGTTTCAGTGCAGTTTCAGTGTTGTTAACCCAAATAAGTTCTAGAGTTGGTATTAATTGGCCCACTCATAGAAACCTTTCAGTAGGAAGCTGTTACACAGGTAACTTGATACCTTTAGAGTTTATTGTTGCCTAATAAAATTAATATGGAAATATAAAAATTGGTAGGGAAATCTTTCATTCATCTATATTGTGGTTACTCATGTGATTCAATTTAAATGTATCTTTTTTTTTTTTTTTTTTTTGAGATGGAGTTTCACTCTTGTTGCCCAGGCTGGAGTGCAGTGGCGCAATCTCGGCTCACTGCAGCCTCCACCTCCTGGGTTCAAGCGTTTCTCCTGCCTCAGCCTCCTGAGTAACTGGGATTACAGGCGCCTAAACCTAGCTAATTTTTTTGTATTTTTAGTAGAGACAGGGTTTCACCATGTTGCCCAGGCTGGTCTCAAACTCCTGACCTCAGGTGGTCCGCCTGCCTCGGCCTCCCAACCTGCTGGGATTACAGGCATGAGCTACCACCCCAGGCCTAAAGGTACCTTTTTAAAAAGGAAATTTTGGTTAAGAGTTTTTTTGTGTTAGTGTTTTTTAAAAATTGCTTATGTTTAAATACAACAATGTATTAACTAAAAAGACTTAAAATCCAAATTTTTACTCTTTGATCTGGGAGACCTGCCTGGGAAATACTTTAAATGAAGTCTCCACTCTAATGAGTTTTAGCATCAATGACAAAAAATGAGTAGAATCCTTTACCTAGCAAGGTTGGAGTGAGTCACTGGATATGGGAACAAATAGCTCATTTCTGTGTTTTTGCTTCTTATTTAATTACTTTTAAAAATAAATACATACTTATGCTGGATGGAGGTGGGACTGAATTAATGAAATTTCTAATAACAAAGGGGTACTAAAATTATAAGATAGAAGATTATATTAAATAATGTAGAGTTGGAAATAAGTTATACCTGAGGAGATGATGAAATTGTCGTTTAGTTACTTATTCTGTAATTGTTTGCTAGTTTCTTTGTTGACAGTGAATACATTATACAGAATTATTTAAGAATTTTAATTTGCTAGGACAATGCGAATGACTTCAGATATTAAATTTTTACTAGAAACTTCTTGGTGTTAAACTAGTTTTAACTAGTTAATAATAATTATAAAGAGTATTTCCTATTTCCCTGGGTGGAGGGGGGGAACTCTGGGATGATTGTGAACTATAGCAGATCATCAGTCATTTAAGAGCATATTTTCATAGTTGAGTCCCACTGATTAGGGGACTCTGATGAAAATGTCATCTTTGTCATGTTTATATTCTTTATCTCTTGATACCTGGATTTTTAAAAACCATTTTCTGATGATGTTCATGTCTTAAATGTATAAACTCAAAACTAATATATACATAAAAGATAAAACTCTGGAGTTTTTGTTTCTTTTCGTCTTAAAACAGCTTTTATGTTCTTGAGTATGTTTAACATCTTCTGGTACATAAGAATTATAGTAGTAAATAAAGCATAAAGTAAAATAAAGTAAAAATAAAATGCCTACTGTGTCCCTGAATAAATAATATTCAATTTCTGTTGAAAAGCTCAGAGTCCAGTAAGGAAGGAATATAAGTAGAAGGACCCTTAGAATGTGTTACCTTCTCTGATAGAGGAGCTCATAATTGTTCATTCATTCATATATCCATTTATTTAACATCTTTATTTTGTCACTCTATAAAGGACACTGTAAGTTGGTCCTTTACTACATTTAGGCATTGTACTAGTGAACCAGATAAATGACACTTGTCCTGAAGGAGGTCTCATCCCCCTTGTTTGTTACTCAGGAACAGGGATTATTGTATTTTTGTTCCTTGTATCCCAAGTGTCTGGAAGAGTGCTAGGCACATAGTAGGTTCTCAGTAGATGTTAATTGAAAGAAACGAAACAAATGACCCAAACCTAAGCTCAGGTTCTCCTTTCCCTGTTGTCAGGGGTGTCTTGAACTGGGTTTTGAAGAGTAATTGTTGCCTAACAGAAAAATGAGTGGAACATCCTGTGCAGAGGAGATAGTTTAAACAGAGGCACTGAATAATTGGGTAATATTGAAGCTTAGTGTGAATGTCACTTTTTTTTTTTTAAAGTAGATCAGAATAAAAGTATTCTGCCTTTGTGAACTTAGAAGTTGTAACTATATACTGAGACTAATAGCGTCTTTTTGTGGCATATATTATTTTTAATAGACATGCTTATCAGGATTTTTTTAAAGTATTAAACAGATAGTATTTTATAACTGAAATATGTTTTCATGGTACTTGTGAATTATTAATTGCTGATAATTTAGAAGTTTTTAGATAGAAGTTAATTTCTTTCTAGTAAGGAATTTAACCTCACAGTATTTTTGACTCATAATGTGTACTTTCTTTTTAAAATGTCAAAAGGCTTTTCAGAAGTAGTAGTATTTGAAACTATTAGCTAATGGTTCTCTAAAAGTATATTTTTACCTTAGAGCATCCAGAGTGTCCAGCATTTTGTGACTCTTAGCAAATCCCCAAGTTGAAGATTTTTACCTTGTAGGTTACGTAATTGGGTTTAAATATGTATTTTCATTATGTACGTATTTGTTAGAAAATTTGATGTATTTCTCAATGTAACAGTATTTTGTATTTAAGTTGATTTTACTTAAGATTTCAAATAAACTGTAAACATTCTTCTTAGAAAAAAATTTTTTGAAGTACTTCATTATTTAAAATGTTTCTAAAATAACAGCTTATTTAGCTGGGCATGGTGGCATGAGCCTGCAGTCCTAGCTACTCAGGGGTGGGGAAGAGGCTGATTTCGAGCCCATATGCGTGAGCCTAGAAGCTTGGGGCTACAGTGAACTTTGATTGTACCACTGCACTCCAGCTGGACAACAGAATGAGACTCTCTCCCTAAAGCAGACAAACAAAAAAACAGCTTCTAAACCAAAATGACACATGAAGCTAAGGCATATCACTTATTTGGACTGAGTTGATGATTGTGTAGTTATATGATCTTAAATTGTTGGAACACTTTCTTTTGCAACAGTTTCATATTTCTGTAAGCATTTGTTGGGTGTTTCATGCTCACCCTGCTTATATACAAATTGCAGCATTTTCTAGGCCAGTGTTATTATTTTGGAAAATGACATTGCATTCATTTATTTTCTGAATTATTTGCATAAGAACAATTTCAAAGGTGAAAGTAGGTAGGTCTCTTTTACTTTCCACACGTAGTTTAGGTTTGTAACGTAATACAGACAGGTGAAAAGAATTACATATAAGTAAGCACAAAAAAGTAGATGTTTTAGGGATTGATTGATAAAGGCATTTCTAAAGTGGATCTAATGAAATAATTAAAACAAAAGGATCTTCTACAAATTTACACAAAATAGGTTTTTAACATTCTGCCTTGTATAAAAAAGCTTTATTATGCATCCTTGATTTTAAAAATTGTGCTTAGTTGGCTCCATGAATATGCAGAGATGAGTGAAAAAGTTGGACTATCAGTGACAACTTATTGTTTAGGTTTACTTTTAACACTTTATTTTCATCTAAATTAAGATGAAATTGAAATAAGCTTTCTGGATGCTCCTAAATTTCACTTTAGCCTGGTTGAAATCATGTCCCCCCCTCCTTAAGTATTTTTCTCATTTCCATTTTAGGAAGAAATGTTGCTAACATATATAAACAGGAATAATGAAGAGATTTCATATGCCAGCACTGGTAACAGACTATGGCTTGAGTTAATGTTTCAGCATGGCTTAGAGTCACAGCCTCACTCTCATAGAGGTCCCTGATAATCAAAAAGCATGGTGCTTCCTGGGGCCCTTAAACAGCATGGGCAGTAGCAAACATGACAGTATTTAGTTCAAAGTAATTAAGAACAACAGGACCAGAAAAGTTGAATTTTTTATAGTACAGCCTAGTAAGAACACTTTTTATGGGAATGTGTGATTTTACAGAAATGTTTTAAGGAAGAGAGTTAATGGAGACTTTGTTAGAAAAGCAAATGTTCCTCAGCAAGCACTTGAAGTTTATCACAACAAAGGGCACTATTTGTTGTCATAGCAACATATTTTCTTGCAGAAATGCTTATAAATGATGCCAAATTTAATGATAGAATTTCAATTCTGGTCTTACAAATTCCCATCCGGTAGCAGTGCATCTGTTTGTTAGGAGTTACCCCTGAATGTGAATAATTTCAGTCTTAAGTCGCTGCACCTGTTGCCAGGAGATATTATTCCAATCACTAGCCTAAAGCACAGAGAGTTACTGCTTGACATTTTATAGCTTGGGGGGAAAAACTGTCTTTTCAAAATCATTTTTTCAGAGAGGAGAAAATGGAGCAAAACAGTTCATTTTACTCTAAGCACCGCTATTTGGTAGTATTCACATTTGCAAAGCACAAAGCTGCAATATTGATTTTTTGCTCACAGGGCCTCCCACCAGTTCTTTCTTCAATTGTCAGGGTTGCCAGATGGATTGGATTACATTTTGCTGGTTGGGATGCTTATTTTTTTGTTGTTGTTGAAATAGAAATAGATTGAAAAACGGCTTGGAATGAATATCACAGTAATAGTGTGGTTAAAAGGCTTTAATTTGGGGATTTATTTAT
The DNA here is from genome assembly GCF_043159975.1 of Macaca nemestrina. Classification (NCBI taxonomy): domain Eukaryota; kingdom Metazoa; phylum Chordata; class Mammalia; order Primates; family Cercopithecidae; genus Macaca; species Macaca nemestrina. Next base: position 151,662,621 of record NC_092125.1, on the reverse strand, counting down.
GTTGATTATGTTGACCCAGCCATTTTCCTGAAAACTTGACCATCAGACACAGTTTCCTTTCCTGTTCCTTTTCTTCCCCCAAGACTAGTAGCAGCCAGCATACCATAACGATGTTCCTTACAACTCTGTCCCCAAACCTGCTGCTGATGGCCATCATCATTTGGAGAGGCATTAAAGTAACATTTGAGAACATGAACCCAGGAGCTGAATTACTGGGTTTGAAATCTTAATTTCATTTTTATTGGATATGTGACTGTAGAAAACTTAAGCTTTCTCTGCCTCAATTTCTTCCTCTGTAAAATGGTGATAATATTACCTATCTTGTATGGTTGTTTTGAGGATTCATAATCAGGAAATATTTATAAAGTCTTAGAGGAACTTCTGAGGGTGGTGAATTCCCTCTAAAACAAGTGTAAAATTAGAATTGTCAATAAGAACCATTTTGGGTGCTGGAAAGTAACCAGAACCAAACAACAAATGGAGAAATATTATTTATGAAAATCTACTAGAACTTTGTTATGAACAGCAGATGTTTAAAGCCTTCTAGCATGGGGTTGCTCCTTATTCCCCGCAATCCCTCCATCTCTTACTCCTTAACTGTGTAATTGTGGAAGTTTCATCAGGGCAAGATTGGCCTTCAGAACCAGTGACTTTACTGCCACAAAGAGCTGACATGATTTGGAGTAGAGGGTGGAAACTCATGCCCAGCATTGTTGTCAATGAAAGTAAACACAGTAGGGAAAAAAATGGGGAAAACCTGTAGCTCTGCTATCCTTTGGTTGTAGTTCCAGTTGGGGTGACTGGAGACCAGTCTAAACATAACAGGGAAATCTTGGATAGGAAGAAGCCATAAACTTTCTGTGCATTCTTAACTAACTGGGAAGCTAAATTTACACATATACAGAGGAGACATGAGAGAACTTGGCAGAAAGTAAAAAAATGAGACTGTCTTATAAACTGCTTGATTAACACTCTTTCTAACATACAATCTCATCAGCAAAGAGTGGAGACCTAATCATGGGCCTATGGTTTTTGTGCAAAGTCTCTGCCCAGTCATTAGCTGACCACTAAGCCATGCAAACAGAGGTGATATCTAGGAGCCGAGGCTAAAAAATAAAAATAAGAATTCAAACGAATTAAAACAGTGAGCAAAGACATAAGCAGCCACACACTGTGGGGGCACAGATTTTGCATATTAATACAGCTGAGATATTAAAAAGAAACCACGACAGCAGCAGCAATTCTCAGGGGAAAGAAATCTGAAACCGGAGTTGCTAATGGTGTATTATTTAAAATGTATAGTTTTCAACAACAGAACATTTATAAGATACATAAAGAAAGAGAAAAGTTGACCCATAAAATAAAAATTGCCTTTGATATGGAGCCAGATGTTAGATTTAGCATATAAAGATTTTAAAGGAGCTATTACAAATATGTTCAAAAATCAAAGTAAAACTAGCTTGTAGAATTAAGAAGAAATATGATGACAATGACAACAAATATGTAGTCAGATAGAGAAAAAAAAACTGTTTCAAAGGCCTTGGAGACATTCTTTGCACATCTTAGTTATTATATTAGTGTGCTATAAGTAAATTAACATTTTGTTGTACAAATTACAGATAGTGTAGCTTCATCTGACCCAGAGATTGTGATTCAGTAGGTCTGGAATAGAGCTTCAAGCTCTGTCTTTATCAAAAGTTTAGATGATTCTGATGTAACCATATTTGGGAATCAATTATGTAGATTTGGCAAAGGATTAAAGAAATCTAGATAGATAGATAGGTAGGTAGGTAGGTAGATAGATAGATAGATAGATAGATAGATAGATAGATAGATAGATGATTTCTTCCCGTGAGTCAGTATTCTAGATCATTAATGTGATATAAATAAAGGGGTAAAGATATATTTTCAGGAATAGGTTTTTACGTCTTTCATAAGATTTATTTAGTGAAAATGTTGAGTTTTAAAAATTTATACTAATTGCAATAATTTTATTAAAGGCATGTCAAAGTTTCTTTGAAGTAGTATTGTTGGTAGAAGAGGTTGAGCTGTATCCCTTGAAGTTTTCAGGAAAATAGTGTAAAATGGCCAAAGAAGGCACAACAATTTATATTTTTCTTAAAAATTTATGTAACCTTTTTATTTTCCATCAGTTATTTTGCCAAGATTAAGGACATGCCCGTGACACAGCCTCAGGAGCTCCTAACAACATGTGCCCAAGGTGGTTGGGCTACAGCTTGGTTTTATACATTTTGGGGAGACATAAGTCAAAAATCAGTACATGAGTGATGTTCATTGGTTCAGTTTGGAAAAGTAAGACAACCCAAAGGGTAGAGTTAGGATTCCAGGTAATAGGTGGACTCAGAGATTTTCCGATTGGCAACTGGTTGAAAGTGTTTGTCTATTAATAAAGACCTGAATCAACAGAAGAAAGTGCCTGGGGGGGTTGTGGTGACCAGGGTTCTTGTTATGCAGATGAAAGCTTTAGGTAGCAGGTATTAGAGAGAATAGATTGGAAATATTTCTTAATCAGATTTAAAGAGGCAGTTCTGGCCAAACGTGGTGGCTCATGCCTGTAATCCCAGCACTTTGGGAGGCCAAGGTGGGCAGATCACCTGAGGTCAGGAGTTGAAGACCAGCTTGGCCAACATGGCAAAACCTCGTTTCTCGTAAAAATACAAAAATTAGCCGGTTGCGCTGGCGTGCACCTGTGGTCCCATCTACTGGGGAGGCTGTGGTGGGAGAATCACTTGAACCCGGTGGGTGGAGGTTGCAGTGAGCCGAAATTGCACCACTGCACTCCTGCACTCCAGCGTGGGTGACAGAGCAAGACTCCATCTCAGGAAAAAAGGGGGGCGGGGGCAGTTCTGTCAGTCTTAAAGTCTCTGTTTTAATGTTAAAGATAGTCAGCTGTGCCAGAATTCCAATGAAAGGAAAGTATAATGAGGCGTGTCTGACCACCCATTTCCATCATGGCCACAACTAGAGAACTTTCTCATAATTGATTCGTGTTTATTTTCTCTTTTCCACTAAGTCATTGATTAAAATAGTTAACCTAGGAAGGTGTTTTCCTGTGATTTGTGTGAACCCTGCCTAGTTCGTCACAGACTTTTGAGAATTATTTGGACAGTACCTCATCATCTATATGGATGTGCACAGCACATCCATGTTAACAATGTCGTTATCTTTATATTTTAAGAAAACAGAGCAAGTCGTTTATTAATTATTGATCACTTGAAATGTTAGAATAGCATGTGTACTTGATTAAAAGGAGCTTGCCTGTTTAGACTTACAGATTGGGGAAATTTTATAGGACTTTGAAATAACTTTAATTCTTCAGAAAAGGTTTTAATTAAAACCCAGAGAAGTAAAATGACTTTGCCCAAAGTCACAAGGCTGACCCATATACTCATACTTCGATGTTCAGTGCCCTCTCCATGTGTACCTACAGGATAGCATTTGCTCTCTATATTTATGGTACACATGTTTACATTTCTGCAAAGACGATTTTCCCTACTATTCATATAGTTTTGTGAACGTCTACAATAATTATTTCCTGTCGGTTTTACTAATATATTCTTTGGTGATTTTCAGATTGTATGAAAACTTATAAAATAAATCTTGTTACATTATCAGAAAATGGCTGGAGTAGTCAGAGTTGATCAGAGAAGGGTTCTGGAGTCTAAGCTCCCTGCATGGGTTAGAATCTAACTTGTGGTTTAGATTGAGACCTTAAAAATACTACTATTTGATGCCTTAGTGTCATACTCTGTAAAATTGGTATTATAACAGCAACTATTCCATTGTTTATTTTTTATGTTGTTGAATATAAAGTGATCCATATAAAGCATTTAAGCCAGTGCCAGCACATAGTAATTGCTTTGCAAGTAATATTTATTTCTCTCTTCATATTTGTTTTTTAATGAATTTATATATTCATTATATATATAATTTTTTTTGGTTGGAAACACAGAGTTTAGATAAAGAGAAATGTATAAATATGTAACCCATCTGTCTTATGACAATTCCAGTGATACATACATAATAGTAAATTGACAATTTAAATTTTTTTTTTTTTGGGAGATGGCAGATAATTTTCATTGATAAGTAGTTTGCCTTGTTTTTAATGTTCACCATTTGTTTTCACTACCAAAGGAAATAGACATTACAAAGGAAAGCACATTGCAATTTATATTGTGTTAAACAATCACTAGTTTAATTCAACAGTTTGGTTCCACATTTATAAGAATTATTGTATCGTGTGCTATTGTAGGCATTGAGATTATAACTAAAAGCCTTACTACAGGCTTTTACTCTTTTTTTTTTTTTTTTTTGAGATGAGAGTTTGGCTCTTTTTGCCCAAGCTGGAGTTCAATGGTGCGATCTTGGCTCACTGCAACCCTTGCCTCCCAGGTGCAAATGATTCTCCTGCCTCAGCCTCCCGAGTAGCTGGGATTACAGGTGTGCGCCACCACACCCGGCTAGTTTTGTATTTTTAGTAGAGATGGGGTTTCACCATGTTAGCCAGGCTGGTCCTGAATCCCCAGACCTCAGGTGATCCACCTGCCTCAGCCTCCCAAAGTGCTGGGACTGCAGGCGTGAACCACAGCGCCAGACCTTACTGTACTTTTTTGGATGACTGTGACTAAAGCCTTAAAACTCCTCTCCCTGAATTATCAAAACAGTAACATACTCAACTATGCCAATTCCCAAATAGGTTTCAAAAGCAGAGGAAAATTAACTTCGAAACTAACAACAACAAAAATTAAAGTGGTCGGGTTTTAAAAACCACAGTGCTTCATAATCAGTTCTGTGTTTTTGACAAAATAGTAAGCATTGCGAGTATGGCTCCAAGCCAGTCTTTTAATAATGTGTTCTAGTATTTCTAGCATTTTCTAATAATATGATTTATTCTGTTTTATTATAGAATTATAGTTGCAAATTGCCTCTATTTAAAATAGGTTGCATTTCAAAATTTTATTTGATGTCATTTGTTTGAATTTTCACATAGCCTTTGCCACAGGAATGTGTCAGCTTCTGAAGCCATAAAAATATTTTCTATTAAAACAAATGTGGTAATACTAGTTTAAGCTTAATTATTTGTATAGGTAGTACAGTACAAGATCAGGAGATGGAGAAAAAGCAGTGTGTGTGTGTGTGTGTGTGTGTGTGTGTGTGTGTACATATAAAAGTTTATGAACCTGTTGGGGAAGAAACACCTTTTGGAAGTTTGGCCTGTGTACCATTTGTCCTGACATTTACCCAGCTCTGTTTCTGTATCACATTTACCCAGCTCCGTTTCTGTATCCCTTCTTCATTAGTAGTGCACCTCTCCACATTCTACAGTACTCTCAACATACTATAAACCTTTTTAGTGAAAACCTACCAAGCTTGGGGTTTGCCACAATCTCCTGAAGATTTCTGCATTCCAAATTAGGTATTCTTTTCTTCCATCTTCAGTCCAGTTACCCCTTTAGTTTTCTCCGAAGAACTGAGAGCTCAGCCAGGTTTGAAAATTGCTGCTCTTTAAAATCATACCAGTGTGTCACCCAGTACTGCTTTGGAAGAATATACTTACATCTAAGAAAAGATCATGTTTAACCAGGTGACTTTCTATTTTATTGAATTAGTGAGAAACATTGTTCAAGAAAGGTAAAGAGAACAACTGTTGGCATTGGATTGGCCTGGGCACAGCCCAGCTCTTCAGCTTGGAAATTTATAACTTGGAACAGTTTATTCTGAGTGTAATTTTTTTTGTATAAAAGGCAATATATGAGATAATGCATATAATACAGAATGATGAAAATGATAGAGATAAAAAAATACTGAAAGTGTTGCTGTTTTTTTGTAATAGGAGTGCTATAGATGGTGATAGGTTAGAGACCTGAAAAAAGTTGAAACATTGTAGGAGAAGGTTTTGCTATTGTAGCTAGCCTGATGGTAGCCCACCAGGACAGCAAGGATGTCCTTGTCACACATAGTTCTTGGCTGTTCTTGGCTTTCCTTGCTTTTGCGCTTTGTCCTGTGCTCTTGTTACTACTTTGGAAACTGATTTAAACTTAAAATGCTAGTTATTTCATTCAGTAATCTTTCTTAGAGCACTTATGAACAGTGTTTATCTCTACTCTCTACCTGATGTACCATACATAAATTCATATTTATGTACTTTAAGCATTTTTATGGACATTATTTTGTTTTAGAATTGTACAGGTAAGAAAAGTAATGTCTTAAATGTTTCATGTCAATTTTGTAGTTGACGTAACTGATCGTAGAGAATTTTGTACTTTTCATTTGTTGACTTTGCATTTGTTGAGTTGGATGGGAGCAGTGCTGGCTCCTTTGAATGTCCATCTGCTGATTCCTTTCAGTGTCAGTTTTAAATAAAGGGTATTTAAATGGAAATAAGTTATTGTGCCGTAAGTATCTTACTGTCATAAATATCTTAGTTATTGTGGGGAAAAAACTGCTAAGATGAAGGTATTTTTTAAGATAATGCAATAGCAATTAATGTGTATACATTAAATAAGAAAGTAAGGCCAGTGGGTGTAGCAGAGCTTTCATTCCATTGCACAAATGAAAATTCTTTCTTGATTAGTGCTTATATTTTCTGTTTGTAAAACTTGTCACTGTTTATAAAAATCCATGATTAAATTTGTCATTATTTGGATTTACTAAAAAAGCCATTTAGTTTCTGATTATACAGAAAGTAATTTGTTAGAGTATTTCGTAAAGATGAAGAGTCCAAATAAAGATGAATAAAAATAATTTTCTGACATATTGTAGAGAACCAAAAATTATTTAATAAATGCCTGAGTTTATGACTGATGATAGACATGAATCATGTTACTTGAAAATGCTTTACCAAAATAATTTATCTTATAAATGAGTTACAGTTTAATTTTCTTTCTTTCTTTTTTTTAAGGTTTCAGCAGAGCAGCTTTACCATTTGGGCTGGTGAGACGAGAATTATCCTGTGAAGGTTATTCTATAGATCTACGATGCCCGGGCAGTGATGTCATCATGATTGAGAGCGCTAACTATGGTCGGACGGATGACAAGATTTGTGATGCTGACCCATTTCAGATGGAGAATACAGACTGCTACCTCCCCGATGCCTTCAAAATTATGACTCAAAGGTAAATATTCATGTGTTAATGTCCCATTTGAGCTGTTGTATCTAAATTAGAAAAATTATTACAATTATTCCAAAGCGAATGGATATAGGCCACATCTGAGCCTATTTATTAAACTGAGTTGGGTTTTTACCTACTAATGTTGATTTCTACACTATATATTTTCATCAACATTCAAATATGTAAATCATTCTAATATAGCTTGATGTATCAGAATATGTAATACATTTTTCTTTGTGTTATATAAACATAAAATAAAAAACAAGAATAATATTTGAAATGTAATCTTAGTTTTTAAGGCTTCAAAAATCTGAAATACTTTTTGTAACATCAAGAATGTTTAAGTGACTGGGTCTTTGGCAGTAGTTGCTCCGTACCTTTTTTTTTTTTCTAAATTAATAAACTTTGTTTTTTAGAGCAGTTTTAGGTTCTTAGTAAAATCAAGTAGAAAGTACAGAGATTTCTCATATGATCCATATCCACACACACACAGCGTCTCTCACTGCAGGTACTTTGCCCCACAGCAGTACATTTGTTAACAGTTCATGAACCTACATTGACACATAATTATCACCCAAAGTCCATAGTTTACAGTAGGATTGGCTTTTGGCATTGTACATTTTATGAGTTTTGACAAATGTATTCACCATTGTAGTATCATACAGAATACCGTCTTGTGCCACTTAATGACTTTTTGGTCAGTGATGAACCGCGTGTACCGTGGTGGTTCCATGGATGCTAATGGATCTGAACTGTTGCCTAGTGACCTCTTAGCCATCATAAAGTCATAATGTGATGTATTATCTTTTCTATTTTAAATGTGTTTAGATGTACAAACACTTAACATTGTATTATAATTGCCTGTGGAATTCAGGACAGTAATATACTATTCAGGTTGTAGCCTAGGAGCAATAGACTATACCTTATAGTCTAAGTGTGTAGTAGGCTATACTGTCTAAGTTTGTTTAAATACACTCATTGCTGTTCATGTAATGATAAAAGAAGCTCTGACAATGCATATCTCAGAAAGTATCCCTTTGTTAATGATGCATAACTGGTTTCACTGTCCTTGGCCTGTTCATCCCTCTTATCCTCCTAACTCCTGGTAGCCACAGATATTTTCCAGATTGGTTTATTTCACTTAGTAATATGTGTTTACATTTCCTCCATATCTTTTGTTGGCTTGATAGTTCATTTCTGTTTAGAATGGAATAATATTCATTGTCTGGATAGACACAGTTGATCCATGCGCCTACAGAAAGACATATAGGTAGTTTTTAGGTTTTGTCAATTATGGATAGAGCTACTGTAAACATCAGTGTGCAGTTTCTTCTGTGAATATAAGTTTTCAGTTTATTTGGACAAATATAGTACAATTGCTGGATTGTAGGTTATGAGTATGTTTAGCTCAAAGTGGCTATACCACTTTCCATTTCTACCAGCAATGAATAGAAGTTCTTTTTTCTCTATACTCTTGCCAGCATTTGGTGTTGCCAATATTTGAAATCCATTCTATTAAGTGGGTATTGCTGTCTCATTGATGTTGTAATTTGTAATTCCCTAATGACATAAAATGTTCAACATTTTTTATATACTTATTGTATTCTTATTATCATCTGTGTATCTTTTTTTTTTTATTTTTATGTTTTTTTTGAGACAGAGTCTCGCTCTGTTGCCCAGGCTGGAGTGCAGTGGTGTGGTCTCTGCTCACTGCAATCTCTGCCTCCCGGGTTCAAGCAATTCTCATGCCTCAACCTCCTGAGTAGCTGGGATTACAGGTGCATGCCACCAAGCCTGGCTAATTTTTCGTATTTTTAGTAGAGACAGGGTTTCACCATGTTGGCCAGGCTGGTCTCAAACTCCTGACCTTGGGAAATCCATCTGCCTCACCCTCTCAAAGTTCTGGGATTACAGGCGTAAGTCACCATGCCTGGCCTTGTATATCTTTTTGTATCTATTTATTCTTAACCCATTTTTAAAATTGAGGTTTTTTTTTTTTTTTAGTGTTTAGTTTTAAGAGTTCTTTGTATATTTTTAGATAGCAGTCCTTCGTCGTATATCTCTTAGTCAAATATTTTCTCCAGTTTTTGGCTTGTTTTCTCATTCCTTCCAGTTAAGAGGTATCGTTTATATAGTTAGTTAAGACTTAAAACATACAAACAAGCAAAAAGAATTAAATAACAAGTTCAACTTAAGAAAGCATACAGCTAAGTATGGAATTCCTTGTACCCTTCAATGAATTATAGATAAAGTATCCTTTTAACAGATTAAACACTTTCTGGCTTTTCTTCCTAGCAGATTTAGCTTTACTCAGTAAGTTAGAGAAGTCATAGAGAAGGCTATCAATATGACAGATGTGTTAAGCCAAGGTGGAAAGTATGTTTTTGAATATTAAGTGGGAATTTCTGCCATCTTCAAATAGTATACAGATAGTTAAGGTAAACATATTCTGATTTGGTTGTATTCTTTCTAGTTCAAACCAATGCTTGTTGTTGTTTTTTTTTTGTTGTTTTTTGTTTTTTGTTTTCTTACCCTTGTATGTTACCCAAGATGTTTTTAAAAATAAGAGACCAGTTGTCTTTTCTTTAAAATTTAGATTTAAGGAAAATTTTCCCCACATTCAAATTCAAGACAGTATAAAATTTGACATCATTGTTTGAATGGTTCGAGGCACTGTAGTTTATATTAAGTGTTAAAGATGGTTATAAATTGATGTTTAGCCACTTTGAAAATAGTACAATTGCCAGATGCAGTGGTTCATGCCTGTAATCCCAGCACTTTGGTAGGCCGAGGTAGGTGGATCACCTGAGTTCAGGAGTTCAAGACCAGCCTGGCCAACATGGTGAAACCCTGTCTGTACTAAAAATATAAAGATTAGCTGGGTGTGGTGGCAGGTACCTGTAATCCCAGCTACTTGGGAGGCTGTGGCAGAAGAATCTCTTCTGCCCGGGAGGCAGAGGTTGCAGTGAGCCAGGATCATGCCACTGAACTCCAACCTGGGCAATGGAGTGAGACTCTGCCTCAAAGAAAAAACAAAGAGAAAATAGTACCATTGAGTAAGGTAGAGATGAATATAAAGTATACATATGTCCTAATGTGATAGACTGCCTCAATTCCTGAGTTGAAATGTAAACTCTGATAATTTCTACTTTATTGAATTTGAACAGTTTTCTTTCTCCACTGAGCCCCAGTTTATTAATTATAGAAAGTAGATAATACATCATTGGTTAATTTTGGGTTTTAAAAATGATGTGTTTGAGAATATGTTATAAACTTTAAAGCTATATAGATGATACCTCTTAACTGGACTCTTGCCTTCCCACATGTAAATATAATACAGAAAACTGCTGAGAATGGATATCATTTTTCTGTATTAGATACAAAACACCTAACTTTTGGCATCTTTTTGTTTGTTTGTTTTAATTGTGGTACTCCGAGCATCTTAATTAGAATTTTCCTATATGTAAGATAGTATCAATAATTATTGCTTATATAGAAGAACTTGTCCTTTTTATAAAAAAAATAAAAAAATCCCAAAACCCTAATAGTTTAGCAGATTTTCCGCTTTATATTCCTCAAAAAATGTGATATTCAGTCATGTAGTTAAGGGAGACATGTTTATTTCTTTAATGTAGAAAGTTTGTCTTTGAAAATCTCACATTAAAACATTAGAATTTTTGCATTAAATTTGAAAGCCCCCCTTTTTTACATGTAATGATAGAGATGGGCATAGAAATTTCAGTACCATTAAAATCTGTTTTCATTGTATTTTGCTCCTCTCCTTTTGTTTTTCACTCCCTTTCTTCCACTGTTATCTCTTCAGCAGTTGAGAATCAAGTAAATAAATATACTTGTAATTTAGGCTGTGGACATGGTAAAAGTATTGTATTCACTCTCCATTTTCTATTTCCTGTTCATTTAAAAGTGTGAAACTAAAGGCTGCTCTAGTAGTAACTGATTATAGTATACCATCTTAAGTATTCTGAGTGGCTCATCCTAAAAAGTGAGAAGTGAAATGCTTTCTTAAAATGATATTTGTTTTAATATTTTATGGAACAGTCACCATTTAGTACTCATTAAAGGTAATTGTTGGGGGGGCAACTTAAAAATATATAAAAGTTATAACACTTTGAATTCATTAACAAACCAAAAAACAAATCCTACTATTACTTTGAGGTATTTGATTAACAAATACATTAGAATTTTGCTAACAGTATTGTCTCTTTCCAGGACTTGGGTACAAACTAGTAGGTGTCTTAAAATGATATGCTAGATTATACCTGAAGATCCTCTTCCCAAATTTTAACTGTTTTTTTACTCTAAAAACCTGCTCACTGTTATCAAGGTGGTTTTGCTGCTTCGGATGATGCTTTATAACATGACCAAGTTTTTAGCACTTTGGCCTAGAGATCTGAAAGTAATTACGTAAATATTTACTGGTTTATTTTTCAGTATTAAATGTGAGTTTCACATGCATAGTTAGGTCTTGTATAAAGCAGTTTGTAGACATGTGAGTGTACCTTTGTATAAATACAAAGAAGTATGAAACGTAATACGTACCATGTGAAGAAGATGGAGAAAATATGTGCTTCAGTTAGTCCCTATTGTAGTAAAGTGTATTTTGTATAAAATAGGCCCCCTGCCTCCATTTTTTTTATCGGGGGGGATGGATTGAAATTGCCCAAGGAAAGTAAGGTTATAGCCTAGGTTTATGGAACTAGCCTGGCTCCTTCAAAGCTTTTAACCAAAAAAATTTTTCTTAAGCACAGTTAAAGGTAGCACCTGACTAGAACCTCATAGCATACTTACATTATGTTTTTTTTTTTTTTTTTTTTTTTTTTTTTTTTTGAGACAGGGTCTCATTCCTTCACCCAGGCTGGAGTGCAGTGGCAAGATCTCTGCTCACTGGAGCCTCTGCCTCCTGGGTTCAAGCAGTTCCCCATCCTCAGCCTCCCAAGTAGCTAGGATTATAGGTGTGCACCACCATGCCCAGCTTAGTTTTGTATTTTCAGTAGAGATGGCATTTCACCATATTGTCCAGGCTGGTCTTGAACTCTTGGCCTCAAGTGATCTGCCCACCTCAGCCTCCCAAAGTGTTGGTATTACAGGCGTGAGCCACCACACCCGGCCTATGTTTCTTATTAAGTAAAATTCAATCTATTTTTAGTTGTTATACTATCCATTTAAATTCCTTGAAGTTTATTTTAGAACTGGGTGGCATATAAATAAATAGTGCAGCAAGCCATTGTTTATACAGGTTTGGCACTTAAAGAGTAGTCAACAAAGAATGTAATGGAGAAACAAGTGTCAACATAAAGTTGAATAGTTGCAGGTGAATAAATGATATCACCCACAGAGATTATGTGATTTGAGCATGCAAAACCTGCTAGACAACACCTGCATTTGAGGAGCAGAGGTAAAATTGCCATCAAAAAAATGAACACACATGGGAGAATTAATGTCTTAGAAGCCAGTAGCAAATTACAAAAGAGATACATTAATTTTCTTGATGATGTTGAAGATTTTTATTCTATTTTGACAACTCAAATAAAAGAACATGTTAAGATTCTCAAGACAGGAGAGTTTCAAGATAGAAATCAAGAAATAGCAATTAGCCTTGCCTTGCATAGACCAGCAGGAATTAGGTAGTACTCTGGTCACATGGGACCAGATGGTGAATAAATATAAGACCTGAATTTTACAAAGTAGGGATAAACTTCTAGGATTTTTATTCTATGAGAAAGGGAAAAACAATCTAGCTTTAGAACTTTAGGTGTAGTTTAATTAACTTAAGCTGTATAAGCAACAAAACTGATTTCAAAGCTCAGTGTTTTCTGAAAGGTTGGGATAATGGAAGTAAGCTCTAAATGTAGGCACCAGAATAATCTATTCCCTTTCTATACCCCATTCAATAACTTTTCTGTTCTTGAATTTCCCTTTTCTAAATTTACCAGTATCCTAACCTATTATCTCTAAGTATAATAATTATACTTTATTTTACTTTCTAAACTCGAGAGCATATGGAGTGGTGACAACTTCTTGTGTGCCAGAGGGTTTGAAGGAATATGTTGTTGCACATGTATGTATGTTACTTTGTTCTGTGGTTCTTTACATTACAGTGGATGCAGAGTGAGACTGGAAAATTTAGTGCATACTTCCACATTCAGTTAGAAGTAAGACTACATGGAAAGGACCATGTATGCCTTAGTCTGGAATAAACAGAATGATCTTATCCTCTACCATGACACCTCCCATTCTTGCCACCAGGAAAGGCATATAAATAGGGACTTTCTTTAGGGAATGGGAGAGTTTATAGGCTGTGGCTTCTATTTTAAGGGATTTATTGAATACCAGATTGTCAGAGCTACAGAGGAGCTTGAGGCTCATCATATTCTAATTCCCTTTAATTACACTTGGGGAATTGACTGTCATTATAGTTGGTACACTTTGTTCACATAGCTACATGCATATTCTCCTCACTTTTAAAAAAATCTCCTTGAGAAGGAGTGGCAATTTGATATTCTTTTTACTTTGCAAGTCTTTAGAAAAAGGTTGGATTATTTTCCGCAGGGGCTGAAACCTCAAATCGCCTGTACCTAGAACCTCATTCGTTTAATACCTTACTGGCATGAAAATGTATTCATAAATAACTTTGAAGTTCAATTTTGCTATCTACACTTTTAACATATCTGTTATTTTCAAATATACTAATAGATACTAATTTTATATAAAATATTTAAACAAAGGAGATACTTAATGCACACACACACACTCCCCTTTACTATGGGAAGTGGTGAATATTGGAAGCCTTTCAGAATTTAATCAAGAAAATTCATTAAAATGCAGTCACAGTTCTGCCAGTTTACTCTGGGATACTTCATGATTATAGATTTCAGCTTGTGTATACCCTCCTTGACATACAATTCTCTCAACTTTTTACATTGATCATTCATTCTTCATAAAGAAGATTTATATCCAAGTCACAGCTATATGAAAGATACTTTTATTTAATTAATATTTGTTTTCTGACTTCTTCTATAGGTAACAATAAACTGTAAACTCATCTTTCTAAAATCTTCATATTTCTTCCTCATTAATGGCATTTTCCAAGCGAAAAATTAGTGCAGTATGTCTTTTATGGTGTTTCATAATATTTTGGGGTTGGTATATTTTATTCCTGAATTATTATGAATGCTTAATAGTCAGGGTTACTCTTGCTTAGCATATGCATTCTCATAGGATTTAAACCTGCTGTGTCTCAGAAACTGCATTCTTACCCTTATGTTATTTATCCCAAGTGTTTTTATCTACTTGACATGTCAGGTTTATCCACCACTTGTCCATTAGGGTGAAATACATACGGGGGCAATGAAGTAACTCAGCTGCTCCTAACCCATCATGTCTATGCAGTCTACTTAGGTTATTTTCTGTTGGTTGATGGATTTCTACTAATTCTCTCACTCTTGGCCTAGTTGTTTCAAGACAACTAACTGGTACTACAAGCACATCTCTGTGGCCAATCTACTAATACAGATTCTTGAACTTTAGTACAGTAATAAATAACCATTAAAGCTCTTACTGGTATACCTAATTGGATACATACTTTGGATGTCACTTACTGATGGACATTTAAAGCAAAGCACTCATAGGAAGGGGAGACTATTGCTAGTAATAAACATGAACCATATTAAACATTCACATTTAGTGTGCAAGAAAGACTAATAAATTATGAAATGTTTTAGAAGATAAATTATCTAAATATCTTTTATGACCCTGCTTATCAAATGTAGAAAAGAGAGAAATAATGTCACATCAAAAATTCTGCCCTATAGGATCCTTGGTTTCTCCCTTTTTTTTTTTTTTTTTGACTGGGTCTTACAGCTGGAGTGCAGGCTCTGCTCAATGCAACCCCAGCTTCCCAGGCTCAAGTGATCCTCCCACCTTCGTCTCCCACGTAGCTGTTACTACAGGTGCACACCACCACACCCAGCTAATTTTTGAAAAATTTTTGTACAGACAGGGTTTCCGCCATGTTGCCCGGGCTCGTCTCAAACTCCTGGACCCAAGAGATCCGCCTGCCTCAGCCTCCCAAATGCTAGGATTACAGGTGTGAGCCACCAGGCCTGGCTCTGTATCTCCTTTTAAAATGAAAATTAGTAAACATTTCTACTAGATGTTGAAAACTGCAGATACAGATGTGAATTGGCTCATTTTCACTGGTACTTCCCATTAATTTAGGGTATTTTTACCCTTTATATTATGTCCATTGATTGGTTGAGGAAACCAGAGTAATTTTTCCATAAGGAGGTTACATTATTGGTCTTAAGTATTCCCTAAGGATTATTCAGTGAAATTCAGAAGCTTGAAAGATACTTTGAAGGTTTGAATTTTATTTTATTTTTTAACAGACATAGACTGGATAAGGGTAAGGGAAATTAGTTTTTGAAAGCAAAGCCATATCTCATTTCAACTTTGGTGATTTTGCTTTAGTTTTTTATTTTTAGAAGTTATCTTTAGTTTTGAAATCAAAGCGGAGAGATGAAGAAATAAGATCAAAATCAGTAGAAGTGAACACAAACATATTTGACCTCTATATTTCAATATGATCATAATGATCTTTTTATAGTGCTTTTCATATCCTTAGGGATTATTATGTATTCCGCCTTTGTCATTTGAAAGGTGAGTATTATGGATGGGATGACAATGGTATTTCTGTGGTGTCTATATCATCATATACCTTGTAGTTTTTTCCACTCACCTACAACATTTCTTCCTGTACACTAAAACATTGGTTTCTATTTGCAAAGTGTGACATTTAAACAAGTTAATTGACAGAACTGTGTTTGATACCTCTAAAATGTACTAAACAATCAAGTGTTAAATTTACTTACTGTCTAAGGAACATTATTGTGGGTAATTAGGTTTGTGGTGGCATTTTACTAATACACATTTATCCAAATGAACGACCATGAGATCTGCTTTCATAAGACTATTTTCAGATACCTATTCAAGGACTTCATTGTTCCTAAGTATGATTTCAGTATGGATCTGCTTGTTGATGTCATACTGATAGTATAAAAATTTTGCTTACAAGCATCATTTTTAAAAAGTTATGCTTTGAACAGATAAGAATAGATGTTCAGTTACAGTTGTAAAGAACAGAAATGAAATTTTATTTTAAAGTTTCACATCAAGGCAAAGTCACTGTTTTTGCTTGGAATTTGGCATTTTCTTTTTTTCTTTTTTCTTTTTTTTGACACCAAAATTCATAGACAAATGCTACTGAAATGTAATATAATGCATGTTTTCTACCAGTTAAAAAAACAACAAGTTGTAAAGTATAATGTCACTTAAGAATTTGGAATTGTTTTTAGTATGCTGTAAAATTTCCCATTGGCATTTTTATTAGGAAAATAATAAAGTTTATTAAAGCTTTGGAATAATGTCACTGAAATATGCTGTTTATTAATACTTTTAATTTAATAATAAATAATAGCAAACATAATTTGGGGTAAAATTGAGACTTTTCCATTCTAATTATTCTTGTACATTTTAAGGAGATTTCTAAGTAAATAAAATGCCTATCTCTATTTAATAGAGAAAACATCTTCCTCATTGGTTTACCCGAAATCCATATTTTGTTTTCGTACTAGATTAGGAACACAACAGCAGTGATGGGTCAGTATACTGTATTGACTAATTTTATTGAATGAAGAGAAAGAGAAAAAAAAGCATATGTACATACAGGTCTGTTTTTTTCTTTTTGTGGGGAACAGGGTCTCACTATATTGCTCAGGGAGATCTTGAACTCCTGAGCTCAAGCTATCCTCTTGCTTCTACCTCCTTAAGTGCTGGAATTACAAGCATGAGCAATCACTCCTGGCGAGAAAATTTGATATTAAATTATTTAAAGATCTTAAACTGTCATTTATTGTGGCCATATTAATTTTCCATATATTCTACACTGAAATTGCATACCAAAACTATGATAGTAACAGCAGCAGCAACAACAACACAAAACACCAGTATCTACTTTGTACATTGTCTGAGGAGAATAATTGTGAGTAATTAGGTTTCTGATGGCATTTTACTAATACATATTTTTGTGCCTTGCATATATTAAAGACCCATTCTTTTTTCTCTGCTATATATTTTCTTTATATTATAACAATGTAGTTAGATTTTTTTAGTGCTGTTTGTTACTCCACTGTTAGTTTTAGAGGTAATACATCTCTTTTGGATGTTATAAGGAAAAATCTCATGAAAAAAATAGAAATAAATGATTTTGTAGTCTTTAACACGTTTAAATTTTGTGTAAATAAATCAAATATACTTTGAAACTAACACGTCACAGTTCTCTCAAAATTTGTTAACATGTCATATATGAAGACCAAGAAAGACATGGTTTTATAACTCATCTATCTATATTACTTGTGGCTTTAAGAAAGTATCTGAAATGAGAGTTGCTCTGTTTAAGTTGGCTTGAGACGATTCCAGTGGTCTTTCTGTTTTTTTTTCAGATTGCAAATCTATTATTGTTAATGAATTCACCTGTAATTTGTGGAAATCTTACTCTGTCTCTAAAGATAGATTCATGGTAAACCCATGAAGGTAATGATTCTTAACACATCACAGCCCTTCACTTGCACAGGTTTCTTCTAAGGCATTTGAACATGTTCACGGGATCAAATATATATAGTAAAAATTTGCAGAAATACAATA
Source organism: Macaca nemestrina (assembly GCF_043159975.1). Taxonomy (NCBI): domain Eukaryota; kingdom Metazoa; phylum Chordata; class Mammalia; order Primates; family Cercopithecidae; genus Macaca; species Macaca nemestrina. The sequence goes on along the minus strand of NC_092125.1, from coordinate 151,644,766 downwards.
TTTAAACACAATCTTTAAAGGCTTTGATTTCATTCTCTGACTTTTCTGTTAGACTTCCCCTCAATTATGGTGGCTTAGGAATAGCCAAGCGCATTTAGAGATCCAGGTAGGTGGAAGTTCAGTTGGTGTTAAATTCAGTCTAGATTTAGTGGAGTTATTTTTACATGGTTTGTAGACACTTGTGTACAGTTTTGTTACTGCTAACTGTTCTGGTGAAGAAATGGCCTCTAGAAATACTTCTGTAACTCATTATACTTCCTTCCTGATCGTGACATAAATGTACAAAGCCAGATGTCATATTGCAATTTAAGTATGTCTTATGACACCTGAGATATGTGGGTAGTGGAAGAGAAATAATGTTTATAGTGTACGGAGCCAGAAGCTAAGTCTAGGGAAAAATCGTTTCATTCATTGCATATATATAACATTAAGGGGCATTTGGTTTTCATAGATACCTAATCCAAAGAGAAGTTTTCTCCAGATATTCTTGGTGGAGTATGTAGAGTACATAGAACACATGACAAGGGTAGTACTTAAAATTACAAATGTACCATACTTTCCCCCTCCTGATGAGTATAATATCAAATAGAATTTGTCAGAATGCCAGTGTTTGTAAGGCACAGGCTGGAGCAGTGTAGCAAGCACGAGCTCTTGTGGCAGTGTGGGTGCATGTTTTATGCATCACAACTGTCGGTAGTAAAAAACAAATTTGGATCAGCTGTTCATGGGAAAAGCAACATTATAGAAAGTAAATAAGAAATTTTTCCATGAAGAGACAGTCATAGACTATGTCGCTAAAAAAAACTGAAGTATTAGAAAGGAATGTCAGGCAGTTAATTAAAATGTTATTTTAGCTTTCTGGATTTTGTTGGTTGCGGTTCTTGTTGGCTTTTACAAATTTATTTCTTGTGATTCTTTTTTTCTAAATAGCCATTCACTTTGTTATCTAATTTTCTATATGTAATTTTTCTATTTTGTTTTTTATAGAAGGACTCTTTAAATTTTACAAGCTATAGACCCTACAAAACTTGAATTCACGCCTACCTTTTTAATTTATCAGGTGATAGTTTCAAGAAATTGGTATAGCATTCCTCTGGACATTCATTGGTTGATGTGTACATTTTAGGACATTTCATTGTATCTTTAGATATCTTCTTTGTATTTCAGAGATTTAGGATTTGGGAGAAGAGAGACTGAAAGATTAAAAATTAAATTCATTTTTTAAGGGGCATTAATTAAGTTTATAAGCTAAAACATTATTTAGTAAAAGACTTGAGCTAGAATAACCCATTTTCACAGTTTATATTAAATACTTGGCTTAAAGCCCTCCTATTATAATATGGACAAAACTAAATGGAGGAATAAATGTATTTTAAATAAATTTCCCTAATATATTTTGCTTTTATACTCTCCTCCCCCTACTTCTCCTCCTCATTTTTGGAAGTTTCCCTCACCCTCAACTCCCATTACAGACTTTATGTGGAGAAAACTATTATTTCAGTTACTTTGTTTTAGTAATGGTGTTTCTGCTAGATCTATAATAGAAAAAATCTTTTAGTAAATGAAAGCTTTTTTTTTTTTTAAGTATTACTCTTGGAACTTACAAAAAATGACACAGGAGGAGAATGTATGCTGATTTTTTAATGATATTTTATAATTTGGTAAATTTTTTCATACATTTGATTATCTTATGACATCCTAAAATGTTCTTATCATTAATAGAATTCTATATATACAACTTGAAAGAATGTAAGTAACTTTTGAAATCTAATGGTGAAATGTGTGAATGAGACTATACCTTTGAAAATGTACAAAAACAGGTATGTTAGATAGAGAGATATGGTCATAACAAATATATTATCTAATAAGTTAATTCAAGGCACTTATATATATCTTGCCATTTATTTCATCCCTTGATGAGTAGACCTTTATTAAGCTGTGATGATTACTGAATATAAAATGTAACCAAGATTATTTTTTATTCAAATATAATTTAAATATTCATCAAAGAGAAGTTATGCTTGAGACTGACAGAGACTATTAACATCAAAAAATATAATTAACTGCATTGGGTATCATGAAGCAGAGTTAGCCAAATAGCCGAGAGGTCTAATTGCTCTAGAGTTTGAGAAGCAATGGTTTTATTTTATGCTGTAGCTGTGGAATTAATAGTAATGCGGTTTCCTATGTGGGCCAATTAACAGCTGCCTGTTAAGGTTCATTGCTCTATAGGAAACCCATTGAATATCGCTTAGTAAACAGGATTGACATGTCAGTGTGTACAAGAAGATAAAATAGAATAAAAACCATGAAAATGAGAAGTAGTATTAAAAGAACTGTCTTTGAAAACAGCTCATAAAACTCTTTAACATTAGTGTTATAGTGGGTGTTGTGAAGTGCCTCCCACATTTGCCTTTCAGGATCAGGCACTCTTTCTTCCAGCTGTCAAGAGAGTTGCCTGCTGCTGGGCTCACAGCTGAGTCCCTCCGCAGGAACTGTCACGGGCTGAAGGGATCTTAAACTCTTCTCCCCAGAGGCAGCCCCCAGTGAATCCCAGTGAATGCCAGAGTACAAAGGATTGGCCTCCTCATCTTTTGCTTCATTTCAGGGACATCTCTGAAGGTCTCTCCCAACTCCAGAGCTCCCTCCCTGAGGAATTTGCTGGGCTTTTGTTTCAACTGCACTGGAGCTCACCTTCTCACTCTCCCCAACCCTGCATCTGTCATGGCTTCACTGATAGTCCTAAGAGCACTCCCAGTAAGCGTCTTAGAGATCCTGCCTCAAATCATACTTCCCTTGTTATCCAACCAAAGAAAAGTACTAACATTAAATGTAAAAATATTGGCTATATGCATTATTGGAATCTAGTAATTAAGTATGAAAACTAAAGGTTTTAAAGGAAAAAAACAACCAAAAAAAGCCCAATTCAGATCTAAGAATGGCTTTTTTCACTCAAAAAGTTTATCTTTGTCTTGTCATCCTTTTTCTTTAATAAAAGTAATATTTTGACCTTTGTGACTCTATTAAGCTTTTTAACTGAATACAAAAAGAAAGTGCTTCTGATTGAACCCAAAAGATTTTGCCTTTCCTTGGCTGTAGAGGTTTAGAAGTGGGCAGACGTTCTAATGGCATTTTGACATTAATGAGGTTGCTGAAATGGAAAAGTTTAAGGGTCAAAGATAAGAGCAGCGGCAAGTTCTTCTAGTGTTTCTTTTTTTTTTTTTTAATAATGTCATATCAAATATGCTTAAGAAGTTGACCATGATTCCTTATATAGAATATGTAATGTTATATATGAGTGTACTACTTTAAGTAGTATAATACTTTTTGCAAATAAAAAAAATTCTAAGACCTTAACTATAAAACATGTCCCCTCAGTCCATTAATATGTTTAGTTGTAACTTCTGCAAAACATGTAAAAAATCTTAAAATTGCTTAATAGATTTTATTGCGTACAATATGATAATGCATATAGTGCGTCTTTAAACTGCAGTGATAAAGCTGTTTTCCTAGTCATTCATTATTTAATGTGCTTACTCTGTTTATATCTGTGGCATAAGAGTGCATGTTAGCTTTCAGAAGAGCACAACATTTGCTGCTTCACAGCACACGGCCCTCCACTCCCAAGCCTACACATGGTGTTAGTGATAGTTAAAGCACTCAAGTCTAACATTTTATAGATTTTGATGAACTGAGCCTTTCAGACAAGTTACTGATATGAAGTTAATTCAGGCTAGGAGTATAATATGGGAATAGAGGCTTTTTGCTTTCACTGTCACTTTTAAAAACTTCTACAAACTGTTTATGTAAACTATAAATCAGATACATTTTAATTCGGTTTGTATCATATGGTTATGGAACCATGCATGGCTTCTGAAAATGATATCTTGTCTTTCATTGATTGATTTGCTGCCGAATCATTACTGGGTTCTGAGACATACAAGCAAATGTGCCAAACACTCTAACAGTATTTAGTAACAACTGATAAGAATATATTAATATATTTAAGTTAGAGTACAGGCTGATGTTTATGGAGTTAATACATTTTAAAATAATGTAGAGTGTTACCCAGTGCATATGATTCAGAGATTCTTAAAACAGTGACTAACCCCTCAAAGGCTCTGTAGTCTGGTGAAGAAGAGGAAATAATGTACAGAAATAACTGTGATACCAAATCTCCCTTATAGTGTAACAAACTTTCAAAACCTGATGGAGAAGGGAAAGTGGTAAGTTACGGCCTGAGAGGGGAAAAATACTGTATGCTCAGGGGATACTGAGAAGGTCTGTTCAGGGAGCTATTCAGCTTCTGTCCCCCTTCTTTCACACTCTGTAACATGCGGCATCTTCGTCGGCTTTCTTCTTCCTTCTGGGCGTTGTGAGTGAATTCCCTTCTTTCACTTAAGCTAAGGAGGAAAGGATCTTTCAAAGATTGTGTTTATATAGATCTCAAAAATTATGAAAATAGTCCTACAAAATACCATATTTAAAAAATTATTTTTAACTCTGTAATGTCAGCATGGAAAATAGCACTAGGATTTGAGTTCTTAATATTAACTCCGAAACAGTAAGGAGTTCAATCTTTTTATAGCAGAGAATAGTAATGTACAGTTTCATGTTCTCTTGTTAATTTTTATCTGTATAGATATTATTCAAATATGGCATATTTATGGTATTACTGTTTCCAAAATTACAGGTATTTCTACACTTGAGGATATAACGGCACATAATATCTTCTACCACTTTTTCTAAAACCAGCATCACAGATGAATAAAAAGTTATCTGGCTGGGCTCAGTGGCTCGTGCCCATAGTCCCAGAACTTTGGGAGGTGGAGGCGGGAGGCAGGAGGAATGCTTGAGGCCAGGGGTTTGAGACCAGCTGGACCAAAATAGTGAGACCCCTTCTCTATAATAAATAAAATATAAAATTATATTTCCCCTCCCTCCCTTTCTTCCTTTCCTACTTCTTCCTACCTGTGATCAGTTGATCTGTCCATGTATCTGTCTGTCTTTTTAAAGATAATTTCTTTTTGTGACTGCGATGCAGCAAAAGGACACTTCCCTTGATTTGTGCTTTTTAGAAAGAACTCATTGGGAAATAGGCTGTAGACTGAATGCTTATGAGTTGGTGTTCAGTTATCAAGAATGCCATCAGCAATGCCTTGTTGCTTTCTTATCAGCTACTTCCTGCTGTCAGCTTGGCACTTATTTCAATAGAAGAGGATTTGCATCAAATGTAATGCCTTATTATATACGGCTAACATGGGGTTTTTAATTGTGCAAACACATGAGACTCCTGCAGTGGTAGTCAATTTGATAAAAGGATTAGATTATGAATATTTGGTCATGATTAAAGATTAGTTGAGATTTATCAGAAGTAAGCCAGTGAAATTTGTCATATATTTATCAGTCAGGTGAGACTCCGTTAATCTGAGAGTATATGAACCACAAGTAGCCATCTCTTTATAAAAAAATCTGCTGAATTTGATTATTTATGTTCAGGTGACAAGTACTAAGGAGTGTTTTTGGCCTTCGCTGCTTGCTCTGCTGCTCAGAGTATCCCAAGAGTCTATGTCTCTAACTTTTGGTCATTATTATTATTATTATTATTATTATTTTAATTTCATCTTATAGAATAGTTTGGTAAACACATACACAAAATTTCTGTAGTTTTTATTAAAGAAATGACAACTAGTATATATCTCAAGACGTTTTGAGTTGTTCCTTTGATTAAAAAACCTTCAGTAAAATACAGAAGATTGAGATTTCCAACTTAGAAGGTATTTAAATTGAGTACTTCTTGCCGTAAACAAGACTAGGCATTGAGATAGATTGAAAAGAAGCCTGACACAGCAGAAAGGTGAAACTACAGTCCTAGACACAACTAAAATCACTGTATGATGCCTGATACAATAGTACCCACCATTCTTGGAGTGTTTGGGAAATAATATAAACAAGGTCGTAAGTTTACTGTGTAATTCTAGACATGGAAAATAATTAGTGAGTTTAGTAGCAACTAAAATGCAAAATATAGAAGAGATGCCATAAAGCAGAATGTGATTCATTTCCAAATTAATTATACAGAACTGCTGCTCTGGGAAAGACTACTTCAGGTTTGGGTAGTCAGGGAATATAATCCTGTTTGTCCAGCATCGTTTGTATTGGCTTTCTGTGTACCACCTGTGTGGCTGATGAATCCTGCTTATGTGTTTGCCTCCCTCAAGTACATAACAGGGAGTTCCTGTTATTAGGATTGCATTGAGGGCACCACTGGGAGTTGGAAAAGAGCAGTTCCTCAGACTAGAGGCATAGTATCCTAAGCTCTGATAATTTTCTACCTCAGGGACTTAACGGTCCTTCAAATGGATCTTCTTATTAAGGAAGAGATAGTTCAAGAAGTGTGCATAGTCATTTATGTGGGAACTCAGTTCAGAGGATTTGTTAGTGTGCTGGCTGTTTAAAATTACATAGATACCAAGATTCTCAAAGTCTGCCTAGAAAATATTGCCTTTGTTAGGATGATTTTTGTAGGGACAAGTACTAAGCCATGCTTATGGAGTAGATAATATAGTAGACAGATGCTTAGGAGAGAGATCTTTCAGTTACAGTGATTCCTCTAGCCTGTGGTGTTAGTAAGTCAATCAGATTCTCTGGGCCTTAGTATATCGAACCTGTATTAATGAAGAATTATATTAGATCAGTGATTTTTAAACTGGATTTCTTGGAGAAAACCGTCAGATTGAGGGGTGAGTGAGGTATATGGGAGGAGAGAGCAAAGGGATTTTTCAGTGGTTTGGAGCCGAATTTCACTACTATAATTCCAGACCTGTCTCAACTTCTATTTCAAATCCATTCAATTAAGCAGGATTTTTTTGTTCATTTTTTAAGTAAAATTTTTCATGGCAAAGAGATTGTATTGCCAGAATCTGATACTGATTTGGTACTACTGTATTTGATGATGATATATAACTTATGCTCATATTTGTTATTAAGCACATACTTGCTAATAACATTTTTAAATTAAGGGAGAAGGATCCTCTATTAGAACAGAATACTTGTATGAAAATTCCAGAGGGGAGTTGGGATGTAATTTGACCATGAGGGTAGACTGTCAATAAGTAGATGGTAAGGTAAATTCCTTCTGTGTGGGAAAGAAGGACATAAGGAAACAGATCAAATTTGAAATTCGGTAGTTAACAGAAAAAGATTCATGACTTTCTAAATAATTACGTAGCACTTTGTTTTTAGAATAAGACTTTTCACTTTGTTGAACCTTTGGAGAAACATGAACTATATATTTCCCTTGCCCTCCAACATTAACTTATTAATTCAATTCATATATTCAGATATTGTTTGCGCATTCTTTTTCACTCCCTTCTACACAAGATCCTATGAGTTTGTTTATAAATTATGTCAAATATTTTACTGCCAAGATATTTTAGAAGTTGCAAGAGGAAGAGAAATTACTTTAAAATTAAAGTAATAATTAGTAGTGTTTATTCGGCTGAAAATTAAGCTTATTGAAGAAATACTGTATGTGAACATGAAAGTTGGGAAAGATCCAGAATTTGTTTTGTGTAATGAATAACAGTGCTTTCTCACCTCTTGATTAAAAATTAAAAAAAAAGCACTTACAGAACATAGAGTCATTTTAATAAAAAATGGGAAGTATTTCTGAGTCAGTTAAATACTTTGACAAAGATGCGTATTTTAAAGCTACAGTTCAAAAGTCTTATGATTTTATTTCTATACTTTCAGTTTGATTTGTATAGGAAGTTCTGTCAGCATATGTTGGCCATATTGTAATCAAAATGAGGTCTGTAAAAGTGGAAATTGTATTAGTTATCAATTAGAATAGAAAATCGTTTGTTTTGTATTCAGAGATTTATAATACTGACTAAATGACATCTCATCAAACATCTCAGGAGTCAGAATAAAAATCTTTATGGCATAATTTTCTTCTTTTCAAAATGATATCCAAACCAAGGAAGTAATCTTTAAGGTGAATTTAAAATAGCAACAACACAAATCTAGTTTACTCAATTCTGCCCTCTAAAACTCCTTTTAGTTGCAGGTTCTTTTGCATTATTTCAAACTCTAATCCTCTGAGCGGGTAATTAACGGACCAGAAAAGCCATTTGTGGAAAAGAAGAGCCGTAAGGGTGAAAATATTTCTTCACTGAATGATCTTTAAGAAGTAAATAATTACAAACGGAAAGGATTTGGGATGACCAATCTAAATCTGAGGATAATTGGAAGGAATAGAGTATGAAAATCGAAATGCTTGGCATGTACAACAATTCTCATATCATAACAAGACTAATTAAATATTTAGAAACCAAAATCCCCTCACAATTTGAAGAAAAATAACCCATGACAAAAGGGTCTGTAACTTTGCAGATAATTAGCAAGGGTTATAGGAAGGAAAAACATCACAGATTGGCTCCAAGGCTCTGCAAGGTCATGTCTTATTACGCTGTGTCTTTTATATAGTCTGGTAACAAGTTTCTTGCTAATTTAATCTAACTAGGGCATCCCATAGCGATTTCCCATTTCCCTTGTTAAAAAAAAATGTGATAGTTTCTGCAAGTGCGAACTGCAGTAGGTTAACATTTTTATAAATAATTGCTCTTAATTGATACAGGTTGTAATATTTTTAGAATTATTAAAAGTGAAGGCTTTGAAAATTTAGACACAAAAGCATTATTTTTTTAAGTATTACAAAATTTTATGGTTTTTAGTCCCACTTAATTTTTTTTATTTCTTTCATTAAGTAGTTAGACCTGACGACCCTGTGAAACAGTCTCAGTGGCATGCTTTGTAAATAAATACTTCTTATCTTGCTAATAAAAGCAAGCACATTTATGTTGAATGTGCATTTCTGCAAACAAGAGATTTTGTACTGGATTAATAAGGCTCTGAGTGAGTCAAGCCTAATTTGCATTAAACTGACCCCAAGGTCCGGTAAAAACTGCAAGGAATTTCAAAGGTTTCCAAAACATAGAAAGTTGTTTTTAGAAAATCAGCATTGCCATTTAAAAATGCTTATTTTCGTAATTAATGTGGTATTTTTAAGGACATTTTTGGAGTTTCTAAGTTGTAAATGAACTAAATATTAAAGTATGCATGCTTTGTGTTTATAAATTGTGGAATAATATTTTACTGAAACTCCAAGACTATGGGAAGATGTTATTCTGCTTTCATCAAATGAAAAAAAGCATGACAACCTCCTAGAGTTGATTTTCCATAGGATTTTACTGTCAAGCTTTTGTTGACTTGCCACCGGTTACTTGATTTTTACTTGGGGAGTGAGGACTTTCTGTTTCTCTTATACTCTGTACTCTTTTTCAGTCAAATAGATTTATGTTTACACATTGAAAATACAGAAAAACATTTTGCATTTTTGCTTATGATTATCATTTTAGTAATAAATATAATTTTAAAATAATTTTTATAAATGCAATTTCAAGGATTTAATCACAGGTACAATTTTAAAAATCAGGATTATATTTAAAACTGTAAAAAGTAGGAAATTGAAGGTAATAAAAATTATATTGTTTATTTTTCCCAAATTATGTATCTCTGAGTATACCAGTATTCACACTATGCTAGAGATTCTGAAACTAACTTTATTACAGTAATGATTTCAAAATACTTTAAATAACACAATATTTTATAATGCAAATTGTATAATATCCTAACATATCTATAGAATTAAATTCTATATGATGGTTAGAAATCTAGTCTACACAAATTATTAAATAATGAGCAAAAGCTGTGTGACAAATGGGAACATTGTTACAGAACTCTTTTTTGCCACATTAATTACACACCATTTAGCTTCCTAATGTTATGTTTACCTAGCAATTAGTTAAGCTCACAAATCATCATTAATAAATATTTAAAGAAAGCAAGACCCACTTTCCCTAGCTGTATAGAATAGAATTTAGATGATAAAATGGCATTTCATTATAAAATAAAAAAACTTTTTGAAAAGGTTTGATTTAACATTCAACTCCGTTTGTCTCTTGTATCTGTGAGGGTGATTGTAACCTTGTATCTTGAAGCATATTTCTTTGTATTCCCTCTCCATATACTTGATTATTTTGCCTGAGCAAATCTATTTGCATTGGCGCCTACCAATTTATGTTCTAAAGTTATGTGCTGTGTGTATAAAATTTTGTTCTAAATTTGGAATAAAAAAGACAGTGGCTAGAGTACTAGGTCATTTGGAATTTGCTAGTGTATACAGAGAAGTGATTGGTAGTTAAAGAGTACTTATCCCCCCTTCCTTTTAAATAGGTAATCTATTTCATAAGAGTTTATTATTGGCATTCATAATACAAAGCTATATCCAAATTGACAGAATTCTGTGAGAATCAGGTATTGCTGATTGAAGCTAAATTGTATGTCTGGTGTTTATTTTCTATTAACTATGTTTATTTATGAGCAGAAATAGCCAGATAACATTAATCATTATTTAATGTTTTCAAAAACACCAGATTCTTACATGCTAGGCACATAATCACCTCCAATAAGAATTTATAAGTTGGCAGCTTCCTTTTTCTTTTATTCTTTTCTCTTAAACTCCCACTTTCTAGTAGTTGCTAAATTTTTTAAACTTGTGTACCTAAACAGAATATAATTTACTTATTAATGTATAATTTATTTTTACTTAGTAATTGAGACTGAAGAATGAATGTAATTCCTTGAGCCTCAATTACTAAGTAAAAATTCATATTGCAGTAATTCATCTGTAGATATTCTGTTGTTTAGCGTATACAGTTCACCTAAGGATGTGGTTTAAGCTCTTCCAGGAACTCCTGTGTATGTTTTGTTTATACTTGGCACTATGAAAAGGAGTATCATTACACGATACCTTGGTACCTTGAAAACATTGATTTACCTCCAAAAAGTTAGTACTTTTAACTGAGACAGAAAGTAGTAACTCAGGGAGGAAAAAAAAGTCTTACCATTGCTAGTATTTTGTAATTGAAGTTTAATAAATAAATAGCCACTAAAATATTTAAATTGATGAAGCAATCTTCATCAAACATGCAGACTCAATAAAAGATTGCACTAATTCTTTAATTAATAATTGTATAATTTCAAATTTAAGCAAACTTTAATTTTTTAGTTTCTGTCATGATATACTGAGCTTTTCTGTTGAATGCTGGAGTATTTGTTCAAGGCGGTAGATTTTGCATTTTTAATCTTCCTTAGAACTGTGGTGAATAATGGCCCCTGGCAGGAGATAATGAAATTTTCTTAATTTATATTTTCAAGAAGAAGCTTCAATTGAAAATGGCATCCTATGGCCTGGAGACATAGCTCTAGTGCAAGTTTCAGGGGAACTGCAATAATACTGCAGTGCCATTGGTGACGGGGAACCATGGGACAGTGAAGAAGTAATTTAAGGAAGAAAAGAAAATGCACCAAAGCTTTATTGTAGCATATCTAATGATCTGCTGAAGATTCCCAATGGTTTTTGGAGCATGACTGGAGAAACTAATGTTATCTTGCCAAAACAGAAGCCCCTGCTTAATCAGCAGAACAAGACTATTGATTAAAACACCTCTCACAATAGATTACACATGGAATCTCATCTCCATACTTTGCACTTGGTAAAGTGTAATAATGAGCATAAGATAATCAAAAGAAGAGTAAAAGCAATTTGTTGGGCATTGTACAATTCAAGATTAGAGTTGGAATGCAAACAAATTTGCATGAATAGTTCAGCCTGTTTTTAAAGCTGTACACAGGAAAAGAGTATGCACAATGCAGGGACTACTGTGGAAGAGTAAAAGATGTTCTGTTTCTTTAAGGTTTGCAAATCTGTTCATCTTACATAGGGGACATTGTTATTATTGGTATTTTTGCTGGTGATGGTAATTTATATTTCTTGATGTTCGTTATCCAGGTATTGTGCAGAGTTGCCTGCACTATCTCCTTTAACCTTAACAAACTTCTAAAGAAGATGTTAGGTTTTACAGATGATAAAGCAAAGGTTGAAAGGTTTAATACATTGCTTATGGACTCACAATTAAGTAAGCAGCTGAGCTGGAACTTACACACCTTTTTTTTCTGATTCTAAAGCTTCTGCTTTTAAACACTAATCTTCATAATTAGCAAATGATTTTGCTTTTGAACAGAGATAAACAGTATGCTATATTGTTTTTTGATACAATTTATTCTGAGAGTATAAGTAATGTGTGCTTTGTGCTCTCTTTCACTTAGAGTTTTAAAAGAGTAAGGAAAGGGAACATATTAATAGTTTGTTTTCATTAATATTTCATTAGTAATGAGGCACTATGTCTCTAAAATAAAGAGATAATCTTTCTTGAAAATACTGTGGTTTATCTGTGCATGATATTTTTCAGAAATTTCCATATACTAGTATGTAAATTAGTGATAATACACTTTTATAAAATGCCTTTTCCTCCTTTACAGTAATTTTTTTGAGAACATTGATCTTAATTTCAAAAGATACTTTGGATGCCTTAAAAGTTAATATTGAGACCTGAGAACATTGATTACATTTGGAAGATAAAATATACTGTTTGTAATACTTTCACCTTCTTGCCATTTGCAAATTGGGATGGTTAAGCGATGCGTTAGCTGTTTCTTAAAATCTTTTTTGAAATATATATTGTGCACAAGCCTGGGCAATATCACCAACTTTAAATACTTACCCTAATTTTTGTAATCAGCAAATATATTGGTAGGAAGTAAATTGATAAACTGTTAATCTCCAAAATTATTTGTTACACTTCAGCTTTTATAGATGCATATTTGGCTTCATTCCAGAATTGAACCATTGAAACCCTCACCCCCACACCTATAGGGTAGAAAGACTGTTACAGGGATGAGTTTTTAAACCATGTTTTAAAATTCAGTGTTTTGGGCCAGACATGGTGGCTCACGCCTGTAATCCCAGCACTTTGGGAGGCCGAGGTGGTGGATCACCTGAGGTCAGGAGTTTGAAACCAGCCTGCCCAACATGATAAAACCTTGTCTCTACTTTAAAAAAAAAAAAAAATTATATATATATATATATATATATATATGTATGTGTATATGTATATACACACATATATATGTATATACACACATACATACACACACACACACACACACACATATACACACACACAAAAATTAGCCAGGCGTGTTGGCACTTGCCTATAGTCCCAGCTACTCAGGAGGCTGAGGCAGGAGAATTGCTTGAACCCGGGAGGCAGAGGTTGCAGTGAACGAAGATCGTGGCACTGTACTCCAGCCTGGGGGTGACAGAGCGAGGCTTTGTCTCAAAAAACCAAAAAACCAACAAAATTCAGTGTTTTGTCCCATTTAAACTAGTTTATGGCCTATAAAGCAAGACTTTGGATTTTCTTTGTTGTGGTTGATGGGTTTTATTAATGTTTTATGAATTTTAATGTCAGAAATAATACTTTTATTCTGGCATTTGAACGTAATAATATTAAAAGATTTTATTAATGGGTTTATATTAGTTATATTTGGAATTCTCAGATTGAGTGTTGTACTCTATATACTTTAGAATAGTAAGAAAGTTCTTTAAAATAGGAGTCAGAAAGTTGCAACCAGAAATTATATATAAGTGATATTTTGTGCATTTTTAACCCAGTGATGTGAAATAATGATTAAATCTTTGTCTTTATATGCCAAATTTGAAAATTTTGGAAATGTGACTAGAAAAATATTAAAAATGACTACATGTTTAGAATTTGGGACTGAGTGTGTATTTTCTACTTAGTATTTAATCATGAATTATATCCTGGAAATGGTTTTTGTTACTTGTTTTTGTTTTTGAGACAGGGTCTCATTATGTTACTGGGCTATGCTTCAGTGGTGCAATCCTCCCACCTCAGTGTCCCCCAAGTAGGTGGGACTACAGGCACATACCACCACACGTGGCTAAATTTTTTTAGCTTTTTGTAGAGATAGGGTTTTGCCATGTTACCCAAGCTGGTCTTGAACTCCTGGGCTCAAGAGATCCTTCTCCCTTTGCTTCTGCCTCCCAAAATGCTGGGATTGTAAGCGTGAGCAATAGCTCCTGACCCCGAAATTGTTTAGACATTATTTGCAAGGCCTGCTTATGCCTCTGAGTTCTCTCTAAGGCATCTCTCTGAGTTGAGCCACTTTATTAAAATTTATTTGAATAAATTAAGAAGTCAAAGGTTGAATATAGAAAAATTTGCAGTGATTACAATGGGTCATATCTTTCTGTTATTTTTAATGACATACTTCTGTAGAACATAGTATATTTTTACAGATTCTCAAAAGTTTTATTTCCAATTTTAGTGTTTCATTAGCTAGCACATTTTTAGCAAAACATTATACTTCTTATCTGTTAAAAAAACTGGTTCATATGTGATGTATACATGTACTCAGATATCTATTGTACTTATTTCGATTCTCCATGTTAGGAATTGATGAACAACTAGACAGCTTGCTCAAAATTAGAGCAACTAAAACTCTTGATTTCTACACTTAGAATTAGCAAGAAAACATATTAACATTGTAAACTGTATTATGTACTTCTTGCATAAATTGTACTCATCACTTGTTTTCTATTTCACTTGTTTTACTAAGTTTTATAGAGTAAAATCATGTTTTGCCATTCATATTTATTCTTTAGTAAAGTATCTAAACCTATCTTGTTTTAACCCTGCGGTTCTCACACCAGTTACACTGATCAGAATCACCTGCAAAACTTGTTCAATCTGAGATGGCCGGGTATCCACTTCCAGAGTTTCTGAATCTTCCAATTTTTGGTGGAGCTTAATAATTTGCATTTCTTTTCCTTCTTTCTTTCTTTCTTTCTTTCTTTTTTTTTTTTTTTTTTAAGATGGAATTTCACTCTTGTTGCCCAGACTGGAGTGCAATGGTACGATCTCGGCTCACTGCAACCTCCACCTTGTGGGTTCAAGCAATTCTCCTGCCTCAGCCTCCCGAGTAGCTGGGATTATAGGCATGCGCCACCATGCCTGGCCAATTTTTGTATTTTTAGTAGAGACGGGAATTCTCCATGTTGGTCAACTTGGTCTCAAACTCCCGACCTCAGGTGATCCACCCACCTTGGCCTCCCAAAGTGCTGGGATTACAGGCGTGAGCCACCGCGCCCAGCCAATAATTTGTATTTCTAACAAGTTTTCAGTTGATGGTGGTGCTGTTAGTATGAGGACCATATTTTGAAAACTACTGCTTTCACTGTCTTAACTCATCTGTTCATCTTTATAAATATAAAATGAAATAAGACCAGTTATTTGAAAGCTGAAGTGTTCAAAATATATTCTAGTATCTGTTTCTTTATGGTGAACAGTAATTGTAGTTCCTTCAAATTGTAATAAAAGGTCTACTTATTAAACCCTATTTTTTCTCTTTTGCCTTGTTCTCATTCATACCGATTTTCTATGCTTAAAGTTTAAGAAAATTGTAGGTTATTAATGTAATAAACCCACATGGTATTACCAAAATATACTGATATTTTGATTGTTTAAACAATGATACCTTTATTGGTAAAGAAATTTTCTTCTGTAGAGAAGGAGAGAGAAAGTCATGCCAGGAACTATGCCTAGTACTGAGAATACAAACAACTAAACATTTTTTCTTTCTTGGCTTAATCTACCTTTTCGCTTTCATTAGTGTGAGAACTTGAAGCTGAGCCCTTGGCGGGAATTTACTTTGCTTCTGTGGATAAGTAATTGCTTTCTTTCTGGATCTTTTTAAATGATAGCAATTTACAGTTTTATAATCTTACCAACAGCATATTGTTAAGGAATTTTTAGATTATTCTTAGTATTAATAGCTCACATTGGGTATTTCCCAATGTTTTTCTTGTCTCCTCACTCTCTATTTGGAAACTTAATGCTGCTTGCATCCTTTATAAAGGAATATAAATGTCTGTGTTTTTATTTCTCTAATTTGGGCCTTTAAAAGCTTAGATTCATTTCCATGAATCAAGACCCTGGCATGCAAAGCTCTAATTTTCTTGTACTTTTTGCAGTTTGGGTTTCTCTTCTTTCTGACCCTCAACTGTTTTAGCTCTAAATTTTCCATTTTTCTCAAGATTAATTTCTTTCACTTCTGATATCTCTGTGTATATGAATATATGAAATTTTTTAATGAACATTTTTTATATTTTGGGAGGCCCTGAATTCTAGAATTTTTTAATAATTTTATTGCAGGAGCTTCATTAAATCAGTTTTGCTTAAGATTACAGTTGTAGAATTAATATGTTTTGCTGTCAAAGTGAATGCTCTGCGTAGTGTGATTATTTAAATCAATAAAAATTATGTGGTTGGTATAAATAATCATAATTGCTTTCACATTAATTTGAACCTGTAATTGGTCAACGGACTACTGCAAAGTTGTTCAGAAAGAGAGTAAATATGGACAGTTATTTTTTATTATGGTGTTGGTCCTCTTTCAAGCAAAATGTAATGGAAACCAGAATGCTTATATTATATACTTCCTGCAGAACATACCATGACATTAGAAATACACAGTAAAAGATCTCTAACCCTGCACTAGTTATATTCATTCATCCAGTTACTTCTGGTGGAAAAAATCTGGGCAATTTTCAATGTATTCTTTATTTTTGAAAAATGATATATATAAATTGCCAAATTCTTTGAGTTACTTTCTCCTTCACCTTGATAACAAAGCCCTTCATGTTGTTGGTCCATTTCAACTTTGAGTACAGCTCCCTCTCTCTCCCACCAGTTGCTAGTTTGTTAATATGAGAGGAGCCTTTTGTGAGAAGTGAAGGGTGATAAACTAAATGAAGAGTTTACTCACAAGAGAAACTGTTATTCGGAGGGGTTTCTGTAATCGTATTTAAATACCATTCAAAACCTAACAGAGTTTGGTTGAGTAGTTATAAAATGTATACTGTGGGAGTATCTGAAAGGGATATCTAACACACAGTTGTTTATCTTTCTTCATTTCTGAGAATTGTGAGGATGTGATAAAAGGAAGATCACTGTAGGTATGAACAAATACAAAGAAGGAAATGAAAGGACTTTTGTTTTTAATGGGACCAAGTTAGTGATTAGGATTTCTGTTAGATCAAGAAACTAAAAAAGCAGTGAACTATCTTGTTGCTGCAAAAGTTTAAAAAAGAAGAAAAATGAAACATCAGAATTACATTTCTTACCTGGGAACATTAGTTATTGACCTGTTGAGAAACTGTAAACCTACCTCTTGTCTTGAATTTTAGGATGTGAAATAGGTTCTGTGATTCATGTTAAAATAATTCGTTTACACTAAGTGGTGAACTACTGGCAAATTTCTTCAGATGAGTGAACCCAATTAGGAGAAATACAGAATAATGACAGGAAAACATATGTTACAGAAGACTGTGACACTGTACCATTTACATTATTTATGTTCTTGAAAATTACAGTATATGGTATATTTCTAAAAAAACAATGCTATCCTGTATTATAAAGTAATCATGATAAAAGTTACTTATAATTTATTTAATATTTAAGTCTTGTTTGAAGTTCATTGTAGTATACTTTGAATTATAAAATTTATCTATTTAATCCTGTAGAAGTTTTCAGGCTTTGCTGCTGTTCAAAGAAAAAGTCTAGTTTTGAGTTGAAAGGGCACCAAAGTATACGACTGTTCCTACCCATCTTTAACATGATTCACCTTCTACTGCCCTTAGTTAGTTGTGCTAGAAACTGGGATGCTTTTTCAAAATTCTTTATAGTGCTATTTTATAGTTCAGTTATTTTATGCATTATAGAATATGTGGTATTCCAACTGTTAAATAAATGTTGTTATAATGTTCTTGTTCTGCTTGCTTTGCCTTCTTAATGTATGTGCTATCAGAAAATACAATAAAAACCCTGAAAACATTTCACTCATTAGGCTATAATCAAATCAAATTATAAAAGAAATAGTTCTTGCCTTTACAAAGGTTATAAAAAGAACTTTTGGACAAATTCAGAGAACTTACATATCATTTTATCTGAAATTCTAACCTATTTCTAATGTTCTTGGTGAATTAATGACAATGCAAAAATAAGAAAATAATTCCTTATAACAATAATTAGAACATTCTAGGCATCGTGTTAGTACAACATTCTTTCTAATGTTATACTTTAGGAAGTACCGGTGTTGAACCAAGGTACATAGTCATCTCATTAATTACATAGGCACATTGATCTGTGAGTAGAAAGAGTAACAATAATGCTTAGACATTACATACGTGCCAAAGCATTTTTCTAAATCCTTTAAATGCACTTTATCATTTATGTGGACCATAGCATATGAGGTGAACACTACTAGCTTAGTTTCTGGTATTCCAGAAAGTATGTACAATAAAGAACTTCACAACCAACTGGATTTCGAGGATACAATTAAAATCCTGGCTCCTTATTTGTTTTGTGTTGTCAAAAACTTCCTGCTGAGAAATTCAGGTTTTGACTCATACATTTCTGTGTACTTATAGGACCATTTTTAAAAATTGTAATTTTAACTCTTAAGTATGATGTCTAATATCCTGGTAAGATATTTGTTGTTGTTGTTATTCTTGTTGTTGTTCAATTCATGTTGAATACGTCAAAAATTAAAATTAAAATGTGTAACAGAATAATAGGAAACTTGGCCATTTTTTTTTTTTTTACTTCTAGTTGAAAGTTAGTGTGACCCATACCACTGTATTACAACATAAAGAAAACAAAACTCTTATAAAGTATTTAATAATGTAGAGTAACTTAACATTACTTGAATTTTTGTTTCATGTTTCTAGTTACTTGAAGAAAATGCGAAAAACTTCTATGTTATATTTAAGTAAAAATAATCAAATAAATTATGTTACACAAGTTTGATACATTCTGTCTTTCAGGTGCAACAATCGAACACAGTGTATAGTAGTTACTGGGTCAGATGTGTTTCCTGATCCATGTCCTGGAACATACAAATACCTTGAAGTCCAGTATGAGTGTGTCCCTTACAGTAAGTATGCAGTTTATATTGTTTTACACTTTCCCCAGCATTACTCGTTGATGCTGAAAGACTACACATGTGAAAGAAGCATATGTTTATGGCCTACACAACCATTATGCATGCAGAGCACTAACAGACTTGGGCCTCCAATTAGCTTCATGAAGTGTGGAAGGAAGCCATAGTGTGATGCTGGCCAAGTGTCTGTCTGTGTTCTTAAGTGTTTGGCTTTTAAGGCTAGTGTTTTTCCAGAAAACAAACTTGAATTAGCTATTCAATACGGCTGATAGAAATCTGTACTTTTGCCCAAAACCAGTTGCTGACAAATTGGTTTGGCTCACAGTTTTCTAAAGAAGGAATTGACTTCGGTTTTAATCATGAGCTACTTGAATGGCTACCTGCTGTTGTAGTAACTTTAGTGCCGAGTAAAAGCTACCATTGCAGTAACTGAGGCAAGTGCTTTACTTTTTGTTCTGTTGTCTTTAAGGGAGCATTTCTTTACGGGATTCAGTGATGAAATCTTAATGCTTAATAAAATAGTTAGATATAACATAACCTTGCACATATTTCTATTTTTAATTTTTTAGCATCATTGTTAAGATCCTACAGACAGATATTTAAAATTCAATTGAAAAGTTTGTAGGTAGGCTTCGGCCAGTAGTCAAATTTTGTGTAGTTTTCCTTCTAATCTCAGAATTAGTACTTCAAAATTGTATTCTGTACTTTCAATTTTAAAAATCTTAGCATTTTAGGCAACTTAAAGTTTGAATATTACCTGATTTTCATAAGCTAGTTTGATAGTATTGTTGTCTTCTTTGCTTTTTAAATTATAGGAAAGATAGAGATGTCATTTAGTCATTAGTTCATAGGCATTTGAATTATGTTTATCAGCAATTTTGCTGATTTGAGACAGTTTTTGTACACTTTCCTCCTTTAATAAAAAAGGATTTGCCAAATAATGAAATTGCTCTTTACAGAACCTCAAAAGCTAGGTCATTAATTCTGACAGATGTATATGTGCAAGCTATCAATATTTCTAAAACCAAAGGGCCAAATTCTGATAGATCTGCTATGTCCGGTATGGTAGTAACACATTCTGACACATGCTGTGAAGGTACTCTCCATCTTTTCTCTGACACAGTTTTGACAAATTGGCTTTTTGTGTTATCAGTTAAAGGCCAAACACAGATTATCTTTTCATCCCTGCTCTGTGTTCCTGTGTTACTGTGAAATGGATGCTTTTTATGTTTTCAGTATTTTCTATACCATTTGTAGGATTGGAAGCCTACTGAGTACACTGATCTTTATATCATTTCTCCTGTGTAGTGTTGGTGGCTTACGTAATCATTCTCCTGTGCCACTAGAGGAACATTGTATTCTTTTGACCTAACCAAAATTTTGTTCCATAAAGTCACTTTCACTTGAATTTAGCATGATTTCTGTCCTCAAATTAGAGAAGAAATACAGCATCCATTCCCAAACAGTGGAATCAGTCAGAGCTGCCAAGAATTGTCTTTCTGGAGCCAGTTCCTGTAACCTAGTCTATAGACCAAGAACAGTGTTAAGCAAATATTATTTTCAGATTCATAAGTTATTTCTTGTGCTGTTTAAGAAAGGAAAATGTGGATATCTTCTGGAACATCTAACTTGCAAAATTTTACTTTTTCAGTTCTCCAGAAGTATTGTACATTGTGCACTAAACTTGCAAATAGCTATACTCAGAGAAGTATTTGTTTCTTTTAGATTCTGTCTTTTAATTTTAAAAAATCAGTAATTAATTTGCTGTTACCTTTCTAGATGTTTGCACGAGGCAAAAATAAGTCTATGATTTTTTTTTATTTTAATCCTTGCTAAAGAATAAAAGTAATTATAATTCCTATATACTCTACAGTAGTGACACTCTATAAATTGCACGGTTTCAACTAATATTAAAATATAATGCAAAGAGTCTTAAGTTATTCTAATCATATGTAGGACAGTGTCTTACCTCTCTTTCTCATTTTCTTCAACTTTTGTTTCTTTGTGCCTCTGTCCATTGTATTCATTCCTTATACTTTCTTTTTTTTTTTTTTTTTGAGACGGAGTCTTGCTCTGTAGCCCAGGCTGGAGTGCAGTGGCGGGATCTCAGCTCACTGCAAGCTCCGCCTCCTGGGTTTACGCCATTCTCCTGCCTCAGCCTCCCGAGTAGCTGGGACTACAGGCGCCCGCCACCTCGCCGGGCTAGTTTTTTTGTATTTTTTAGTTGAGACGAGGTTTCACCGTGTTAGCCAGGATGGTCTCGATCTCCTGACCTCGTGATCCACCCGTCTTGGCCTCCCAAAGTGCTGGGATTACAGGCTTGAGCCACCGTGCCCGGCCCTTGTACTTTCTTTTATTGTGAGCCTTTAACTTTCACTTTCTCCTTGATTTAGTAGTGTTTTTATATTTTATGATATTTGCATACCTCTTTTACACGTTACTTAGTTGATAAAATTGTCACCATCGGATAACATTTATTATGTATTTTTTACCACTTGGCTTTATACCGGTTTCTATTCACAGTAAATCCTCCAGGATCTTATATATTCCAATTAAGTCCTATTATAAAACAATTTCAGAAAATTTTCATGACTTCTGAAATTTTTAAAAGAAATTTGCTCAACAGAGAACATTAGAAATGCTGTTACTTTAGTATGTTTATGAACGGCACATGCATTATATGTGATGCTTGTACTTGTCCAGTTAATATCCATGTCAAAAGTGTATGTATACGGGGTATCTATTATTGCCAGACTATTAGGAATTGCGTATATTTATATTTGAAAGAAGTCATAAAGATCTTGGAGGATAAAGGAGAGTAATCAGATCAGAATTTTGCATCCTACAGGCAGGATTTGGTTTTCATTTTTGTACCTCTTATTTCAAAGTATCATTGTAAAAATACTGTAATATTAACCACAAGTTTTATTTAATATGAAAAATAGCCATTCTTATTGATTAAATTATTATTAATGAATAAACATGTAAGATTATTCAGTGAAATCGTGTGTCACTTCACATACAGATTATGTCGGCTGTGTAGTTAGTGTGGGTTAATTTCTTGTCTTGCATATTCATGTAGTCCTCCACTCATGTTGGTGGTTCATATACTTGTATGTTTGGTCTGTAGAAAAGTAAGTGTATTGTTAATTCATGCAGTCTCTTAAGACAAGTTGTGGTATATTTTTGGCATGTGATAGAGAATGCTGATTATATTAATTTTATTGTGTTTTTGTACTCTTCTACTGATGAATTTTGGCTGCTTTGACAGATGTCTGGCATTTTCATAAAAATAATAATGTTTTTTGTTGTAAAGAGCCATATATTCCTTGTATGATTCATTAATCATCAAAGGTTTATAATATTTTTAATCTTTACTTTTGAGTGTTACTTACTTTTCAACAGAATTATAACACATATACAATATATAATTTATATTTATTTTCCTTTAATATGTGATATCAAATCTCATGTAAATAAAGACTTTGATATTCTGTTCACTAACTACATTGTAATTTTAGTTTATCAAAAAGTAAAATTTAGCCATTTTCTTTTTTTCTTTTTCTTTTTTTTTTTGAGACGGAGTCTCGCTCTGTCACCCATGCTGGAGTGCAGTGGCCGGATCTCAGCTCACTGCAAGCTCTGCCCCCTGGGTTCATGCCATTCTCCTGCCTCAGCCTCCCAAGTAGCTGGGACTACAGGCGCCCACCACCTCGCCCGGCTAGTTTTTTGTACTTTTTAGCAGAGATGGGGTTTCACCGTGTTAGCCAGGATGGTCTCGATCTCCTGACCTCGTGATCCACCCGTCTCGGCCTCCCAAAGTGCTGGGATTACAGGCTTGAGCCACCGCACCTGGCCTAATTTAGCCATTTTCAATGAATGGAAAACAAAATATACTTTCTACATCTTTTATTGAACTTGTTTTAAGTTCTTTTTAAAATAAACATTTTAAAATGTATTATTTCCATCCTTTACATTTAATTTATTTCAGTAAAATTATCCTTTCCTTAGGGGAAAAAAGTGTACAGCTGTATATAAATGTAGTTTGAGTAGTCACAATGCTAATGATTTCTCTTATCCTCATTTTCTCACCACGCCCTTCCATTATTGATTCTAAGCAGGTATAATATTGCTCTTCGCTGAGGAGTAATTTTAGGACTAGTGGTTTATACAAAAGTGTTGTTTTCAAGACAGTAATGTTGAATTTTTTGTTTTTCAGATGTAGTCAGAATTACACATTACAGAGCAAGTATGTTTCCTGAAAGTGGTTACATAGACCAAGTTGATTGGGGAAAGTTGTAGCTTAATGTGGAAAGTTGTTGTATGCCATTCCTATGGCAAAAATGTCCGTGTGATGTTTTTTTACTGTAGGTGTTTCAGAAGGTCAACATTTAGTCTTAATGAATTATTGTAATTTTTTATAATGAATCAAACTAAGATCTTAATAAAATGTACACTACTCTGTCTGAGTACATTTTGGAAATGCAATATTAGCACATCCTAATGCATTTTAACAACAGAAAAGGGAGAAACAGACACCATGATGTCTCAACATTTTATGAATTTCAGGCAACATACTTCAGACCTATATACAATGTAAAGTATTTTATGGTTTGTAAGTATTAGAATACTGTTTACCAACAAGGATCTTACATAGCCCCCTTCCTAACTGCATAATCCATTTCTTGAAACTGTAGTTTTGTTTTGTTTTTTTCTCATGTAACTCTACTAATCAGGTTTGTTTTATGAAAGCATTTACTTTTTATAAGGTCTGTGGAGTCAAGGTATTTGTTTTGAATGCTCGGTATGGTTGTTGTTGCATGCTAGCTTGCTTTCTGTGTAAATTTATGATGGTAGAATTGTCATAATAATCTAACCATAATTCTTTCTTCCTTTTTCTCCTTGCCTACTGTGCTTGCTTTTCCCTTGTATGTATTTTGCTTGCTTTTTTTATAGACTTAGTATTACAAGTTTGAGATATATAATATAGAAAATTTAATCAGAACTTTATAATAAAATATATGTGTAAACCTAAGTAAATATACTAGTTCTTAGTGGGGAAGAAAGGTATTACCTTACCCTACTCTTCAAAATCTCTACTGGTGATGGGGCGATATTTATATATTCCTAAAGAGGAGGCTTTTTTAATGGTTAAAATTTATCTAGGAATAGAAAATAATAGAAAAACAATTGAAACATACTGAGATGCATAATTATATATTTCTTCTTAGTAAATATCTATGAAAAACATGTAACCACATCAGAATTAAATTTGATCTAAACTCCAAAATTAAGTTGTGATTTTTATAAATGTATTTTTCTATTGTTATGCTTATCTAAAGTTAGTTTAATAATTGAGTTCACATAAAATAAATGGGGATGATGTAACTATGCATGCATTTATGTCTATAGCATACATATAGAAAGTAAAACTTGGTAAGAATGCTGAGTGACTTTGGAAAGGCAAGAGTATGTATACCATGCATTAGTGAAGAGTTTCATTATTTATTCAGGTACACTAAGTGAAACAACATGCCAACATATTTGTATTGCCTCCTTAATCTCCTAAAATGATTGATCTATGTTCTTTTATGTAACTTTAGAATCTTTCTCCTGCTAGGTTTTCCTGTTGTGTGTTTCTCTTTATCCAAAGTAGTACAGCTCTTATTCTTCCTGTATTTAGCATCTGTTACGAATTCAGTCTTAGACTAATAGTCAATTTATTTTAATCTTTTTTCTTTTTTCCTTGCACCTTTTTTATTTTTCTTCCGATGCTTAAAATAGAAGTGGAGCAAAAAGGTAAATAATGTATACAGTCTGAACCCCAGCTCCCTGTTATGTGCCTTATGGATGTTAACCTCCTCCCTCCCCTCTCCCCACAACACTCCTGTATTAAAATAATCAGCAGGATCTCATAAATGCCACCTCATAAGGAAGTCAACTGTTTACAATGAAATTGTATGACTGCTAAATCTGGTGATGGGGTAAAAATTTTGAAGTCGGCGAGGGGGAGCTGCCCTTTCTCTGTTTCTTTTTTACCCTTTATCTCTTTTTCTGACACCCTTGGATATTTTCTTATAATTAAAGTGTCATCTTGCCTGGCTTCCAGAACCCTCTCCATAGCATGCCATGGTTACAGGGTCTCCTGATTGTTTCATCACTGCTTTTCTTGTATTTACTTTTCTGTGCTCCTAATTGCATTTTCCGAATATTTATGTTCCTCAAATTGAAGCACCTTTGTTTTCAGTCTAACTTATGTAAAAGTTCTAAATAAGTCTTCACATTGGATTTTCTGTTTTATTTGCCTTATTTCATAGTTTTGCTTTTGGGGGCTCATAGGTGAAGTAGGAGGTTGAAGGGTATAATGTTTGGAATAAAATAAAATATATACTGTTGTGCACAAGCTCAGACTTTTAAAACATAGGTTAACAGATTATAAAATGAAAACATAGCAAAAAATTAAATTGTCAGACCACTTACGAATGATCTTAAACTTAGGCTTTTGCTAGTGAAAATAAACATAAACTCCAGTTACTTTGTACCCTGATGCACTTATTATGCTAACTTTAGAAAATAAGGGTAGTATTTGTATTAAGTATAAATTTTGGTAAAATTGAATGCTAATAATATGAATTTTTCCCTTTTGATTTGTGACCACTGAAACGTGTTTACCTGTGTAATTTTTTAACTTGGTTTAATTTTTGTCTTTTCTCTGTAACTGTTAGTTTTTGTGTGTCCTGGGACCTTGAAAGCAATTGTGGACTCACCATGTATATATGAAGCTGAACAAAAGGCAGGTGCTTGGTGCAAGGACCCTCTTCAGGCTGCAGATAAAATTTATTTCATGCCCTGGACTCCCTATCGTACCGATACTTTAATAGAATATGCTTCTTTAGAAGATTTCCAAAATAGTCGCCAAACAACAACGTATAAACTTCCAAATCGAGTAGATGGTACTGGATTTGTGGTATATGATGGTGCTGTCTTCTTTAACAAAGAAAGAACGAGGAATATTGTGAAATTTGACTTGAGGACTAGAATTAAAAGTGGCGAGGCCATAATTAACTATGCCAACTACCATGATACCTCCCCATACAGGTGGGGAGGAAAGACTGATATCGACCTAGCAGTTGATGAAAATGGCTTGTGGGTCATTTATGCCACTGAACAGAACAATGGAATGATAGTTATTAGCCAGCTGAATCCATACACTCTTCGATTCGAAGCAACGTGGGAGACTGTATACGACAAACGTGCCGCATCAAATGCTTTTATGATATGTGGAGTCCTCTATGTGGTTAGGTCAGTTTATCAAGACAATGAAAGTGAAACAGGCAAGAACGCAATTGATTACATTTATAATACCCGATTAAACCGAGGAGAATATGTAGATGTTCCCTTCCCCAACCAGTATCAGTATATTGCTGCAGTGGATTACAATCCAAGAGATAACCAACTTTACGTGTGGAACAATAACTTCATTTTACGGTATTCTTTGGAGTTTGGTCCGCCTGATCCTGCCCAAGGTAAGAATGTTTACTTGCTAATGCTTATGTCATTTTGTGAATAGCATTTTTTTTTTTTTAAAAAAAAGACTTCTTAATTTCTTTTTCCTATTTTCTTCACCTTTTCATAGTTAAAGCACAAAGGACATTGTTGTGGTACATTTTAGCCTTATTATGGTTCGTTTTCTTTTTCTCAATTTCTTCATTTTAATGTTGGCTTCAAGAAATTGTGGCATTATTGATCAGTTTAGTTTTCATTGCTAAAAATATTATACCAACCAGAAATCTGTTAGCAATCTTTTTTTGTTTGGTTGTTTTCCCCTACTTGACTGCTGAATTGATTACAATCTATGTGCAGACCTTTTAACTTCTTGGCGCCAGTGGTTAAAGGAAACGTGTGTTAGGAAGTCCCAGGAGAATGGCTGGGCTTGATGTACAATGCCAGGTATATGCGTTCTGAAGTTTTGGTGTATGTTCTCTGAGTAGAAGAGGGAGCCATCCAATATTTTTCTAGATTATCGTGTAAAATTACATGTTTTTATTTTCTGATAAATTAGTGACAGTTTTAAGTCAATATTTCTGTGACTTTAACAATCACATGAACTAAGCTTTAAATGATCCCAAGTGATGACTTACGATGACAGATATGCTAGATTGTGTGATTTATATTCTCTTTATGCAGGATCATTACTTTAGAAAGTAATGCTCAATTTTTGGAAATATACTTTGGTTTATTAAGTGAGTTCAATTTTGTGGGAAATAATTTTTGATGATAAATGAATATTTTATTAAAACAAGATTATCTCATACTCATGATGAAAGAATAACTTGTTAATGTATTATTATAGAACTTGCACTGTTTATAAGTCTTTTATTTGAACAGTGTGTGTTTAAGACCTGAATTAATATCCTAATTTACTGAGTTAATCTTGAAATTATTGCATTATTTCAAAATTTTAGGAACTAGAAAGTTCTTTGGAGTGATTAAATTAATGTCTTCAATAGGGTGGGGCAGACACTAATATCTTTTTTCTTCTACTAAAGCAATGCAAGTACACACAATTAAATATGTTCATAACAAACACCCCTACATATTTTAAGATATGCTGTTAATCAGTTTTAAATATTGTCATACGGTCAGGACCTCAAAAGCAGAAGTCACAGCTTTTTGTCATGGAATTTCTAATTTAAGTCATTGTAGGATACCAAAATATGTGAGTTTTGTTCATATAATAACAATAATGATCCATTGACTTAGTGTACAGTCCCTTTTTCCCTAAATCAGGTTATGTTTGTATTTTTTGGCTTATAGTTATAGCAGTAATGTTCATTGTTAAATTTATAACAATGAAATCTTCTTTTAGGGCATTGATAGTTTTATTTGATAGTATCTTGGAATCATTTATTTAAAAATGTATACATATGTTTGCTCATGAGGCAGCAGTTTGGTTTGTTTCGTCTATTTCAATTGTTTTTCCAAAAGCTGCTACTACAGTACTGCTTTTTTATCCTATAGGTTTGTCAAAAGGCAAACTTACATTGGCATTGGCTAAAATTATATTGATCCTCATGTTAACCTTTTTGTAGCCTGTATTAGTCTCATAGTTGTTAGATTTGTCTTGGGTAGCAGTAAATTTTTTGTCATCCTCAGAAAAAAAAGAAAGAAAAAAATATTTTACAAATTGCAAATTCATAATCAGGCAACAACTCGAAGAACTGTGAATAAAGTTGAGTATAATTCAGTTCAACAAATAAAAACATTACACATCTACTTGCCACAAAGTACTTCAGTGAATACAAAGACGGTTAGTAATATCATCCTCCATGTGTCGTATATTCTAGTAAATAATTTGATCCATTTCAGATGAAAAGTCTTCGATAGTTTAGATACTTTTGGAAAGAGCAGTTAACAGGCTTAAAAATTAGAAGCTTTGGCAGATGTAGCAACTGTATGTTCCTACAACTATGTTTTATCATCCAAAATAGCTATTCTTAAATAGTCCCAGAACATGAAAATTCATATTGACCCCTTATTCAGCCCTTAGTGATGAAAGCATTATCTGACCTAAATTTCTGTCACTGCTGTTTGACCCATATTCATTCTCTCTCTCTCTCTCTTTCTCTCCCCTTGTAATTTATATTATGTTTTTAGAGACTCCCGTCTCTTTCACTCAAGATGTGTGCTACCTATATGCATGTAGGTGGGGTCTTGCAGAACTGTTCTGGCCCACAAATTTAGGTCAAACCAATAAGCCACTGTCCGCTTTTCAGAAACAAGATCCAAGAAACCGATAGAACAGAGCAATCAGAGAAATGAGGTCTTTTGCCTGTCATAAAGCAGTGATTGACTTATTTTGCTGAAATTCATAGTTCAAGTCATCTGTACTGGATTTGCTATCATGTATATGGCCAAGGCATAAATTGTGCTGTAAAATTATCCATTCGTTTTTTTTTGTTATCCATACCATTTTTCATTGTGGACTGTTTAATAATATATTAGCTTCAATACTTTTTCCCATTTATAAATCCAAGCCTTTTCATTCCTAAAAGCACACACATACAATTTTTGTGCTCTGATTTTTTTTTTTTTTTTGGTGAATTTTGAGCTTGATGTGATCCCTGCGTAATTCATTTGCTCCACTCCCCTAAACGAGGTCTGGTTTTCCTCTTTCACCTTCTCCCTCTCTGGAATGGCCTTAGAAAAAACCCTTTCCAGTCCTGTTTTAACTCTTTTTCATTTCTTAATCTGGATTGCTTTATATTTACTTAATCTATCTGCACATTTGATATCCCAAATATTATAAAGAAAATGATGTGTTTTTACTTGGCTTTTGGCAGTTCCTCAACGTTTGTGTTAGACTAATTAATGAGGTGATATACTTCTGTAATACCAGGAAAAATTTTTTATCAAGAGAGCCAGTTTTGTTTATACATAGCATAGAATACATACTTCCGGAAATACCTTTTCACTGATAAAGAATGCTGTGTAAAAGATGATCAGTGTTTTTAGACAGTGAACAGGGACAAGTTGAATAGGTGCTCATTTTTGCTTTACCAAGCTGCAGACTCACTCTAGAGTTCATTTCATGAACAGTGGGTGAGGGTGACTTCTTGGACCTCAGTGAGGAGAACATTATACTTGGCATAAATGGCTATTGTCTTCAAACCCTTTCATGTAGGAAAACCCTGGTAATAAATAGAAGTTCTTAGTACATAACCAGAGTAAATTGAACCATTCTGTATGTGTTAGTTAAAATCTTCATGGGTACTTACTAAGCATGTTTATTA
This sequence comes from Macaca nemestrina, assembly GCF_043159975.1. Lineage (NCBI taxonomy): Eukaryota > Metazoa > Chordata > Mammalia > Primates > Cercopithecidae > Macaca > Macaca nemestrina. The sequence goes on along the minus strand of NC_092125.1, from coordinate 151,614,980 downwards.
ACATCATTTCTTAAGTATTTTGTTTCTACTCACGTGATAAATGGTAGGTAGAATCCTAAGTCAGCTAATCTGAGTACATGATATGACATCAGGATAAATAGAGCTGTATAAAAAGGGTTTGGATTAGAGTTATAATTCTATTGTGAGTTGTGTTTTCTATTATTATTTATAGGATATTCTTGAGTTTTGAACCTTTTGCTGTGTTTCATTATGGACCTTCTCATTGTTTGTTATTCTAGTCTTATATTTTCTTTCCAAATTGTTATTCTTTTAGAGATTTACACACAACACCATGTCAGTTAAATATTCCCAGATAACTGCAAGGTTACTTGTTGGATGCCATATTTTTCTGGAGTCTCTGAAAATCTTTAGGAAAGTAAGATCATAGCATTTAAGAGTATGGGACAGTGACCTTAAACAAATTACTTAACTTCATCGTTCAGTTTCCTTATCTGTAAAAGGAAGATAATTATAATGCCTACTTCATGGAATTGTGGTAAGGATATAATAAAATGATCTGATTATCCATGAATGGTGATTGGCATAGCACCTGGCACATAAATGCTAAGTCAACATATGCTTTTATCATTACCAGATGCCCTATTGGGGCCATTTCCACCTGTGGAAATAAATAATAATTTTTAGAAATATATCTGCATTTCTTGCCTTCACATGAGAAAAAAAACGTTGCTTTTCTTCTAGTATTGCTAAACTTAAACCTTCCAAAATACCAGAAATTCTGTGTGTCCCTCTAAAAGATTTAGTTTTGTCACTTAAGCTTTACGATCATGTTTCTCTTCATGATATCCCAGTATTTTACTCATTTATCTTTGAAGAATAAGTTGATTCCCTTTAATCTATTTTGGTGATCAAAAGGTAAAAAGGTGGCTGGGCACAGTCGCTCACGCCTGTAATCCCAGCACTTTGGGAGGCCGAGGCAGGCGGATCATGAGGTCAGTAGATCGAGACCATCCTGGCCAATATGGTGAAACCCCGTCTCTATGAAAAATACAAAAATTAGCTGGGTATGGTGATGAGTACTTGTAATCCCAGCTACTCGGGAGGCTGAGGCGGGAGAATGGCATGAACCCATGAGGCGGAGGTTGCAGTGAGCCGAGATCACACCACTGCACTCCAGCCTGGAGCAAGACTCTGTCTCAAAAAAAACCAAACAAACAAAAGGGTGAAAAGGTATAAAAATAAATGATCAAAAAAACAATGGAAACATGGCTGTAGAATGTTGCATGAAATTTTGCACTTTTAATTGAGGTCTTTTTATTGTCTGTCTTGACTCGGTTATTATGAATCTCGACTAATGTTTAGCTAACATCACTAATTGTAGTATTAATACATATTTCAGTGATTAAATGTGTACTAATTAGTACAGTGTTCAGGGATATATCAGAGAGTGTAGCACGCAAGCATTTTGCTCTGCCCCCTTCTTTTTTTTGTTCTGATTCCTGACTCCCCTTTAAGACTTGATTCAGCAGCAGTCATTTGACACTTCTGCAAAAGATTGTGATGCTTTTGACAAATGTTAATTGAGAAAGCACTGAAAGCCTGGCTGCATTGTAATCAAAAGAAAATTACAGAGGTTTAACAAGATGTCAAGCAAGTGCTTTACAGAAAAGATAGGCAGGTTTGAATAGGTTTCTGCAGCAGCTGGCTAGACATGATGTTTGACTAATGTACATAGTCATCTCTCATATGGTCAATAAATTATGCCCTGGAAATAAAACACATGCTTTAGAAGTTTCTCTTGAGATAGAGGGGGGAAAGGAATAAAACATGTATAGTGTACTTATTGATAACAAGAAGTATGTAACTACTAAAGAACTAGAAACATGTCACACTACTTTTTCGTCATATACTCTCAATAGTATCAGAATTATGTAAAGAAAGATTGATGGACCAGAGCTTAAAATAGTAAACGTATCAGTGATAATATGAACATGTTTTCTAATAAATTCTAATATCATAGCTTATTATCACGTATAAAGTATAAAAATAAGTTGATATTTTTTAAGATGATATGAAAATATAGCTATTTTTCATTTGCTCTACAACAATTTAAATTTAAGGCATCATATATGTAAGGTTTTAAGTGCCAATAATCTGTAAATGTTGATACAACTTTTGTGTGATTTCGTTCAACAATTTTTTAAGTGGTAGTATTAAATTTTTACTGACAGATTTTTGTTGTTTAAATTAATTCAGTGGTGATTAATGGAGGAAAGGAAACACTGAGCTCCATTATTTCTTAAACTTAGTGGATTTAGCAGTTTGGTGGTAACATTGGAAGGCAAAAATAACCTTTAAAAATAGTGAAAACATTTTTGCTTTTAAATGTGTAATGATAGTTCTTTTATATTCTCTGTTAAGGGTCACTAAGATATGAAGGGTTGTTTTGAATTAGGCATGATTTGATCTGATGCTTTATCTTGGTAAGAGATTCCACCTCTGACTGCAACTAGCTGCTTCTTCATACCTACCTTTTCCAAGGAAACGATGCTGAAGCCTGAGATGTTTCCTTATTAAACAGCGCAAGCATGCCAAGCTTATCTTCTGTTTGGATCTAATCAGGCATGCTGATCATGCTCAGGCAAGAACGGCTGCTGGGTGGAAAGATGTCACAGTATTTGTTTTCTTGCAATATGTACAGTGGGTGACTTTAAATTTTTTTATCGTCCTAATTATATATAATCATCACAGTTTTATTAATGCTTTGATTTTGATTGCTTATAGAATGTGAGTTTATACAATAGAATTTTTCTAAATTAAACTGTCCCACATTTCCTGTTAAACAGTATGTGATGAAATTATACTTAAACTGTATTATCACATATTTCATTGAGAAATAAATCTAAGAGTCATACAGCAAATGCTATAGTAAAGCCTAAACTACCTACCTTCTCTTAGCCATCAGTATGAATAAATTGGAACATATGAAAAGATGTATTCTTACTCACGAGTGATACTGTCAGTAATTCTCATTTCCTTGGTTTGGAGACAGACGGATGGGTATGGTTTTGTGTGTGTGCGCATGCACACATTCCACGTGTGCGTGGCTGTATGTGAGCGCAAGTGTGTGTTTGAGATTAATATACTCATCTTTTTTCCATAGTGCCTACCACAGCTGTGACAATAACTTCTTCAGCTGAGCTGTTCAAAACCACAGTATCAACCACAAGCACTACTTCACAGAAAGGCCCCATGAGCACAACTGTAGCTGGATCACAGGAAGGAAGCAAAGGGACAAAACCACCTCCAGCAGTTTCTACAACCAAAATTCCACCTGTAACAAATATTTTTCCCCTGCCAGAGAGATTCTGTGAAGCCTTAGACTCCAAGGGGATAAAGTGGCCTCAGACACAAAGGGGGATGATGGTTGAACGACCATGCCCTAAGGGAACAAGAGGTATTTTCTATAAAATACCATGCATACATTTTTCAGTTTAGTAACTAGGTTCTGTATTACAATGAAGTGATTTTATTTGAAGAAAGTGATGTTTACAGTAGCTAACTTTTTTGTGTGCTTTGGTAATATAACATCTATGGACAAAGTTTTTTAAAATGTAGAAGTCATTTAAGATCAGGCACTATAAATTACCTCTCCCTTTCAGAGACCTAGGTCAAGCCTGAGATTTTTGCCCCAAGACTCTAGTGAGACTTCCTTACAGCTGCCTTTCTCATTATAAGCATCACTTTGGATGAATCCCAAGAAAATCAAGGGCTTTTTGTTTGTTTGCTGTAAATATATGATATTTCTATGCTGACTTCATATTTACCATTTATAATCTGCATTATACCCTACTTTTTGTCAGTTATTGTCAAATACTTGCATTAGAGTTTATTCAAAATTTAACACGCAGAGCAGGATCATCATAGCTGATTTCCCGAATGCATGCAGAAAAATGGTTTCAATTTCACTGTTGTTTTCTACATCTGTTGTAGGAACTGCCTCGTATCTCTGCATGGTTTCCACTGGAACATGGAACCCTAAGGGCCCCGATCTTAGCAACTGTACCTCACACTGGGTGAATCAGCTGGCTCAGAAGGTTGGTTGGAACCTTTTAATATGACACATTTGTGATTTAGGGCATTAACTTCTAACATAAATAATTTAGCTTTGTGTGTTAAAACCAGGTTTATTGCTCTTTGTTCAGTATAAAAGTAAAAAAAAAAAATTATGCATAGTTTTGTCTGTAAACTGTTGACTGAAAGTTACATATGTTTGGGGGTATCCTGTTCTCTTTGTTAAGGTTTTTAGTGAGTACATGCTTGTTAATTTCATTCAGATTTAGTTCTGTTTCTTTTGATGTTCATAAGACAAACTGCATTGGCCTATTAAATCAAATAGGGATCATTAAGTTGGCAACTGAATCCACAGAATGCAAGCAGATGTTTATATCACACATGATTATGGTAGAATGAGTAAACTACTTTAAAAGGCATTAGTAACTTTAATATTACAGTGTAATGCAATGCCATTTTATTTTCTCCTCCGTCTACCTTTATGACGAATAAACATCAGATAATAACCCTCAGTATAATGCTGATTACATACTGATTTAAATTCTGGATCATTGGAATAAATAAGACTTTAAAATAACAATTTTAAATGGTTGCACTGAAATGAGAGAAATGGCTGAAATTTTTGAGAAAGGATTTTTTTTTTCTTTTTTTTAAATGCCTGGTTCAGAATTGTATGTGTGTGTGTTGATGATCTAAGAGCTTTAAAACTTCTAAGATAAAGTTATCGGTTTTAACTAGTTGGAGAATTTAACATTTGCAGATTTTTTTCACCACAATAAAGATACTCAAGGAGAACTAGAAGCTGTAAACAGAACAAAAAATTTAAATGAGGTAATACAAATTGTCATTTCAGATCAGAAGTGGAGAAAATGCTGCTAGTCTTGCCAATGAACTGGCAAAACATACCAAAGGGCCAGTGTTTGCTGGGGATGTAAGTTCTTCAGTGAGATTGATGGAGCAGTTGGTGGATATCCTCGATGCGCAGCTGCAGGAACTGAAACCTAGTGAAAAAGATTCAGCGGGACGGAGTTATAACAAGGTAGGGAGAACTCTTCTGTTATTTTGAATTAGACACTTGGTATGGCAGCTCTTGTCTTACAGCAGTTGAGAGCCAAATCTTTGGTCCTGGGGCATATATTTAGAGGCAAAATTTCTAATTTGGTTCATTTTTCCAAGGAAGAGTTACAGTTGAGAAAAGAGCAATGTGTCGTGCCCTCCCAAAAAAGTGTAAATGATGTTAATTACCTGATAGAGATCTTAGTTGGTGCCAAACTTTATCCATCTGATTGTGGTCAATACTGTCAGTTTATAATGCATTATCTGCACTTGGAGAGATTACATGTTATACAGTCGATATACTTTGTATGTTAATACATGGAACTCTTACAGTTGCAGCAAAATTGTGACACATATAGGAATATTAGCCACTGAAATATTTCTTTCAATGGCAGCTTTTGGAAGAAGGACAAGTTGCCGTCTCCAGGAATATATTGTTATCAGTGCCATTAATTTTTCCTATTATGACAAAAGTTGGATTGCTACTTTTCATCACACTATAAGTGTTTATATTAGGCTCATAGGAACCCAAAATCTATGCCTAATGTAGTTCTACCTGGTTACAAAATTGACTTTTTTTTTTTACTGCAGTATATATTTTGTCTCTTTTTGTCAACATATTTTAGATTAGTATACATAATAAAATAGAATAAAACACTGTAAATAAGCAGTTTTGGTAGTCAGTGCAAACTCAGACTCCAGAGGACTACTGCATATAAACTTCAACCTCTGGAACACCAGCTTAATTTTTGAGGATTTCTTCTTTCCTCATTTTCAGCAGATAAAAATCTAACCTCTGATTTTCTTTTCTTTTACTTAAAAGCTCCAAAAACGAGAGAAGACATGCAGGGCTTACCTTAAGGTATCTCTCCTGTGCTGTCACCCTGCTTTCTCCCTTCTTCAGCTACCTGCCACGCTTTATCATCTTGCTGCATGATCCAATGTATTTCAGTCTTTGATAATTATATAATGTGCCCCATATCAGCTGTACAAATGTTGGCTTTTCACAGGTATATTACTCTCAGAATAAGCAAATGATTTACTTTTAATGATTTCTGCTGTTTTTCCATTCATCCAAAAGTACATGAATTTTAATGAAATATCCTCTTAATTGGAAAGTAATTATGTAGTCTCTTTGTTTCCTGTTGTCATCTCTGTGGATTAAAAAACAACTTGAGTAAAACAGCTATGATATATTCTCGGCAGTTTATCATATCAAAGACTGTATAGTCATAATGTATGTGCATGAAAAAGTCACTGCTTTCTTATCTTTGTGGTATACTCTTAAATAAAATAGGCTTTATTCTGAAATTTTTAGGAGTCAGTTCTAGAATCAAGTTGATATGGGGATGGGTTCCTAAAAATGAAACGTAAATAATTTGACTGTGATATCTGTATATGTTACATACTGTTTTTTATCAAGCTAATAGGAACAGAAAGTCACTGTTGAGCTCAGAATCCCTGTCCACTCCAGCCGGGTTTTCTCCCTGGTATATCCAAGTAATAGGAAACATGCTGAGGCTAACAGTGGAATTATGCCATAGTGGTTCTGTGTGATAGATCAAAATAATAATACCAACTTGTATTTTGTTTTGTTCTGTGAATTTTAGAAGTTCCTTTTGGGGAAATAGTTATTTTCTAACCTTACTCTTCAGGGGACCATAACAGTGGTAAATCAAACCTTGAAGAACGAATCCATATATTGTGACAGTAAAACAAAATAACTTTTGTACTTTCTTAGACTAGAGATTATTAAAAAGCCATGACTTCACTGATTTTGGTTGGCAAGGTCTAGAAAAAAATGACGTCTCACTAGTTAGTATTAGACATTGTTTTTTTGGTTTTGTTTTTGTTTTTTTTTTTTGAGACGGAGTCTTGCTCTGTCGCCCAGGCTGGAGTGCAGTGGCACAGTCTCGGCTCACTGCAAGCTCCGCTCCGCCTCCCGGGTTCACGCCATTCTCCTGCCTCAGCTTCCCAAGTAGCTGGGACTACAGGCGCACGCCACCACGCCCGGCTAATTTTTTGTAATTTTAGTAGAGATGGGGTTTCACCATGTTAGCCAGGATGGTCTCGAACTCCTGACCTCGTGATCCACCTGCCTTGGCCTCCCAAAGTTCTGGGATTACAGGCTTGAGCCACCGCGCCCGGCCAGTATTGGACATTGTTGAACCTGAGAACTTTACAGGAAAAGGTGTAGTAGGAAAGTCTGTTTTTAGGTAATAATGGTCTGAAAGTCCCCTTTTAGCCTGTTTAATAGGGGCAGAGAAATAACTGCTGAAATCTATAGAATTTTTTAAACTTCGGTGTTCAGTTCACCTTTAAGGTATTAGTGTATGAAATGTAATAATTGGTATGTTGCCCAGGACATATATCTCAGTTGGAAAAGAATAGCTTTTTTTTTTTCCCTTTGGCAGAAAGAGACTACTTCAGGAATATGATTAGGCTAATGATCATTTTGATCCCACTAGACAAGTACAAATAGTAATAAATAAGGAGTGTTCCAAATTAATAAAAGCATGCCATTAGCAAGTTATGTGTACATGGAGTAAATTTCAGCATGACCTTAATTTCTGACCAGTGTCATTTTCAGTATGTCTCAAGTGAGCTTCTCTGTTCAGATAAGACTAATAGAAGTCTTTAAATTACAAATCAGAAGCTGACTTACACTATGCAAATGAAGCGAGTTCCCACTTTGTGACAGAGGATTCATTTGTGACTTAGATTAGAGAGAGGCTCCAGTCCGTATTTCTTGGTGACTAATGAATCTGGCCTCCACAGACCAATTTCTGTTACACTCTAGTTAATGGCTGCAGCAGTATCAGTGTGAGTATTTTGACTATTCTGTCTCCCATTAGAGGGAAAAAAAAAGCCTTTAATGCCACTTGGAAGTATCTTCCACCTGCCAGGAAGGTCGTGGTGGCTCACAAGGCAGACAGAACGAGGATATTAAGATGGATTAAGCTAATTAATCTTACTCTGACAGTAGCTTCAAACAACTTTCCCCCCATTCATATAGTACCTCACACTAGCAATTTTTATTGTTTTTCTTTTTGTACAATGTGTGTTCTTTTTCTTCAGTGATTACCAGTATATCAGAACTATGTGTTTATGGGCATAATGACACATTATGACTGGGTGAATGGAATAGAGTAAATAAACTTAGTGATTTCACTTTTCCAAAGCATAGTGCGTAGCTACAGAGTGTATTAGTATAAGATCCTGCCTGCAGTTGATTAACTGAGTTATATTTTATTTAATGTTATTTTGTGTAGCAATAAATTAAACCTACATATGTGAATATTTACAACTTGGGTGTTTTTATGAAGACTTGATTCTACTTTCCTGTTTTCTTTAACTTATCAGTAGAGGCTTTAATTTTGATTCCTTTCTTTATTCCTTTAAAAGCAGATCGTTGATGAATTAAAGTATATGCTCAAGTGTTTTTTAGCTGGACAGAGAATTGGAAGAGTGAAAATGTTCACAGATAATTGATGAACTTTAATGCTACCTTTTTGTTTTGTTTTGTTTTGTTTTTTTCAAATGATTGTAAGTAGACAGTGTCTATAAGGAATAATTTTGGTTACTATTTTAGTTGAGATTCCAAAAAATAATATAGTTTAATTTTCAAGCATACATATTAATCTACTCCAAAGAGATTAGTATTTTTGGTTTAGAATATTCAAATCTTGAGATTATAAATAGGATGACTTTAGTAGTTTTGACTCTACCTGTAAGAGTAATGTCTCGGATTAAGAGCTGACACAGGTGGTTGTCAACTGTCAGCAACTGAGGTGTGATTAAATAAATAGAAACAATCCACCTTTCTACACTTACTCTTTGTAATCAAATAGCAGTCTGTTAATCTTCAGTCAGTCCTGTTTTAAAAAGGTCCAGGTATATTTTAAAATGGACCAGATATATGTTGTCTAGATGTTCTTCCATCTTGAAGTAAGAGTAAATCATCATGACAGATAAATATTACAATTGTCACTCATCAGCAACTGAAAATCACTTTGCTTCTAAAAGCAGTCAAAACTAATGATAGTTTTCTAATGGATACAGGCAATTGTTGACACAGTGGACAACCTTCTGAGACCTGAAGCTTTGGAATCATGGAAACATATGAATTCTTCTGAACAAGCACATACTGCAACAATGTTACTCGATACATTGGAAGAAGGAGCTTTTGTCCTAGCTGACAATCTTTTAGAACCAACAAGGGTCTCAATGCCCACAGAAAATATTGGTAAGTGAATCTACTGTCAAGTTTAATTTTGATTTGGAATATTCATATCTAAGAGGATGATGTTTCCATTCCGAATCTATTATTTCCCAGTGCCGTACTTCTTTTTTGTCAAATTATTTTTGTCTGTTAGCAAGAGAAATTATTGTTCACACTTGCTAAAATTAATGCAAAAGCCAAACTCTATCCTGTGTTTTACAAGTTGGTTTTGTGTATGTGTGTGTTTCCAATTGAAAAATCATTAACGAAAAAGTATTAGAGTGCTTAAATACTAGAATGTAGATTTTTTAAGTAATGAAAGTGCTTGCTATGAAACTGTGGCAAATGCTTTACCATTTTATATAGTATGTTCCTAATGAATTTAAAGTATTTTATGGAATGCATGCTGTCAGATATTTTAGCACACAGAACTTGAGTCAGATGTTTATATTAAACATAACTGCCTTCAGGTGAAAATGTGGTCAGTGAACTACATCTCCCACAATGCAGAACATCCATGCTTCATGGATTGCAGAATAGCTACAGATAGTGTAGCATAATTTAGAATTCAAATGCTACCACTGAGAGGTAGGGATTCACTTGTGAAAAATATTTGAAAGAAATAGAGTAAAATTTTATTAATTTAGGTTTGAACAATTTAGAATTGTTAATTATTCAGTGAGGTTGAATTCAGGTGAAGTTAACAGTATACCTTAGTTAGTGAAGTAAAAAGCTTCCCAAGCATAAATGTAGAAGAACTCAAAAGGGACACAGACTGCATTTCTACCAGAAGCAGTGCTAACTTCATTAGGGCAGCAGATATTGAATGAAGACTTACTATCTGGGATGCCATGTTTTTAATGCCTAATTATGCCTTATTGTGCCTGCCTAAGTCATGGGACTTTATATAAAAAATGCAGATCAAAGGGGTATATAGAAGAAATGGACATAAATCAAATTGGCACCTATATTTGAATTCAAAACCTTAAATTTATTTTATGTAAGTGAATTTTTAAAAGGAAATGAAATATTTTAAAACTAATTTGTTCTTATTTACTTTGAGGTTTGGGAATGAAAAATCAGTAATTACTGAAGTGGCATATTATGACCTCAATTTGTTTTCTAAATATTCTGAAAATTACTTTAAAAAAAAAAAAAAAAACAACTAAAATTCCCTTGTTGTACCTCTTTAATTGTGCAAGAAAATTTGATGGGCCAGGTTCACATCTATGCTCCCATCAGCCTTACATACGTAGAACACACTGTAGTTATAGATCCAAGATATTTTTATCCCACTTTGAGATATATTCTGAACAATTAAATGTCCAGGAATACATTTTTTCTAGTATCTATGGTTTTCAGAGTTCTAAACCATTATTTTTCACTGGGCACAGTGGCTCATGCCTATAATCCCAGCACTTTGGGAGGCCGAGGCAGGCACATTGCTTGAGCTCAGGAGTTCGAGGCCAGCCTGGGCAACATGGTGAAATCCCATCTTTACAAAAAATACACCAAGAAAAAAAAAAAATAGCCGAGCATGGTGGCGCATGCCTGTAGTCCCAGCTGCTTGGGAGGCTGAGGTGGGAGGATCACCTGAAATCCACGGAGGGAGAGGTTGCAGTGAGCTGAGATCATGCCACTGCACTCCACCCTGGATGATAGAGTGAGACCCCAACTCAAAAAATAAATAAAAGTTAATTAAATGAAACTAAAGGATTATTTTTCATATTGATCTTTTTTCATTTTTAATTAAAAAACACTTTGGATTGGGAGGCCGAGGCAGGCGATCACCTGAGGTCAGGAGTTGGAGACCAGCCTCAACATGGAGAAACCCCGTCTCTACTGAAAACACAAAATTTAGCCGGGTGTGGTGGTGCATGCCTGTAATCCCAGCTACTTGGGAGGCTGAGGCAGGAGAATTGCTTGAAGCTGGGAGGCGGAGGTTGCGGTGAGTCGAGGTTATGCTATTGCACTCCTCCAGCCTGGGCAACAAGAGTGAAACTCTGTCTCAAAAAAACAAAAAACAAAAAAAGAAAACACTATGGAGAGATTGGCATCTCTAAAATAATGCCTGGTATTTACTAGTCTAAATGCTGATTATCCAACAATTACCAATATGAAAGTCATTTTACGGCCAGGCACGGTGGCTCATGCCTGCAATCCCAGCACTTTGGGAGGCCGAGGCGGGCAGATCGCCTGAGGTCAGGAGTTCAAGACTAGCCTGGCCAACATGGTGAAATCTCGTCTCTACTAAAAATACAAAAAATCTGGGAGGCTGAGGCAGGTGGATCACCTGAAGTCAGGTGATCCTGACTGCCAGGAGTTCCCAGCCTGCCCAACATAGCGAAAGCCTGTCTCTACTAAATGTACAAAGAGTTAACCGGACGTGGTGGGGGGGTGCCTGTAATCCCAGCTACTCAGGAGGCTGAGGCAGAAGAATCCCTTGAACCTGGGAGGCAGAGCTGAGCTGTGATCACGCCATTACACTCCAGCCTGGGCGACAAGAGGAAGACTTGGTCTCGAAAAAAAAAGTCATTTTACATATTCTAGTAATAGTTTTGTCTTTTTTATTTCCAAAGTATAAACAGTTTTGGGGTTGGGGGGAAAGAGCCCTGATTTACTATGAGGAAAACATTCACCTTTTTCCTAGGACTTGTTCTATTTTCAGACATGAGGACTAAAATAGCCTATTATTTCTCTATGTTCCCAGTCCCCTGAGGACATGGCTATAATGTCTTAGGTTATTAAAACTATTTGATTTTCCTCCTTAGTGATTTCTTCTTAAATTCTTGGTTTAACTTCATAACATGATTTGCCCTTGTAATACATGACTCCATAAAAATGATATAATTTTATCTATTATAATGATATCTTATTGTGACATTTGAAAACTTGGAGGTATAATTTAAAATATGCAATAAGAGCACCTGTTTTAAGTGTATAGTTTGATGGAGTATGGCAATTGTACACTCTCATAATCATCAGCGTGGTGATATTTCTGTGTCCTCAGATGGGCCCTGCATGCTCCTTTGCAGTCATTCTCCTCTGGCCCTAAGCCATAAACACATCAGAAACCACTGATGTGCTTTCTGTCCATGTAGATAAGTTTTGCGTTTTCTAGGTCTTCAGTTGAATGGAATCATACGGTGTGTAGTACTCCTTCTGATCTTATTGCTTTTATGCAGAGGAATATTTTTGAGATTTATCCATTTATCCATATACATGGGAGTGTCCATAGTTTAATACTTTTTATTGCTGAGTATTGTCCATCGTGAGGACATACCACAATTTGTGTATCTACTCACTTGTTAGACATTTGGATTTTTTTCCACTTCTTGGCTGCCATTTTTCCAAGTGGTTGTACCATATTAAACTTGAACTGCAGCATATGAGAGTTCCAGTTGCTGCACATCCTCACCAATATTTAGGATTAACAGTCATTTTATTTTTAGTGGTTCTTGGAGGCATCTCATTGTGGATTTATATTGCATTTCTGTGATTGCTAAGTAACATTTTGCTGATAACTTCTTTTCATGTGTTTATTTCCATTCAAATATCTTTTTATGAAGTGTTTGTTCATATCTTTTGCCCATTTTTAATTGGGTTGTCTCATTAAATAAATTATGAAGATTTTTTGTATATTCTTCTTGTAAGTCTTTTTGTCAGATACATGCATTCTGGATAGTTTCCCTCCAGTATGTGACTTTATTTTCTTTATATCTTGGGAAGAGCAGAAGTTTTTAATTTTGATTTTAAAAATTCCCCTTACTGAGCTTTAGCAGCATCTGGCTAATCCTATTCTACTTACTCCTCTCACTCTTGTAATATTTTAAAGCAAATTGTAAAATCCTATCATGATTACTATAAGAAACCTTATATGGATATATCCAATACTCTTTAGAAAACCACAATATCATTATCACACTTTAAAAAATTAACAAAAACATTTCAAAAGATAACAAAAGTGTGTTCACATTTTCATAAATTTGTTAATACTTGGTTGAAATCAGGATACAAGTCCAAGTAGTAAATCTGATAGATACATCAGTTGAATTTTTTTTTTTTTTTTTTTTTTGAGACAGAGTTCCACTCTTGCCCGGACTGGAGTGCAATGGTGCGATCTTGGCTCATTGCAGCCTCCGCCTCCTGGGTTCAAGTGATTCTCCTGCCTAAGCCTCCCGAGTAACTGGGATTACATGTGCTCACCACCATGCCTGGCTAATTTTGTATTTTTAGTTGAGACGGGATTTCACCATGTTGGTCAGGCTGGTCTCGCACTCCTGACCTCAGATGATCCGCCCACCTCGGCCTCCCAAAGTGCTGGGATTACAGTCATGAGCCACCACGCCTGGCCAAATATCTTTTCATTAAAAGTTATTTCTCCTTGCATACTAAGAAAAATATTTTTTAAACATTTTTTGTTTTTCTTGAGGAAGTCAGGTGGATGATTTGCCTTGTAGACTTTGTTACATTCTTGGTTTGGCTTATTTCATCGGCAGTGCATCATTTAACTCTGCCTGTTATGCTGATGGTTAGATTTAGAGGCATGATCATGCTACGTTTAACTCTTTGTTTTTTTTAATTTAACAAGAACTTTCCATTGCATCATATCAACAAGCACATAATCTTTGGTTTTATTTCCTTGTGATTTTCAGATCGGTGCCATGGTTTAGATGTTATCAGCCTGATCCATCCATTGTAAAATTCCCTTTTATTTATTGTCTTTTTTTTTTTTTTTTCTTTTTTTGAGCCAGAATCTTCCTGTGTTGCCCAGGCTGGAGTGCAGTGGCATGATCTCAGCTCACTGCAACCTCCGCCTCCCAGGTTCAAGTGATTCTCCTACCTCAGCCTCTCGAGTAGCTGGGATTACAGGTGCCTGCCGTGATGCCCTGCTAATTTTTGTATTTTTAGTACAGACAGGGTTTCACCATGACGGCCAGGCTGGTCTTGAATTCCTGATCAGGTGATCCACCTACATAGGCCTCCCAAAGTGCTGGAATTAAAGGTGTGAGCCACCGCCCCGGCCTTACTTATTGTTTTAATGAGCTGAGTGGCCAGCATGATTTTTATCATCACTTTAGACTTAGAGTGTGGTAACAAAAACCCCAAAGTCACAGCTGCTTACAACAACAAAGGTTTACTACTCCTTTGTGCTGCATAATTGTTGAGGCTGGGCTTCAACTCTGCTTCCTGTCATCTTCGGTTCTGCTCTATGTTTTTCTTCTGGGACCCAGGCTGATAGAGCAGCTGCTGCCCATAAAGGTGCAAGTCTCCTGGCAGAGGTCATAGTTCTTCCTCTTTCCTCTCATTACAGCCACTACTTGCTGAGAAATTTGCAAAATAGTAAGATAAATATATTAAAATTCTGTCTACAGTATTGGCTGAGTGAAACTCTGAATGGCTCCCCAATGAACCAAGTGTATTCATGTTCAGAAAATCTATTGAATAACGCATATATTATTTCAAGCATACAGAAAGTACAGAGGATAGCATAACATTCGTGTACCAGTTACTCAGCTGAGCCACATATTGATATTTTACCATATTTGCTTCAGATTTTTTTGGAAAAAGAAAAATCATAGATAATGTGGAAGTTCCCAGGATTGCCTCCTTCCTGATCATACCATGAAGGAGGTAGCTGTCATCTTTATTATTTAGCATGAATAAGCTTAAGAAAATTTGCTTTGTAGGTATGTACATTGAATACTTTTCAGGTTTTTAACATTAATTTCACACTATAAATGTAATTGTACAATTTTCTTTGTTTTTGATACTTGAGTTTTGCTCTTGTCATCCAGGCTGGAGTGCAATGGCACAATCTCGGCTCACTGCAACCTCCGCCTCCTGGATTCAAGAGATTCACCTGCCTCAGCCTCCTGAGTGGCTGAGACTACAGGCATGCATCGCTACGCCCGGCTAATTTTTTTGTATTTTTAGCAGAGATGGGGTTTCACCATTTTGGCCAGGCCAGTCTCAAACTCCTGACCTCAGGTGATCCGCCCGCCTCAGTCTCCCAAAGTACTGGGATTACAGGCGTGAGCCACTGCACGTGACCATAATTGTATAATTTTCTGTTAGCATTCTATTTTTTATATTTATATATGGTGACATGTGTATCTGTAGTTCATTTGATCTGTTTCTAAGAATGTACCAGAATTAACTGCTGATAGACATTTTAGTGGCTTCTGCTTTTTTCCTGACAGAAGGAAAACTGTAATGAAAGTTTCTGTATGCCTTCTTGCTCCAATGTGTGCCTTTCTAGACGTACATGCGCACATACATGTGCGCGTGTACACACACACACACACACACCCCCCCCAGAAATAGAATTTTTGAGCGGTAGAGCATACCCACCTTCAGCTTTACTAAATGCTGCCAAATTGCTCTCTACCTTCTTTTACCAATTTACTTTTTCACCGGTAATACCATTACTAGTTTTGCAAACACTTTATTATTGACCTAACTTTTGTTAATCTAATGAGTTTGAATTGGTTATGTTATTGTTCTAATTTACAGTTTCCTTGATTGCTTCATGTTGATTTTTTAACAGATTTATTACCTATTTTAGTTTTCTCTCCTATGAGTTTATTTACAACTTTCTCCTTTTTGATTTTTTCTTTGTATTTCTATGTATGCTGGACACTCATCCTGTAAAGATTATATAGTTTACAGATATTTATTTTGTCTGGGCTTTCTCTTTTTATCTTTTTAAAGGAATCTGTTGTTTTACATAATGAGTCAGATTTATCAGTCTGTTCTTTTAGTGTTGGTAATCTTGGTATCTTGTTTAAGAAATATTTTCCTTTTGGCTTTCTACTTAGGAAAATATTCTCTACATTAAGTTTATAAGGATCTTATACTTCCTTATAAATGATAAACCTCTGCTTTTTACAGTTATGTCTCTAATCTACCTGAAATTTATTTTTAATTATGATATTATATGAGACAGGCAGCTAATTTGATTTTTCCCCATATGAATAACCAGTTCCTTGTATACGTTTAGTGCATAATTCATTTCTCTCCCTAATGATTTTTAATGATGTCTTACATGTTAGCAGTGTCTATTATTTGCTGCTTTGGTTTTTTCAGTAATATTAATATCTGTTGAGTCTTTCAACCTTGCTCCTTGAGGAACTGCTTTGGCTGCTTTTTGGCATGTCTCTTCTATATGAATTTTTAAATCAGTGGATCAAGTTCCAGACACAAAAATCTTGTTGGAATTTTGATTAAAATTGGACTGAGTTTGTAGATTCATTTTGAAAGAGTTGCCAGATTGAACTGCTGCATTCTTCCAAATAAGACCATTATGTAATTCCTCATTTTTTCTTAGGTCTTCTTATAAAGTTATATATTTTTCTTATTTTTAGTGTCTTGCGCTTTTTAAAAATCAGATTTGTTCCTAGATAACTTATACTCCTTGTTTTTATTATAAATAAGATCACTTTTTAAATTACATATTCTAATTGTTTGTTGTTTGGTGTATAGAAACACAATTGATTTTGCTCATAGCAGCCTTGCTAAATTCTTAGTACTTCTGATAGTTAAGAGTCCCTCATGATTACTAGGTAGTTAATTGTGTTTACTGTAAATATTACTTGTTTTTTCCTTTATACCTTTTATTTGCTTTTCTTGAATTACTGCATTAAGCTAGGTCCTCTAGTACAATGCTCAATAAAACCTGTGATAGAGATCATTTTGACTCTAAAAGCAATGCTTCTAGAGTTTTTCAATATTGTTTGCTATATACATTTTTGAATACATAAAGGTGTAGCCTTTATCTGATAAGAAAACTTCTCTCTGGACAAGGAGTTTTTCTTTAATTTGTCTTTTTTTTTGTAAAGTTTTTTTTTATATTAAGTGGATGTTGAAATTTATTTGTGTGAATACTTTTGAAATTTTTCTCTATTTGATGAATTATATGAATCCATTTTCTAATGTATTAATTTCTATATGGTTTTTAACTTAATTTAGTAATAAATTTAATTTGTTCAGGATATTATAAAGTGTGTGTATATTTTATTAAAGATTTTTTGCATCATTTTAATGACTGAAAGTATCCTATAATTTTTTGTGAAATGAGTTAGGGATACATCTTTTTCTATTTTCTGAAACAGAAAATAGAAATCTTATTTAAAACTCAGGCCAGGCGCGGGGGCTCAAGCCTATAATCCCAGCACTTTGGGAGGCCAAGACGGGTGGATCACGAGGTCAGGAGATCAAGACCATCCTGGCTAACACGGTGAAACCCCGTCTCTACTAAAAAATACAAAAAAAAAAACTGGCCGGGCGAGGTGGCGGGCGCCTGTAGTCCCAGCTACTCAGGAGGCTGAGGCAGGAGAATGGCGTGGACCTGGGAGGCGGAGCTTGCAGTGAGCTGAGATCCGGCCACTCTGCACTCCAGCCTGGGAGACAGAGCGAGACTCCGTCTAAAAAAATAAAATAAAATAAAATAAAATTCAGTATGTATTTATCAGTTGAGTTTTTTAATGGTAATAAACTATTATGGTTTTTAATTTCTTTTAGTCTGTTTCAGTTTTCTACAAAAAATTCTATTGTCTTTTAAAAATTTATTGATATAAATTTATCTATTTGTTGGTATAAAGTTCAGTATTGCATTTTTGTTTTTTTTTTTTGTTTTTTTTTTTTTTGAGACGGAATCTCGCTCTGTCGCCCAGGCTGGAGTGCAGTGGCCAGATCTCAGCTCACTGCAAGCTCCGCCTCCCGGGTTTAGGCCATTCTCCTGCCTCAGCCTCCTGAGTAGCTGGGACTACAGGCGCCCGCCACCTCGCCCAGCTAGGTTTTTGTATTTTTTAGTAGAAACGCAGTTTTACCGTGTTAGCCATGATGGTCTTGATCTCCTGACCTCGTGATCCGCCCGTCTCGGCCTCCCAAAGTGCTGGGATTACAGGCTTGAGCCACCGCGCCCGGCCCCCATTATTGCATTTTCTTATGGAAGTAAATAGCTTGAAATATCTACTGAGAGCTGTAGTAATGATCTTACTATTATCAATTTAAAGCTTTTTCTTTACTATGAACATTATTTTTAAAATTCTAATAAGTAAATTTCTGTTTAATGAAATTAAAGTTTGATAAGTAAATATTTGTTTAATTAACAGTTTGTACATGTATATCTATATTTGGGATGATTCATGAAAACTCAGAGGATTTTCTTCTTTCATCACGTCTTGTTTTAAGATATGATAGCCTCTTTCAATGTGAGGAAGAATCAGTTACTTTCATCAAACTTCTTCCCCCTTTCCTCCCTGCCCCAACCTAGAGACTGATATGAGAACAGTTTATCCATCTACTCACCTGCTTAATCTTTCCAGACATGTATCAGTAAAATAAGTGTATCAACCAGTTTCTGCAGCTGATAGAATTTTAACAGTTACATGATGCTCGTTATAAATTTGTATTTCAGGGTTTGACATGTGGTTTAATTGCTTATAAAAATTTATGAATGTTATTATATTTACAACCTAAATATAGATGTATTTTACAAAACAAAGTTGCGGAAGATAAAAAAAATTAGTATCCAAGAATTACTGTACAATGGTATGAAATGATTTTTGCAAAAAGAAAAAGGGGATTGTAGGTGAATAGCTGATAGGCGATACAGACAGTAGAGACATTAAAGAGGGTGACATTCAGAAAAAAAATATGGACTGTATTTTTTGAACATCTTTGTAGAATACATAGTTTTAAAATTTAAATATCAGAAATCAATGAATTTTCCATATAATTCCTTAGATTTCATCAATAAAATATTAATATTATAATTATTAATATAAGATAGTTAACTCCTATAAAAGCAATATACTTTTCCATTCCTTTTAAAATCTAAATAAATGTTGATGTAAAATAATGACAATCTGTATTGGGATTCCCAGTAGACAGTAAGCATTTATATTGTTAGTGGTTACTATTAATTATATTTTTGAAATGAAGTTAGCATTGGCATGTTGATCAGGTAGATGTTCTCAGTGTTTTGTATTGACTTGTTTTCCTTAAGTGTTTTTCAATTTCGATACTTGGTTTGAATATTTGAAATTTGGTTTAGACTGCAGTTGTTGTCACACTCTTGCTGTAAAGGTCCAGATAGTATATATTTTATGCTTTGCAAGCCATGGTGGTCTCTCTTGCAGATATTTAACTGGTATTGTAGCACTAAAGAAGCCACAGGCAATATACAAATGAATAAACATGATTGTGTTCCAATAAAACTTTATTTACAAAAACAAATGGCATGCCAGGCTTGGCCTGCAGGTTCTATTTTGCCCGATTTGAATATGTAAAGATTGAATAGTGAGAATTAATGGGAAATTTTAACATAATGGCATTTTCATAATAAATATATTCTTCTGGGCTATTTTTAGAAATTAGAAAAAAGTATTACTGCAAACTTGACCCGTGTAATTTTTCATATTAAAGTGGATCATAGATAGAAATAGATGTGTAGATGCCATAGAAGCATTCAAATTTGTACTTCATATTAGTTTTACCACGGCCAAATAATGGTCATTGAAAAGTTACTTAATATAAAGAGCCAAAAAATATCAGTTTGAAATATTTTTGCTTAGCTTCATGATTTAAATACAAAACCTTGAAAGTTACATACTATTAATTGATACACTGTTCATACTTATAGGCTAACAGATTGGTATTAGTTCATGACAAAAGAGATAAAAATATGAAGAAGGTGTTAGAATGACAATACAAATTTTTTTTTGAGAAGTGAATATTTAAGACTTGAGTAATTTGTTTTTTTGTTCATGATTTTTGTTGAAACCTAACAGTAAAATTTTGTAAGTAGACAAAAAGAAAACAGTAGTTTCTATACAGTTATCATTTGCCTCCTTAGTTAAATCTAAAGAATCATCCCCACCCCCTTCCTTTATCTTTTCCCTCATCCAGTCCTGGAAGTTGCCGTACTCAGTACAGAAGGACAGATCCAAGACTTTAAATTTCCTCTGGGCATCAAAGGAGCAGGCAGCTCAATCCAGCTCTCTGCAAATACCGTCAAACAGAACAGCAGGAATGGTAAGATGGAAGTCTTTTAAAAATTGATAGTTTCTGTTGTTGTTCAAAAACCTATTAATTCTAAAATGCATTTGACTCCTTATATAACCAAAAAACGACTTACCATTTTAAAAGCAGATTTAAAACAATGCCTTAGGACTTTATCATTTCATTCCTATTTTATCTTAATTTATTATCATGCATGTTTTTTGTACATCATGTGACTATTTTTAACCTTCCTAGGGCTTGCAAAGTTGGTATTCATCATTTACCGGAGTCTGGGACAGTTCCTTAGTACAGAAAATGCAACCATTAAACTGGGTGCTGACTTTCTTGGTCGTAATAGCACCATTGCAGTGAATTCTCACGTCATTTCAGTTTCCATCAATAAAGAGTCCAGCCGAGTATACCTGACTGATCCTGTGCTTTTTACCCTGCCACACATTGATGTAAGTTAATGTATGCTAATGAAGTAATGGAAGGTTATAAAAGCAGAAAGAAAGGAAAGCAAAACTGAGGTGCTGGGGATGGGGAGAGAACTGGGGAGATGGGAGGGAGGAAAGACAAGACCTTTCCATTTGAATTTTAAATGTTGGACTAGGTCAGAGACACAAGTTTATTTAAGTCTGTGAACATAAAATTAAATGAGCTTGGTTCAGTGATTATTAGAACTTAAGTGTATTCTTAATGAAAGCTAATTCAGTAATCAACAGGAAAATGTAAATGACTCTTAATTTGTTTTCAAATGAAAATTAACCCTTACTTAGCAGCAGGATAGCTGAGTATTAACTCTTAGGACTCTGCCTTTCTGTGTGGCAAAATTTTTTTCATTAGTTTTACTGATCATGTTTGACACAACTGTTACCAAGTACTGTGTTTTAAAAAAAAAAGTTGAGGAGATGTGATTCCTCTGCTGTGCCTTAGAATGCAAGTTGATACTTAAGTAACTACACTGTATTGGAAGATTGTCTACAGAATGTTTGGCTGTTACAGTAAATAGAGTGAATAAATGCCACAGATAAAAAAGTGGATCTCCAAATAGGCAAAGAAAAATAAATTTGTGTGGTTACAGTACTCATATCTGCTTCAGTTGATTGACTCTTAAGAGCTTTTAGGTACTAACAATATGATTTACATTGTTGCTAGTGTATCTCTTAGAACTAACCAAAAATGGGCCCAAAATAGAACATGGATTTTTAAAACATTTGGTCCTTACAGAATTTTCTCAGAACAAATTTATGGCTCTAATTTTATCAGAAAGGAAAAAAAAATGATTCTAATGTACCATCAATATGTAAAATCATAAAATGGAAATTGTAATTGCGTAAAATGGGTCTTGGTAATTTAGAGTACACTTTCGGACTATAAAGCCCCTTTTAAGCTAGGTATCTGCCTCGTATAACATAGTCCACAATTTTGCTGATGAAAAACTTTATAGTCTGAAACATGCAAAGTTTAATCTAAATTACCTTTTACACATATTAAACAATTGCTGTTGCCATCTTAGAGTATAAAATCCTAATTTTATCTTGTCATTTTATTTCCCAGCCTGACAATTATTTCAATGCAAACTGCTCCTTCTGGAACTACTCAGAGAGAACTATGATGGGATATTGGTCTACCCAGGGCTGCAAGCTGGTTGACACTAATAAAACTCGAACAACGTGTTCATGCAGCCACCTAACCAATTTTGCAATTCTCATGGCCCACAGGGAAATTGCAGTAAGTATTTGCACTTCTAATTAGTAGCAGAGAGAAACCTCAGAGATTCAAAACAGCTTGTATAACAGTCCCGTTCTTTGGGTGCTTATCGTAACTAAAAAGCAAACAAAGTAATGTTGATTTCTAATTGTTTCTACACTGTCCATAAATTTTAAGAAGTCTTGGCACTGTTATTGTTACTTCTCAAAATCATATGCTGTAACTTCGTAGACTTGTAAGTTTTCCTCCTTGGGGCAGGTGCTTGGTAGAGGCAACAGAAGATTTAAATAATGAGCAGCAGTAGGTCATACAAAAGAGACAAAAGGCTCTGGAGTTTAACATGCCCTTCCCATCTTGAATGTTTGAATCTAATTTTACAACTTTTGCTTTAAGTTTCCTAACCACTTTGCACATTGTGCAAAGCTGCGTCTTTTGAAAAGTCAAAATGGCTTCTGGAATATGTCTCAATGTTCTTTCTTGTGATTAAGAGAATGATAGCCAGAAGACAGAAATATTTTAAGAAGTGTAGCATTTCGGTCTCAGATCTGTTGTGTGTGTCAACTCTCAATATGTAAGCATACAAAACCCCAAGGAGAAAATAAAAACTTAAAACTTGGCTTATGTGTTAGTTTGGAAAAATCATTAAAATGTCAATTGTTTTTTAGCATGAATAAGTATTCTTTATTCTGTCATGTAAATAGTCTCCATGTTTATGTAGTTAATTCAGCCATACTTTGAAATCATTAGGCTCTTTTATTGTTTTCTAGGTAAAATCTTCCTCTCTCATAGATCACTTTTTTAAGTATAAAAGGCAGTAACATTGAATGCTATTATACGATTAAACTTTATTTTTGGTATTGAGCCTTTTTTGAACACATATGAATGGTATTCTTCAAAGAGTTCAGTAGTAAAAGATGAACTGTACATGTGAAAGTGGTCTTTCTTCTAGTTGATGTAATGCAGGAATACTAATGTTCCTCATATCTTTTTATTTTCAGTATAAAGATGGAGTTCATGAATTACTTCTTACAGTCATCACCTGGGTGGGAATTGTCATTTCCCTTGTTTGCCTGGCTATCTGCATCTTCACCTTTTGCTTTTTCCGTGGCCTACAGAGCGACCGAAATACTATTCACAAGAACCTTTGTATCAACCTTTTCATTGCTGAATTTATTTTCCTAATAGGCATTGATAAGACAAAATATGCGGTAAGCACCAGTTGAGTTAATTGACCTTAGATCTCTGAAAATTATTTTATTAGGTGTGAGGTGACATATGATACTGATATTAATGTTTGACCTTGTAACTTGATACAATTGATAGGGCAATATTAAAAGACAATTTGTAGTAAATTAAAAGGCTGCCCAATTATTAAGTAATATTATGAATTAATTCATTTTGTATATTAAGAGACAGTCGAATTTTTCTGTGTTTTTGTTAAGACATATAATTTTAATAGAAGAATGCTAGGGATACAGAAATACAAAGATCCTATTTTAAAAATTCTTATTTTGCTTGCATAGTCATTCTGACCAATGATCCTTTCTTTGAATTCACGGCAATTTATTCATCATCATGAGTTCTTAATATCAGAAAGAGAACTTAATTAGTTAATGCTTCACCCTATATTCATCTGCACTTAGATAACTTAAGAATGCTCCAGATATGACACGAAAATAATCCTAGGTAATTAGAGCTAGGATTTTGTCGTTAGAGCAAAATTTTAAAATTCCATTATAGAAAAAAATAGAAACAATAGATCTGCAAACAACACTTCTAAAGACTTGTGAAGCAAATAATCTACAAGTGGAATATTCAGATTTCATAACAGATAATTCACAAATTATGAAGTTTTCTTATTTGATATTTAATCTCACTAAAAAATGTTATAGTAATATTCTACTTTGAAACCTAGTACACTTGGCGTTATACTCTGTGAACATGATAATCTCCAGATTTGGCAGGGTTTTTAGCTTGTTTCCACTTACGAAAAAAATATTTTGAGGAAGCATTAGGTTACTCTGAATAATGTATTTTTGAAATAATAGCGATTTCTCTTAGTGAGTATTTTATAGTTTTGGAGTGGGCTATTTTTATTCATGAGTGTTCTTTTGTGTTTTTTGTTCTTTTCCTCTGTAGATTGCATGCCCAATATTTGCAGGACTTCTACACTTTTTCTTTTTGGCGGCTTTTGCTTGGATGTGCCTAGAAGGTGTGCAGCTCTATCTAATGTTAGTTGAAGTTTTTGAAAGTGAATATTCAAGGAAAAAATATTACTATGTTGCTGGTTACTTGTTTCCTGCCACAGTGGTTGGAGTTTCAGCTGCTATTGACTATAAGAGCTATGGAACAGAAAAAGCGTAAGTAATTGCAAGCGACCTGAGTGTTTTTCAAGTGAATAATTTTTTAAAGCCTGTTAGCTGTCAGTGAGGGTCCCTGACAGATTAAAATAGCATCTGAAAGCTTTATTGGTAAGAGAATGGGCATACCGTGCACAAATTACAATCAAGTCTTTTGTAATTTTCTGGGTTCAGAGGATTTGTACTCTGGCAAAGCAGATTCTAAATTATGGACTTTCTTTTTAACACAAAAGATTGACCTGAAACAAATTGAAAAAGTAAATAACTTTTTGGCCTTAGAAAGATATTAAGTAAAAATTCTTCTGAACTTAAAGCATCTGACAGGTTTAACTACTCAGTGTTAAGCTAATGCTTCATTAGCTCTCTTTGTGCAGCCAACCCTCTAGCTAACTCTCATTCTGAATTGTGACAGTAGCACATTCCATCCCATATGTTTTACTTTGATAATATTTTATCAGGCAGTTTGAAAGGATTAAAATAAGTCACTGTCTTTCGTTTATAAAAGTATAGATATTTACAGAAAGTGACAGAAGGTAGACATAGTCATGTTTCTAAGGATTTTATTTGCTAGAGGCATGAATTTTCCTTCCAATTCTGTTTTTTTTTCCTTTGATAAAATTAGTTATATAAAGATTCTTTGGACTAAAGAAAGCTTTTTGACTGTACAGATGATGAAAGACAAATAAAAGAAATTCAGTGGGGATTCCATGTTATATGAAAAATGAACCACTAAGTAAAATCTGTCTTAATAAGTTTATGCATCATTTACTCTAATACTGTGTGAGTTCTGTGCTTTGATTTCCTTTTCTAGTATTTATCCATTCCTAGTGAAGGTGTTACATTTCTGCTATACTGTTTTGCAACAAACATAACATCTGAACAGTTTTTGGGGGGTCTGTTATGTTCCATAGGGTTGAGCACTTTAGCTCTGACAGATCTGAAAGGCAAATTTTGAAAATTATATGTAGGACTTCAAAATGATGAGATAATTTGTAATACTGAGTTTCAAGTCTTTCTTAGAGAAATCTGAAGTCTTAAGGATTCAGTGGTGGAGTGGTGTTTATTGTTTTCCCCATACAAGCATGATTTTGTATGCTTTTATCAAATACGAAACCAGCAGGTCGAAGTAAATAAATTACTATCCTTTGTTAAGTCAAAGCCAACTCAGAATTATTAGAGGTCTTACACATGATAAATGAATTTTCAAAGGCAAATGTAAAGTTAGTTTTGTTAGGTTTTTAAAATCCTATTTTCCTTGTAATGGTGAGGTTCCATAGAAACTACTAATGCATATTCTATTCTTTTCATAATAGTTGCTGGCTTCATGTTGATAACTACTTTATATGGAGCTTCATTGGACCTGTTACTTTCATTATTCTGGTAAGCAGATTCTGTTTTCTCTTGCTTTTTAGCTTGCTGCTTTAGCAGTGCTATTCAAACAAGGATAATTTGTTTTATTGTTTGTTTATCTATCTATACAAAGATTTACAAATATGCCTGTCTCACAGGATAATAGTATATTTTAAATATTTTTTATATACTTGCTAATTAATATTTCTGAAAATCTTTAAGAAGTACTTTTTCTCATTTCTAGTTTAATAAGCTAAAATATCACATCATAATCTAAAAAATATACTTACATATAGGCCATGTTATAAATAAATATGTCAGGAAAGTGAAAGAACATTACCTTAATTTTTATTATCTTAGTTTCCACATAGTAATTTAATACTTCTAAATGAATGTCCACATCCTCAATTCTTTTTAGTGTATAAAAAGTTGTTTAATCTTGCATTAACGAATGACTATTAAATCAACTTAAAATGTATTAGAAATAAAATTACTTCTATAAGACTGAAGATACCAAATGAAAATACTAGTTTAAGAAATACTATTTTTAAATGAATTTGATACAAGCTAAGGATAGTGACATTAAGCTATTTTTAAATGTCTTACATTACCCTTAGTCACATTTGAAATATAGTTGAAATAAAGGATTGTAGCTACAGTATCTAGACTTTAGTATTTAAAACTTTCAACCAGGGCTGGGCATGGTGGCTCGCACCTATAATCCCAGTATTTTGGGAGGCTGAGGCGGGAGGATCACTTGAAGCTAGCCTGGGTGACATAGCAAGACCTCCTCTCTACAATATACTTTTAAATTACTTCGGTGTAGAGGCACGTGCCTGTAGTCCCAGCTACTCAGGAGGCAGAGGCAGAAGGATCTTTTGTGCCTAGGAGCACAAGACTGCAGTGAGCTATGATTGCACCACTGCACCCTCGCCTGGGCAACAGAGCGAGACCCTGTCTTTTAAAAAAAAAAAAAAAAATTTGCTCAGTTGTAGCAGTATGGTGATAGAAATGGTGTTATTAACTCTGAAAAGGAAACATAAATACTTCCTATTTTAAGGAGTTTTTCTTTTTTTTTTTTTTTCAAAAACGTAACACAAATGAGCTCCTTTGGATCTTTTCGTGGTTAAGCAGTGTTTCATAAAATTGAGAAAAACTTTCAGTAGTTGAAGGAAACGTAAAACTACTTCAAGTGTGTATTTGTCATTAAATTAATTATTTTGCACAAATACATAGTGAAGTGAAAATTTGAGATGAATGCCTGTATGAATTAAACCAGTAAAACATTCTCAAGTATTCCTCGGAAAGCTGATTTCTCATCAGAATTATTAAATCTGATGATTACCCAAGTTTTTATTCTTGGTGTTCATATGTTAACACAGCCTAAGCCTATCTAGAGTTAAATGGCTGACATGAAGAGGCATGATCCTTGAAGACATAACCTTTCATTTTCCCCTAAGACCTTCGTCAAAGACATATGTTGAAAAATATAAAGACTGCTTTAGGGATGTTTGGCCTATGAGGCTATCATGTGTTTACTTCTTTTATACTGTAGTTTTATTTATTTGATATCTGTGAAGATAAGTACTGACTTTAGATCATTAAAAAACATTTCACTTAGCAAAATACTCAGCTTTTAATAAGAAAAAAGGTTAAGGACATTTTATTATGTTGTTCATTTATAGTAGAGCACACTATTGCTTTGTAAGTCTTGTCATTATTTTCCTCTACCAAATCCTTCAGGTTGAGATGTGAAGGGCCTTTTCAAGAGCATTCTCAACTTAAAAACAAACAAAAACCCCAGTAGTTAGCAATCCCAGTACAGTTCTTGTTGGAATTCTCCTGCAATTGTTTTGCCGTCTAATTTTCCCAACGGAGAGCGATTAAGAGTGGTATAGGAATACAAAACAGCATCTTGCAAAAGAGTATCTAACTTAAATTGAGATATGATATGATTATACAGTGTGTGTGGAGAAAATATATATATATGTCTCCCTCTCGTGATGATAAGGTATTTAAAACTCAATTCTCGTACAAATCTTAATATAGATTGTATTGTATACTGTCCTTTTAAGGAATATTCTCGTAACAAAAATTACCTATTGCTGTTCCTAGAAAGTATAGCTTTGCATTTTCAATTTTTCTGAATTGAAACTGTTTCACTTAGTTGTATTAAATAGGTGTACATTCTAAATAATAATCTATGAAGAAAAATAATATGCTAAGGAAAATAAAACTTCCTACTTCTGCATTTCTATAGAATATCTTGCCTACAGGCACCAGAGTAGTTATATCTATGAGAAAAGTGCTGGTAAGTAATGAGCAGTGGGAAACCATTAGTATGCCTGAAATGGTTTAATGAAAGCTTGGATCATGACACGTCAGGAGCTGTTCTTATCATTTGGACAGCTCCATCTGCATCGTTAATAATTAATTCAGTTCAGTAAGAGTTCAGCTCACACACTCATTTAGAAGTCTTCTTCAGAGAACACCTCTCTGGCTGCTAGTCCCAGGGAGAAATAGGTTTCTGCTTGGCTAACAGCAAAGATCTGGTGATACATGTATAGCTTTAGAGCTGCATTTGCCAGGTAGCAAAAGCTCCAGGGAGGACAAAAAGGGTCAGAACATGTGCAGTTCAGCTAGGTTACTTCAGAGTGATGTTTCTGTTCTTCTGTCTTATCATATCCATGTCAGCACTGCAAGCTGTGGAATGAATTTTAAGCTGCTAAGCTCAGACGGATGTGATTCAATTGAGCAGGTTGATGACCATAAAACAAACTGTGCACTCCTATAATCTGTGGTACCTTTTTCTTTTTTTAAACTTCTTTGTATTTTTATGTGCATCAATATGGCTGATGTTTAGCTGTGCTATATCATTAAGCAGTGTTAAATTTTATCAGCAAATTGGCAGATTATTATAAATAATTTATGAAATTATTATTTGGGGATAGGTAAAAGAATGATCTTTGTCAGTGGGAGAGAAAAAAATGTCCCAGTTTGATGACTTACTCTTTTTGACTGAATAAGGGATTTTTTTTTTCTCAATTTGCTCTCACTCAACAGAGATGTCTCTTAAGAGATAGTCATCTGTTTACCTGTACACACACACCTGCCCACACACAAGGCACACACACACACACACGCCAGAGCTAAGCTAAAATCTGGTTAATTCTTGAATGAGTTGTTTCATCTCCAGAATTAATTATTAGCATGGACATTTAGCCTGGTTGGTTGTCGTACATATGTACCACAAACCTAATAGCCTATACTTACTAGTAGTGGCTTCATTGTGGATAATTGAGTAACTGCATGTACTTACCAAGTTTAAACAAATGTTTGTGTGCGCAGCTGTAACTCCACCTTTTTCCTTTCTCACTGATGCATGGAGCCTTTCAACCTATGCCAAAATACTATGTTTAAACTTCGTACTATTTACACTGAAAAGAAAAAACAAAGAGCATGAGGGTCAAGAGTGGCTGCATTGGAATTCAAGGGAGAAGAACAGCAATTGGATGGTAGAGACATTGTTCTCTCCCTCCCTCCTTGCCTGCCTTCCATTGAGAAATAGGGGAAATACCATGTTTGACTATTGTGATTGATTTTGTAAATGTATATCAATGGCAGAAAAATAAATTGAGCAAAAGTAAAAGAAAGAAGGAGAAAGAAATCACTTCTTATAACCAGCGGGAGCTGGGTGTGGGGAAGCACAGAAGTATATGGCTGGAAAGAGAAAAATGCAAGGAAGAAAGGAATTCAGATTTGCAGCCAGTAGTTTATTTGAAACCTACCTTTTTTGTCTTAAAATGACTGTAGATTTTTATCAAAGATGTGTTTATTTGCCCCTCTACCTCTTATTCTCATTTCCACAGTTGTATTTTAAGAAAACGAGAAAGAAGTAAGAAAGGGGAAAAAATTTTTGAAATAGTTTTCCCTGCAAAATTTTATTTATCAGAATGTATTGTCTCCTGAAAGGTAGTGACAATATTTATTCTGTCAAACTAAAATTTAGCATTACTTTTTTTTAACATTGGAGAAAATAAGATAACTGTAAAACCACATTTTTAAAAATGTACCTATGCTTCAGTATATATTCTATTTAATTCCAGAAGATATTTTATTGTCATATATGTTGGTGGTAGCATAAATCGTTGAGCATCTAAATGATATAAAAGTTTTTGTATTTCTCTAATAAGACTAGTAATACGTATTGGTGAATTTTTTTTATTGAGTTGGGAAAAAGAAAAATCTTATTTAGCGTTTTTTGCCATCTTACATTATGGTTTACAATATGTCATATGCTTTATTTCATAATTAATTTGTCTTGAAACGATGGTATTTTGTCCTCTTCCACGTACCATTGCCTCATTATTTGTATGACTTCAAGTCGTGTTTCAGAGGCTAAGTTAGTGTTGGGTTTAACTATAAATTTCTTTACATCTAGATGTGAGTGCATTAGCTAAAAGTTTTATTTTCAGTTTCCTCAAGTTGGAGAATTCAGACACTTGTAATTTGAGTGCAAAAATCCCTCAGTTATGATTATTTTTCCAATGCTTTTAGTTGTTTTTAAAGAAACTCACTTTCAAGTCTTCTAAAACATTCCATTTTAAGTATGTTAGAAACAGCTTTTAAAAATTTCATGCTTATATTTGCACTTGGATTCATGAGCTTATGTGTGATATTTAGCTATGTAAAAGTATAAATGACATAAACAGGTTTGGAAAAAATAAACTGTTATTAAGCGTGCAACTTGACTAGTGGGAGTAGAAGTGTGGGTGTTTTGGCCAGTTGCTGATTGTGGGATGGTAGTGTTTTACAAAGGAAATGGAGAATTGGTTAATTCTGGCAAATCCATCAGGTAGAAGTCATTTGATGAGCATACCTATTATGTAAATAACATAAATAGGATTTCTTTGAGGCAGTATTTTATATGTTAATTTATTTATCTTCAATTCATTCATCTCTGAATGATTTTTAAGTTGGATTACTTTTTATAGAAATGGAACCTTTTAAATATAGACTTAGTATATCTTTGTTAGGAGACTTCTAATCTTTTCACCCAGAATAAATTGGTTAATTTTATATGGGAAGTCTGTGGGCTGTAGAGTCCAGACCACAGTATATTGAATCCCAGCACTGACAATATAGTAGCTAAGAAGTCTTTGGAAAGATACATCTCAATTATTTCTAAAATGAGTATACAAGTACTGCCTGGTGCCACTGGATATAGGATTGTAGCTGTATTTTTCCTCTGTAATTTTCTTTATTTTCTGAATTTGCATTGTGAATGTATTGTATGTGTAACTAGAAAGACATTACATTAAACACATGTAATGTAAAAACCTCAGTTAAGTGAGGGGAGCAAAAGAGGAGAAATGTATTGAACAGTCTGTTTTTAAAGGATTAATTGAGATAAGTTTTGTATGGCATATTCACCTTGGTTAGTATTATTAACTAGGAAAAATGACTTTATCATACTTAAGCCTTAATTGTATTTTTATATTGGTAGATTTCATTTTAGTATGTCAGTTTTACTGGAAAGTTGTCCCTGATTTTTGCCATTGAAAAATATTTCTTCTGAGTTGACTTACAAGATTTTATCATTTTCTACTCTTCTTTTTGCAATATAATACTTTATATGTTCACATTTTTCCACATTCACATTTTTTAGTTTCCTTATAAATTTTATACATTGTAGTGAATAATGAATAACTTTCTTTCCAGAATGTTTAGTACTACTACTATTTTGTTCCCAAGGGGATAACTAATATGCTTAGAAAATTATGAACACCAAATTATGGTCCTATACACTTCAGGAAATTGTTTAAGAAGAGAAAGGAAAAAAACCCTTATGTTCAGAAGTTTGGGATAAAAGAAAGCAAATTGTTCTTATCAGGCCATTCAAAAACAAAGGATCAGAAACAAAGGGAGAACGATTTAAAGGATTTAAATTGTGAATCTGCAAAGCAGCCATCTTACCTATTATAGTCAGTTTATTTGTTTACTTGGGTTTTGGTTTTTTTTTTTTTTACAACGTTTATAGAGTTTTTGTTTTTAACCATTCTTGAATTTTACTAGTTAAAGCTAGTGTTGCATAAAATTAAAATTAAAAAAAAAACCTCTTGATTTTTGCCTTAAAAAAAAATTAGAGATACACTTTACCATGATTCTTTAAAACCCTAATCAGATATTTACTACTATACTACCAGAAGGATCTCTCTAATTTCTCAAAGGCAGAAATTGTGTCTTACTCATTCACAATACAATAAGCACATCCTTTTATGGAACAAGAATGAAATGTATCATATTGTAACATATCCAAAAAATTCAAGCATTTATTTATATTGCGACCAACTAGAATGTTATGGAAAATAAAGCCAGATAATGTTTCTACAATTGTATTTACTTTCTCTCTAGATGTATTTTAAGAAATTAAAAAAACAAATTTTTTTTAAACAAACTGTTTTTGCCCTTAAGTAATTAACATCAAAGGACAGAATGTTACCTGCCAACACTTGTAAAGTTTTGCCCAATTACCTCATTTTATCCCTTAAGAAGGAATTCTCCATCTAAGAGAAATCATAGGGCACGGTGGACAAAATAACTTGATAGATACATAGCTTACATTAAAGCTTTTCTTAACACTGCTTCTAAACTCATCATGGGGAAGGACTTGGAAATTTTTATTTATTGCCCTTTATCACTTTTCCTAATTATAAAATCAGAAGTAGTGAATGATGAATAGTGTTACCATTTGATCATGTGATATTGTGACTCAGTAAAAATGATCATGTTACTGTAACACAGTTATGCTGATTATCTGCAACAAGGAATTAAATTCATCCTTACCTATAATAGGTGAAATGGGTCCTTTTCTGAATATACTATTTCTGGTATTAAGTCATATAAAGCTCACAAAATAACTTTTTTTTTTCCTTTTAAAAAGTAATCTAAAAATAAAATGGCAAAAAAAAAATCTAGGAACAATGTAATTTAGTTCTATTTTTGGAGCATAAAAATGGAACTGCCTCCTCCTCTTCTTCCAACATTCTTCCAGATGTCTGTAGAAACAAATGCAAATTACCAACCTTTGTCTCTTAGTCAAAACACAGCTCCTCTTCCTCTGCGCAAGCTCAGGTTGACCTCTTGGAATCCACTCACTTTCCTTCTTGTCAGATTACATCTTCCTCATTTTGCTTTTGTTTGCACCTAGATTCTTTGCATAGCTGAATGTTTAGAAGGACTCAAAACAGCCTTTTGTCAGAATGTATCTACTTCCTTACACTACAGAGACATAGAAAAAAAGGACTGATGGCTTTTAACAGTTAAATGGCAAAACATACCTATATAAACTTTATCTTACTTTATTATAACAAACATTTATCATATGTTATTTCATTTTGTCCCCACAATTGCCTTATGAATAGATCAGACAGATGTGATTGTCCTCATTTAATCAGTCAAAATCAAGAGCTAGACTCACAACCAAGACTAATGGTTCCAAACCCAGCAATTTTGTAGATTACATGATGTACATGATCTACATCATGATGTACAAAATTCCTTCTAAGGAATTCACTTGAGTGTTTCCATCAGATGGCTTTTAGGCCCTGGAGTACATCTAGCTAAAGAAACTAATTTAGGTTTTCTAATTTATTTAATCATTACCATATAATACTGACTTAATGAGGTTCAATTTGATGTCAAATGATCTATTAAAGAATTGATCATACATAGCCAGAGTATTTTTTATGTAGACTCAACTTGATCATTGCATACATAAAAAAATTGTTTCAGTATCTGCCATATAAACATGGATTGATACATTTGCAAGAACTATTCATTTTTCAGCTGTTTGTTCATTGTGGTCTAATTCTTTGTTTGTTACAACAGCTAAATATTGTCTTCCTGGTGATCACATTATGCAAAATGGTGAAGCATTCAAACACTTTGAAACCAGATTCTAGCAGGTTGGAAAACATTAAGTAAGTATTTTGTATTTTAATTTTAATACTTGGCAAACTAAGTAAAAGATACTCTCCACAGGGAACACAGGGATTTCTACCTTCTGTCAACTGTAGAAATTATTCAAAATGAAGTTTTACTGCCCTCAAGTTGAATCTCAGTGTTACTGTATCACCAACACTGGTCAAAGATTAGATAATAAAATTGCTGTCTTGATCTAGAACCATAAATTGTTTCAGTGGCTTCCTGGAAATTCCATATCATTGTAGCAATTTCATTTGAATTTAAAATGCAGTTCAAAATGATTTTCCTATTTGCATGGCTGATATGATTATATTAAGTTTGTTTTGTTAAATGACTTTTTGCTTTAAGGATTCTGAGCAGTTTCCACTCCTAATCCTGTTTTCCTAAGAGAATTTACTCTATTACTATTGTTAACTTGAAGATTATCTGTTGTTTTCATGCTAATTAAACAAATATTTACTCTATCTTAATGTTGAATAAAAGCTGCAATAGTCTGTCAATGGAGAAAATGCTATCTAATTAACAAAAAATGATAGCTGTTGTTCATTAAATCATCTTATGGAAACATTTTCAGAGTTACCTTTAAAATATCTGAGCCTTTTAATTTAGAACTTGAGAAGGTATTATTCAAGTTGGTTATAATGTGATTGTAAAAAAATACTATTTTTAGTGTCAAAAATGGCAGATCTATAGTAAGGGTAAAATTTTTTTTTTATTTAGATGTTTTAGATAGGTTAGTGCCAACTTCATTGCATGTTGCATGGTAAGAGAGAGAGCTAATCTTTAGCATCTCTCTCTTTTCTTCCTTTTCCTCTTTCTGTCTTCTCATCTTCACCAGTAATTACCGTGTTTGTGATGGCTACTATAATACGGACTTACCTGGGTAAGGTAGAACCCTACATTAACAAATTTATAGCATGATTTATATTTTTTACAAATCCGTCAATATCATGAACTGCCCTTAACTTTTATAATTATTTTGAAATATCTAGTTTGCTATAGTATTTTAAAACTATAATATGCCTTTATTTTTTAATTGCTTGCCTCTGCATTTTGACTTTCTTAATTTTGACTAATTTATAAAATATATAAATGCTTTCTTATTACTTTCTATTTTAATTCTGTCTAATAATTTTGTTTCTCTTTTCTGCTTATAATGCTTTCTAGCTATGAAGATAATAAGCCATTTATCAAGTAAGATCATTAGTTAGACATGGAATGCACTGACTTTAAATCCTTCTCATTCCGTCCTATTTCCTACAGTTCTTTTCTTCTTAAGCTATTCATGATGAAATCTCTCCAAAATTATTTTATTTTGAAGTTGTTCTCATGTTTTTGTCCCATTTCAGCTAGGCTTCTTCATGCTTTAGTTATAAAACCTTAGGTTCACCTAAGACTAGTTTATTAGAATCTGAAGTTTAGGTGTTAAGTGATTATCTGCCATTTAACCTTTCTGTATGTGTCACATTATTCAGCGTCATGTGAGTACACCACAGGAATAAAAATACAGAAGTAAATTAATTAAGCACTCCTTAATTTCTTTTATGAAAATGCACATAAAGGACAAAGTCATAGGGGATATATTACACCTTGTATTTTAATATAGTTTTGATACTTTGTTTATTCTGGAATAAGAAAAGGTCATACCGGCTGTTGCTGTTTTCACTGGAGGCTGCAGTACTAAATGCTATTGTTCTTTCTTAATCAGTGAAAGGTTAAAGCCAAAATGCTGTTGAATTTGAATGTGAACATAGAGAAAGTCAACTGCCACTACTGATATGCCACTACTGATATGTTAACATTTAAGCGTGATGCGTGTTTTTTGCTCATTGAACGTGTTAAAAAAGTTCACTTTATTTTTCCAGGTCTTGGGTGCTTGGCGCTTTTGCTCTTCTGTGTCTTCTTGGCCTCACCTGGTCATTTGGGTTGCTTTTTATTAACGAGGAGACTATTGTGATGGCATATCTCTTCACCATATTTAATGCTTTCCAGGGAGTGTTCATTTTCATCTTTCACTGTGCTCTCCAAAAGAAAGTAAGTAATTGAAAACACCTAGGGGCTCAGATTACTCATTCTTTGATTTGAATATAATAGATATAATAAAGAATATTTTAAGTCACATCTGGCATATTGTTAAAGAGCATCATATTTTTAATTATAAGTTAATTTTAATACCTGTCTGAAAATTTAGGTTCATCTATAAAATAATACCAGTCATCTTTTGTATCTCAGTTCGGGAATGTTACAAACTAGATACTTAGGTTAAGATCTCTTCCTTGCTTATAGGGTCTATAAAATGCTAGGTACAAAGGGTATACAAGGTAAAATAAAAGGTTAAATAAAACTCATTCTTTGTTTGCTAAAGGCATTGCAGTGGCTCACACTGAAGTTGAGTAAAGGATAAATGATGTTAAGTTTTAAAGCACCAGACATACAAAAAATTAATGTTACCTTTTGAGTAATTTTGAAGGATCTAAAAATCAATAATTACTACCTTACGTCATACTGTTTTGTCCTGATTTTATGTTAAGTGGAGTCAGCAAAAATGATTCAAAACTTACAGATGAAAAGCTTTAATCTGTAGCAAGAAGATGTAAACCTAAGGGAATTGCTTAGGTGCTATTTAAGTATAAAATTTCCATACCTTTCACTAGGTATCATCCTTTTTCTGACTTCATATCTAATGTAGTCGTTTTATTCTGTTATTACTAGTTGGTCACTAAATTGAACAGAGAAATAGAATTGTGAAAGTGAAAACTATTATGTTTTCAGTCCTGACAAGATGATAGTGTTGTTACTTCCATCAGTTTTGAATAAGCTATAATTTTGAGATAATGACAGTGGAATGTGCAATACTGACAGATAATGTATATTCACAGCAATATAGGCATTAGGCAAAACCAACACTGGAAGGTATTATTTGGATAAAATACCGTTTTGATTGCCATTGTCTTGGTTATGCAGCATTTCATAGCAGTTAACACCCATTAAATGTGTTGAAATTTTTTGTGAGGTATGATGTGTTATTTAATAACAACTTTAACTTATAAACATTGTACAGGGGTAACATTAGTAATTACTTTGGCTTTTATATATTTCCTACATAAGTGAGCATTTTATATACAGGCATATTATTGTATATTCATAATTTTTGTGCTGTTGTGCCAAGCATCTTTGACACAAAGCATAGACATAGCAGAAAACGAGTGAGGTAGTCATTATTTCTTCATATATGAGAAAAAGAAGTATAACTTAGTCTCGGATACATCCACTTGGGTGCACCAGGATGAGTTGTTAAGAATATGATATAAAATGGTTAAGTTAAAATCATGGTTATAACTGCTTGAATGAGCATATTTAGGCCAAGAAAATGCTTTGAAGCCTCAACCACCTTGTTATTTGTTCTAATAGGTTAATTAAATAAAGCTAAAAAGATGAAAATGCAAGTGCACTTAGATTTAAATGCCGTCTACTGATTTTTAATTTTCTAATTTTGCAAGCAGTAAGTGTCAAAGTCATGGTCTTTACAGGCAGTTACTGCACATAAACTTCTGAGTTGAGGGAAAGCCTTTGAGTGTTTCTGTAACCTATTAGAAAAAATGTTTTCTTACGCAGTTTCTTCTTGTCTGTCTTGTAATTTCACAGTCTGGCTCTAACCCACAAGAAAACATGTATATGCCAGTATAGCTGCAATAGTCCAACAGCACCCTCTCCCTCTTTACTTAATTCTGTAACACTGCTTTAGATGGGGCCCTATTATTTAGCAGTTGTTCGGACTTTACTTTTTAAAGTTTAGTTGAAACTTTTTTTAGACCTAACAACTTTTTTTTTGCATTCATATATTCAAGCTTCAGGGGAAAAGGGGAAATTACATGGGTAACTCATTAATGTGAATGGAAATTGCATAAATAGTTCTCTTGTGTGCTAATGAAGTGAATAGACATCTTAAACTCTCTACACTAAAAGTTAAAGCTCGACACATCAGAAAATGAAGAAAACGTTCTGTCCTAATTAGTGGCAAATGTATCAAAGTACTTGTTTTCTTTATTCTTGTGCCAAAGTAGTCTTGTCATTATAAAGAGGTTACCCGCAAAACTATGCAAAAGAGGTTTCTGTGTTGACCTACCTAAGAGGACATGAAGCATATAAAACTTCAACAACTGAATTACAGAGTGGTTAAATGTAATTAAGCAAGGAAAATGCTAAACTTTTTGTCCCGTTTTTTTTAGCATAAAATAAAAAATTGGAGTTACTAAGTATAAGAGAATAAAACTATAAATATATTGCTATTATTTAATAACTAACATTTATATTATAACAGGATATAGAGTATTTCTTCATGTTGTATCACATTTTAAAGATTCTACTAGCCAGTCTAGTGGACAGAGATATTTTTCT
Organism: Macaca nemestrina; assembly: GCF_043159975.1. Classification (NCBI taxonomy): domain Eukaryota; kingdom Metazoa; phylum Chordata; class Mammalia; order Primates; family Cercopithecidae; genus Macaca; species Macaca nemestrina. Next base: position 151,576,853 of record NC_092125.1, on the reverse strand, counting down.
GATTACTATTTCAGTAATTTTAATTGAACTTGATTTTGCAAGTTCAATTTATTTTCTCCACGGATAAGTCTTAGTGGAACTTTTAATTCTTTTCGGTTGTCTTCACTGTTCATTTAATTAGAGAGAGAGAAGCAAGTATGTTCATATTAATCCCTTGGTCTCGTGATTATTCAATGCAGGTACGAAAAGAATATGGCAAGTGCTTCAGACATTCATACTGCTGTGGAGGCCTCCCAACTGAGAGTCCCCACAGTTCAGTGAAGGCATCAACCACCAGAACCAGTGCTCGGTATTCCTCTGGCACACAGGTAACAAAGAGTTTGACAGCATCTTTAATTAACCGTATTTATAGAAAGCCTACTGAGACATGTTCTGTTCAGATGCACTAATTGTCTCCTCATTATAATGATCTAGATAGCAAATACTTGCTTTTTTAGTATTTTGGTTTTAATGTCTTCTTAAACATTTCTTCAGTGTTTCTTTATATGTGAACATCCTTTTTTGTGGAGAGTTACTTAAGAAGTATATCATAATCGTCTTATAGCCTAAGGCCATATAGCACAATGCTCATAGAAGGCACTCAATAAACGTATAATCAGTGATCTCCACTTTTTAAAAAAAAGACAATAAAATAACATGTTTTTAAGAGTGGAGGATTAAATATCCCTTAGTTGCTTAGTAAATAAACAATAGACATTGTTAGTTTTAGACCAGAAACAACACACATTCTTTAAAAGGCCACCAGATAATCCTACATAGGTTGTTTAGGGTAAATCTCTGTATGTCTTTAATAAGGTAAGCTTGGGGAAACTAACAAAACACGTTTGTCTCGCTATTTTGTATTAATAGAGTCGTATAAGAAGAATGTGGAATGATACTGTGAGAAAACAATCTGAATCTTCTTTTATCTCAGGTGACATCAATAGCACTTCAACACTTAATCAAGGTCAGTTATCAGGAAAATTTGAATTATTACCATTTATTAAAGTACATATAAATTCCTTTTATTCAATAATATAATGCAAGAAATATAATTTTAAACTGCATTAACAGGATGCGGCTTGAAGGTAATTATTGAAAATATACCTTGCCACAGATTAAAAATATTATCCTAGGGAGTACAGATTTATTCTTTCTGACCAAGACATTTATGAAGGTTTTCTTCATAAAACATTAATAAAATTAGAATAATCACTATTCACATGAAACAGTACCATGGAAATTATGTTTTTAATCTTTCTTTCAAAAAGTGAAAAATAAATGCTAAAATCATTTGTAGAAATCTTCATAAACAAAAATACATGAAAGTTTATAAGCAACTTTTTCTATATTGTTTGATGTGTCTACAGTGGCAGCTTTAAATTCATCAATCAATACAGTTCTTAAAATATGCTAGGAAATGAAGTAATTTAGAAAAGAGTATATGCACACACATGTATTCTTGAATAAAAGCTTAATACATTCCAATTTAGTATGAAAAATTATATAGTATTGTATATATCCTTGGAAGGATAATTTAATCACGCAATTTTCAGTTTGATATGTACTGATTTGTAATACAGGTTAGAATTTATTACAATGAAATATAATGACATTTTAAACTGTTGACATTGTTCTAGTGAGATTCTCATTTAAAATGAAAAAAAGGTGTATGTGTGGTAGCGATACTAACCTGAATTTTAAGATATTTTTATCCAAATTACATTAGCTATGCAAAACATAATCAGTAAGTATTTAAAAGTTTGTAATTTGTCAGTTAGAATGAAAGACATGTGCATTTCTTCTGTTGCTTTGGTATTTTACTTCGTTCTGTTGGCTGTCAAAAAGTAAATGCATTATTCAATGATTCATTTTTGAAACCTGGCAAATAACATTACATAATGAAAATTCTTGTTATGTAGAATTTGTGAATGACCTAATAATTCATTGTGTAGTCTTTTTTTTCTCAGCATGTGTGCTTTTGCATTTACTAAGAGCAGCTTTTTGCAGTGTGTCATACTTTCCACCTGTTTGTGAAAGTTGTTTTTCCTCCTGCTCGTATCAAAGTTGGTATTAACACAGATGTTTTCATGAGACATAATCCCACACCTGTAAATTCTGAAAGTTTGAGATTCCCTCTTCTGGGCCTCAGTGGTTATGTTTTTAATATTAAGCAGTAACATCTTGAAACATAATGTTGATTTCTATGCATTTAATTGCCGTTTTTGTTTAACAGTGCTTTTGTATAAATTAGTAAATGTCATCCTCAGCAGGTGTTTACTTGGGGGATTTAGAAAGCACCTGTGAATTACTGAAATTTAACTTCCCTCTCCCTTCTCTCCTGCAAATTAGTAGTTCAAATACAGTCAGAATATTTCAACAGATTTTCCATTGCCAACTTGTCCACTACCCTTGATGAATATAAAAAATACTTTACTACCACTGTAACGCTAAAATAAGAGACTGATGTACTTTTTTCTGTGTTTTGTTGTTTTTTTTTTTTTTGCTTTAGGAATGACTGGCAATTACCTACTAACAAACCCTCTTCTTCGACCCCACGGCACTAACAACCCCTATAACACATTGCTCGCTGAAACAGTTGTATGTAATGCCCCTTCAGCTCCTGTATTTAACTCACCAGGTGTGCTTTACTTACAAATAAAACTACCTTTCTTTGCTGCTAAACAGAGCTATGATCTTTGCCCTGTTTCTAAAATATTCAAGTTGCCATATATTTATTATTACATTCTTAATTTATCAATTAAAAAAAATTACCGTATTGCCTATGCCAGGCTTCTAAAACTGCACTATATTATAGTAAAAGCTCAGTCATGATAGTATTTACAATAATTATCCATGTTTTTAACACAGGTGGCATAAATCTTAATATATTATTACAGGACTGACATCACATGGTCTGAGAGCCCATCTTCAAGATTTATATCATTTAGAGGTATCCTATCTATATAATATACTGTTCAGTTAATTCTAAAGCTTGCTGACAAAATTTGCTTCTGGAATGAATTAGCTAATGAAGATAATTTGGATGCCTAGCTATAGAAAACCACATTCAGCTTATCAATATATCCAAACTATAGTATAGTGCAGCTTTATGTAGTTTTCTTTTTTCTTAAGAAAAAAATCAGAATAAAGTTAATATTAGTCAGCTTATACCTATAGTTTTTAATTGGGGGAGGGGGAAAGATTGTCACTAACCCATCTTATATTACTATGTTGTTTAATAGCTTATTTTAAATAAAAGCATATATATATTTAATATTAACAATTTTCAAGATTTTGGTAAAGTTTTCATATAATTATACTGCTAGCATATAATCTTTATTTGTGATGAATATTTGCCACTAAATTAAACACAGAACTTCGTTTCCATTTTTTTCTTAAAATTATTTTTTAATGTAACTGCAGCTTCTCTTTTCATTCTCTTGTGTTTTTTTTTTTACTTTCCTTATGCTTTCCTCTAGCAACCTACAGAGAGACAAGTATGGGAGTAAAACTTAACTTTGCCTATCAAATGTAAATTTTTTCAGCATGATTTTTAATGGGCACAATTAAAACATAACTAGCAGTCATGAAGTAGACTCAGCGGGCAAGTGGTTCACAATTTGCAACTAAAATGTTACCAAATTCAAACAGTACATCCATCTGTACTGCCTTTTGTCAGTAATGGAGGTCTGTAGCAAATGCTGTCCATACTTAATTTAAGTATACGCAATGCTGAAATAATTTGCTCTATAAAGCCTGAAGTACTGTCAACCAAAATGCTTAATAATTGATTTATCATTTCTGCATTCCCACAGTAATCTTGCTACAGGCTGTGGAAAATCTTCAAGTGAATTACCTGAACTTGGGCAGAAAAAGATACCTCTTCAAAACCAGTCAAAGATGGCTTAAATCTGCAGTATATCATAGAAAAGACCTTTTGGATTATATCCAGTATATAGTGTTATATTTACCAAGCAATGATAAAACAAAAGAAAATCTTTGAAAACAGTGAACCTCTACAGAGGAAACAAATGCTAGCAAGTGAGCCATGTGTCACTCATACCTTTAAGTGCCAAATGTTTTTTTTAATAATCTTACGAAGATTATAGCACATAACGTGAATTTATGAAGCTAAAGAATTGTGTCTACCAAGTTAAAGGAAGCCTTACAAATAACTATCACGATTTCAGCACATGGAACATGATACAAATTTGTCAGTTTTTCAAATGTGGAAGTTGGGACAGTCTTTAAACAATACAAATCACTAACAAATATAATCTTCCCTCATTTTCTCGTTTTTTTGCTGATGATAATTTGCCCAACAATGATCACATATTTATTGGTCATGAAGTTTGTATCAGGCAATACAGATTTTTTTTTTTTTCTGAAGGAAACTGCATTTTCTAGGATATCTGCAGCTTTAAGAGTGGAGTAAGCACTAAAACGGGAAATTTCGTATTTTTTTTCCAAGAACTAAATTTTTTCCTAAACTCCTCCAAGCCTTGCATACAATGCAGCAGCCTCACAGTGGTCAGTTTCATTTCAATAACATCATTTCATTCTTTTTTTTTTACAGACCTATCTGTAGACTGTGATTTTTTTTTTCTCTAGGATTTTGAGAATGAATAACCTAACTTTCCATGGTGCAGACCATTTAATTTTCTCTTGACTTTTTTTTTTCATTTGCTTGAGAAGCACTGTGATGTCTTAGTTTACATGTTTATGTGTCTGTGGAAAATACAACTCTGATTCCAATAGAGCATGTTACCATGTTTTTTTTTCCCCCCTCCTAAACCTCTTTTCCTATCTTCAGCAGACTTATCCAATCTTTCATTCCTTTAGAAATAAAAATATATTAGCCAAGGCTGCCACCCTTCTCCCATTCCATAGTTAATATTTATTCTTGGTTTAATTTCTGTGACCCATACTTAAGAAATCTCTAACATTTCTGCGTTTGACTTCCATGGCCATGGTGTCTGTGGGCCAATCTCGTACAGTGGACTCTGCTGGTTCATTCGGTGCTGTCACTGTGACTGATGCAGACTGCAGGGCTGCAGGCAAACTTTGACCACTAGAAGCCTGGGGCCATTGCTATTAGAGAGATTATTAGTACCAAAAACTCAAAATAATAAATATTAAATGAAAAATAAAAGGCTGCTATTGCTGGTAATCTAATTTGTTGAACCCTTGCTCTGACTAAGTTGCTGAGAAGCTTAGAAATTCTTCATCATGTTACAATAAATCATTTTACTTTCTTTTATATATCAGCTACTCTTAGGCCAGATAGCCTGAGCAGACAGACATGATGTGAGTTGTCCAAAGTGAGTCATTCCACCTGCTGTCTATCGTGATGTTGGATGGTGCTTGTGGACCCCTGGTCCAGTCAGTATGAGAGATGGCTGTCTTTGTTTAACATGACTTCTTTGTATCTGTCCATGTTTTCATTCTTTTTTTTACTTCATCTCCAGAAAAAAGGAAATGTTAGAATGTTGTTTAAAAAGTTGCTTGCCAGTTATGTGGGTTTATGTTGTACATCTTGCCTTTCAGTTTTGTATTGTGACTTATTCCTTTTTAATTTAGTGTTGTTTAGGACAAATTCTGTTAATTTTATTTTTATAAACCATAGTCTTGTACTTTAAAATGTAAATGTCACTAATGAATTGCTTTGCATTAACTATGCAAGGGCATGGAGTGAAGTCTTCTTTGTGTCAGAGATTTGACCAAAATCAATTAATAAGTACTGTCTCCCGAAATTGACAAAGTATTACTGTGTATGCCATTTTCCCTCCCTTGAAAACAGTATTATTTTTAACACTTTTTCCTGTTATCTGAGGGGTTGCAACTGTTTACAGTTGGGAATGCTGGAAAGCCTGGCACTTCTCAAGTGTTAGCTTTCAAATACAACTTTGTCCTGAACGACATTAAAAAGTTTTGTACAAAAGAAATAGCGTTTCTTTGTAAAGGAACAGAGACATAACGATAACTCCCCCTCTTCTGTTTCAGGACATTCACTGAACAATGCCAGGGATACAAGTGCCATGGATACTCTACCGCTAAATGGTAATTTTAACAACAGCTACTCGCTGCGCAAGGGTGACTATAATGACAGCGTGCAAGTTGTGGACTGTGGACTAAGTCTGAATGATACTGCTTTTGAGAAAATGATCATTTCAGAATTAGTGCACAACAACTTACGGGGCAGCAGCAAGACTCACAACCTCGAGCTCACGTTACCAGTCAAACCTGTGATTGGAGGTAGCAGCAGTGAAGATGATGCTATTGTGGCAGATGCTTCATCTTTAATGCACAGCGACAACCCAGGGCTGGAGCTCCATCACAAAGAACTCGAGGCACCGCTTATTCCTCAGCGGACTCACTCCCTTCTGTACCAACCCCAGAAGAAAGTGAAGTCCGAGGGAACTGACAGCTATGTCTCCCAGCTGACAGCAGAGGCTGAAGATCACCTACAGTCCCCCAACAGAGACTCTCTTTACACAAGCATGCCCAATCTTAGAGACTCTCCCTATCCAGACAGCAGCCCTGACATGGAAGAAGAGCTCTCTCCCTCCAGGAGGAGTGAGAATGAGGACATTTACTATAAAAGCATGCCAAATCTTGGAGCTGGCCATCAGCTTCAGATGTGCTACCAGATCAGCAGGGGCAATAGTGATGGTTATATAATCCCAATTAACAAAGAAGGGTGTATTCCAGAAGGAGATGTTAGAGAAGGACAAATGCAGCTGGTTACAAGTCTTTAATCGTAGAGCTAAGGAATTCCAAGGGCCACATGCAAGTATTAATAAATAAAGACTCCATTGGCCTGATGCAGCTCCCTCAAACTCTGCTTGAAGAGATGACTCTTGACCTGTGGTTCTCCAGTGTAAAAAAGATGACTGAACCTTGCAGTTCTGTGAATTTTTATAAAACATACAAAAACTTTGTATATACACAGAGTATACTAAAATGAATTATTTGTTACAAAGAAAAGAGATGCCAACCAGGTATTTTAAGATTCTGCTGCTGTTTAGAGAAATTGTGAAACAAGCAAAACAAAACTTTCCAGCCATTTTACTGCAGCAGTCTGTGAACTAAATTTGTAAATATGGCTGCACCATTTTTGTAGGCCTGCATTGTATTATATACAAGACGTAGGCTTTAAAATCCTGTGGGACAAATTTACTGTACCTTACTATTCCTGACAAGACTTGGAAAAGCAGGAGAGATATTCTGCATCAGTTTGCAGTTCACTGCAAATCTCTTACATTAAGGCAAAGATTGAAAACATGCTTAACCACTAGCAATCAAGCCACAGGCCTTATTTCATATGTTTCCTCAACTGTACAATGAACTATTCTCATGAAAAATGGCTAAAGAAATTATATTTTGTTCTATTGCTAGGGTAAAATAAATACATTTGTGTCCAACTGAAATATAATTGTCATTAAAATAATTTTAAAGAGTGAAGAGAATATTGTGAAAAGCTCTTGGTTGCACATGTTAGGAAATGTTTTTTCTTACACTTTGTCATGGTAAGTTCTACCCATTTTCACTTCTTTTCCACTGTATACAGTGTTCTGCTTTGACAAGTTAGTCTTTATTACTTACATTTAAATTTCTTATTGCCAAAAGAACGTGTTTTATGGGGAGAAAAAAACTCTTCCAAGCCAGTTATGCCATGCCTTGCACAGAAGTGGTGAAATCTAGAAAAGATTGTGTGTCACCCCTCTGTTTATTCTTGAACAGAGGGCAAAGAGGGCACTGGGCACTTCTCACAAACTTTCTAGTGAACAAAAGGTGCCTATTCTTTTTTAAAAAAATAAAATAAAACATAAATATTACTCTTCCATATTCCTTCTGCCTATATTTAGTAATTAATTTATTTTATGATAAAATTCTAATGAAATGTAAATTGTTTCAGCAAAATTCTGCTTTTCTTTTCATCCCTTTGTGTAAACCTGTTAATAATGAGCCCATCACTAATATCCAGTGTAAAGTTTAACACGGTTTGACAGTAAATAAATGTGAATTTTTTCAAGTAGTTAACACGTGAACTCTTATGTATGATACATAATTGGCTTTAACATGTTGGTCCCTTCCCACCCCTTCCCACCTTGGTTTAAGTAATGTCATACCAAAGCCCAGGGATATATGAAAGGATACAATTAAGTTGCCTGTTTGTTCCTTATGCTGAAAAGAATGTATGTCTTCTCATTTCCCACTACATATGCACAAAATCTGTTGGATAAGTTTTAAGAGGGATATATTCTGAAAGCATTTTTGTTTGTTGCATTGTAACAGGGTTAAAAAAAGAAGGGTTGGAAGTTCTACCATCAAATTTGGGCATCATAAAAAGTTTTTAACTGATTTTCTTTAACTGATTTTTCAGCAGTATTGGGAAATTTCTTAAACATACTTTAAGGATTATAAATATCCCTACAGATAGCTGTGAATACCAATATTCATTACCCTGGAAAAGTGTTACTCCAAGTTCAAAAATCGTATAATTGAATATCAAGAAACAGATTTTTTCTGTTTGTATCATAAGCGTTTATACAAAATTATTCTAAAGCTTAATGGTTCTAATTCTCAGATACTGCCACCAGCTTATAAATCGCTTACTTTTATGTAGACACACACATGCCTATTGAATTTAAAAAGCGATGAGAGTTAAAAATTAAGTGCATATATATATATATATATATATATATATATATATATATATTTTTTTTTTTTTTTTTAAGAGTGTCCCTTTGTCACCCAGGCTGGAGTGCAGTAGTGTGATCTCGGCTCACTGCAACCTCCACCTCCCAGGTTCTCAAACAGATTTAACAATCCTCTGAGAAGAGTACTCATTTCTTTGGCTAAAATTCTTCTGGGATTTATAAACTTTGCTTGCTAAAGGAGGGCATTAGATAATCAAGTATTTTTAATTTTCTATCTTGTTATACTTATTTTGAATGCCTAAAACCATACAGTATTGTGTGATGTGTACTTCCTAGTATACAAGCTACCTAGAGTCAGGCTGGTTCAGTAATAGATTTTTTAAAGGCAACACTGATTATTCAGTTAGCCCTGTTTCTTTCTCTTGAGGCAGTTCTCAAAGCTCTAAAGACATGAACAGTGCATAGTACCTAAATGGCTACTGTTCTCTAATGTCTTTATCCCATGGATTCAATTTGGAAACCATCATTGATCTTTGGCCTCAAAAGAAGAGTCATTTTAAAGCATTTCTTTTCAAAAATATATAAATGTTGCCTTAAATTCCATCTAGGATTCCCCTAGTACAAGATAGTTTCTTAGGTTTATAATTATTAAACTACTGTTTTAATGCAGATGCATTATTTTATTTATTAACCTAGTTTCTTGGGATCTGCCCAGACTTCACCTGAATGTACAGTTTTCACATTCTTGATTGTTTTCTCTTTGTGATAGTCACAACTGTGAACTTACAAAGTCACATTATTATAGTTCTTCCTAGGGACATTCACTCTGTTAGTCTTTATTTTAAAAAAATAGTCATAATATTATCTTGTTATGTTGGTCAAACTGGTCTCTAACTCCTGGTCTGAAGCAGTCCTCCCTCTTGGGCCTCCCAAAGTGTTGGGATTAGAGGTGTGAGTCACTGCGCCAACATTAGTCTATTCACAATAAGGATGTTTGTGTTAATTTGTTTTAGATGTGACTTGATACAGGTTACTCCAAATTGACCTTCTCTTGTTTTTTAAAAAAGGCCGTTCTATTTGCAAAACACACACAAGACCCACTTATAGTTTATCCATTTATATATTTTCATCTTAGAGGCATTTATATTCATTTATGTGGAAGAATCCATACAAATCTATAAATCACTTAAATATGTCCTCATTTTCCACTCATCCACATTTGAGGGCACTGACATATAATATTTTAACCAGTAAAACATTATTTGACAGAAAATCACTGTCTTCCCCCCAAAAAGAAGAGAAGCGTCATGCACAAATTTATTGCTAAATTTCAAAAAAAAAAAATTCATGTTCACTTGTTTTATGAATGTGTTTAGGATGCTTTATGTATTATTTCAATGAGAAAGGAGAAAATGTATTTTTTCCTTCAATTCAACATTGAACCTCAGGCTTAAAACTGACTTTTTAATGTCCTTGTGGGACAGGGAGTTTTGTGAACAATTTTAACTCAGTAAGTTACAATGTTCTAAGTAGAAAAACGAAGAAATGCCCACTAGTTGAATTTTTGAAATGAAAATAGCTCTTTGTATTTTCTCAATACTGAAATCTTGAAGGGCAGTCCTTCCTGCAGAATTTTACAAAAAACTTAGTACCTAGAGTTTACACAATCCTGTGTTCCAGCTATTTCTCTTTCCCCGGAGTTATTTCATTAAATCTCAAATGTCAGTATGAAAAGTTACTGGCGTGTTGAATGTAGATGAGAATTGCTTCTCAGCATAATAAAATTAGTTTTTTGTTTTTTTTTTTCTTGGTGAAAATGCCATATCATATGTTTCCTGCTAGTGAGCACCAAGTTGATTTGGAGTAGTCCTTAAAGAGCATGTATAGGGAGACTGGAAGCATTAGTGTTAAAGAATCATGAGTGAATAGTAGTGAGTCTGGAGATTAATTCGTGACAGCCTTAATTATCATTTGAATGGTTTGGAATTAGAACTTTCAGTTATGTCAGTTTTATTCTTTATCCAAATGATTGTAGAAATGCATTGTGTTAGTCAAATGCACTAAGCAGGAAATTTTAAATGTTTAAGAAGGATATAGCCGGGCGCGGTGGCTCAAGCCTGTAATCCCAGCACTTTGGGAGGCTGAGACAGGCGGATCACAAGGTCAGGAGATCGAGACCATCCTGGCTAACACGGTGAAACCCCGTCTCTACTAAAAAATACAAAAAACTAGCCGGGCGAGGTGGCGGGCGCCTGTGGTCCCAGCTACTCCGGAGGCTGAGGCAGGAGAATGGCGTAAACCCGGGAGGCGGAGCTTGCAGTGAGCTGAGATCCGGCCACTGCACTCCAGCCTGGGCGACAGAGCCAGACTCAGTCTCAAAAAAAAAAAAAAAAAAAAAAAAAAAAGAAGGATATTGGACCAGGTGCAGTGGCTCATGCCTGTAATCCCAGCACTTTGGGAAGCCGAGGTGGGCGGATCACCTGAGAGCAGGAGTTCAAGACCAGCCTGGCTAACATGGTGAAACCCCATCTCTACTAAAATACAAAATTAGCTGGACATGGTGGCGTGCGCCTGTAATCCCAGCTACTCAGGAGGCTGAGGCAGGAGAATTGCTTGAACCTGGGAGTTGGAGGTTGCAATGAGCAGGGATCACGCACTGCACTCCAGGCTGGGTAACAGAGTGAGATTCCATCTCCCAACAGAAAAAAAAAAAAAGATACCACATTTTTAACCAAAATGTACTTTATATGTATTACTGATGCCTTGTACAACGTGTGGGATCAGTGGGAACTCCTGGAAGTTATGCAAGTTCATTTCAAGGCGCTGTGGCCCTTGAGCTTTCAAGGCCAACATAACATATCTCTGTCAGAGGGCATTAATAAGCCTAAGTGCACCGTGTAATTAGGCTAATTAAATGTACTACAAGCATTTTTCAAATATTAGCAATAGACCACTCCTCAGCTCTTAATAAGGCTTCTCTGGAGTCTTCCTTCTGATGGCATTACTTTTACTGAGTGTTCAGTTTCTCAGAAAGAAGCCTTCAGAAGCCAGTTTGATTTTTAAATCTTTTTGTTTTTACTGGTGAAAATGTTCTGAATTAAAACATTGTGAAATGCTGCTAGGTATACTAGCATTTAACATGGATCACAATAAAATAAGAAACAACAAAAACAGGTAACTTAATACAGTTGAGCTCACCAAAACCTTTACCTGCTGTGGGAAAAGAATACTGCCCCATGAATCTTTCACATATTTCTCTATTATGTACTTATCAAATCTGTAAGACCAAAGTCTCTTAGAAATGTTTAAAAGGCACAGTTAAGCAAGCCAATGTTGTGTGGGCATAAGAGACTAGTGATGAATGATCAATTGATGAATAGTTTTCTGAATGTGTTTTTCACAAGCATTTTTAAATCACATGTTAGAAGTAAGCTTTTTTAAAAGCATGGAGGAAATCACAGCAACATGGCTTTCTTGTTTGATTTTATTAGGGAAAAATGACGGATGGTTTGATACTCTCTTAGAAAGGCTGACAGCTACTATATAGAACCACTCAGGAACAATAATGATAGGTATCAACGATACTGATTAGATGAAAGATTCATTTATGTTTTTCTGCTGAAATATCAATCTTAATAAATAGATGGCTTTTAAACCAAAACGTAGTACTAATATACAATAAATTCTTTTACCACTGTAATAAAGGAGCTACAAAACAAGGATTGCTGTCTAGTTTTTTAAAGATCCCTCAGACTAAATGATTTTGTCCCATTCACTAATTTTGCACAGTACAACAAATAAAAGCGCTAGCACCTACCTTTTGACAGATGCTTAAATATATGCCAGGCTCTGTACTAAAGTTGTTGTTTTACTGCACTTAATCCTCAGTTCTTTGAGTAGGGTATTATCTATTTTTTTGCAAATAAGAAAAATAGTTTGCTCACGGTCTCACAGCTGGTAAGTGGCAGAACCTTCACTAGAATGATTTATCTTTGACTGCATAGTTTGAGCATTTAACCAACATGTGTCACCTCTAGTTTTACTTGGAGTTCCAAGAATGTTCTTTATACATCATGGACTCTGTCTCTGCTGCCAGTCATAAAGGTTTTTTTTGTTGCTTTTGAGTCTATGGAGAAAAATGGAAATTAAGTAAGGAAGTCAAATTTTAAGTCAAAGTGTTTCAGAAGAAGAAACCCCTGGTAAAAGATAATCTATTTACCTCTAAAAGGTAAATCTTAGCAGAAGTGGGCCCAGTAGATTGGGTGACAGTCATATGTAAAGTTGATTATTGGTTACCAATGTGTCCCCTTTGGAGATAACTTACATGGTTACCAGGAGGGAGTTCGTAGTGGGGGAAAAAAATCAAAAGAATTTGATTTAGGACATCCAAATTCTAATCCTCAGCTGAAAAGAATACTGGTTCACCCAGTCAGCAGTGGGACTGGTACCCCCAAAAAAATGAGAATTTATTTAAGTATTTGGTTTTTATTTCCCTGTACAACTAAGCTATAACAGCAAAATTTTTTATTTATTTATTTATTTATTTATTTATTTGAGACGGAGTCTCGCTGTGTCACCCAGGCTGGGGTGCAGTGGTGCGATCTCGGCTCACTGCAAGCTCCGCCTCCCGGGTTCACGCCATTCTCCTGCCTCAGCCTCCCGAGTAGCTGGGACTACAGGCGCCCGCCACCACACCCGGCTAGTTTTTTGTATTTTTAGTAGAGAAGGGGTTTCACCATGTTAGCCAGGATGGTCTCGATCTCCTGACCTCGTGATCCACCCACGTCGGCCTCCCAAAGTGCTGGGATTACAGGCTTGAGCCACCGCGCCCGGCTAACAGCAAAATTTTTAAAAAGCCATGTGAAAAATAAAAATTTTATAGTTTCCTCACTTTTTTTTTTTTTTTTATTTGAGACAGTCTTACTCTATCGCCCAGGCTGGAATGCAGTGTCATGGTCTTGGCTCACTGCAACCTCTGCCTCCTGGGTTCAAGAGATTCTCCTACGTCAACCTCCTGAGTAGCTGGGATTACATGCACCCACCACCACATTTGGCTAATTTTTGTGTTTTTCGTAGAGACAGCGTTTCACCATGTTGGCCAGGCTGGTCTCGAACTCCCGGCCTCAAGCAATCCACTCGCCTCAGCCTCCCAAAGTACTGGGATTACAGGCATGAGCCACTGAGCCCGGCCAGTTTCCTTACATTCTTTTAAAAGTTAATATTGTTTTAATTGTAAATGATGTGTGTGTGTGTGTGTGTGTTCAGGACTTTTAAAGTTCGTGATTTAACTCTTGCATTTGGCCAGAGACCTAATCTGAAAAGTGAAGAATTTGAACTAAAATAACATTATCGTGTTTTTTTGTTCCAAAATGCGTTCTGCAAGGCCATAGAGTTACAGGGGGAAGCTCAGAAAGACAAGCTGGTTAGTGGTTCCCTGTGTTAGGGGGTTGGAAATGTCCACTAAGGCAGGCATTATGCTGACCTTTATGATTTATTGCAAATTAATTCTCACAATGTTCAAAGGTACATATTATTACACAGAAGGAAACTAAGTACCTATGTACTTCAACTTAGCCAGCTACAGAGTGGTGGGGTGGGAATTCGAATTTAGCTTCATGCTTGATCCCAAACACTTAAACACTGTTCAATTCTGGCTCTGGAGACAGTCTGGCACGCCTAGAGACCCCAGGAGTTCCACAGCAGTTATTAGCACCAAAAAGCCATGTGCACTGACTGCTGCAGATATAGCTGGTCCTGACATCACAGAGTCCCTAAGGAAGTTGAGTCTGTGTACTCCAGGCTCCTGCCCAAGACACACACTGTCTCTTCTGGCTACTCCACCTGAAGACTGTCTGAATCGCCCTGTTGGTGCCGTTCACTTCTGTCCCCGGCCCCTGCCTGCTTTCCTGCATTCTTTACTTTCTATTTCTTTCCTCTTCAAGCTTTTTGTTTTTCTATTAATTTTCTCCAGATTTTTAAATGTCTGTTTAATTTTAAAAACTAATTTAGTTCTTAATCACATCTACTTTTATATATCATCTTCATTTTATGAATTTAGCCTTGTTTTCTTATTAGTGTGTGTGTGTATATATATATATATATAATTATATATATGTATATTAGTCTGTGAGTTTCTTCTTTCATCTCATTCTGACCTCAGATACTTTTTTAAAAATCTCATATAATGTTATTTTTTAGTATTAACCTTTAATTTTTATTGGAATGCAAACTTACTTATATTTAAATTTCTTCTTAATTCTACTTTTTAATTTCCTTCTTTTATTTTTGCCCTTCACATTCTTTAAAAAATAAAAAGATGCCTCTGTGTTTTATTTTCTATTTTCCTCTGAATGTTCTTTTTCAATAATCAGTCTGAGGTATGGCCATAAAGATGGTAGCATTGAAAAAGAGTCTCCCACATTTCAATCCTGGGCGTAATGCGAGTGCCATGAAAGGTGGGAGGCCGCCTGAAGCTTTTGAAGCTATGTAGAAGAAATCCAGAGAGAAGAGCAGGGTGGAGAATAGGACACAGGGAGGTGATTTCAAGTCTAGTCTAGTCTTGTGTCTTTCACAATGACATTTTTGTTATTTTTCTCTAATCTTTTTCTGTTATCTGGCCCACATCTAACCCAGCAGTAAATTTTTAGCGTTTTATCCCCATTGGGTCTTTTGAAAAAAGAGTTGTCTTAACAACGCTTTCCTTTCCACAGTCATTTAATCAGTTTACATAATATTTAATGAAACTTTATAATTAAAATAGCCGGCCAGGCATGGTGGTTCATGCCTGTAATCCTAACACTTTGGGAGGCAGAGACAGGAGGGTTGCATGAGCCCAGGATTTCAAGACCAGCCTGGGTATAGCATGACCCTGTCGATCGACAGATAGATTAGATAGATAGATAGATAGATAGATAGATAGATAGATAGATAGATAGATAGATAGATAGATAGATAGAATTAGCTGGACATGGTGACTCACACCTACGGGCCCAACTTGTGAAGCTGAGGCAGGAGAATAACTTGAGCCAGGAAGTCAAGGCCCACTGCACTCCAGCCTGGGCAACAGAGTGAGAGCCTGTCTTAACAACAACAATTACAAAAGCAGGCACAATGTATTAAAGTTGGCCCCACATCATGGTGAACTAAAGTGGGGATTTATCCTGTCCCTATCCTCAGAGTTATGCTCGAACAATATGGATGCCTCCAGAGAGGGACGACTTTCTGTGTTCATTGTCATCTTACCAGTGTGGTTATTGAAGGAACCCTGGCTTCCAATTAAATGCTCTAGGACATCAGACATAGATCAACTGCTTTGAGCTTCAGTTATACCAAATCTAAAACAAAACCAATTGCAAACCTTGGATGTGTCTGTTAACTAAAGACGATGTTAATACCTTAATAGCTCTCCAAACTGATCCCCAGGTTATAACCAATCTTTTAGAATAACCTAAGCTTGCTAATCTCTTTTAAATGCACTGATAGCCCTTAGTAGGCTGAGCACAGCCCACAGGCTGCTCACTAGTTTGCTCTCTTACTTCTCTCACCTTCTAAGTTATATGTCTGCAAGGACTCAGTTGTATTATTTTTGTTTTCACCAAACACATTTATGGTTGTACTGGCTATTCTCATTAAATAATTTAAACATATATTATATACTGATTAAATGAGTGTAGGGGAAACAAAAAAAATAAGCATGAAACACTAGAAATTTGCTGCTAAGTCAGCCGTGGACAAAACCACTGAAAAGGTTTAGACAAAATAATAATAAAACTCTAAAAAGAATCTGCACTTAGATCATTCCACAAATATGTGAAGATTTGGGGGCCCATTTAAAGAAAGAGAAACTAAACATTGTAAGTGTTGCATTCTGGATAGGGTATATGCAGGAAAAACAGTTTCAGACTCTAACCAACAAACCAATGCTTAAAGAAAAAACCTTGACCTTGCATAAACTGACTTGTTTGATTAACCCAGCAATGTCTTATTCACACTGAATCAGAGGTCTTTTGCTGACTGAGAAATCGATTTAATAAAATAAATATACCTTCAGTTAATTATTCAATATAATAATCATAGTATCTAATGTATTTATCACATATTTAAACATAAAAGTGAAGGTAAAGCAGCAAATCCTTGAACATTTATATCCATCTCATATATTTATCCCAATGTTAGTGTTCGTTTTATATGATAAGATATTCTTGTAAATAATGTAATGAAGGACTGGTATTATGGTTATGGAAACTTCAGATTCACATAGACAGGTTTAAGCCTTTGCTCTCTCTTGGGCAAATTACTTAACCTCTCTCAAATTGTTTCCTCCTCCGTAAAATTGGAATCAGGCTACCTTGCCAAGGGTTGCTGTGAGGATTAGAAGTAATATATGTAAAGTGCCTTACTGCCATGGCTGGCACGTGATAGGCTCTCAATTGATAGTAGCTTTTTTTTCTTTAGGAAGATACTGTAACATAAACATCCTGTGACTTTAAGTTTTAGAAAAATAACTTCAACTGGATTGTCATTATCTTCCTGAAGCCATGTGTCCAGGATATATCTGTTACATTTCTATGAACAATGCACCTATGGCCACCAGACCCGGGCCTATCAGGGATGGGCTTCCAACCGGGACTGCGGACTCCTCAGCTTTATGCAGTGATCCAGGTTAAAGAGAGCAAGGGGGAGCAGGCCTCTGAGTCTCCTTCTGGAATATGCAGTCAGCTAATTTAAAAAAATATATTTATCTTATGCAGAGAAGTGTGGCACTCAGTTTTTCCACTTCTCTGTTTTCTCTTTTCCTTCCTTTTGCCTTCTCTTTCTTTCCTACAAAGCCATAGGCAAGTTGCTTGCTGTACTTATTTGTTTCATCTTTCTTTCATCTAATAAATATTGATGGAGCATCCACTATGTGTTTCATATATAAAAATGTGGAACACAGTAATGAAGGATGTCCCTGCCCTTGAATTAATAATGGTAATGACTAACATATATTGATCACTTACTCTGCTAAGCTCTGTCTCTAAACCCTTCATGAACATTATCTCATTTTTAAAAACCCCAATTCTTTTAGCAATCTCACAAAATAAATACTATGATTATCTGCCTTTTATAGGGGAGGAAACTGAGGCTTAGCAAAATATGTAACTCGTTGAAGATTAAAAATCTAGTCCGTGGGGCACCTGAGAGCTTATATTCCTAAGGACCTTATTATGATACGACTGACATGGCTTGAAACAGAAACAGATATCTTAAAAAGATAATTACAGCCCAATAAAATAAAATCTTCCCTATTACGAGAGCACAAAGAAGAGGCCGGGCGCAGTGGCTCACGCCTGTTATCCCAGCACTTTGGGAGGCCAAGGTAGGTGGATCATGAGGTCAGGAGATGGAGACCATCCTGACCAATATGGTGAAAC
The DNA here is from genome assembly GCF_043159975.1 of Macaca nemestrina. Lineage (NCBI taxonomy): Eukaryota > Metazoa > Chordata > Mammalia > Primates > Cercopithecidae > Macaca > Macaca nemestrina. The sequence continues at coordinate 151,558,795 of NC_092125.1, read as the reverse complement.
CCTGTCTGTACTAAAAATATAAAAATTAGCTGGGAGTGGTGGCACATGCCTGTAGTCCCAGCTACTCAGGAGACTGAGGCAGGGGAATCGCTTGAACCCTGGAGGTGGAGGTTGCAGTGAGCTGAGATCACGCTAGTGCACTCCAGCCTGGCAACAGAGCAAGACTGTCTCAAAAAAAAAGAGAATAACTGCCACTGAAGGAGCACTAAGAATGGCTTTATGGAGGAGACCTACTTATGAAGGTTAAGTAGGGGTTTTCTAGGCGAATGAAATAGAAAAAACTTTTAGTATTCTAAAAGGCCATAAAGTATGTGAAAAGCAAACAGGTGTGGCAAAGCATTAGATAATCTGGAGGAGAAGTTCAGTGTGGTTTGAACAATATAGTGTGTCTGATGGAGTGTGGTGGACCAAAAAAGTCTGAGAGATAGATTGAGGCCAAATTGAGAGAGGCCTTGAACATCCCTTGAGCTCTGGAACTGATGTCTGCCACTTTATACCCACTGGCATAAGGAGAGAAGGGAAATAGGTATTAACGTTTAGTGAGTTTTCTTAAATGCCAAGTACTATACTTCATGTCTTATTTATATTATTAATAATATTTCACTTAATATAATGAAATAGTTCTCACAACCATACAAGGAAGTAGGCTCCATTCATCGTCATCATTATTATTACTCAGAATATACTAATTATAAAGATAACATTCACTGGATTTTCACAAAATGAACATACCAATGTAACTAGCATCCAGATTGGAAAATGAATGTGGAACCCCAGAAGCTACCTTGGGTCCTCTTGTAGTCATTACACTTCCAAGAGTAACGCTACCTGACTACTAACCCTGTAGTTTACTGTTGCCTATTTTTGAACTATAGAAGTAGATATTGCACTTACATGATTCAAAATATTATATTGGATAATATTTTATGTATAGTGTATTTTCTTCAGTGTAATGCTCGTGAAATTCATTCATGCAGGCATATGCAGTTGGAGTTCACTCCTTTTCCTTGCTGTGTGATATTCCATTGATGACTCTGTCTAACACTATTTATCCAGCCTTGAAGACCTTATTATTATCTTCCTCTCAAAAATGACAAAACCAAAACTTGGATAGGTTAAAAAACTAGTTTTAAATCACAGAACTAGAGAGGGGCTGAACTAAGACTAGTCTAATATCATCTTATTCTAAAGGCTAAATGGCAATATAATATGTGGTTTGAATCACTTAATCTCTAGTCAACAATAATTTATTTAGTGCTTGCTCAATAAATCACACAATAATTTATTGTGTTCCAAGTACCTTTCTAGCTTCCAAGAGCATAATAACAAACAAAGCATATTCTCTGCCCTGCTGAGAAACATTCAGACATACAAAAAGATAACTTCAGTTCCCAATAAGTGCTATGAGGAAGATACTCATAAACATACATGGAACGCTGACTTTGTAGAGGGTCCCGTTCTGTTCTGAGTACTCGACCTGTATTACTTCATGTAATTCACAAAACGAATCCATGTGGCACGTACAGCAGCTATTCCTGTGATCCTTATTTTACAAAGGAAGGGCTGAAGCATGGAGACTTGAAGTACCCAGCCTTGTGTCCCACAGATAGTAAAGAGAGGAGCCAAGTTCCAATCAGGACAGTGGGGCTGCAGGCCCTGCACACATAGCCACACCTTTATGAAGGGTAAAATAATTTGTGAAGGGTAAAGGGATTTAGAATGAGAGGCAGATTGTTAGGAAAGGCCTCCACAAGGGGGGAATGTTTGAGCTGGAAACTCAAATAGTAAAGAGGAGGTATTTATTCAAAGATCTGGAGAGAGAACGACCCAAACGTAAGAAACGGCAAGTAGAAAGATAAAAACACCCTGAGTCAGGAATGAACTTGGCATATTTAAGGATCATAAAGAAGGCAGAAAGTGGAGGGAAATAAGACCTTGGCCAAGTGCATGTTGGGAGCTCTAAAGACATGGGTTGGAATACCACCTTGAGCCTACACCAAATGCCATTTCTCCTTCTACATTTCTAATCAACTGCATTGGTTTCTTATGTGGAATGGGTATAATGATGCACATAAAGGCTTAGAACACTGACAAGAGAAGTCACATGTATTCAAAATTTGGTGTCTTCCTGCTCTTGCTCTTCTCCAATGTCACTCCTACCCTGATGGTGGTGGTGAAACTGGGAACAGAATAGGAGGAGGCGGTGGATTGTGTAAGAATGTGATTAACTTATATTTTCTCAGAGTTGCCCATCTGCTATTTTTCACTACTGATCACACATTGCCAGCTGGGGTTTGGAGCTGTCATGAAGGGCATCTCAGGTCAGAATCCTTTTCACATTCGTGTGTCAGATGTGTCAAGGAGTCAGAGTAAAAAAAAAAAAAAAAAAAAAAATAGAGGACAGGAAGAACATGAGGCTCAATGAAACTTTCCCAGGACACCTCTGCAGTCTGGAGCTGTGTTTCCAGGAAAGCCAGAAATCTGTTGGGGTTCCTTTCAGATGGAAAAAAAAAAGGCGGCCCCTGTTTAGGAGTAGTTATTATTTGTGAGATAGGATGCTCTACACTGTCTCAAGGTGAGAAAATGTTATGTGCTCCTTGTAGTTATGAGCCTGTTCTAATTATATGCCTCCTTGATTATTGTTCTGCAGATTGATTAGAACCAAATTCAAGACATTTGTAGATCACGGTTCCTGGACACTTCTATATGTTAGCAAATCAAGTATGATTTATCCCCGGAATTATTGGTTAGGGACGGTTTCTTTTTTTCAATGCATGTTCTCCGTAGCTTATAATTTTAATTAGCGGTTGTTCCCAGTTCACACTGAGAATGGCGATGATTGTCACTTCAGCACTGATGCACAGCCTTCGCTTGTAATGCAACTTTGACTTTTGCATTCAGATTCCTTAATCAATGCTGGATGGAGGATAAAGGAGACTGCTGAATTAAAGTTGCAGCGCAGTAGGAAATTCAATAGCCTTCAATTTAGGAGGTGAATTTGAATTAGATTACTGCTAGGCAAAGCTGGATTTAACAATCCAGGGATCCTTATCCACTGCACCCAATTCTGTGTAAAGATCATCCTTCTCTCACATCCCAACCCAATGGCAAGGGACTAGACCTATATGCTGGAGAGGGTCCAGCACACCTGGGGAGACCCTGCTGTCGCTCTTCTCTGTTGCTTGTAGCTTCTTGAAAAAGCGAATTGCAGCTATCATCGTTGTGCTATTGTTGCAGCGTTTTCTGATTAGATTGTCTCAGCATCTTTCTTCCTGGCACATAGAAACATCAGATTTTCTCCCTTTTCTTCTTTTACATTGAGGGAGATAAACAGTGGCTTCCTTGGAAGTTCCCTATCTTTTGACTGTGGCATATGTCTGTGTATGAGGAAAATACAATGACTTCCTGAAAATGTAAAATAGTTGTGAGAAAAACCTGCTTTGAATTTCTGATTACCCTCCTTTTACCCAAGATAATATTGTATTGTTTCTTGAAAGATCTAGTATCTTGAACAAGACGATTATATTTCTTCTAATACTCGAGTAGAATTTTCCCTCTGTGAAATACAAGAGAGGTACCTATTTCAGAAAGTTTTAGTTCAAATTTAATCACGTTGTGTCTGAACTTCGAGTGAAATTTAATGATCATCATCTTGACTCACATTGACTAATATACAAACAGAGCCAACGAGAGTGGAAAAGAAAGAATGTGCACAAAAGAAAATAAAGAGCTGAGGGGACTTTGACAGAAGTTTGAAAATTTCAAGAATGCAATCTGTTCCAGCAAGTTCAAGCTTTTTTTTTTTCCTAAAAATGCAATTGTTATTAAAATACAATATTGCTCAGCAGTGCAAAATATGAATATTTAGCAGTAACAACTTGATGCAGTTTAAGTGTTCCCAGGCCCAGGTTTATCAGAATATTGTAAGGAAGATTTACTTTCATGAAGTGAAAGTAAGTGTTTGAAATGAAGTCGAATATCCTTGAGGATTTTTATCACCCAGTAAAGCTTAGAGAGGCCATTTTATCCTAGAGTTGAGTTTGGTCATCAGAAACCAGTATAAACTTTGCCCTAAATAAACAGTTCAGGTAAGGAAAGGATTTTTCTTGGTAAAATTAATGTTTTAATATTGTTGTATTATAGTTCTAGAGAGAAGCAGAACCAGTACAATGTGTGTGTGTGTGTGTGTGTGTGTGTGTGTGTGTGTGTGTGTGTGTACACAGAGAGCGAGAGAGAGAGAGATTTATTTTATGGAATTGACTCACAAGATGACGGAGGCTCGGCCGGGTGGGGTGGCTCACGCCTATAATCCCAGCATTTTGGGAGGCTGCGGCGGGTGGATCACTTGAGGTCAGGAGTTCAAGATCAGCCTGGCCAACATGATGATACCCCATCTCTACTAAAAATACAAAAATTAGCCAGGTGTGGTGGTGCGCGCATGTAAACCCAGCTATTCTGGAGGCTAAGGCAGGAGAATGGCTTGAACCCAGGGGGCGGAGGTTGCAGTGAGCTCAGATGGTGCCACTGCACTCCATCCAGCCTGGGCGACAGAAGGAGATTCTATATCCAAAAACAAACAAACAAACAAACAAACAAACAATAAAACCATAGAGGCTGCTAAGTCCAAAATCTGCAGGGCGGGCAGCAGACTGGAGAGCCAGGGGGAACTGAGGGCTGCAGTTTAAGTCTGAAGGCCATCAGGCTGAAGAAATTTTTCTTGCTCCGGAGAGTCTTTTGTTCTGTTCAGGCTTTCAACTGATTGGATCCGGCACACCCACATCGTAGAGGGCAATCTATTTCATTCTTTTTCAAAGTCCACTAATTTAAATGCCCATCTCAACCAAAGCACTGCCATAGAAACATCCAGAATAATGTTTCAGTACTTACCTGGGCATTGCAGTTCAGCCAAGCTGACATGTAAAATTAATCATCGTCGTTGTTGATGACAGGTGTTATCTCTACATTCAGTTTGAGACATTTTCAAAGGATTATTCCATTGGCTTTTAGGTTTTGCTTTATTTGTTAAATATTTTAAATTTTAGGACTCTTTATGTCAGAATCAATAATAATTGCTGTGTAATGGGCTGGGATTTTAGGAGTAAAACAGTGTTAAAATGTGGATAATTAGGGCTATATGGACAGGGAGAGCTACTCATAATAAAAAGTGTCCAGCTGCAGAGGTCTCTCTGCTCTTCCCATTCTTCACCACCTGCATCTGATAATTTGCCAAATATTGGTTTAACTCTTTTTCCATGAAAGAAGATAAAACTGTTGTTTATTCTTTGCAAAGGCACACTGATAAGTCCTTAAACACAGTATTTCAATTCACGCATCTTAAAATCGACCCCATCTTTTCTATTTCTGTTACCACTGCCTTGGTGTGAGTTCCATCATATCAGTTCCTACAGAACGTCCTGCTCCCCCTCCACTCTCCAATACAGACACTGTATTAACACCACATTTATTTTTTCCAAGACTTTGCTCCCCTCTTTCCACTCCCTTGCTTCCCAGTGACAGCAAAATAAAATCTTCCTTCTTGGCATTCATGACCTGACCCCATCCCACCTGACCAAACTATTCACAATCGCTTTATTTGTTCTTACCTTTTTTCTTTTCTTTTTTTTTTTTCTTTGAGACAGAGTCTCGCTCTGTAGCCCAGACTGGAGTTCAGTGGCATGATCTTGGCTCACTGCACCCTTAGCCTCCTGGGTTCAAGTGATTCTCTCACCTCAGCCTCCTGAGTAGCTGGAATTACGGGCGCCCGTCACCATGCCTAGCTAATTTTTGTATTTTTAGTAGAGACAGGGTTTCACCATGTTGGCCAGGCTGGTCGTGAACTCCTGACCTCAGACGATCCACTGACCTCCACCTCCCAAAGTGCTGGGCCCTGTTCACACGCACTTTCCACTGCTATTCACCACTAGGTTTCCCGTCCAGTTGGGCTGCTCAGTGTCTCATTCCAAGCCTTGCTCTTGCATGTTTCCATCTATCTAAATCCTACCTGCCAGCCTTTCTCTGAAGATTCTCTGATTTCCAGACACCAGGATCTACAATTTGATGGACTCTTTAAGCAACTGTTATCTGTTTCAGGCATTTTATCCCAGTGTAAATGAAAATTAAATATTTGTATACCTGTATTTCTTGTTTGTAATTTTAAACTCCAAGAGAATATAATTTTCATTAGGGAATGTAACATGACTGCCTTTTCTCCCCTGTACCCCTAGTTTCTAGCAGTGTTCTTGACACATACAAAGCACACATTACATGTCTCTATATATTAAATATATAAATGAATGAACATCTGTTTCTGACAGTGGAGGGCTAGATATCATATATAAAACTCCCACTGAATACACCTAAAAATGCTAAAAAAAAATTTTTAAGGTGCATTGATGAGCTGGCAAGAAAGTAAAGTAAATAAGAGAAAGATGGAGCCTATAGAGGATAAACTAAGTAAAACACTCAAACTAAATCTTACCTCTTCTCTCAGGGCATTTACTGAACCTGGAATATTTGGTCTTTGGTTTTCATGGTATATGGAGGCACAGGAATTAGAAGACAATTTCCAGGGACCTCTCCTGAGAATTAGTAACTTCAAGTTGGTTTCCATGTGGGTTTTTAGCTCAGATTCATACTGGGAAAATCTCAAGTTCTTAAATGTTTTTAAAAGGGCCTGCTTACATGAAAGAATAGTAAGAAGTTGTCACTTTCTAAATATATATATGCTGAAACCACTCAAAATACTGAAGGGCTTATCATCTAATATTCAGGCCTTTTTTTAAAAAAAAACGCATCCCGAGTAAGAAACCCATCCTCATTTTTATTTCTCTTTCTAAATTCATCCAGTAAAGAAATAACAGAACGTTTAAATGGCAAGAGCACATTGCATTTGGAATCTGGGAAATACATTATCCATAAGTATGCATTTTTGTGGTCACAGGGTCAGAAAGAACCGTGGTATCAGTGTGTCCTGGAAACTGCTGCTTTTCATGAACCCCATCAAACTAAAACAACAGAGATCCTGTTATTACCTGGTTTTGCTTCAGTCTAGGAGAACTGTTTCCTAATAATACATATTAGTTCTTGGAATCTGGGCTAGGAATTATTTATATCAACCTGCTCACCAGTTTAGGGACTCAACGGATTGCCTCTAGGAAGGCAAATGACTGGAGCCAATGACAATTATACACCCTATAGAGTAAATGGAAAAAAACAAAAACAAAACAAACAAAAAAAATGACCTGGCACCATGATAAAATGTTACAGCATAAGGAGAAAGAAAATACCGGCTTTGGTTGGGTGCAGTGGCTCATGCCTGTAATCCCAGCACTTTGGGAGGCGAGGCAGGCAGATCACTTGACGTCAGGAGTTCAAGACCAGCCTGGCCAACATTGTGAAACTCCATCTCTACAAAAAACAGAAAAATTTGCCGGCGTGGTGCCAGGTGCCTATAGCCCCAGCTACTCGGGAAGCTGAGGCAGGAGAATTGCTTGAATCAGGCAGGCAGAGATTGCAGTGAGCTGAGATCACACCATTGCACTCCAGCCTGGGCGACAGGAGTGAGACTCTGTCTCAAAAAAAAAAAAAAAAAAAAAAGAAAAGAAAAGAAAAGAAAATATCAGCCTTCTTTCTTATTAAAAATGTATTTATTTCAGCTTGGAAGATGAAAAAAGTTCTGGAGATGAATGGTGGTGAAGGTTGCACAACAATGTGAATCCACATTGAATGGTTTAATGCCGTTGAAATTAACACTAAATTTTATGTCATGTATATTTTACCACAATTTTTTTCTTTCCAACTTTTATTTTAGGTTCGGGGGTTTATGTGCAGGTTTGGTACTTGGGGAAATTTTGTGTCATGGGGGTTTGGTGTACAGATTATTTTGACACTCAGATAATAAGCATAGTACCCGTTAGGTAGTTTTTTGATCCTCATCCTCCTCCCAGCCTCCACCCTCAAGTAGGCCCTGGTGTCTATTGTTCCTTTCTTTGTGTCCAGGTGTACCCAATGTTTAGCTCCCACTTATAAGTGACAATATGTGGTATTTGGTTTTCTGTTCCTGTGTTAGTGTGCTTAGGAAAATGGCCTCCAGTTCCACCTGTGTTGCTGCAAAGTACATGATTTTGTTCTTTTTTATGGCTGCATGGTATTCCATGGTATATATATACCACATTTTCATTATCCAGTCCACTGCTGATGGTGTTGATGGGCATCTAGGTTGATTTCATGTCTTTGTTATAGTGAATAGTGCTGCAATGAGCATAAACGTGCCTGTGTCTTTATAGTGGAACCAATTTACATTTCTTTGGATATATGCTCAGCAATGGGATTTCTGGGTCAAATGGTAGTTCTATTTTAAGTCTTTTGAGAAATCTCCACACTTTTCTCCACAGTGACTGAACTAATTTACATTCCCATCAGTAGTGTATAAGCATTTCTTTTTCTGCACAACCTCGCCAGCATCTGTTATTTTTTGACTTCTTTATAGTAGCCATTCTGAATGGTATGAGATGATAACTCATTGTGGTTTTAATTTGCATTTCTCTAATGATTAGTGATGGTAGGCATTTTTTTATATGCTTATTGGCCATGTAATGTCTTCTTTGAGAATTGTCTATCCATGTCCTTTGTCCCTTTTTAAAATGGGGTTGTTTGGTGTTTTTGCTTGTTAACTTGTTTAAGTTATTTATGGATTCAGAATATTAGACCTTTGTCAGATACGTAGTTTACAAATATTTTCTCCCATCTGTAGGCTGTCTGTTTATTCTCTTGATAGTTTCTTTTGCTGTGTAGAAGCTCGTTACTTTAATTAAGTCCGATTTGTCAATTTTTGTTTTTGTTGCAATTGTTTTTGGAGTCTTCATCACAAAATCTTCGCCATGGCCAATGTCCAGAATGGAATTTCCTAGACTTTCATCTAGGATTTTTATAGTTTTAGGTTGTACGTTTAAGTCTTTAATTTATCTTGAATTGGTTTTTGGACATGGTGAAAGAAAGGGGTCCAGTTTCAATCTTCTGCATTATGGTTAGCCAGTTATCCCAACACCATTTATTGAATAGGGAGTCCTCTGCCCATTGCTTGTCATTGTTGGCTTTGAGGAAGACCAGATGGTTATAGGTATGTTGCTTTATTTCTGGGTTTTCTAACATGTTCCATCAGTCTATGTGTCTGCTTTTGTGCCAGTACCATGCTGTTTTAGTTACTATATCCTTGTAGTATAATTTGAAGTCAGGTAGTGTGATGCCTCCAGCTTTGTTCTTTTTGCTTAGGAGTACTTTGGCTATTCAGGCCCTTTTTTTGTTCCAGATGAATTTCAGAATAGTTCTAATTCTGTGAAAAAATTAATCTGTAAGACAATTTTAAGAAAGTTATCTAGACTACTTTCCTGTTTATTATAAAATATCAAGTATCAATTAAACATTTATTGAACCTATTTACAATTGGTATAAAATAGACCCAGAGACCAATTGAAAATACTTTTTTCTAAATAAGACCCTTGGTCTTTAAGAGGTGTCAGTGTATAGAAAGTAATATCATACAAATGTAGGAAATATGTTGATTTTTGAGAGAAAAATAGAGTCTCACCTGAAGTGACATGTAAAAAGCAAGCAGGCAAATAAAAAAATTATGGCCATTAAATATTTAAATGTAAAAGTAAAATATTTTAAAGTTAAGAAATATAAACAAGTTATCTATATTTATAGAAAGATCTTATGTTTATGGGAGCAATGAAGGAAGTCATGATATAAATGATTAGATCACATGAAGTCATAAAATTGTACATAGAAATAATGAAAAAGTATGAAACAAGCAATATCCAATGAATTCATTAACATATATTCAAGCTTACTGGTATCAGAGAGATGTAAACTATTACCAGGGATAACTGGTAAGTTAGTAAAATAGGCAGTTCCACATCATGGCAAAATGTCGAACTGAAGCAGCCTAGTTACTATTTGTGCTAAGTTTACCAATAGTGAAACCAGGGTATTCTGTACTGTTTTGACCTTCACTAATTTATGTGGCAAATTTATGGACAAGTTCATGAAAAGATACAGATATAATTAGATTATTAAGACCTACACAGCAAACGCAAAGAAACTGGTATTTATTTAATCTAAGAAAATGGTGTGTTTAAAACTGTAAAAGTATAATTATTATTATATCAAAGGGTACTAATTGGTTTCATTTCTATAGAAGAAAAAACAGGAAGTAGATCTTATATGATAATTTATATTACAGTCAAATGTATTTGGGATATTCTGAAACACCAATTTTGTAGTAAGTTAGAAAGATAGTTTGAAAATCTTTTTGGATGATTTAAAAACAAAACAGAACAGATTTTCTATTTCAGATGATTCTGTTTTAGGTTAGAAGCTCTGCTGAAAATCTTCCTCAAGGACTCCTTTAGAGTCGTGATTCCAAATCCAGACTTTATACAATGCAGCTTTTAAAAAGCATGTTTTAAATATATATCACCGCTGGATAAAACCAGCTTTCATGCTCTCCGCTGAAATACTCTTCTAATGTTATGGGGTTCACTTACACATGGTACTTGATTTGTTACAAGATCAAGTGAACGGAGCAAGTTATTCGCTCCACCAAAAGAACGCTCTTGGGGTCTGTGAAAAGTAGGTATTCTCTCAGGGTTTATGTGAAGCGGATTAAATGAGTTAACAGTGTGAAAAAGCGTAACCCAGAGCCTCATATTAGGAGGTACCTCAGGAAGAAGACTTGGCATACTAGCAGAAAATGTAATTGAGAATTAGAACATATATATATGTATATAGATGTGTGTGTGTGTATATATATACACACACAGGTATATTCAATATATATGAATATATCAATATATTCAAAACTGGCCTTACATTAGTGCCACAAATAATAATAACAATAACAATAATACAGATAATTTTTACTGCATGCCAGAAATTTACATAGTCTTCAACAACCCTGTGAAGGAGGTACCATAATTGTCTCTTTCTAAAAAGAAGAAAGTAAGGCACAGCATGGCTAAGAGAAGTGTGGAGATATGAAGCGACTAAGGGGAATCCGGCTGGAAAACAGCCTCAGGACAGATTCTGGGAGATTTAAGGCATTGTGATAAAAATGTATATTTTATTCTAGGTAGCCTTTGTGAGTTTTTGAGATGAGGAATCACCAATTACAGTTGTGCCAGCATTGTACATAGTTCTTATGCCAATGGTGAATAGGGGCAGGGGGTGAGAATTTAGTCTTGAGATATTGGAATGGTTCAGATATTAACAAAGAGAAAGGAGTGGGATGGGAGGGAGGCCTTAGTTTGGTAGATTATGGAGAAAGGATTTACATGACTTGATTGCTAAGTATATGTCCACAAGAGGGAGAGAGAAGTTGAGGACATTTTCTCTTCATAAATTAAATTTTAAAAAGTAGGATTTCATTTCATGACTGGTATCCACACACAGTGGACTATAATTTGTGAAATGTGTTGATTATCCCGGTCATTAACTTTCATAAGTTTTTATTTTGTTTTTGGGACTTTCAATATCCTGCCAAACCCCCAGGTCTCTCAATATATAAAAAATAAAGTCAAGCACAGTTGTGAATATGTGACTAAATAACAAAGAGATTCAAATCAATTTGGGTCGTTAGTGAAATAGATTAGCTCAATAAATATTTCTTGAGTCAAGCAGGTAAGTGACCACCTCTCCCAGATCATTATGGTCAATTTTTTTAAAGTTGAGAACTTCTTGGCAACTTTTTTTTTGAATCTAATCAAAAGTTTAAATGACAACACCACTAGTCACAGGATTTTGATCCTTGTAATTTCCAAGAAAGTAGAAGAACAGAAGAAATTTGAGAATCAGTACTTCCAAATCTGCATACAAGGAAATGGCACCATACAGATTGGTAGTGTAAGCAAATTAATAAGAACCTATCCTCTCGAGTGCACCTTCTTCCAGTCATTCTAGTTATTCTTGGCCTCCTGATCTCACAACCCATTCTTCCCTCTCCTCCCGTACTAATCTCACCACTCAATTCAATTTTATGCCCTTCTTTCAGTTCCTGCTCTCCTTCATTCTGGAGACACCTTAATTTTCTTCTAATTACACACCTTTATGCCTTTCTTTCCCTGTGTCTAGAGTGTTTCCCCTGCCTGGATTTGCCAAATGCTTTCCCTTATAGCCTTTAAAGATCTCTTTTATTTTTCCTTCCTCCCTGTAGCCCATCATGACTAAATGTGTGTGATATTGAATCTCTCCTTTATTCTAACGGGCTATTTGCTCACTCCACAAAAACCACAGCCGCTGAACTGAAAACATAATGTAATACTTATTTAGAGTAGGCTTGCTTTTGCTCTAATCTCACTCAGGTTGGATAATTCTATTTTGACCACATTAACATTGTGTGGTCTGAAATGTAGGCATGTAGACAATGGAAACTGATTCTATTTGACTCACTTAGAAAAGCATAAGCATAACACAATGTGTCTCACTGCACTGTTTATGAGTTCTTTAGTGGGTACCATTTTGTTACACTGATACTAGGAATCAGACTAAGGTGTTGTATAGAATGGCCATCTCTGGCTGCATATGTATTTGTGTTTTACGGTGCAAGGTTTGAACCATGGTCATCAAGGGAAACCCAAGGTCAGGGATTGCAGCAAGAAAAAGGAAAAAGAAGATGAAAATCACATATGTCTTACAAAACTCCACCTAGTAAGTCTGTTCTCTTGTCCCCCCGGGACTGTGACCATTCTCCCCTGGTCGATGATGCTGTCATTATTTCTTCTCACGTGCTCTCCCCTCTGCTTCATTAGCTAATCATAGTGCAGGAGCCGTTCCAACAGCATGCACTGTTTCTTCTAACTCTGCGAGTAAAGCTAACACTCACTGCTTAATCACTTTTATCCCAACAGGTAAGGATAATAAAACAGTGGGGAAAATGACAAAATTTAGTGCAACCATTTTCTATTAGGAGCCATGGACTAACTTTTTCTTTGACATTCAATCACTTACTGTAGCACAGCATGAAACTCAGGCAGGTGCGACCTCAGCATCCTCAGTTCTGACATAGGAATAAGCGGTATCCTCTAGTTCAAACCCTGGGCTTACTGTGCCTGCAGTACTGACTGCGAGATGGCAGCAGAGGATCGAGTAAAAAACCCTGGGCCGTCTCTTCTAGGACCTCAATTTTTCCCAGTGCAATTGAGGCAAAAATGATGAAATGGAGATCTGGAAGGGACACTTATTGATGCCATCAACTCTAATGTCTTATTTATAGTTTAAGCAACCAAGGCCCATAGGATTGAAATGGCTTTCCCAAAGCCACACAGTTGTATTGGGAATTGAGTTACTCTGACTCGTGTGGCAGATTTTTAAGTTAAGTAGCATCAGTGAACTCTGATAACACTTCAGGGTTTCTTTTTATTATATTCCTGTAAACACATTTTTTAAACATAAGACATTAGCAAGCAGTAACCACCTCATATGTGTAAATTAGATTATGGTAGACTTCACCAGTGTTTTTCTTTTTTCTTTTTTTTTTTTTTTTGAGACTGAGTCTGGCTCTGTCACCCAGACTGGAGTGCAGTGGCCGGATCTCAGCTCACTGCAAGCTCCGCCTCCCGGATTTATGCCATTCTCCTGCCTCAGCCTCCCAAGTAGCTGGGACCACAGGCGCCCGCCACCACGCCCAGCTAGTTTTTTGTATTTTTTAGTAGAGACGGGGTTTCACCATGTTAGCCAGGATGGTCTCAATCTCCTGACCTCGTGATCCGCCCGTCTCGGCCTCCCAAAGTGCTGGGATTACAGGCTTGAGCCACCGCGCCCGGCCTCACCAGTGTTTTTCAATGTAAAGTTCTCCTCTTTCTAAGACCACTGAACACTACTCTCACCAGCCGTTTTGCAGCTGGGTGAAGCTATGTGACTAAAAATGTTGTGTTCCTTCAGAGGTGAGGCAGTGAACATGACGTCTGCATGATTTTTCCTAGCTCTTTCTCTATCCCTTCGTTGTCTAGGGTGGAGGCAATGGACCAAGATACCTGAGCCACAGGATCGAAGCAGCTTGGATCACTTAGTAATCCCATGGATCACTGGCTGCTCTAGAGAATTGCCTAAAGGAGAAAAAAAGAACTATTATATTTGAAGTAACTGAGTTTTTAGCACAGTTTGTTACCGTCACATGAACATAGCCCATTCTGACTAATGGAAAGATACTGGTATTTTTCTGCATTTTCTATTATTCTCACTCTTCAATATCATTTTGTGCAGATGAGATGTGTTATTATTTATGTCAGATAAATAGTGTTCTGACAGAAATTTCCCTTCACACATGATTTCTGGTCTTCTGTGGCACCCTACTGAGTAGATCCTCGGCCTGGATTCTGTGATCTCCCATCAGGCCTGCTTCCCTGTGTGCATGACTTTTTCTTAGCATGGGTTTTCTGGAAGACAAAACCTGAAGCAAAAGCATAAGTGCTAATAATTTATGGGAGTGTTGTGATCGGCCGACTGCTCAGTTTCTCAGAATATCTTCCGAGAAGCTGAATGAAGCTATTGTGACTCCAAACAGTATGGAAAGTGGAGCAGGAGAAAGAAAAATACATTAAATATATTTGATCCTCTCTGATCTCACACCGGTCTTTGGTTGCCCCATGGAACATGAACTCCCTGATGTTTCTGATTTGCATATGCCTGGGTGTGGCAGCATCTTAGGTCTTCTCTGATAACAGAGAAGCACCAGAGCATGAGTTGAGTTGATGTTACCCTGCTGTGCTGAGACCCAGCTCCGTGGTGGGAGGAGCAGCATCTAGCCATTGCTGTAGTCACTCCAGCTAGACAGCATGGCAAATGAGCAGAACATGGCTAATGCAGAAACCAAACTGGTTAGCTTTATAATTAAAAAAAAAAAAAAAAAAAAGACAATTCTATAGCACATTTAAGGATTAAAAGATATAATGTTTCTAAAGTGCTTATCATAGGGCCTTGTACAAACTAATAATTGGAAGCCAAAAATTAATCAGGTGATAATATAGCTCGTTAAATGTACATAGGATTTTACACTTTCACTATCCATGTTCTTTTATTAGATCCATGAGCAGTAGGAAGGGCAGCTCTCAGTCGTATTTTACTGGTAAGAAAATAGAGGCATTAGAGGCGTGAAATTACCTTCTCAGGCCACTCAGACATGGGCGGTCGAACTGGAAGGTCCAGAAAGAGAGGCCAGATTTCCCATTACCAATAGGTTCCATTCTTTTTCTATTATACTACTTTAATGTTTAAGTCACCATAACATTTTCCAGTTATTTAATTGAGAAACAAAAGAGCTAGACAAGCAAAAAATGAAAAGCAAAAACAAACAAAACAACTCCTCCCAAACTCCAAAGACAAAAATAAAAAAACCCAAGAACAAAATAAAACCAAAAAAACAGAACCAACATGACTGCTATGCTAACGTTTCCTATTTTACTCAAAACCTAGATGTTTGGTAGCCGTAAGACACCAGGAGCTGAACTCTCTCCTAAACAGAAAGAATTCATTGATTTCTCTTATAGCTTGAAGAGCAGTTGAACTATCAATTCATATCTGATATATAAGGTTGATGTGTCTGGATAGATTAATAAAATAAATATTGTGGAAAAGTAACATTCAGATTTACTTTCCAGTCAGTTTTTCACGAAAAAGATTAAACAGAAATCAGTAACTACTTTTTTTGAGCAAGTAAACAAATGAAAATCTTGGGATCTGACAAAAAGATTTGATAAGAATTCTGGTACTATGGATATTTCTATAGAGATCAATTTTTTCATAATACTTTTTGCTTATGTCTTATACGGTTATACAGAAAATAGGCAGAAATAAGCCAAAAAAGAAAAATTGATAGAAATCTCAATAGCTAGAATTAAATACCTCTAAATCAATTCTGTCTCCTCCCCACTTTCCTTCCTTTCTCTTTGTTCTCTTCCCCCTTCCTCCCCTTCACTCTGCCCTCTATCTCTTCCTCTTTCCCCCTTTTCTCTTCCCCAAATGAAAATCTGTTTTTAACAGGCTTTTTATACTCAACATTATAGATACTATAATATTTTGAATTCAGGCAAAAATTTCATTTTTATAAATATCTACTGCTTTAGGAATTTTGACTAGTAATTCTCAGAACATTTCTTTTTTTTAATTTTATTTATTTGTTTATTTTTATTTTTTTATTATTATTATACTTTAAGTTCTAGGGTACATGTGCATAACGTGCAGGTTTGTTACATATGTATACTTGTGCCATGTTGGTGTGCTGCACCCATCAACTCATCCTTTACATCAGGTATAACTCCCAATGCAATCCCTCCCCCCTCCCCCCTCCCCACAATAGGCCCCGGTGTGTGATGTTCCCCTTCCCGAGTCCAAGTGATCTCATTGATCAGTTCCCACCTATGAGTGAGAACATGCGGTGTTTGGTTTTCTGTTCTTGCGATAGTTTGCTGAGAATGATGGTTTCCAGCTGCATCCATGTCCCTACAAAGGACACAAACTCATGCTTTTTTATGGCTGCATAGTATTCCATGGTGTATATGTGCCACATTTTCTTAATCCAGTCTGTCACTGATGGACATTTGGGTTGATTCCAAGTCTTTGCTATTGTGAATAGTGCCGCAATAAACATACGTGTGCATGTGTCTTTATAGCAGCATGATTTATAATCCTTTGGGTATATACCCAGTAATGGGATGGCTGGGTCATATGGTACTTCTAGTTCTAGATCCTTGAAGTATTGCCATACTGTTTTCCATAATTGTTGAACTAGTTTACATTTCTAAATAGAAGATTACAACTTGCCAGTTGTACAACTTACATTTAGGGCTTGTTTTGCCCGAGGCCACATAGTCTGATATCCTAAGGACGTGTTTGAGCTGGCTGATACAGTGGGAATCATCAGTGCAGTCGGCAGCACCTCATCTGCCCTGCTCAGGGACTGACACAGAAGTACAGCCGGCCGTAGTCACATACCATTAGGAATTACCCCAGGGATTTGTAGTCTTTGAAGATTAAATGTTGATTCGTCCAATCACAGAATTGTAAAGTTGCAGGTATGTTATCTTCCGAATTTCAGAGGTATCGAGACTACGACTAAAATTGATTGAACATGCTCATAAAAAATATCACACCCTTAGAAGATTTTGTCAGCAGAAACCATCAACCCTGCAGAAAAGATATGATTTAAGAAAAATCCCCAGATTTAAAAAGTGAACCCTGGAATAAGTTTGGAGTAACACATTGTCTACTTTGTTTTTATAACTGTGCCATTCTGTCCATGGTCTGTGTGGACAAGTAGCATCAGGAGAGAGCAGCTCTTTCATTGCAAAGGTGCAGAGGTGTAATTTATGACTCCTCTGCAGACACACTGGGGACTGGGACATCATTTCACTTTCAGCTACTAGCATGCAGGAAAAGCAAAGGAAAAGTATTAATGTGATACATCATTGCCTTTGGAAATTGGGAAAATAATTAAATTCCTTGCTGATTCCCATTAACACAGTTTGCCGTTTACTATAACAATCCAGCCCCGAAACACATCTTGGAATGATTACAAAAGAAACCATGAAGAACCCCAAAACTTGAGGCAAAAATTTCCTAAAGTGTGACCTGGGTGTGCTATGAGTAGCCCAACAATATTTTTGATGGCTCCCTCCGAATACCACTTAACGGTTGCAAACTGCAAATATGAATTGCATTTGAATTTTGTCTAATCAATTCAATATATCAATCAGCCATATTGCTAAAAAAAGAAATTTGGTTGAACAATTTTGTCAATTCCGTCAAAATGATCAAACTAGTTTTAAATATAACCATGATCAGGGGCATGTTTCTTCAGGCTCTTGTGCAGTTTCTGTTGGGGAAAGCCAATTCAAGAAGGATTTATCAAGTGTCTACTATGTGTCAGGCACATAGTAGCACTACTTGTAGTAGAAGTGTCTATATAACACATTATCTTTCCTCAAGGAACTTTCAATTAATATTTAACAGAGGTATTACAAAATAGTTGTAAAGAATGCATTTCAAGATAAGTCCCAGACAAGTAGGAATGTTGGAGGAATTTGGAAGCAGGTAAGAACAGGTATTATGAGGTGGTCAGAAACACCTTATCAAAAGACCAAACCCTGGGTAGTAATTGGGCTGGTCCTTAAATTACAACTATAGTTCAGAGGGAAAAAGAAATGGCAATGGAGAATGGAGGCAGAGCAAATGGTCCAGTGAGAAAACAAGGGAGAGCAAGGCATCTATTAGTTGCCTCAATTAACTAGTCAAATATTTATCGAGTGATCTATATGTGCCTTCCATTCTGCCAGGTGCTGGAGAGATGAGGTCAACAGGACAGACATCATTTCTTATGGAGATGTTAGGTAACCATGAGAAAGTCATGCTGGCTGCTGAGGAGAATGAGATGAAGTTGGACAAATAAAGGGAAAGTCAAGAAAACTCGTATAAAATATCTCATATTATATTTCATCTTTTCACCCACAGCCAGGTAATGAACACCTGTGTGGATTATAAAAGCAAGTCAATGTTAAAACTGGGAGCAGACCTACCTCACTAGGATACAGCAATGGGCTTACATGGAACATATGACTTAGGGTGGGACATATGGCACTGTGATCTTGTGTGAACTGGTTTTCTGAAGAGCAGGTAAGCCTGGCGTGGTGGCTTACACCTGTAATCCCAACACTTTTGGAGGCCGAGGCAGGCAGATCACTTGAGGTCGGGAGTTTGAGACCAGCCTGGCCACCATGGTGAGTCCTCGCCTTTACTAAAAATACAAAAAATTAGCCTGGCATGGTGGTGAACACCTGTAATCCCAGCTACTCAGGAAGTTGAGGCAGGAGAATTGCTTGAACCAGGGAGGCGGAGGTTGCAGTGAGCCAAGATCGCACCATTGCATTCCAGCCTGGGCGACAAATCAAGACTCCGTCTCAAAAAAAAAAAAGAGCAGGTAGGTCCCACTCGAAGGCCATAATGGTGGTGAAACTGAAGAGAAAAGGGGATTATTTGAACTACTATGCATAAGGCACTGTGTTAAATGTTTCACTGTCATAGCAATCTAATTATTAATATCGTTGCAACAATACTATTTTTGCATTAGATGGACAAAGAGACCAAATCTTAGATTCAGTGGCTTCTCCAAGAACATACAACTAGTTAAATGGGGAAGCCAAACTTATAACTCAAATATAGTTTCTCTGCTCTTTTAGCTACTGATATTGTTTGACTCTGTCCCCATCCAAATCTCATCTCAAATTATAATCCAAATTATAATCCCCATGTGTCGAGGGAGGGACAAAGCGGGAGATGATTGATTCATGGGGGCGGTTCTCCCATGCTGTTCTTGTGATACTGAGTGAGTTCTCATAAAGTCTGCTTGTTTGATAAGTGTCTGGCACTTCCCTCTCCATTTTCCTTCTTGCTTGCTGCCATGTAAGATGTGCCTTGCTTCCTCTTTGCCTCCTGTCATGATTGCAAGTTTCCTGAGGCTTCCCCAGCCATGCAGAACTGTGAGTCAATTAAACCTCCCTTCTTTAAGAATTACACAGTCTTGGGGTCAGGAGCTAGGGCCCACACCTGTAATCTTAGTACTTTGGGAGACCAAGACGGGCAGACCACCTGAGGTCAGGAGTTCAAGACCAGCCTGGCTATCATGGTGAAACCCTGTATCTACTAAAAATACGAAAATTTAGCCTGGTGTTGATGACGCATGCCTGTAATCCCATTTACTTGGGAGGCTGAGGCAGGAGAATCACTTGAACCTGGGAGGCGGAGGTTGCAGTAAGCCAAGATTGGACCACTGTGCTCCAGCCTGGGCAACAGAACAAGAGTCTGTCTCAAAAAAAAAAAAAAAAAAAAATTACCCAAACTCAGGTAGTATATTTATAACAGTGTGAAAATGGACTAATACACCTACCCATGATTGCTATACTGCTATATTGCTATTGAGAAAAATGAGGATGTTAGGATCAGAAGCCATTTTAAGAAGAAATACAATGAATTTAGCAATGAAATTTCAAATTCTATCCTCCATTCTCAGATATAAACTTGAAGTGTAAGAGATCTGGGTTAATAATAATAGGGATATAAGAAGAAATAAAAAGAAAAATTAAAGAAAGACAACCCTAAGGGTAGTAATAATTAAATTTTAACAAGAAAGGCCTATGTAGACAGAAACCAATTACATTAAGCAAAATATACTTGTGCCTTTTGAAAGAATTTAAAAAGTATGACTTTGGCTTTGAACAAAACCCTACTGGGGGCTACTGTTTTTTGAGTCTTCTTCCATTGGTAGAAGCCATATGTCATAGGCATAGTAATGGTCCCCCAAAGATGTCCATGTCCTAATCCCCCAAATCTGTGTCTATGTTAATTTACACGAGAAAGGAGGGTTTTCAGATGGGACTAAGGTAGAGATCTTGAGATGGGGAGCTTATCCTGGATTATTTGGGTAGACCCAATGCAATCACAACGATCCTTACAAAAAAGGCAGCAGAAGGGTCAAAGTCAGAGGCGGCAATGTGTCAGTAGGAACAGAGGGAGTGAAGGGGATAGGATGAACTAAGGAATGCAAGTAAACTCTAGAAGCTGAAAAAGACAAGGCAACCTATTCTTCCCTAGAGCCTTCAGAAGGAACACAGCACCTATCAACCCATTTTAGACCTCTAAGCTCTAAAACTGTAAGATAATGTATTTGTATTGTTTTTAACCATTAAGTTTATGGTGATTTGTGACAGTGGCAATAGGAAACTAATTCACTGTAAGAAATGCTTGGTAATAAGTAGTGAATTTGGGGCTGCAGTGACTTCTGACATCAATACCTGGAGCTGGGCTACACTTCACAGATTAAGGGCACAGTCCTCCATGAGGCTAACCTCACTTCATCCACAAGCTAGGGGTCCACAGGTCACCCTCACTTCTGTCCAGCTGGCTACAAAGTCAGGGGTTCCCACGAATCCTCCAGACTCAATAATTCACTAAAATAATCTACAGAACTCAGGAAAGTGCTATACTTGCTATTACAGTTTTATTAGGGCGAAGGGATATATACCAGTGCTAGCCAAAGGGAGAGATGCATGTGTTACTGCAGGTGAGGTCTAGGAGAGTTCCAGACTGGAAGCTTCTATTGTCCTGTCTCTGAGGAGTAAGGATGCACTAACCTCCTATATAGGCATACTGAAACTCGGTTTATATTAGCAAGATTATTTCTTCAGCTGGGGAGCTCACTGATCTGCCAGCCTTGGCTATGATTGGCTAAGTGCTCAGAAGAAAATAGATGAAGAGTAAAATTGTTGGTAGCCGTGGCATGGGCAGATAGGGACTGCACTTACAGCCTCTCCATCTTTTGGATCAGTTCTCAATCTTGTCCTGAGATATAAAATAAAATGCAGTAAAATATCCCAGTGGTAGGTTACATAAGTGAAAAGGGTTGAAACTCTCCCTTTTATTTTGCCTACTTTAAGTGCATGAAAAATCTTAAATTGGAGCAAATATGGTAGGTTTTTTTCCAACGAGGGTTTGTTATTTGAAGAGGTGATACTCAACACACTGTCCCAGAACAATGGAGATCTTTTGATTTCTGACAGAAGCCCGGACTTAGGGAAAAACAAAACAAATAAGAAACTCAAAAAACTTCTAAAATCAACCTAATAAAGGAAGGATGTTTTCAAGGCAGACAGAAGAAACAAGAGAGGGAGGACATGATAGCTGCTGCTGAAGCATCCATAACAAGAGACACATATAGTTAGTAAAACTCCTAAGAAACTAGTGGTAATTGATACCCTCACTCAGGACATCAGCAGTGTGACACTGGGTCTTCCTCAACAAAACTATAGTGTATGGAAGTTAAAGATCACTCTTTCCAGAGCTTTATCTTCCCAGTCACATGGTCACTGTGAGTGGGACTTTGAAATGCCACCAATAACTCAGAGTGTTATAGTCCCCTTCCCCTGCAGTAACAGTACAGAAGAGCCATTTAATGGTGGGAGATATGAAGAGCAAGCTTCGGAAGGTGACTTTAACAGATTGAATGATGCCCCACCCCAAAAAGATGTGTCTATGTTCTCATCCCACAAGCCCGTGAATGTGACCTTATTTGGGAAAAGGGTCTTTGCAGATGTAATTAAGATAAGGATCTTGAAATGAGATCATCCTGGATTATCCCAGTGGGCTCTAAATTCAGTGACAAGTGTTGTTATAAGAGACACAGGAGAGAGATGCACAGAGAGGAGCAGACCACGCGAAGACAGAGGCCGAGACTGGAGTGATGCAGCCACAGGCTAAGAAATGCTTCGAGCCATCGAAAGCTGGAAGGGGCAAGGAAGGATACCACCTTAGAGCATTCGAGGTAAGCGTGCCCTTGCTAACATCCTGATTTCAGACTTCTGTCCTCCAGAAACGCGACAGAATGACTTTCTATTCTTTTAAGCCACTGTTTGTGCTAACTTGTTATGGCTGCCCTAGAAACTAATATGGCGACCACGTAAATACATAAAGAAAAGTGGTTTTGAAATTTTTTTCCCCTTCGTTATAAAATGTGTTAATTAATTCACTTTCATGGATTTCTGCTGGCAGTTACTCTTTCAGTTCTAACAACTAACTATTCAGACTATAGTCATTACCACAAAGAGCAAAATGTGCTATCAAAAATGAAAAGTTACAATAATAAGACAAGAGGAATAATCTGTTGTTAGTACTCCACAGGATGTTATCTTTATAATATCTTTAAAGAGTCACACGAAAATCTTAAGCTGGTTTGAATTTACTTTGTAAATACACATATCTTCTAAATGCAGAATGAAGGAACAGAATTATTGGTATACCAGTCAATAATCAACCTTGAAACCAAAATTAATATTTAAAGTTTGTTAAAAATAAAGGTTTACAATTCACAATTAATATCAACTATAAATATGTGAACCAAAAATAAGTACAAATTTCACAATTATTCAATAAGCTCAAAGTAAAACATTAACCTGAATAATTAATGCTGCCAGGAGTATATGGGTTATTTTGGTAGCCCAAATTACTCAAATTTATTATCTACTTGAGCTATGCTTCTTTTCTGACTTCCTCTAATTTTCTGTTGATTAATTATTCTTTCCATTTGAACATAAGCAGTAATTTCCTTCCATCTTCCAAATCTTTGTTAAATGTCATGGATAAGAGTTTACCAGCTACTCTCTAGGGCAGCCTCAGAACAGTGCCATGCTCTGAGTTATCTTGTTAACTTCACGTCCTTCCATGCTATGAAGCTGGCAAGAAACTACTAAGCCTATATGTACAAGAGGAGAGGTAGATCAAGTTAGTGAATAATCTTTGGTTTCACGTAGTGTACATGTTTTTTAGGAAATAACAGTTTATATTATATTTTAAAATTTGCATTAAAACCTAGGTTATATTTAAAATTTATATTATATTTAAAATTTGCATTAAAACCTAGGTTTCATTATTTTGATAATGTGTGTGCCTTGGTGTAGAGGTTTATGATGGTTAATTTTAGGTGTCACTGGATTAAGGGATACCTAGAAAGCTGGTAAAACATCATTTCTGAGTGTATCTGTGTATTAGTTCATTTTCACACTGCTGTGAAGAAATACCCGAGATGGGGTAATTTATAAAAGGAGAGAGGTTTAATTAACTCACAGTTTCGCATGGCTGGGGAGGCCTCAGGAAACTTACAATCATAGAGAAAGACACCTCTTCACAGGGCAGCAGTAGAAAGAAGAGCAAGCAAAAGCAGGGAAAACTGCCTTATAATACATTCATATCATGAGAACCCACTCACGATCACAAGAACAGCATGGGGGAACCATCCCCATGGTCTAATCACCTCCCTCCAGGTCTCTCTGTAGACATGCGAGTTGGTGCACTGAGTGGGCAAGATCTGCCCTCAATGAGGGTGAGCACCATCAAACTGGTTGGGGGCCCAGGTAGAACAAAAGGGCAGAAGAACAGCGAATTTGCTTTCTCTCTGTCTGCTGGAACTGGGACATTCTTCTTCTCCTGCCCTTGGATATCGGAACTCCAGGACTTTGGCCTTCAGACTCTAATACTTATACCAGCATTCACCCTGATTCTCAGGCCTTTGGTCTTGGACTGAGAATCATCTTATTGGCTTCCCTGGTTCTAAGGCCTTCAGACTTGAACTGAGCCATGCTACTGGCATCCCAGGGTCTCCAGCTTACAGACAGCCTGCTGTTGTGGAACTTCTCAATCTCCTTAATCTGTGAGCCCATTCTCCTAACAAATCCCCTCTCATGTCTCTCTCTATCTAAATATCCTATTGGTTCTGTCTCTCTGGATAACTCTGAGTTGTCCAATGGCTCAAATGGTGGATTTAGGAATAGGTACACTTGGGCGGTTTTGCCATTGATAATCCACGGTGCTTTGGGTAAAACCTTTCGGTATGGTAAAATGACAGTAACTGAATTCCTAACACCCAGGATTTTCTTTTAAGGCTCTAGGAATAGAAAAAATGTGATAGCACTGTTAAATAATAGAGATTATTGTCATTTGACAACGAATCTTTGAAACCAAAATGCAACATACTTACTTTCAGAACACTCTCCATTCAGCATATTTATTACATCCTCAAGCGTGATGTCTTTCATATTTAATAAGTCAATTGTGATTCTTTTAAAAACTCATCATAAGAACCTGAGTGAACTTTCATTTAAGCTATTTTTGACAGCAGTGAGTGACCAAAACTCCAATAGGAAAATGAGGACTTCGATTAAAAGTTTTTCATGCAAAAATCTGTGCTACTCCTGGTTCTCTAGTACCTTTAATATTCACTCTCAAATTACACTCAGTAGGTTTTTTCAGAAAAAAATTTGGCTTCCAGGCAAGAGAGTCTGGGTCTCCTCATTGTTCTAACCACTCTCTGATACATGAGCCAGATACGACCCAATTGTTCCTGCAGATACCTTTTATAATCACAATTTTAGGAAGGGAGATCAAACCCTGGTGGATTTACAACATGATTTTTATGTCTTCTCCGTGGGGTATCATCTTCCTGTTCTTCTGCCTCTGAATGGTGGTCAGTCCACCAAGACTCAACACCATTCTTTGCGTAGCTTTTGCTTGTAGAATTAGACACAAATGCTTCCAGATGTTCCAGATGTTCTAATGCTTCCTGGGTAAATCACTTATCAGCCTATATTTGATTATTCATTCTTATTCCTGCCTCTCTCTTTACTCTTTGGGGACAGGCCTTGAGTCCTTTGTGTGTGTTTCCCTGACAATGACTCCAGGGAAAGATAGGCCCAGAAATGAAGGCTGAATGAATGAATGAATGAATGACTTTTGTTTTTATAGAAGCAATGTATTAGGATACATTTTTGACTTAGATCTTGTTCCAATTCATTTAATGACTGGCTGAATGAAAACAGATTTTTGATATTTTTAAATTAAAGCATAACTATGAAGGTAATTTTTATTTAAAAAAGTCAATGAAGTACAATGCCCCAAAGTAATGATTTTGATTCTCTGATATTTTAGATTATAGCTTCAAAAATAGCTAATGCAACGTCTTATTTTCTTCAGTCAGGCAGGAAAGTAATTTTGATTCCTGATGACTTTAAAAACAACACAAACTATAATACCTTAGGCTCCCAATCAAACAAGATAAGCTTTCATCCCGAAAGTGGAACAATTCTTCAGAGGCTAAAAGTTTCAGCAGTCCTCAGGGTGGGTACAGAGAGTGATAACCCTTTTAAATATGTCAGCCCCTTTCTAACCAACATGAAAACTGGCCAGGTCTCCTCTCTGCCCCAATACCTCTGCCATTCCTCGTGTTGGCCACTACTGTTCTGAGACCTGGCAAATCTCCTTCCTCCCCTTCTCCATCTGTCAGATACAGGAGCCCCATTGCTATCTGTATATCTTCTCCCATTATTCACTGTACTATACCCTTTCTGGCCCCTGCATCCATGTGCTGGTGCAGTGGAGTAAAGCTTTCAGCCCTTAGGAATGCACCTTCCTACATCACCTCTCCCGGACCTGAGGTAGTATCTGCAGATGGCTCAGGATGAATCCATGAGTTGAGCCAAATGGGGGTCAGAGTTTTAAAGGAGCTGCCAGTTTTCTCTCTGAAATACAAAGCTCCAAGCCACAGAAGGCAGGATTGTCCAAAGAACTATTGAAATTTCTCAACCACTGAGCACAATTTCCTAAAATTCTGCTGAGCTTATTGGAAAAGTGTATAAGCCTGCCTTAAACCATTTGGAACATGCCATTCCCATCTTCTAATAGGTTTTTAACTCAATTTTCACATTAGAATGTATAATATTCTATAGGAAAAAGGCAGCCTTGCCAATATAATTTCAAGGTGACTGCATCTTTTATGTAACATATGTCTAATGCCCTGGGTATAATAACTACCACTGTGTAACATCCCCTAAATTTCCATGGGTAATTAATTGATAACTGCTCTGTGGGTGTTATATAAACCCTTTATTAAAACACATAATTCAATAAAGAGGGTCTAAATCCGAATCACAGTGAAGGACAGCATTTGGGCTGCTCTCATTCTACGTGCAGCTAAATTGAGACTGCCAAGTTGAGGCCATTGCCCTCTTCAACGATGGGGTGGTCAGTCCCAGGGAAAAGAAGGAAACTGAACATCAGTTAATTTAGGTAACCATTTCAAATTAAGCTGTAAAAAGCACAGCTATCCGGGAGGGCTGTCTTCTGGCTGGGGTTAGCCTCTGTGGTTGGCACTTGGAACTTTCTGTAATGAAAGACAAATTAGCACACTGCACATACAAACAAGGGAATCAATGAAACTGAAAAAAAAAAAAAAAAGCTGTCACAGAAACATAAAGATTAAATGGGAAATAAAGAACGATGTCCTTAAATATTGGAAATAGTCCTCACTAGACAAAGGCGCCTTTGTATTGTTTTGCTAAAGTGGACCATAATTTTGATGTTTCATAAAAATTTAAGTGGAGATTTTCTTTCTGTGGTAGATATAAATCTCCTGGAGGAAAGATTTTATATGTAATTCCAATTTTGTGGTGCTAAGACAACAAAGAACAGGTGAAGATTTTACTGCAGGTAATTTTGTAAATTATTAAAGACAAAACCTCCCACAGTCATGCTGTAAACACGCTCTCTATCAAAATCGAAAATAGCAAATCAACAATGCCTGTTTTAGGTATTGTAAGACACAACCCTCAAATCCTAAACTGGAAATAAAGCTACCTATAAATATTTACTGGCGAGATGACTCTGTGATAATAAATAGCTGTTTCAAACAAATGCAGAACATTTCAAAATACTGAAATGTACCCGTGACTGAATATGCAAAATAAGTGGATCTATGCAGCACATAGCAATGTGCATGCTAAGGCTTGGATGAAAACTGCATCTTTGGGAGTTTAAATTATTTAAGGGACATAAAATAGTTCATTACAAATCTGGTTTTAAGAAAGTACAGAATTAGTAGTATAATGGGGTCTATTCATCAAGTTTAGGAGGTAAGTCAAAAAAAAATTTTTTAATGGCATGTGTACAACTCAAGGAAGTTCTTTACCATATGTGGGAAACAATGTCTGCACTTGGTTTCTTGCTAACTTTCACCTTTCCAAAGAAAGCAGAAGAAAATTGACAGGAAGAAATATTGCTTGAAAGAAATGAAAATGCTTTGTAATTATTTGGTTGATCAACATCCTTTATCTTTTGATACAAAAATTCATTGTAGTAGATTGTTTATTTCCCTCAATTTATTAGAGAGCAATAAAAGGAAATGATGTTGGAGGCTTATTTTATAGCTGGAAATAGTTTAAGTCTGAAAGTGTATGTCTTACTTTGGTTAAGAACCTCTTGGCACCTTTCTATCAAATGAAGCCATTATGCCAATGATGATGTTTACACATCTTACAGGATCAACGCAGAATTTTGGAGAAATCAGGCATAAACTAAGACAGAGAGAAAGAGAGAAGGGAAAGTAGAGTAACAGAGAAGACAGCCAGAGAGGCAAAGGGCAAAGGGAGAGCAGGCCAAGAAAGGCCACGGAGGAGGCAGAAATGGGGATGGACAGACAGGGAAGGCAAAAATCTTCCTGGTGAGCTACAGAGGGACTATTGTTGCTTTCAAGGTTAACTTAACAATCCTTGCCAAGGTAGCATGAATTTAATATGATCGGTGGCCTGCTTCCCATTTTTGGTTATCATACGATTACAAATACATTTCATGGGCAATTTGTTATGTCAGTCTTTTACTCACCATTCTTCAACTTTGGCTTCATCTGCACGGCAGAAAATTTAAAAATAAAATGAAAAGTGAAAAAGATGCTCATTCTGCAGCCCCCTGCCACCCAGGCCCAGAATCGAGCACATTGCTCAGTGGTTTAGCTTAAGACCCAGAGACTGCAGCTCATTAATGTGAAATCTATCTAGTCCATGGCTTGCTTGGTCAGGCCCCTGGGAGTCTCATCAGAGGCTGGCAGTCATGGTGCTTGAAGAGAGTGCTGCAGCTGCTACTGGGAAAGATCCCATGGAGACTGGTGCCAGCTTGAGTCAATCTGTTGGTGGTTCCATCCAATCTAGGGTTACATTCAAATCATGCTAATCAGCATACTTCACCCTCATTCTTTCTTTCCTTCACCTGCCAACACACAGGTTAAGTCAGAAGACTAGGAGGAAGTCCCACAGGCTGCCTCAGAAAGTCTGTGTGGAGCTGGATCTAGAGCGTGTCACAGAGTAGCTAGTGTTGCACTGAAATGGAATTACTCTTTGCCCCACTTTAGAAGTGGGTTCAAGCCTAGAAATAGAAATGCTACACTATATGCCATCTTTCTGGGTATTCTTGATTCCATTAATGTGTTCATGAATTCCAAATGGCTCTCCCAAAGCTCAACTCTTGCTAAAATCTCAGGGTACGCTAGTGCTAAGACCAGGGACACAGACTGTGTAAGCAGAGTAAGTAGATCCAATTTCACTATGAGGAGGTCAGTCTGCTCCATGCTTCCCATAAAGACAATGCTTTTTAACTCTATCCTCTGACAGATTTTATTGGAGGAGTGATTTCATGTGCTTTTTCTCATACAGATTTTGCTGTTTTGTAAATATTTTACTTTTTCATGTGGGAAAGGCATTTGAGAATTTTCTAATGGTTCCATTTGAAAAAAAATGAGTTTTGGCTACAACTTAATGCAACCTGTGATCTCTCTCCCAACTCCCTATACCCCTCCTTGACCCTTGTATTCCTAAATTTAAAATTTCAGGTGAAACTGCCTTTATTTGTACTGCTGTATCTGCAAAGCCTCACCTCTCAGCCTGCCTGGCCATGCCTACTCATCTTTGAAGACATAGATTCAGCTTCACCTTCTCCTAATATTTGTTCTGACTAGCCCTCTTTCTCCCCTCATTGCCTGGGAGCACAGAGACTTCTATCTCTTATAGACTCTCATCCTAGGATAGGGCTCTCAACTCCCTGAGGCACGGACTATACCTTAGAAGTATGTTCATTCCTAGTACAGGATCAGGAACACAGCAGTTATTCAATAAAATTAATGAATGAATGAGTAAATGAAACCAGTGAAAAGAGTTTGGACTTAGACTCAATCAGATCTGTGTGTGACATCTAACTTGATCACTTATTAGCCATATGACTTTGGGTAATTAGTGTTTCTTAGTTTCATTATAGACATTTGTGAAATGAGACTAATGATAATATCTTCTTCCCAGGGTTCTTGTAAAGCTTAAATACAATAAATATATCAAGTGTCCGGGTACATCGTAAGCACGAAAGTAAGTACAGTTCTCCTCCCCCAGTGAATACATAAGTGTGTGAATTTGTGTCTGCATGACAATGGCTGAAATAACCAAGACCAGTAGAAGTATGTATAATTTGACCTTTTCCTTTTTTTTTTTTTGAGACAGAGTCTCGCTCTGTCACCCAGGCTGGACTGCAGTGGCCGGATCTCAGCTCACTGCAAGCTCCGCCTCCCGGGTTTACACCATTCTCCTGCCTCAGCCTCCCGAGTAGCTGGGACTACAGGCGCCCGCCACCTCGCCCGGCTAGCTTTTTGTATTTTTTAGTAGAGACGGGGTTTCACCGGATTAGCCAGGATGGTCTCGAACTCCTGACCTCGTGATCCACCCGTCTCGGCCTCCCAAAGTGCTGGGATTACAGATGTGAGCCACCGCGCCCGGCCTAATTTGACCTTTTCAGGAAATCTTCCCTACTCCCCATCTTTCTACCCACCATGAGGATTCTTTCTCATGATGGTTTGCAATATTTGTCTAGTTGAATGTAGTCTTGGAGATTTAGTGAGTTATCTATAAGGCTTGAATCAATTCTTATTGGTTTTCCCATTTCCAACAATGACGAGTTAAGAACTAATGTATTTAACCATCTTCAGTCATTTACTTCAGGCAGTTAATTAGTATGTTTTTAATTTTACAAATGTCATGATCGATTTTCTTGTCACTTCCACAGCTTATTCTGACATGTGCGGCTTCTGGAAATGTTTATTACTGGACTGACACTACTTAGACTGTAATAATAACATTATTAGTAGTAATAATATGAAAAAGTAATCAGTAATACACAAGATGAAGCTAGACAGAAGGTGTTTCAAAAGAAACAATAAAAAACAAATCTGAATTTGTAATGTTTCATTCAACAACTAAAACATCCAAATATCTAAGAGATTTATAGGTGCTGAGAAGAAAGAAATAACCTATTCATATGAGTCCCTGAATACAGACTAGTAACGACATAAGGCATTGTAATATTTCAAGCATCTTTAGTTTGTGTTCTGGAAGGCAGAAATTGGGCTTTACGTTGTTTGTCTAACATGGCAAATATTGGAAAATGAGAGTCTGAATAAGAATAATTAATAATAAATTCTTGCAATTACAAAGCATGTTTCATCCCAACATCCTTAGGAGTTTAGTATTTTTCCCAAAGGCACTGTTTAATGCTCCTCTCATGCAATTGACTTACAACATACTGACATGGGGAATCAAAGGCAAAATAGCACTTAACATTGAAAGAATGAGCCACTGCAGCAAGACCAAACACAAAGCTCATTCTAGTAAACTGCTTTTTCTTTATTTAAAAAATATCTTTTTTTTTTTTTTTTTTTTTTTTTTTTTTTAAGAAGCTAATAAAGCCAGCCAAAGTTGTTAGCCTCATCCTACAGTCATTGCTCTGTAGCTTGGACTAGCCCTTTTTGTTGCCATGATAGGTCAAATTAATTCTTCATTTTTATGCACAATCATGACCCTTCTCTTTGCTGGCCCACTGGGACATATATTAATCATTTTTTAATAGCCCATTAAATATAGTCGTATCCTGTGGCAACTAGGTCTCTATTAATTTCAAAGTCTTTAGCTTTATGCAGCATATGCAATAATATATTTTTTCCATCTGTTTATGTAAAGAGCAAGCTTGGAGATAATGGTCAAAACAGTGCTTTGTAAATTTTCATTAGATCACACATTTTTGGGGGGTGAGGGTGGAGGGTAATACTCTAAATTATATGACTTAACTCTACAGACTGTATAATAGGATCATTCTCAGAAGTAAGTACCAGTAGATTATTCAATGCATAGCTGGTAGTCCAATATCTGTGTACTGATACAAAGATGAATAAATATGCATACATTACATTCCTGTTTGGACCTTGATAGACCTGTTTCTAATAAATAGCAGTCTTGCCGCGTCTAGACAGCTTCCCTTTTCTGAAACCTGATGCCTGGAAGGAATAATGCTTAATATTCACAAATGGGATATGTTATATATTAAATTTGGGCGTGGTAGCAAGAACTTGATTCTAAAAACTGGCATTTATTGAACAGAATCATGCCTGGCATGTTATCTCTGGTAATTGTCACAATGAGAAGTAGGTATTCTTTTTCAAATTTTGAAATAAGAAAACTGAACTTCAGAATGGCAAATGATCTAACTGACGGAATTATGTGCCCAAGGTTATTCAGTTAATAAATTAAGCTGAAATTTTACTTTGTGGTCAAGAAATTTCTTAAAAGTGATATAAAAGAAAAGAAAATTTAAACTATAACTCATATATTAAAATACTTTAAATTAGAGTTTTCTACTCAACAACTAGTCTGCAGTCTCCAAGATGGCAGGGGTCATATCCATTTTATTTATCACTATCCACCATGCCCATGCAGTTTCTGTCACAGAGCAGGTGAATAAATATACGTAGAATAAATGAGTGAGTGCAAGCCATCATTTATGGACATGCCTGTCACCTTAAAAATGACCACACATATAGATGTATCCTAGATTGAGCTATGCCTTGATTTTATCCTCTAGGGAGAAGTAAAGTTCATTTATTATGTTAGAAATATCAGAGCAAATCAATCTTCATAAATTATATGAAACATTGCTGCTCTCTTTGAGAATGCTCAACATGTTTCTGATGAATGGCACACTTCTACAATTTTGATTTCGTGAATTCAGCAGATATTGCTTTGTTGCTATGCTGGATGGTAGATACATAAAAATGAATAAGATAGTGACTCTATCCTCAGTAACTGGCATAACATAATGGCAAACAGTGGGATCAGAAAAAAAAAAAAAACCCTTAGAAACCTGTGACGTTGGGTGTATTACTTAGCTTATTTGAACTTGGTTTTCTCATTTCTTTTATTGACTGTTTACTTTTGGTGTATTTTAGGAGTGTCTCTTATAAATAGCATATTGCTGGATTTAAAAAAAATCTAGTATGATAATATTTATCTTTTATCTGAAGAGCTTAGGCAATTTATTTTGATATATTTGAACTGTTTCTACTTTCTTATTTTATGCCTTCTATTTGTCCCTCTTTGTCTGTTACTTTTTTCGTATGCCTTTTTTGCCTTATTTTGTATTGGATGAGTTTCCAACAGCCCTCATTGCCCCACTGATCTTTCTTCTCTGCTACCATTTAAATGTATCCCCTCTTGACGTTTTAATAATATTCATTCTGACTGGTGTGAGATGGTATCTCATTGTGGTTTTGATTTGCATTTCTCTAATGATCAGTAATATTGAGATTTCTTTCAAATGCTTCTTGGCTGCATGTATGTCTTCTTTTGAAAAGTGTCTGCTTATTTCCTTTGCCCACTTTTTAATGGGGTTTATTCAATGTTATTCCTATCAAACTACCAATGACATTCTTCACAGAACTAGAAAAAAACCATTTTAAAATTTGTATCGAACCAAAAAAGAGCTTCAATAGCCAAGGCAATCCTAAGCAAAGACCAGTGGAACAGAATAGAGAGCCCAGAAATAAGGCTGCACATCACTGACCATCTCATCTTCAACAAAGCTGACAAAAACAGGCAATGGGGAAAAGACTCCCCATTCAATAAATGGTGCTGAGATAAGTGGCTAGCCATATGCAGAAGACTGAAGCTTGATCCCTACTTTATACCATATACAAAAATTGACTCAAGATGGATTAAATACTTAAATGTAAAACCCAAAAGTATAAAAATCCTGGAAGGCAGCCTAGGCAATAACATCCTGGACATAGAAACAGGCAAGGGTTTCATAACAAAGACACCAAAAGCAAAAATTGACAAATGGGATTTAATTAAACTTAAGAACTTCTGCACAGCAAATGAAACCATCAACAGAGTAAACAGACAACTTATAGAATGGGAGAAAATGTTTGCAAACTATGCAATGGACAAACGTCTAATATCCGGCATCTACAAGGAACTTAAATAAACATACGAGAGAAAATGTTGTTGAGAATGGATTTGTTATAAAAGTGAGTGTGGCTCCCTTTTGTCGTCTCACCCTCTCTTACACTCCGTCTCATGCTTTCTCTCTCTCTCTCTCTCTGTTGCCATGTGATACCTTCTCCTACGAGCTGACTCAGCAAGAATGCCCTGGACAGATGCAGCCCCTTTCCTTGAACTTCCCTGCCTCCAAAACTATAAGAAATAAGTCTCTATTCTTTATAAATTGCCTAGTCTCAAGTATTCTGCTATAGAAATGCAAAAATAACTAAGATACCCTCTCTACCTTCTTTGGAAGGTATGTGCTTTATACCTATTTTTTAGTGGTTTCATAATTATTTTAACTTACGGACTTAACTAAGTCTGAAGTTATTCATATTTTACTCATTGCACCATGCAATAAAAGACTTTAGAAGGCTTTAACCAATCAACTCGCTTAACTGTAATGGTTAAATTTATGTTAATTTTTGAGTGGGTGACAATTGTAAACATTGTTTCTGGGTGTGTCTGTGAGGGAGATTCTGGATGAGATCAACATTGGAATCAGTGGACTCAGTAAATTTGATTGCCCACTGCCCTCCACAATGTTGAGTGAGCATCATGCAGTTTGTTGAGGGCCTCAATAGAGCAAAAGATGGAGGAAGGAGGAATTCTCTCCTTTTTTTCTTGCTTCACCACTTGAGCTGGGACATCTCATCTCATCTTCTACACATGGACTGTGCTTTATACTATCAACTCCTCTGGTTCTCAGGCCTTTGAACTGAGATTGAACTATAGCAGGCTTTAAGATAACATTGTTTTGTTCGACATCATTTCATTATAACATTGAGAAGGGAAAAAAAAATCAATTCCATGTTGGGGCCACTGTCTGAATTTACATACTATCCCAATATCTGGGTGGGTTTTCCCTGGATACTCTGGTTTCCCTCCATATTCCAAAGATGTGAATGCTAGGTTAATTGGCATGTCTAATTTGTCCCAGTAGAAGTGAGTGTGGGTGTGTGAGACTGTGCCCTGCCGTGGAACTTCATCCTGTCCAGGGTTGGTTCCCAACTTGCACGCTGAGTTGCTGGGATGGATTCTGGCTACCTACAGTCCTGAACGGGAATAACTGAGTAAATAATTATTCTAGCTGTTTTTTACTTATCTTTTTAAGTGTACGTACAGTTCACATTTATTTCAGTGTTTTATATTAGAGGTATTTTGGTCTTTCTTTAGAAGTTTGGTAATGTTTTTGTCACCAGAAGCACGCCACGGGAAGTTAAATTTTGTTTATATCAGTTAGCCTATGGTAAAATTGGCTTTGTTGTAAGTCATTTCACTTAAAGTTGCAGTTTCCAAGACTGTCAGTGGTGAGAACTTACTGTACACCACTGGCTTTTCTGAGTTTGTAGCTTGCAGATGGCAGATCGTGGGACTTCACAGTCTCTATAATTGTGAGAGCTTATTCTTCATTATATACAGATCTCCTATTTGTTCTGTTTCTCTGAATATCCCATATACAGCAACCTACATGCCTTTGTTTTGAAATACTTTAGATCTAGCTTATTTCTTAATGTCTTTACCTTCAGCAAATTAGTTATCATTATTGTTTTATATAGTGTTATATTAGCCCGGGCTCCCCAGAAAGCAGAGCCTGAGACAAAGGTTTACCAGTCAGTAATGTGGTTTATTTGAAAGTCTGTTAACTGAGGAATGGTGAAGTGCAATAGCGAAGAAAGGAGGGCCAGTGCAAAGAAGGATTGCTGAGTTAACCACCAGTGGGGTAACTGGGTGTGTGGTTTTTTAGGACTATAGGATAAATCTTATCAAGTGAGTCACACATTTTTTTTCTTCCTCCAAGTGGGAGGTGCTACTGGCATGTAGTAAGCAGAAGCCAAGGATACTGCTAAACACCTTACATTAAACAAGACAGCTCCTCACAAAAAAGAAAGTTTAGTTTTTTTTTTGTTGTTGTTTTTTTATTTATTTTTATTTTTTTTTTAGACGGAGTCTGGCACTATCACCCAGGCCAGAGTGTAGTGGCAAAATCTTGGCTCACTGCAACCTCCAGCTCTCGAGCTCAATTGATTCTCCTGCTCCAGCCTCCTGAGTAGCTGGGATTACAGGCGCCCACCACCATGCCCGGCTAATTTTTGTGTGTTTGGTAGAGATGGGATTTCACCATGATGGCCAGGCAGGTCTCGAACTCCTGACCTCAAGTGATCCGCCTGCCTCGGCCTCCAAAATGCTGGGATTATAGGCGTGAGCCACTGTGCCTGGCCTAAAAATCTTTTTAAAAAATGTAGTCTAAAATCAATTCTGAAGAATTTTTTTACCCCAAAAGTTAGCGTTGAGATTGATAAACATAGTTTACACAAAAACAATAGTATCCCCCAACTGAACAATCTCAAATACTCATCAACAGGTGACTAAATTGTGAGGTGTTCATGAATAATAATCAGCAATAAGAAGAAGCCAGCTACTAAAATAGGCAACAATATGAATGAATTTAAAAAATATCTTGCAGTTAAAAATGGAATACATAAAATACCACGTCTGTTTGATTTCATTTATTTGAATGTTTAGGAAAAACAAAACAGACAGCAGATCAGTGGTTGCAAGAAACTGAAGGCAGAGGGTGGTGTGATTGGTTGCAAAGAGGCACGAGGGAACTTTTGGAATGATGGAGAGGCTTTGCACCTTGATTGGTGGTAGATACATTGCAGCATACTGTGTCAAAAATGTTTTGAAATGTACCCTCAAAACGTATGCATTTTATTGTATGTTAATTTTTCCTCAGTAAGTTGATGTAAAAGAGTCTCAGACTGAAGTGTTATTCACTGGCTCCCAGTTCCTGATAGGAAAAACTTTTGGCTATCCCTTGGGACATTGATTACCTTCTAGTCCTGGGTTGAATAAGTGTGAGAATCCCCATGGCAGCAGGTGACAGGTGCAGTGCTGTCAGGCTGCAGCTATGTGAAGTTGATTGAAGTCTTTATAAAATTGGTTGGTGCAGCTGTAGCTGGAATCAAAGATGTGGCAAACGGAAGTTGAAGAGGTACACAGAAATGTTCAATTTGGAGGTCAATATTCATGGATGTGTTTATATGTTTATAATACTTACATATTTACCAATAAAATGTTAATGTTTCTTCTTGATTCTTGGATTATTTCCTTCTAAAATTTTCAAAAGTGATGAAGCAACACAATTAACCAGATATAGGAGGCTTAAAAAATCCCAAGCAGGAAATTATAAGAATATTACACCTAGGCAATTCCTTTGCAGAAAATCCTTGGCAGATTCCCTTAGTGAAGATCTTTTTTTGTAGTAAAAATCTCAGTTTTTGTTTACCTGAGAATGTCTATTTCTCCCCTACTCTGTTCTCGAGAGATTGCTTCCATATTTCAACATAGTTAAAACTCTATGCAGAAAGTTGTTTTCTCTTAAAACATTAAAGATACTGTTTTATTATCTGTGACTTCTATTGGTGATATGTGATTTCAGCCATCAATTTAACTGCCTTGGTTCTTTGTAGATGAGCTGTCATTTTTATCTGGGTGCATTTATGTTCTTTTCAATTTGGTGTATTACCATTTCATTTTGATTCATCTAGGTGTGATGTCCTTCTAATTTTCTGTTTGAGATTTGTTGGCTTCCTGCATCTGATAATTATTATTGCTTCATCAATTTTGGAAATTTCCCAGTCATTATCTCTTTGAATATTGTTGCTTTCCCATTCCTCCTATTAATTCTATCTGGAACTTTGATTAGATTGACTCATTTTTATTTCTGTCAATCTGTATTTATATTTTGTTTCTTTGTCCCTCTCAAGTGCATTCTTGGTAATTTTTAAAATTTATTTTCCAGTTCACTTGTTCTTTCTTCAGTGGTATCTATTTTACTGTTTAACCCATCTATTGATTCCTTTACCTTAAATACTTATTTTTTTATTTATACGAGTTCTATTTTGGTTCTTTTTCACATATGCTTGATTTTTGTAATCTGCCATTCACTGCTAATATTTTCATGCTTTTCTTTTTTGTTGAAACAGATCAAAGTTATTCATTTTTATATTCTGTGTGTGACTATTAATTTCTGAAGTTCTAATGGGCATAGCTTATTTCTGTTGCTTCTCCTGATTCTCATTCATAGTCTCTTCTCTTTAGGTATGTTCTGTGATTTTTTTTCATTGTGGATGGCCCATTTTTCACATGCCTTGTAGATTCTATGCTATTCTCCAAGTATTAGGCTGCTTTCAATTTCCTTAGAGAAAATTTATATTTGTTTCTGGCAGTTACCTGTTGACATCATCCACTTTAGAACCTTATACTAAATTAAGTTATCCACCTCTGTATTTTATAATCATATATGTAACACACATTTAGAGCCAAAGAAACAAAATATAAATTATCCCAAGTGACACAGATGGGTGGTGGCACCACGCCCTGTCCCACCAACCTCTTTGTGGTCTAGTTGCATTTATAAACTCTCAGGAGATATTTTTTATTTTAGCCATCCAGAACCAAGATTATGGCAATGAAGGCTCTTTGCTGATCACTGCTGCACAGCATATTCTATTTCGAACTTAATCTTATATCAAGTGTAGAAACCTTTGAGATTCCATTGAATGCAAGTATCTTCTACTAGATCCTTTACCTTGGATCACCTTGGATTTTATCTGCTAACTGCTGCTTGTACTGCATCTGTCAAAGATGAATCCCAAGATTTCCAAGGCTTGACAGAAACTCTCAGGGCAAAAGCCAAATTTGGAATCTACTTTACTCCACGGTTCTGTGACTTTGCTTTTAGTTCTACGAATTCCTTAATATTGTGCCTACTCAATAATACATTTTAAAATTATTTTGCATTTTATCTGGCATCTTGATGGTTTCAACAGGAACATTTAGAAATCAGGAATATAGTCTTCATAATATTAGAAACAGTTCTTGAATCTCACTTTTTCCCTAAACTTATCTTTTATTCATTTTAATCATTTAAACTTAATTTAAGCATTCTTCTCTTTCTGATTCCTTTTCTTCTCCAGGTTGTTATTTCCTTCATCTCTGATTCTATTTCCTGGCTCTTACTATGTTTTCCCTTCCCTGATAAAATAAAAATTGGAGAGAACAAAGTATCAACCATTTACAGTTCTTGGTGATAGACTGATTTATTACATTCTAATGTAATTTTAATCTTTCAGTCACTTACCTTTTATCTTTTCCTGCTATATAAAAAGAGGACTTTCTCCCATTTTGTTTGCTGACATTTGAAATTCCTCTAACAGGGGACAAACTGCTTTTGGACATAAATACTACTGAAACTCATTTCCCACAAATCTATGCTGATGGCAAATGTAATTTAATAGTCTAGCTATAATAATAGCCCCCTTCTATTGAACACCTGGTATTTGCCAGGCACTATGTGAAGTGCTTTATGTACATGAGCTGAAATTGTCACAACCACCTGGTAAGGTGAATATTATTGCTTTTATTCTATCAATGAGGAAAACTGAGGCTCCAGTAGGTAAGGCAATTTATCCAAGTTTACACAGTGAGTAAGTGAGATTCTTGTCTGGTTCCCAATCCTGTCTTTTCTTTCCACTGTCTTACACTGTTTTTTTTTTGACTAGCTTAACTTACAAAAACTGGCTTATGATCTCTCCCCTTGGATCACTGCTAACTTTTATGTGGAAAAAATAGGAAGGTTTAGATCTAGTTGTATTTCTGTGAGACTTATTTCCAGTTTCTGGGTAGAGGCTGGAGGTTTCAAGACAGGACCATTGGGTCATATGTTTTTGCTTCCTGTATGCATTTCTTCTAACATAGAAGCCTATCTGATAACTTCTCTGTTTTCAGACTTTCCCAAACCCAAATTTTACCCCTGCTTTAGCCATAAGACTCTCTGAATTATAATTTTAATTTTGACAGCATTTGATATTATTTCAGTTAGTGTCAATACTATGATTGGTTCCTTTACTGACATTCTAGAATATATCCCTAATGCCTCATATATTTTAAGCTCTAGTAATAAAGTGTCTGACAATAAAGTATGCTGTTTGAGTATAGCGTCTTTATTAATAGAGGTATGACTCTCTTTCCCTCACAAAATCCTTTTTGGATGAAAGCTAAGGCGGATCAACTTTATGCTAAAATTTGCATATTCTCCAGAGTAGTTCTGGAGTACTGCTTTTAAACTCAGTCATTGCCTTATGCTCTCTTTTCATTTCAGATAAATGAGAATCATACCTTGCTTCCAATCTCCCTAGATGAGAAGGGTGTTAAGTGGGTAGATAGGGAAGCCAATTAAATGCTTTGAATTCCTAAGACAAACTCTTATAAGTCAAGCTATCATAATTATAAAGGAGTTTATTGCATTTGTAAAGAACAAATTTAAGTAGAGTAGCAATTGAGTGTACCATGCAGAGCGTATAAAAATACAGTATTAAACTGTTTGTATATTTACATCTGTATAGTGTAAACCACTGTAAGGTTATAGCTTTCATGTTTTACATGTGTAAAATAATGTCTTCTAAGTTGCTTACCTGGTTAGCTATTTTCTGTTTTCTAATGAATAGTTCCATGTGAGGGAGACTTATAGAAAAGTCGAAGGTGAGAAAGCCTGGAATTGGGCAACAGAAGAGCATTCTCTGGGTGACCATCCCCATTCCCCATTGTATACTTAGCAGTCACATGCAGGAGTACTGGTATACATCTCAGGACAAGCAAAGATTTGCCAAAATGGCAAATTTGATTCTACAGTGTTATGGCTGTT
The DNA here is from genome assembly GCF_043159975.1 of Macaca nemestrina. NCBI lineage: Eukaryota > Metazoa > Chordata > Mammalia > Primates > Cercopithecidae > Macaca > Macaca nemestrina. The sequence continues at coordinate 151,518,316 of NC_092125.1, read as the reverse complement.
CAAGTTGTATGCTATTTATTAATTTGGGAAGAATTAATAATTTAGTTATTCCATGCTCAGAGCTGGGAGTTCAAAGGTGATTAAGTTACAGTTGTCACCTGGAGAGAGATATGACACCAAATCACAATAAAGTGAGGGTAATCTTATCACAAAACAGTGGACACACCAGACCCATGGGAGGGAGGAAGGGAAAAATTCTACCCAGGGATATTAGGGAAGGTGCACATTACTAGGACTAAAAAATTATCATAATACTAAAGTAAAATCTACTGTTCCTTGGTTGTTGCATAGTTTGGTGCACTTAGCACTAAGCAATAAGTGTTGTATAGTTTGGTGTACTTAGCAATAAGCCCACATTTAAATTCCCTTAGCTTCAATTTGGGGAAAATAAAGTGAGGAAAACCAACTGCAACCAAAAACTGTAAAAATTCAAACCCAACGTGTGTGTGTGTGTGTGTGTGTGTCTGTGTGTGGAAGAGAAAAATTCCACTTTCTGTCCCCACTCCTTCCTCCTCCAGCCCCCAAACCTCTCAAATTGGAGCCCAGTCTGCATAAAGAAGCTGAAATGTGACATTTTCTCTAAATAGTCTCAGTAGGTAAACTATAAAACAAAGCGTCTTTGTTGGCATAATTTCTCTGTTGTGTTTCTGCAAGGCAGATCTTCTCATTATGATGGCATCCATTCACATCCAGGGAAAAAGGGAGCCCATGACTGTTCACACACCTTCCTGATGGCTCTCTCTTCCTTTCTATTCCCTTGCTCAGTTATGTTTAGTTGTGGCACTCTGAAGCCTTTCCCCACAACCAGATTTCGTCAATTCACTGGATCAGAGGAGCTTTTCTCTCTTCAGGTGTCTGGCAGGAAGTGCATTAAACTGGACTTTATGAGCAGTCTTTAAAAATGGCTTATTTGGTGTGAGGATATTTCAAAGAGGAATCGAAGTTGCTAATTTTAGCCGCTTCCCAAGGGAACTTGTTTGCATGGCCCAGGGTGACAGCTTTAGATGTGTCTTTGTAAAGCAGAAGGCAATGGTGCCATTTGCAGTCTGCGCACCTGGGCTCTGCTCCACTTGTCTTGTAACCTGCGGTGGGTTATTGCTCTCCCTTAGATAAAATTGACATAGCATCTTTTATTTCTGGCTGGAGTAGACCTGGTAAAAGAAAGGACATTCCAGGATGTAAATAAAGGTCCACTTATCTGATATTTATTTTCAGAGGGATCCTTGAGACAGTTCATTGCTTGTCTCTAGAGTCCCGGTGTCTTCTTTCAGCAAGGGCTGGGTGTTTGGATGAACTTTAAAGCTTCCTGAGTTTTGATGTGGTGCTGAAACAGAAGCTTTGATGCTTCAAGCTGCTGACTGCAGAGGAAACACAGGGTTTAAAGCTTATCAGCAGATGCACAGAACCCGCAATATCCAGAAACATTTCCCTCCATAGTAGAAACACTGGGAATTGCATGGGTTCCATGATAGCAAAGGAGAGGCTCAATATGTTACACAGAGGCCTCAAGAGCTGCTCCCTGACACCCTGACCTGCCCCAGCACCCAGCATTTCCCTGCTCCCACCCTCAGGTTTTCACCATACTGAACCCAAACCAGCCATGGGAAAGCATTTTATTTCTAGGTACCCTGCCCTTTGATTTTCTTTAGTCGGGATGCTTTTTTTGTTTTTGTCCTGGTGTGTTAGTTTCCTATGGCTGCTGTCGCAAAATATAGCAAGTTAGGTGGCTTAACACAACAGAAATATACTATTTTATAGTTCTGAAGTCTAGAAGTCCAAGATCAAAGTGTCTGCTCTCTCTAAAATCTGTAGGAAAATCCTTTCTTGTGTCTTCCTAGCATTTGGAGGTTTATGGGCAATCTTTGGCATTCATTAGTTTGTAAATGGATCACTCCAATCCTCTGTCTTCACATGGGATTCTCCCTGTTTTCACATTGTCTTCCCTCTATGTGTGTCTGTTTCTGTGTCCAAATTTGCCCTTTTTATAAGGACACCAGCCCATTGGATAAGGGTCCACTCTAATGACCTTATTTTGACTTGATTTTCTCCGTCAACACCTTATAATAAAATAAGGTCAAATTCTGAGATACTGGGGGCTAAGACTCCAATATATCTTTTGTAGAAGGACGTTAAACTCATAACACCTGGCTAATATCTTCTGGGGACTCAGTTTCTAAGCAGTCTTTGTGTTCCCCACAATGAGATTAAATACTATTTCTGTGAATTTCTTTAGCCTTGGTACTTACCTTTTAATGAGACTTTATGTATTATGTTGTCTGCTTGATTGATTGTCTTCCACAATCAATGGTAAACTTTTGAAGCCAAAGACTAGGCTTTGCCTCCCTAAAAGTTACCACAGTGCCTAGCACGTTGCTGAACCAGCAACATAGGAAGTGAGACAAAAATTTCTGCACATCTGATTTGCAGAATGTTTAGCATTTTCAGCGATATTCAATAGGATATAAGAAAACAGCCTGTCAATTTACTAAATAGATGATTCGATCTGAAAATGACCAAATGGCTATACTTTGCCTCAATAAGGAGAATTTACAATGAGCCAAAGTCATATTTGAGAAGTGAGGAGGGTGTTTTTAGCCTTTTCACAGCCTCTTTTAGAGAAGATGAATTGGACAGGGCTCTGGGACAAGTGTCTCTGTAATGATGGGGTGTGTGAGAATGAGTGCTGTTGAGGTGATTAGAGCATGGGGTGGCTAGTTTGAACAGCTGCTTCTATTCCTGACTCACCCTGGATTCGCTGTGACCTCCGGCAAATCACTTACCTTCTGAGGCTCTTTTAAGTGAGCTTTAAAATAAGGATGGCAATTGCGATCATGTAAACATATGGAACGTGATGAGGACTAATTTTTAGGATAAGGCCTTAAAGAGATTTTCATAAAAGCTATTATTTACGTTAAGTGTTGTGAACATTATGAACTGGCAAACTGGCCATGTTAGCTAAAAGAAAGAAAGATAAACTAATTCAAATTAGTAGACTCAACCTCATTAAGTTTGGATACAAATATCTTTTTTCTCTGGTAAATAAAGCCAGATGTATAGAAAGCAAACTGCTTTGTAAAAATAAATCATGAATCATTTCAACTTTTTTTTTTCCTTGATCCATTTGTTTCTTTCTATAGAGAGTTAGCTGGGAAGTTGATCGTTGGAGAGAGGTTGGATATGAACCAAAATAGCAGAAGGAGAGAGTTTAGGGGAAGTAGAGTTGACTTCACCAGTCCCTGGAGGATTTTGAAAGAGAAAATAGAACTAGAGCCTACATTCTATTATCTACATGAATTGCAGAGGAAAGTAGCAGAGCAGCTCCAGAGTGTCTATTTGTGGAGCTTAATGGTGGTGGTATTGTTGGAATGGGTGCTGGTGGCAAAGATGCTTGAAGTTACACTTGCAGAGAAATTTATTTTAAATTATAAAATTAAAGTTAGATATTTCAAAGGATGATGGGACAGAACTGATTGAATTACAGCCTAAAACCTCCAGTTTCGCCTTTAGCCACGCTTAGCTGCCAGTTGGTACTCGGGACAATGAAAGCAAATCTGTGAAGCAGAAAGGTACAACCATAGATGCAGACACATCCCAGCTGAGAATGATGCCTCCTCCTTTATTTTGGAGCATTAATTCTGAAGGAAATAAATAATGCACTTGGATTCCTGCAACAAGTTTCTGATTTCCTCTGAAACCATGAGACTAGTCAATTGATCCATATATCCAGATGTAGATGTTGACCAACTACTGTTTTCTCTACAGTGTGTTAAGTGGTGACGTGGGGCCACTCAGAAAAGGGAATGGTGGGAAAGTATATGATATTGTCCCTGCAGCCAAACTGTTTATGGTTACTGAGGCCAGCTGTGCTAGAAAGAAAAAATTGGATGATAATACAAGAAATGTATATTCTGTGATACAAAATGCTGTGGTTGGCTATGAAAGGAGAGACATTTAGGGATAGAAGTATTTAAGAATATTATGGAAAATATGAGGCTTCAGCTGGACCCTGAGAGAGATTTAAGTTAACAGAGAGGAGGAGTAAGCCAGGAATGGCAAATATGTATAGCTGCACACTGTCTCTTCCTTTGTCCATGGCAGACGTTATTAATCAATCACTCTGGAGCGGATTTGTCTTTCCTCAGAGAACTACCCACATCCTGCTTTCTGGGATTTATTTAAGTCACTAGTTCATTTCCCTATTTAACTACAGACTCCTCTAGTGTTCAGGTAAGCCTTGTTTACTTCTGTATCTACTGAGTTTGGCACAGAGAAGAGGTTCATTGTGGCAGTCACAGAGGTGCACTGCTGGATCTTGCTTCAAGAAAGAACTTCTCATTCAGCTGCAAGGAATGCGGTGAGCTCAGAGTCTCTTTGGGGGACCTGCTGTTGCAGTCTTTGAACCGAGGCCATGCTCTTCCAGGCAGCCCCCAGCCAATGACTGAGCACAGTGGGGGAGCGAGGGTGTGCCCATTTGCACCACATGTGGGACACCTCTAAAGGGCAGTCTGCTCTGGGGCTCCCTATTGGGTTGGCTGAGTATTCGTCAGATGTGTATTACAGTCTGAGACTCTCCCTGCCCAGTCCTGCCTCCTCTTCGTTTTTCACAAGTGTGACCTCCCAGCTAACCTCTCACATTCCTAGCTGGGTTTCCATGTCTGCTTCCAGGAGGACTTGGCACTGACTTAGCAAAATTTTACGGGACTGAATGGACTTAGTGATAAGTTTTCATGGAGTAATTCATTGCATGATGTCTACTTCCAGGTTGGAGCTTCATTCTTTTATTCTGTAAACATCCTGAGCACTGACAAAGTTTTGGGCTCTGAGATAGATGTTGGAAAGTCAAAGATGAGTAAGGCTGATCCTCAACTTCCACAAGATAGACTCACAGACATGGATGTAGAAACTGAGACTCGAGAGGTGAGCAACTTGTTCAAGGCTTTCCTAAGTGGCTAACATATTTAGAATCCAAAAAGGGTTTTGGTTCCAAAGTATGAATCCTTTCCACACTGATTTTCTGCTCTGTAACATCTGCAGTAGAACCCTGCAGTTAAACACAGTAGTGTTCACATGACTTGGTCCTGGTTTTGTATCCTTATAGTTCAGTGTTAACGGTCTTTGGAACACTAACCACTCAAGTGTGCTTCAGGGAATGAATATGTTAAATATATTAAGAGAGGTTTCTTGGTTGGGGTTTGGGGGAGTCTTTTATATGCCAAGGTACATTGTGCATTTGCAAGAACAGGTCAAGTACTTCGTATTATACAAAGTTGTATGGTGTACGAATTATTTTACAGAACATCTTTGAGGAATGCTATTCTACCCAGTTAAATCAAATGATGGAATATTATTTACTACAACATCCATTCAAGTTTTTCTATCCGCTAGTCCCTGCTAGTCCTGTGAAGGAACGACTCTTATTAACCCTATTTTTCCGATGAGAAATCTGAGGCATAGAGGTTGGGTAATTTATCCCCAGCTACACGGATGGGCAGTGGTACCATGACCTGTCCCATTCCTCTGCACTCCCCTACTTCCCACCGTCTTTGATGTGCTGAAACCATTGAGCCTGCCCCTTAATTCACTAAGGGTGTATCCTCAGAGCATGTGAAAGAATGAAAATTGCCTGGTTCATCCACAGAGACCATGGATTCTGTGCAGTTCAGTGAGATGTACGCACAAAAACCTGAGAAGAGGCCGGGCGTGGTGGCTCATGCCTGTAATCCCAGCTCTTTGAGAGGCCGAGGCTGGAGGATCACGAGGTCAGGAGATCGAGACCATCCCGGCTAACACGGTGAAACCCCATCTGTACTTAAAACAACAACAACAAAAAAACCCACAAAAAATTAGCTGGGCGCAGTGGCGGGCGCCTGTAGTCCCAGCTACTCGGGAGGCTGAGGTGGGAGAATGGCGTGAACGTGGGAGACGGAGCTTGCAATGAGCCAAGATCTCACCACTGCACTCCAGCCTGGGTTACAGAGCAAGACTCCGTCTCAAAAAAAAAAAAAAAAAAAAAAAAAAAAAAAAAAAAAAAAAACCTCTGAAAAGAAGACTGGTTTGAATGGTGTTTGGTGGGATAAGTCAGCCCAGCATTAATGCTTCTCTCTGGCAATCTGGCAAAGAGGGCTTCTCTCCTTAGAGGGCATACCTGCGGCTCATTCTCCCCTTTCACTGTGCCTCTTCATCTCCCTTTTTATACTCCCTTCTGTCTTCAAAAGCCTTAAGACCTGTCTCCCACACCCCAGAACATACCATCAGATAGAAGCAGACAGATCATAAGAGCAAGGGCTTTACACTCAGACACCTGGATTTAGATCTTCCCCTTATCATTTGCCAATTGTTCAAGTTGCTTAATCTTTCTAAGCCTCAGTTTTCACTTGAATAACATGGGACCATAAAAAAGTCGACATTATAAGGCTATGGTAATCATTCAAGAAAATAATATATGTAATGCACTTAGTACATAGTGGGCACTTAATAAACGGTGTTGGCTGTGAAGGCTTCTCTCTCAAGCTGTTTCTGAAATTAGATACTGACCTCTTAAACTGAATATCCTTCCAAATGTGAGGAGGGAAAAATCTAATTTCAGGCACCGAGCAAGTAGTAGGAAAAGGAGAAAATATATTTCAAAAGGGATGGTGGCATCTAGACCCTCCCCCAAACATAGCCCCTAAAGCCAGGACTGCTGCAAATCACTCTCACCTGTAAAAAAGACGGTGTCTTTAGTTTATTTGTGATGACTTCAGGCTCCGCAGTACCAGGTAATCCTCATATGCTTAGCGGGTTTGTGGGCCAGTGGCCTGTGTTTTCTACTGTCACCTCAATACCTAGCTGATAATTTGAGTCTTTGAAGAGGCAGACAATGAGAGTTTTAGTTGGCTCTAATGTCTATTCTGTGGCTTTATTTGCCTCTTTCCCAGAGATTGAGCATTTGTGTCTACGGGCATAAGATCGATTACCGCATTGTGCCGTGGAAATGAAAGGGAAACATTCTTTCTTTCCTCTCAGGCTCTGCCTGGCATTGACTGCCCCCCTTTGCTTAGCAAATGGCCTAATCCGAGCGGTCGCATGGCCCAAACACGTGGACACAGCAACGGTAATTGCACACTTATCTCAGACAAAAAATAAATGAAGTTGCTATCTAATTTATTCAGATGGCTCTTAAAATGAGGCATTTCATGTAACAATTTGATTTCTAGGAACTAAAAAGTAACTATGCATGCTTTGTTAGGAAAATTACTTCAGCACAAAATGAGGCTGCTTTTTTTTTTTTTTCCAGCCACAGTAACTAATAGCTTCAGATATAAGATAAAAATAACGTATTTTGTAATTAATATTTTAATTTACTAAGAAGGGAGCTAAATGGTGACTAGACTTCTCTTCCCCTTGATAATAATGAACCCAGGCAATTTCAAACAAAGAAGAGCAGCCAAGAGTTTAATACCTTTGATTAAGAACATGTTTCCATAGTGGCTATTATGTTCCTATTTAAAAGAGCAAAACAAAACTCAGGCTTATTTTATTTTGGAACTGCAGGGGGTCTTATGGCATCAAAAGAAGACAAGAAAATGTTTAGGGGTAATTAAAAGCAATTTGCCTCATCAGGCCTTTTTCCTCCTCCTTTTTCCTCTACTCCTCTTTCTCTCCACAGAACTTCCTAATTGCCACTTCGGTGACCTGATAATTTTTTTTTTTTTTTTTTTTTGTTTGCCTGATGTAACTTACCTATTTGACTGTTGCTCACACTTATCATTGACTGCCTAAATCAATGAATCTCCATTAGTTCATTTTAAAAACAGAACATTTATAAGACACCCTGTCTTTAAGGAGAGCTAAAGGCAAGAAACTAACAAGCCTGAGTACTAACCGTATACCAGGTGCTTTACACGTGGTGATGTATTTCATCTCTGAAAGAAGGCCATGAAGTCCCTATAATAGAACTGGGCACAGGAGCAGTTTGCTTGGGGTCCCACTGCGTAGGGTGAGATTAGAACTCCAAATTTTGTTTTCACTTTATTACCTGTTTTCCTTAAGTCTTCTCTGTCTCTTTATTCATTTTTTAAAGTTTCCATTTATAATTTTCATTCATTCCTTTTATTTGAACGCCCCTGGCATGCATTTAAGCTGATAATACTTAGGTTGCAAAAAGCGGACTTGGAGACTCTCAGAAAAGGCATTGTGAAAAGTCATTCACAGCAGCTTCCCCGGGGACTGAGAAAACTCAGTTACCTCCGGGAAATTTTTAGCTAAAGTTTTAAAATAATAGAACTCGGGGTAGGAACTGGGCACCTGAAATGGAAGGTGTTTTAATTCGACATCGTGTTTTCAGCCCTGGAAATTGATAATAAATGGCATCACAGTCTCCGGCAAAGTGACCTCCTGGGAAAAGGGGTTGTCTAGAAACTTTTGACCTCAAAGTTTACACAGGTTTTCTTTAAACTCAGGTTAATTGAACAGCATGGACTAAAGTGTCACACGCTGAGTAAGTGTAGGAAAAGTGATGCTGAATTAAATAAAAGATTAAGTTGTATATTTTGATAGAGAAACCCGCAATGACCATAAGTTTGGAATAGGGTGGTTTTCCTGCTGGCTTGGAAGAGGGGTGGCACAAGAGATAATGGGGCAAAGAACAATAGTTGCACATTAATTCTTCTGCTAGATAGAATATAGAAAAAAGGGAAAACATTTCAATATGATCAAATATATCAGCCTTAGATAAGTAAGAAGTAGCTTTATTTCCCCCTTTGGGTTTGCTTTCTACTAAACTCCTTACTAACCCCAAAATCGCAACACATACACACTCCCAACCAATGTGTACCCAGAGTTTGGGTTTTCAACTTTTGTTTTTATAGCTTTGAGTTTTAACTTCATTTTACATGCAGAAACAGCCAAATATTTGCATGTAAAGCACATTTGGTCCAACTTCTAATTTCAAGAGAATTTAAAACAATATTAGAGATATAGAAAGACTTTGGAGAGTAAAACAGATGAGGATTAGTGGAACATCCGGAGAATGTCCTGGCAGTCAGCTTAACCTGCTCCTCAGCTTCTAAGGATGAGGAGGAAGGGCATAACTTTTATCCTGAACATTCTCAAAAAGGGAGAAAGCTGAGTAAACTAGTTTTTAGTTCTATTTCTCCACCACCCTTTGTTCTGTGTCCTGGGAGATGTTTGCAATCCCTAGAAATCTGTGTCATTGTATAGCCTAGGAACACTACTTAGTTCTTGACTACTGATAAAAGTTGATCCAATCTTATTTTGTGAAAACATTCAATAACTTGGGATTAGAGTTGAAGGTGAGCCTGTGGATTGAGAAGGTAAATACTTTTGAATGATAAACTGCAAAGAAATACAAAATTCTAAGTTTGCGTTAATTTTGAGATCACAAGCATCCTACATATGACATGGTTTTGGATAAAAGTATTTTTATGCCAAAAGGTGGATGCAGTCCTGTGGACTGAATATTTTCTGTTTCTTCAGCCTGATCTCCTGTGATTCTCCTCCTCACTCACTTGGATCCAGCCACATGGGCCGTCTTCCTGCTTCTCTAACCTGCTAGGCTCCTTCAGACCCAGCCCTGGCACACATGGTGCCTCCAGTCTACAACACTTCTCCTGGATCTCTACAGCTTCTTTTGGGGCTAATTACGGCTCATTTGTGAGACTACTAACTGTTTCTTGTTTTGTTCTCATACCACCTTAAATGTTTCTTTATAGGACATATAACCATAATTGGAAATTATTTGTGTAATTCCTTCTTTAATATCAGTCTCTTTCAGTAGATTGTAAGAGTCATGAGGGTAGAGGTTGTAATTATCTTGCTTACCATTATGTGGTAGTTGTAAGCTGTAGCCAGTCCTTGATAAGTCATTACATGAATGAAGGTATTACTAGTACTGAGGCTTCAAAAATAGGATAAATACTTAACTGCCTGAGGCAACTGAAGTGAAAGTCACATCTTCATATTGAGGATGAACTAACTGCAGGATTCTAAATGCTAAAAACAGAGGAAAATGGATGTTGAATATGTATTGAGTAGTGAGGCATGCTGGAAAGACAGAAAATAAGCAACATTGACTATCTGATATTTAGGCAGAGAACAAAGACTGAGTTTTACCTGGGATCATTGCATGCAGGTAACAGAAGGGGATTGGTAGACAGAATCAGTTTAATGGTATCTTTTAGAAAGTCCCTAGTATCAAACATGCTATCCATGGTAAGACAAGTCTGTCAGTAATTTCTTGATCTTCCGACAAAGGCTGGGAGCTAAGGACACAGCGTTGTCTACTCACATGCACAGAATGCAATATTTCTCATCCTTTGGGTTTCTCGGATACCTGACATTTACATCCTTCTCTGGGAAGATTGCTCTGAGTGATATGCCTTTCCCCTGTAACCCCGTAGTGGCCTCTATAATTATCATTACATATATTTACGTATTTGTTTCCTCTGCTAGACTGCAGGCTTCTTAATGGTAGTGATTTTTTCACTTGCCTTTAAATTCCCGTGACTAGTTTAATTCCTAGCATGACACACCTGATTGCCAAACTTATTTGAACTAATTTTAATTAAATATTTGTTTCATTTTTCCAAGTAAATAAGTTGGTTGGAAAATGGTTGAGTTCAAGTAAGGGTTGCCTAGCAGGGTAGGTTATGTAGTTAAAACTTAGTACGTTTTGTTGTTTGACCAATCTCAGTCATAGATACTTTGGTAGATTGATTACAAAAATCACCCAGTTGTTCAGATCTCCCTGTATTTATGTCCTCCACAATGTAACTTTACAGGATCTCCCATCAAGAGATGGAGTGTCTCTACCCAATTCTTAAGTCTTGGCTGGCCTTAGAATTTACTTTAGTCACAAGAATGTGACAGAAATGGTGGTGTGCCAGTTGCAAATCTAGATCTTTAAAATTCTGCTCAGTTGCACTGTGAGCAAGTCTAGACAGCCATAGCCATTCTAGCTGAGCTGAGGTCGTCCTAGATCAACCAGTGCCCAGCTGACCTGATAGCTGACCACAGATGTGTTGACTAAACCCAGTCAGGACCAGAACTACCCAGTTACACTCAGCTCAATTTGCTGACCTGCAGAATTGCGAACTAAACAATTGACTCTTGTTTTGAGCCATTACATTTTGTAATGTAATGCAGCAAAAGTTAACTGTTACTAATATGCTATTTTTAATTTGCTTAGTTAAAATAGCTGACAGTATATTTTGCCAAAAAGAAAGGTGATGAGATCTGACCCAAGCATAGTACATCCCTTGGAGAGTCCTAGATGGAATTACCTTGGAAGTAGAGGACTTGAGACATTAGATACCTTGAATATTTCCTTTAGCGACAAAGAAAAACATCTTTCTTAGAAAATAAACAATAGGCTGGGTGTGGTGGCTCACACCTGTAATCCCAGCACTTTGGGAGGCTGAGACGGGTGGATTACTTGAGCTCAGGAGTTAGAGACCAACATAGACAACATGGTGAAACCTTGTCTCTACTAAAAAATACAAAAATTAGCTGGGTGTGGTGTCACATGCCTGTAATCCCAGCTACTCGGGAGGCTGAGGCTTGAGAATTGCTTGAACCTGGGAGGTGGAGGTTGTAGTGAGCTGAGATCTCATCATTGCACTCCAGCCTGGGCAACAAGTGAGACTGTCTCAAAATAAAATGATATAAAATAAAAAAATAATAAAATAAAAATAAACAATGGCTAATAAATAAGCAGACCCTATGAGGCATCTCAAGAAGAGTGCAAGCTTCCTCAAAATTGGAGGAAGACAATTCTGAGAACAGATCAAACATAAAAGTGAGATGACTTGATGTCTTGATACACAAGATAAGCTTCTTATACAATGGTTGGTAGGAGTCTGCATGAGTTAGTGATGATTACAATCTATTGGCATTTAAGAAGAATAAACATCATAAACAAATATTTATAAGCCATGAAATAAAAATCAAAAGCAATTTCAAGGAAAGATAATTAAAGAGCAAGATCTGTAAGGATGAAGAATGTAAATAGCACTTCTGCTGTGAAGTGTGGAGATCTGAATTTGCTTTCTACCATCACTACCTTTTGGTTTGAAGAAAGTCACTGATCCTTGGGTTCTTCAGGTGGAAACTGGGTTACTATAACTCTGCTTTACTGAGAAAATCATTTAAGATAATGGACAGGAAAGCTAGAGAGCTGGCACAATGACTCCTAGTATTTAACTTTGACATTAGAATAGGAGTGGTGAGAGAGGGCATCCTTGTTTTGTGCTGGTTTTCAAAATAAATGCTTCCAGCTTTTGCCCATTCAATATGATATTATCTGTGGGCTTGTCATAAATAGCTCTTACAATTTTGAGATATGTTCCATCAATACCTAGTTTATTGAGAGTTTTTAGCATGAAGGGATGTTGAACCCAAAGGCCTTTTCTGCATCTATTGAAATAATCATGTGGTTTTTGTCATTGGTTCTGTTTATGTGATGGATTACGTTTATTGATTTGTGTATATTGAACCAGCCTTGCATCCCAGGGATGAAGCCAACTTGATCGTGGTGGATAAGCTTTTTGATGTGCTGCTGGTTTTGGTTTGCCAGTATTTTACTGAGGATTTTCACATCGGTGTTCATCAGGAATACTGGCCTGAAGTTTTCTTTTTTTGTTGTGTCTCTGCCAGGTTTTGGTATCAGGATGATGCTGGCCTCATAGAAGGAGTTAGGGAGGAGTCCCACCTTTTCAATTGTTTGGAATAGTTTCAGAAGGAATGGTACAAGCTCCTCTTTGTACCTCTGGTATAATTCGGCTATGAATCCATCTGGCCCTGGACATTTTTTTTTTTTTTTTTTGGTTGGTAGGCTATTTATTACTGCCTCAATTTCAGAACGTGTTATTGGTCTATTCAGGGATTCGACTTCTTTCTGGTTTCGTTTTGGGAGGGTGTATGTGTCCAGAAATTTATCCATTTTTTCTAGATCTTCTAGTTTAGTTGCATTGAGATGTTTATAGTATTCTCTGATGGTAGTTTGTATTTCTGTGGGATCAGTGATCTATCATTTTTTATTGTGTCCATTTGATTCTTCTCTCTTTTCTTCTTTATTAGTCTAGCTAGCAGTCTGTTTTGTTAATTTTTTCAAAAAACCACCTCCTGGATTCATTGATTTTTTTGAAGGGTTTTTCATGTCTCTATCTCCTTTAGTTCTGCTCTGATCTTAGTTATTTCTTGTCTTCTGCCAGCTTTTGAATTTGTTTGCTCTTGCTTTTCTAGTTCTTTTAACTGTGATGTTAGGGTGTTGATTTGAGATCTTTCTAGCTTTCTGATGTGGTTATTTAGTGCTACAAATTTCCTTGCTAACACTGCTTTAGCTGTGTCCCAAAGATTCTGGTAGGTTGTTTCTCTGTTCTCACTGGTTTCAAAGAGCTTCTTGATTTCTGCCTTAATTTCATTATTTACCCAGGAGTAATTCAGGAGCAGGTTGTTCAATTTCCATGTAGTTGTACAATTTTGAGTGAACTTCTAAGTCCTGAGTTCTAATTTGATTGCACTGTGCCTGAGAGACTGTTTGTTATGATTTCAGTTCTTCTGCATTTGCTGAGGAGTGTTTTACTTCCAATTATGTGGTAGATTTTAGAAAACGTGCCATTGAGAAGAATGCATATTCTGTTGATTTGGTGTGGAGAGTTGTGGAGATGTCTGTTAGGTCCATTTGATCCAGAGCTGAGTTTAAGTCCTGAATATCCTGTTAATTTTCTGTATCGTTGATCTAATTTGACAGTGTGGTGTTAAAGTCTCCCACTATTATTGTGTGGGAGTCTTAAGTCTCTTCGTAGGTCTCTAACGACTTGGTTTATGAACCTGGGTGCTCCTGTATTGGGTGCGTATATATTTAGGATAGTTAGCTCTTCTTGTTGCATTGATCTCTTTACCATTATGTAATGCCCTTCTTTGTCTTTTTTGATCTTTGTTGGTTTAAAGTCTGTTTTATCAGAGATTAGGATTGCAACTCCTGCTTATTTTGCTTTCCATTTGCTTGATAAATATTCCTCCATCCCTTTATTTTGAGCCCATGTGTATCTTTGCACGTGAGCTGGGTCTCCTGAATACAGCACATCAATGGGTCTATCTAATTTGCCAGTCTGTGTCTTTTAATTGGGGCATTTAGTCCATTTACATTTAAGGTTAACATTGTTATGTGTGAATTTGATCCTGTCATCGTGATGCTAGCTGGTTATTTTGCACACTAGTTGATGCAGTTTCTTCATAGTATCATTGGTCTTTATATTTTGGTGTGTTTCTGCAGTGGCTGGTACCAGTTTTTTCCTTTCCATATTTAGTGCTTCCTTCAGGAGTTTTTGCAAGGCAGGCCTGGTGGTGACAAAATCCCTCAGCATTTGCTTGTTTGGAAAGGATTTTATTTCTCCTTTGCTTATGAAACTTAGTTTGGCTGGATATGAAATTCTGTGTTGAAAATTCCTTTCTTTAAGGATATTGAATATTGGCTGCTACTCTCTTCTGGCTTGTACGGCTTCTGCTGAAACAATGACTAGGTAATTTTTGATGATCAGCTTCCTGACAGTGATACAGAAGATTTTTTTTTCCATCCATGGTTTCTGTCATTTATGTCAGCCTCTCCCCTGCCATTGTCCTTCTCCTCACCTTCCTCCAGAACAACCTTGCTTATTGCAGACAGTGGTAAAGCTTTTTTTTTTTTTTTGCTGAGGTTGGGATGTTCAATCACCCTATGAATCAGGGTGATGATACAGCTTCACCTGTTTGTGAATGTTTCTGCTTTTATATCCCCCGATATACTCTAGGCCACTGAATGGCAAAGGTGTGTTAGAGAACAGATGTGCCCAGTGCTATTTTGTTACCTTATCTTTGGAATTAATTTTTTTTTTTAAAGAGTAGGGACCAAAAAGACATGATAATATTTCGAAACTTTCTTTTCTGCATTTTAAAGTCCCATTAGTTCATTCTGCATCACAGTCCCCACCCATTGAGTCATGACATTCTTTTCTTCAGGGGTAGCCAGGAACAAAGGAGACCATGTTCAGTTTTTGAATTTCAAACCCTGCTCTTGAAGCTAATTTCGAAGGCAGTGGGAGTGAAAATCCAAGGCATTCACTTGCAATACCCAGGTTTGTTGAAAGAGAAATTGGAAGCATTCCTTTAAATATTAACTATTCCCTTAAAATATTAAGAGGCTAGAGGACTGAGGTAAGAAAGATTTACTATAAACCACAGAACAGAGACTATGTAGAGTATGACATAAAGATAATTTCCCATACTTGGAAAGAAGAAAACTAATGGAGAGGACTCTGGGGACAGAGTGAGAGGCAAGCGAGATGACTGAACCCAGAACTGGGGCAAGTTCCTGGGCCTGGGCTGTATAGAGACCCTAGATGATTTTGAAAATCAGTGATGAGAGGGGGCTGGGTTAGCACACATTGCCTGGAACTCTAGATGGAGATTATCACCTCAAAAGGGGCATCTTTGGTAGAGCAGTGATTGTGTTGTTATGTGTTTAAGATGACCACGCCTGAGATAGCCTCCTTCTGCCACCCCTGAGTCTCATCTGGATCCAGAGAGGAGACCCAGGAAAGTCCCCAAAACTGTCCCTGAGATGGTGTTTGAGAATTAGAAATCAGCATGGCTGTCAGGAGGCTGCCACAGCTTTAACAGGAAACCAAGGATTGGCTAGCCCAAAGCAGGAACCATACATAGGACATGGCTAAATCTCAAAATGTCAGCTGTGCATGTTAGTGCTGAGGTGAAAGCCTGGTGGAGCAAGGGAGGGAAGTTAGAGCTAGTTGAAAGCCATCACCTCCATGGTTATGCTAAGAGATCAGACCACAGATCAGCATCTCACACTTTAAAGCAGTGACAGAAGGCAGTCAGTGCTCAGACAGGGCAAGTGCCAGATGTCCTTTGTCTAATGACAGGACATTCATGAGCCCCCAAGGGTTAGGAGAATGATGTTGGGGAAAACCCTGGATTTGACAATCCAAAGTGATTAAGTTTTAAAAAGAAGAGCATAAGTTAACTTTAATAGCAAGATCTACTTTTTGCTTCCTGCCATCAATGGAAATGAGGGCTCATGAGTATAATAGTCTAGATCTGTATCTTACTTTAGGGGTTTTGACCCCACAATATGACTATTCAGAGATGTATGTGGAACATATAATGCCAATTTGGCCCCCCGATGTGGGTTAACCTCTTTTTTCTAGGAGCCTCATCTCAAATCACTCTCTGTGTTGTATTATGTGTGTATGTGTTTGTTTCCTACACTTGATGGTAAACTTTATAAGGGTAGGGACCATATCTCATTCCTTTTTAAATCCCCAACTGTTGGCACAGGGTCCAGTACCTAGTTCTCTCTCAAGAAATGACTGTTGAATGAATCCATGATGGAAAACAAATTGGGAAAATTGTGAACATTGTTATAAAAAACCATGTGTGGGATTCTAGAAAACCTGATGAATCTTGAACTGATCAGTTTTGTCTGTACTATAGAGACAGCCCATTTGTTGATAGTGGAATGCCTACAGTATGCATCGCCCTAAACACCTTTCACATATACATCATTGAAGGCTCCCAAGAACCGTATGATGTTGATCTTGTTGTCCTTGTTTTACAGATGAAGAGACTGAAACCTGAAGAAGATAAGAAACTGATTCAAGATTTCAAAGTTACTCAGTGGGCAAACCAGGCATTCAGTGTGGCTCTAGCCTGTGTTTCCAGCCCCTATGCCCTGTGTGACTCTAAATGTGTATAACAGTGTCCTCTTTTGAAAGTGGTCAGAATGGTTGTGTTAGGGAACAGCTACATGATAGTATTTTCATGTAGAATGTATATTATCTCATAAATGTGTATACTCAAAGCAATGTTCAGGAAGGCTAGAAAGCGTTTCAGCAAATGACAAGAATCTTCCCCAGCGAGAAGGGAAAAATTACATCTATGTTTCTTTGAAACGTTAAGAAATACTAACAGGAACTTGTCAATGTTGGGTTGTTGTTTCTTTCAGGTGTGGGAGGTCTTAGTGAAGTCAGACAGAGGTGAGAGCTTCCTCTGTAGTTCCTTTTGGGAGCTTCTTGTCAGTGGCTTGGAAAGTGGCCCTGGGCTCCTATACCCACCATGATTCTGCAAAGAGCTCCAGCTTTCTGTTCATTGGGTAGGGACTTTTGGAAGGGAGAGAAGGATCAAGGTACCATGAAGGTGGAACTGCAGCACTGGACTGCCTGTCCCTGACCTAGTCCCTTTCGGGTATG
The DNA here is from genome assembly GCF_043159975.1 of Macaca nemestrina. Taxonomy (NCBI): domain Eukaryota; kingdom Metazoa; phylum Chordata; class Mammalia; order Primates; family Cercopithecidae; genus Macaca; species Macaca nemestrina. Next base: position 151,501,073 of record NC_092125.1, on the reverse strand, counting down.
CATGCATAAGTGAAGGCTGCTACCCCCATGGGGATAATCAGTGGGACCATGTGACTTTTTCATTCTTTAGCAGAGTTCAGAGTGCGGAGTGGAGTGACAATCTCTCTTGGGATAAATCCAGGTCTGGAGTGTCATGTTGAAGGACTGCTCTTGCATTGTGTGTGTTGAGTCTGACTGGGAAAGTGAATGATTAGCAGAGACCTGGGAACCCCTGTAATATGAAAATACAGCAGGAGCTACAAGGACCTTCAGCATATATTTTTATATAACTCTGGAAAACAAAACTAACTCTTTTGACTTACCCCGAAACAAAGTAGAAAATGTTCTGTAGTATTTGAGGGGGACTTTAGCATGGCTTTAGCAGGTGCTCTGCCAGTAGGCACCAGTGTAACTGTAATTGATTTTTATGCATTTGAATTCATCTATGCCTGTGCCACGTTGACGGTTTTTCATGTTGAATATCACCTTCAGGCCTTAGGAGAGGAAAGAATATTGCCAAAATAGAACTAATTCTGCAAATATATTGAGACACAGTCTTTGTTTCACTTAATTTTTTTTCATTGTTTTTCTAGCTTCAGTGTAGGAAGGTAATAAACATCAAAGCCGGCATAGTCAATAATCCCTTTCCAGAGATGTGACCAGACAAGCCTCCTTTCACTGGGCTCTTGGGGGAAGTACATTCCCAGGAGGGGAGAGGAACATTAAACCATGTGTCAGTCATTCTGCAGATATGGAAATGTTGGTTTCTCTGGCTGTAATAATTTAGGAATTAAATGTTGGATGTGTGACCACACGAAGGCTGAGATTTCTTTCATAAATCATGCAATCTTGTTTACATTGCTCATCCTGCATTCATCTCCCTTGGAAGGCCATATAACTTGTCCAGCACGCCATTGTGTGGAATTGTGTCAGTGAGTTTGTGGGCCTCCAGATAAATCGTATCATGTAAAGAATATCTTCATAAGCCAATCCCCCATCTGGCCACAGTCCTCAGAAAAAAGAATGTGCTTTGTTATAAGTGATTGGAAGCTTCCAAATTGGTCTTGGCTATTTTCTATTACTTAGATGCCTCTAACTTTCCCTTAGCTATTGTGGGAACATTGCCTTTCCTAGGCTCGCCATCATTCTAGTGCCCTGAAACTTTATCAGAGGGAATACTCTCTAATCATTTTCAATCATACGAAGGCTTGGGACTTGACTTCTGATCACCTGCAATCCTCAATACCATGACTGCCTTTTGTTTTCCTGCCTACTCGTCACATCTTCCTTGTTGGAACCTAATATGTGTGGCTCACAGAATCCCGCACCTAATCAAGTGATGGATGTCCTGTCAATGATTAATCCACATTTCTATGTAGTTTTGAGTCTATTGCTTTTCTATTGACTTGTGCTAAGGGTTGAGCAACTTACCAAATGGCTGTTAAGATTTGATTCTTCACTGTGATACTTTTCCTGAGTGTTTGGCTCTACATTCTCTTGAACCTGCTGGTGGTCAGATGGGCTATTATTCTAAAGAAAACCCAGCAAAGCAAAGCAAAACAAAACAGAAAACTCTGCATAAACTAAGGAGAATATACAGTTTAGTTAAACATTTGTCATTACTAAAGAGGGTTTCATCGATATCTCCCTCTGTTGTTCTCTCTCTCTTTGGGATCTCAGATATAGAGTCTTTAGTTAATTATGCTCTTTGATTCCCAGAGGGCAGATTAGCATCTGTCTAGTGCAAAGACCCTCTGTTATTTATTTGTTTCAACTTTATTCCCTTTTATCTTTATCCCACCCATTCTTATCAGAGCTGAGGTAGATAGACGGAAAGGGTTCCAGAATCTTACATTTGGGAATCTTATCTATGTTCTAGGACACCAAGAATAGGATTGTTCACTCAGGATAGTCTCAATGGCCCTCAGCAAATTATTGAGTCATTCAGATATTTTATTAAGTTGTTAACATTAGTTCTATTAGCATGGGCAAGTGTTTTGATGTGCATCTTTTTGTTTCATGTTGTTTTTTGTTTTGTATATTTTTAATTATGCGAATGATATTAAAAGTATATCTCATTCTTTTCCTTATTTTTTAGGGTCCAGCCATGTAGCTATAGACATGCCTCATTTGCTGTGTTTAATTACCACACGATGCTCTGTGATGTGCATCTAGTACATTTTGCTCATCCACTTCCAGTGATTGACTCCCTTCCCCAACTTGCACAACTAATGCTGCAATGACTGCCCTAGCTCAATATGTTTACCAGTTTACTGATGGGGTTTTCCTTTCATCTGTCTTATCATTATGAAAAACGGAATTTATGAGGTAAATTTTAGTTTTTGTTTCAATTCTTTTTTTTTTTTTTTTTTTCCTTTTTTGAGATGGAGTCTCGCTATTTCACCCAGGCTGGAGTGCAGTGGTGCAATCTCAGCTCACTGCAACCTCTGCCTCCCATGTTCAAGTGATTCTCCTGCCTCAGCCTCCTGAGTAGCTGGGATTACAGGTGCCCGCCACCACGCCTGGCTAATTTTGTATTTTTAGTAGAGGAGGGGTTTCACCATGTTGACCAGGCTGCTCTCGAACTCCTGACCTCAGGTGATCCGCCCACCTCCCAAAGTGCTGGGATTACTGGTGTGAGCCACTGCGCCTGGCCTCAATTCCTTTTCACTCCTTTAAAAAAATCCTATAGTATTTTACACATCTCCATCGTAGAAAGGCTACTTATAGATTCATCATGCTCTTTGCTCATAATTGATCTGCTTTCTCTTTCTCTAAAGTTACAATGATCATATTTTTCTGTTATGCTCACTAGGTGACCTACATGTTTCAGATCATAACTCAGTTTGTATTTTTGTCATGGCAACAATACAGTTTTTATAATAATTATAAGCATAAACTAAGAAAATCCAGTACTACAACAGTCAGTGAAAATCTGTAGAAGATTGTATGTATCATTAAAAAAATTATATGAGTAACAGAGTAAGACATGGCTTCAAGGCATGTTTTTCACATATTTTTCTTTGTTTTAAAGAACTGATCTGTTAGCTATGCCATTGGTGACTAACTCTATGGGTCAATGTTTTACTAGTCTCTAGAATACTAAGCCAACACTAAACTGAAAATAACAAATATAGCTCTATTTACTTAAATAATTTCTTCACGATGCTACCTTTCAGAGAAATCTGTAAAACAGACTCTGCTACAACCAAAGCTATCTTTTGAGATAAGCTGACAGGGGTGAGTTATACAGTGCAGGGTGTCACATGGCCTTCAGCAACTCTGACAGTGCCAGATTGTATTAGAACTATGTAAGTGACCAACACAACCATATATAGACTGAACAGTGATCTATGAAGGAGTCCCACATGATGTGGCCCCAAAGAGGTGCTACAATTGGAAAATGATTAACAGAACCAATTAGACGATCTTTATGGGGGCTCTTAAAATACACAGAGAGACACTCAGAATAGGAAGAAACAGTGGATAGAAAGAGAAATAAAGTAGCTAAAGCAGGAAATGATAGGTTGATTTAATTTCTGTGGTATCCTAAAAGAGACTCCAATTTTCTTTAGATCTATTTGAATATTGAGACAGTTATCTGTGTATGATTCGGTTTCTAGACTATATATACATATATTAAAAAAATCAACACAGCCCAAATAAAAACATACAAGAATCCTCAAGCCAAAGTTGAAAGTGAAGGTAAGGACAAAAAGGAAATGCAATTTTAGTAATTTGTATTCTAAGTATAAGTAAGTAAAGAGGTTACTCCACCAAAGAAAGTTCATGGACCTCTGAGTGACCACAGAGGGAATGAATATTAAACTCATTGCATCTATGTGTTAAAAATGGAAGGAATGATTCACAACTTATTTTTCCAATAGAATCGCTATTGAACTCTGCACTTGGGACACCACAATATGCTAATGGAAGGCAAAGATATTTCCCAAGGCAAAAAAGCTAAAAAGTGGTAGAAGTGGTTGTCACAGGAAGCACTCACCAAATATTCATGTACTCTACTATATTTTACAAACTTCCTTGTTAGGTTAGTTATATGATGACTTCTGGCCAATGACCTGCATATGAATGTGAGATACGTCATCTCCAGATATAATGCTTATGATCCGTGTGAGTTCTTTACACTTTCTCCTCGCCTGAGGTCTTGAAGACCCCAGAAGCCGCGAGTTGAGATGATGGAGTCAAAAAATGGATCCTGGAAGAAAACATACTTAGCTGCTGGGAAGTGAGCTGTACTGGAGAGTATCTAGATTTGCAGAGGGTTTGGTGAGTGGGCAATATACTTTTATGTATAGAATGACTAAGATGCTCGTTACTGCAGAGTCATACTAGGTGAGATTTGAATTCTGACCAATCTGTTATACTAGAAATATTTCCCTCTTCTCACCATACCACGTTGGTTTAAACAAGATGGAAGGCTCTGAGATAGATAGAGGAGTCTTAGCTTTGTCATCTCAAAAAATGGAAAAAATGAACCCTAGACTACAGAAGTGTTAGAAAGTGAGATGACTCTTGAAATGTAAGTTTTATTTTTATTCAAGTTTGCTAAGGTCAACAGACGAGAAGATGATTGGCATTGAAAAGATAATGTGTTACTCACAGTTCTCAAGAGAAGGGGGCATGCTGCACCACACAGGGCCACACAAAAGCATCAGGGTTAGTCACACAAAAGCATCAGGGTTAGTTAGATGGAAGAGGGAGTGAGGAAAAAATGTGGGTAAAAGTCTTTATGGTTGTTTCTGTGGGAAAGAATGAGCAAGGCAGGGTAAGCAAGCTTATGATTGGTTAGTTTGAATAATTTCGGTGGACTCTGAGGTGTAAGAACTTCTCTAGTTGTCTGGTACCTGAACATGGGGTGATTAGGACAATGGGACCCTGGCTAGCTTGAGAGAGAGCCTAAGAAAGGAGGTAGGTGGGGCCTGGGCTCTGGATTGGTTGATTTGCATATAAAAGGCACAGTAGGTACACTAGCTCTAGGAATTGGCTGGCCCTGGGAAGGGCAGTTTCTCCAGGGTGGGCAAGGGCCCAGATGTCAAAGTATCAGCTTCAAAAAGACATGTTTAATACAACATATAGAAAAAGTACGTAAGTGAGGGTCTGGCCCAGAGTAGAGGCTGAGATTAATTTAAAAACAAGTTGGAAGGGAGTAAGTCAGAAACCGAGGAAAACAGTTAGGAAGCATTGACAGGGAGCACTATTAATCTATTCTCTGTAGTGCAAAAAGATTCCTCTGAAATGTGTTTTTGATGATGACACTTCTCTTTTAAAAACTCTAAATTAATGCATGCTCTTCTCCCTGTTTGGGTCATTCTAGCTTCCACATGAATCATAACAAAAATCCTACTCATTTTGCAGGTCTCAGTAGATGACGTTTCCTCTGGGAGAACTCCCTCAGTCCTGCCTACCCATCCTCATCCAGTGACCCCTTCCCCCATTAGGTCTTCATTAAGGGACCTGTACACCTGTATTAGCCAGAAGGCAACATAACGAGAGACATATTTAGAGAACTCCCTTATCTAACATGGACTAATTCCCATAATATGAGCTCTCTCTGTTCCTATAGTTCTCCTTTGTAGCACTGACAAGTTTTTTTTGGTAATGATTTATTCAGTGTTTGTCTTGTCTTCAACTATTGGCTACAAAACGTTCTATCTTGTTTATTGCATTAATCTTAGCACCAAGACATATGGTCCATGCTCAGTGCATGTTTGTGGAATGACTGACAGGCAGGACTTGAATCTATCTTGTTCTTCCTAATGCAGGTGCCTTTAAAACAGTGCTTGGCCCATTACAGATGCTCAGCAAAAAATATTTAAACAAAAGCAACTATAGCTCCTCATAAAAATCCCATAAGTTATAGCAAATAGATACCAAGGAGATGAAGACTTACTTGCCCAAGGTGCTCTGCAAGAAGGAGGCAGAAATTGAATTCTTCTGACTCCAATGGTTGTTTTCCCTTTGCACAATGCCCAGTCTTAACAAGCAGGCTGATTTAACAACAGTGGTGTAGTTTAGTGATTATCAAAGTTTAATGTGCGTATGAGACACCTGGGAGTCTTGATCAAATGCAGATGACAAGTCAGTGGGGCTGGAGTGGGGCCTGAGAGTCTGCATTTCTAACAAACTCATGAGTGATGCCCAGGCTGCTGGCACAACAATCATACTTTGAGTAGCAAAGATGATGATGGCCCACGGGTTAATTTTCCTTTTGTGTATACCTCTAGCTTCAACACAGAAATAAAGAAGAACATCAACCAGTATAAAGGCTTCTTCTTACAAAGGAAGGAGTAGTCAAGCAAAATTGGTTATCTAAATGGGATCAAATTTCACAGATAATTGTTCAGCTCTATTCCTTCTGGGAGGAGAGGGTCTATAACTCTGAAACCAGGTCCCTACTTTTGTTTTAAGCAGTTGAAAACAACACAACTTCAGGCAAAATAAACTCTACATTTTGTAATGATTTCTTACGTAATGGTTCAGTTACATTGTCTTAGTATGGGTTCTCTGGGAAATAGACTTTGAGATAGAGATTTGCCTGTAGGAGGTTAGCTGGGGAATGAAGGAAGCAAGATGGATCCAGGGAGAACTAGACCTGCAGTGCAACTGCTGCGGAGCTTCGGCTGACCCTGCGGGGAACTCTGAAACACAAACGGCTCTCAGAGTTATCCCAAATCAAGGCAAGCGCACTGTGTCCTTACACCCTTACACTGACCAGTGACTGGGGGCAGACTTCCGCCTCCGGGAGGAGCGTAACTCGGATGGGCCACTTTGACCAATGGCGATTCACGCAGAATGGCCTGGGCCGTGAGCCAGTCCGCAGCCGTTATTCCCAGAAGCTGGGGGAATAAGAAACTCAGCACTGGCAGGTCATCTGAATGGGTTCCACAGCATCTACCACACATTGTTCCTAGCACTTAGACAATTCTAAAAATATCTTCTGCACTATCTCTGAGTTTTGTAAACATCAGCTCTGTAGCTTCTCCGGAGAAACACGCTTTTAGATGCTGGAAGGCATTAGAAAATAATGGGGGCAGGGAGAATGAATTAGAAAGGACAGCAGTTTTCTGCTACCTAGACCTATGAGTGATCATACCCAGAGCCTTCTGAAATAATTACAAATGCAAAGATTTCATTCAACACACAACATGTCCTTTGGATCTATCCACTTATCTGCTCTTTATATTTTTCTAGCTGTATCTTTCTCAGTTTCTCTGTCATAAAATGTGAGGTTTCAAACAGATCATCTATAAAATCCCAAGCAGTTTTAATAAAATTCTGATTATATAACTCTTTCTCCTTCTAAATCCCTGCCGTTATCAAATAGCTCAGAGAACAGAAACTTGGCCTAATCCAAATATGTTTTTTGCCCACAAACATCTATTTCAAGAATCAAGAAATACCTAACAGGGACAAAGAAAAATAAGAATTGGAATTAATATAGATCTTTTTATATAATAAATCTCTTAAAAATTAAAAAATTAAGCAAAAGAAGAATTTTATAGAAAATCTGGAATAAAGAGAAAAGACTAAAAACACAGTTATCTTAACAAATATGTAATATTCAACTGTATTTCTATTTTCTACTTTTTATATATAGTTATAATCACATAGTTATTCAAGTTTGCGTCCTATTCTTTTCATTTAATATAGAATATCCAAAGCATTTCCACATGTATTGAATGATCTTTGCAATATTTGAATATTTTTATACTATGTCACACAGAGAATAAATTGGAATTTACTTAATACTTCTAATTTAGAAGATTTCTATAATAATTTCTTTTTTGTTTAACAAATATAGATTTGCCCTCAACTTTTTTCTAAAATTTGGATCGTGTTTTAGGGTAGCCTCTCAGAAGTGGAAAATAAAGCAGGTTTCAAGGTCAAGGAAAAGCAACTGAGATGATCAGAGAAACAGGAGGGACAAAGCCTGGAAAGATATTGTTTTATCAACAAGGCCGCCTTGTTCTCTACATCTATTTGAGGATGACATTTATTAATGACATAGACTATGACCTGATTCCTTTGGAAGGTCTAAGATTGGCATTAAATATCATAAAAAAATTAAAAGAGGAAAAAAAAGGAAGAAAAGGAGGAGGGAAGAAAAAGTACAAAAGAATGACCAAACCTGAATTATTTTTATACATTTATGGGTCTTACAAATTAATCTTCTGTGTTCCTCTGTGAATGACACTTACCTAATTGGGGAGAACACAATCAAGCAATATTGCTTTCCACGCTATTTTTGCAAAAGTCTTTGTCTGATGAACAAAAAGGCCGATTATGGAAGTCATTTTACACCATAGGCAGAATGTTATTATTCTAATATGTGGTTTGGAGCTGGGGTGTGAAATTCTTCTTTACTGGAGATAGAAGAGAATGGAATGTTATTTCTCATTTGGGAACACAATTTTGGAAGAATGACCAACTTTTTAAAACAAAACCTCTACCACTATTAAAAATCTTAAAAAATTAAAGAAAAAGAACAAATTCTTTGATTTCCTTTTGTATTTTTATTTTATCAAAACTTCCTCATGTTCTACTAAACTTTCTTTTTTTCAGGATGTCTATGTCTCTATTTCCCAACTCCCCAGTTTCGTTTCCTCTTTTGCTTCTATTTGGCAAGGGTGACCACTTAACCTTTGAAAAACAGCCTGGGAAAATTTCCAAGGGGCTTAGCCATAGATAATTTCATAGATTCCCTCTGCCTAACTGAAATAAGTAACAGGTTAAATCTGGAGCCACTGCGTAATGTCTAATTGCTTTTTGGCATAACTCAACCAAGGCATAAGCGCTCCTGGCTGGGTTTGGGTTTGATATTCACAGATGAACTGTTTTTCTTTGTATATATTTTTAATGCAGATCAGTGCAAATGAGTCCAGAGAAGTAAAATCAGTTTCAGAAAAAATTATGTATTTAGTGGTCAATCATGGCTGCTCGTAATCATTCAACCATTGATTCTGTCACATCATTGGTTTTAGAGGGACAGTAGGTTTAGGTGGGCTAAGAAAAGCAGGGAACATGAGTGTGAGTTTTTCAGCAGCGGCAGATAAGTTTCTTTGTGTAGAGCACTTAATCTCTTAGAGTTTCAGTTTACAGTTCTGTAAAAATGAGTAGAGCGCAGCAATAGTAACTGACCTCTGAAGTGATTTGGTGGAATACTAATAAAAATTATGGAAGGTAAATATCAAGTGCTAGACAAACATTTAAGAATAACCCTTTTCTCTTTAGTGGTTTCAAGTCCTGAGCTTTGCTTTACTTTCTGAATGATCTTTTTCCTTTTCTGCATCATCCTTTGTATATAATGTACAGTGCCTCAGCAAGGCCAGCTGAATGTTTGTGTTGTAGATAAGTGCTCCTTTTCAATGCTCTGAGCCTGTGTCCTGAACATGCCCATGAATGATCTAATTCACTAGTACACAACTCTCAGGAGTATATGTTTTCAACAGAGTGAGTAGTACAGGCACAACTACCTACAGACCTTGCTACCCATATGAATAAACAGAAAAGATACTTGATTCTGGTAATAGCACATTTTAAATCATTTGAATTCTAGAAAATGCTTATTTCTGAAGCTTTACTTAATTTATTTATCCAACAATTAAATATTAAGTTTACTGTTTGTATTCCCTGCTTTTTAGTTTGGGGAATTAATAGAGTATTAAAGAATGGAAGTAAGTTCTATGTTCTTAGTTGGAAGACTTGCATATAAGTAAACAAATTATACAATAATGTAAAAAAAAAACCCCATAAATGCTTTATAGATAGTAAAATAGAGTTGCTTGAGACCCCATGAAAAGGAGAGCTACTTAACTTATATTGAGTGGCCAAGGAAGGCTTTTTGAGTGGTGGCAGTTGCTTAAGAGCTAATGATAAGAAAATATAAACCATCAGATGAAACATTTTCATCTGCTGCCACCACCCCTTCTCTCCATCTCAGTAACTCTGTCCCCCTCCTTGTTGCTTTTTTTTTTTTTTTTTGAGACGGAGTCTTGCTCTGTTGCCCGTGCTGGAGTGCAGTGGCCAGATCTCAGCTCACTGCAAGCTCCACCTCCCGGATTTATGCCATTCTCCTGCCTCAGCCTCCGGAGTAGCTGGGACTACAGGCGCCCGCCACCTCGCCCGGCTAGCTTTTTGTATTTTTTAGTAGACACGGGGTTTCACCGTGTTAGCCAGGATGGTCTTGATCTCCTGACCTCGTGATCCGCCCGTCTCGGCCTCCCAAAGTGCTGGGATTACAGGCTTGAGCCACCGCGCCCGGCCCTTGTTGCTATTGATGACCTCTCCCCATGTGTCTCCCTCCCTTGTCAATTGGATTCCAGCTTCTCTTTCCCACTCAAGGGAATCACACAATTATTTCCTTGCTTTTCTGCAAAATCAAATATTCATTTTCTAATAGTCCATTCTTATTGAGAACTAAGCATAATTGTAATTTTTCTTCTATCTTCAAAAATATTCTGACTCTACATCCCTTTCCTATTACAATCTCAATTATCCACTTCTTTATTAAAAATTCCTCAAAAAACTTCCTTTCTGTCTCTATAGTCTGTTTGGGAGCCACTCCAATTATGCTTGAACCCTCAAAACTCATTGAAGCAGCTCTTATCAAGGTCACTGATAACCACAATGTTGACAAGGGTGCTGCTCATTTATCTAAACCTGACCGATGAGTAGCAGTTAACAGAGTGGATCACCCTCCTTGAAACACCTGTTTCAACCTAAACTAAGGACACCATGCTGTGGAGATTCGTGCCCACCTCACTGCCTGCTCCTTCTCCCATCCTTGGATCGCTTCCTCTCATTTTCTCCTTTCTCCACGTGTTGAGGTTCTCTGTGACTCAGCTCACACTCTTACTCTTCTCCATTTATATTCACCACTTAGGTAATTTCATAGATTTCAATTCCATCACTATATTGGTGACTCCCTAACCTATCTCCCCAGCCTGAAGGCCTAGACTCTGTTATCCAGATGGTTGCCTGATATGTCCAAAGGCACGTCTAATAGTATCTCAACTTAGCATATCCCCCCAAATCCCTGAAGCCTTCGAAAAAAATTTGTTCCTTTGATTAAAAAGGGAAACGAGAGATAAAATGGTTTTATGAGAGAAACTGAAGTATTCGGCTTTGGACCACTGTTCCCAGGGTCACTGGCATGCTGGGCAAAATTTCAAGAGGCTAGTAGGGCCAGAGTCAAAGACTTAGAGAAATGTGTCTTATTTTCACAGCATTACAGCTGTTAGAGATAAGATTTTTGTTCTTCTCTTGGCCATCTACCAGCGTGAACTTCGGAATCTAGAAAAGAACAAATTTTTTTGGGGTGTGTATGTGAGTATGTGTGTGTGTTTATATTACATTTTGAAACAACTTCTATCATTTCAGGTGGGCAATATATGATGAATAGGTCTACCCAGCCTACTTATACTTTCAATCATTAAGAAACATTAAATTACTTAAGAAATATTAGTTGAGCTGCAAATAACCATTAACATTGTGATATATATTGAAAATATCAAATACTATGATATATTATCTGATATTAAAAGCTACAGTCTCTGAGAAGACTTATAAAGTAAATAGTGTTATAAATGGAATATACAGTAGTAGGTATTTACCAAATGTGATTTGAAATGAATAAGTTTTAGCTCTAAATACTGATAATAATATAATGTAAGGCTATAGTCTTATATTGCTTGAAGGATGTGAAATTTGCTATTGTAAGTCAGTTTAACTAAAATGTCTCCTAAAATAATTCAACAGAGACAAAAACTGATATGCCAAATTTAGATATTCTCTCGGTTCATTATAAAAATTAATTTTTTTTATTGGTTAGGTTGATGTTGAATATGATTTCAATTTGGAAAATGTCAGGGGAAAACTCAGAAAATAAAACTTGTTAGGTATATATCCCATGTAATTCTAATTACAGGACTGCTTTGTATTCTATTTATATTTAATACAAAACAAAACAAAGAACATTAACACTTTTCTGCATGAAAAGATTTAAGGTAAATAAATAAATGCGAACCTTATACATAGGTGAGCTTACTTCTTTTAATTATAATTTTTAAAGGAAAGAGTCAATTAGAATGCATCAAGTTTAGAGAAACTAAAACATTTGGATACCACATTTGTGTGTTTATTTAAACGCTTCAAGCTTCCCAAGTTTATGAGCCCAGGACAAACACAATTAAAGTCATTGGAAAAAAACACGGAGTTATTTTGAGATGAACTTTTAATAAGTCAAAGTTTTATACATTTAGGGAACAGCTTATAGAGACGTGTGGTTTTAAGAGGATGAACATGGGGAATGAGGAAATGTGAGGCTAGAAAAGTTTGTGACCGCTGACCAGCATATGCATTACTGCCCCCATGCTCGACACAGGGTTCATGGTTTACATTTACAAAGACTAAGCCACTTAGCTAAGTGGAGAATCACCTACTAAATCGTGGTGAATTCTTCACTGGTTTTCTGGTGGACTCTTCATTGTGTTTGTTTTCTGGGGTCAACATGCCTTCCTCTTCTCACTTTCTGCTACTTGTGGGTTTGCAAACAATACTGAACTCTTCTAGAAACCATTTCCAGAAATGGTTTCTGTTTTCTGAGCCAGTAAAGAAGACTTTCAACTTTCTCTTGTGATAAATGTCTTCCTTGGTTCTCCTTAGAGACGTCCCATCTCTGGTGCTCTCCTGACAGCCCTCTTGACATCTGCTTTAAGTCACTGCTTTCTATCTCAGAAGGGAAGCTGGGAATTTTGATTTGTAAAAGGATGCTTTTCATTGAAGCCAGGGTTTTTTTCATGGCTTTTGTATACAACCTTATCTGTCTCTGGAAATGTGATCTGCATGATAGATGCGAACATATGAGTTGAGTAATCTGTTCCTTCTTCTCTTTGGATCATCAGTTTTCTGCATGTTGACTGGGAAACTTGCAGATATCTATAGAGCTGACACTTCCAGTGGAAAGGAAGAACTGAGTCCCAGGTTGTACCTGGCTGGAAGCCTGTAGTGGGCCAAACATTATGATTGATGTTGGAAATGCATCATATAAGAGAAAAAACATTCTCCTCTAAGGGTTACGCTTTTATTGAATTGCCATTTGCTTCCTGCTGTCCCTATCCCACCTCTGTCTAAAGCTCTATTTCTGAAATAGTGTCTTTCCTCTCATTTGTCTCAGAGAGCCATAGTCAAACATCATGAAAAAGCATTGGAAACTAAAGATGCCTTTAAACTGAGAGGACTACTCAGCAGGGATCCACGATTTCAAATCTCTGCCAGGAAGTGGCTTCAGACGCTTGGAGCCTGAAGATGGAAAATTCTAACCCTTGGTTTTGCTTCAGGTTCCAGCAAGTAGGAACAGAGTTCCCGTAAAATGAAGCTAAGGTCACTGGCAGAGTGCAATGGGTTAAACTGACATGACCGGAGTTGGACAGTGAGCACTGCTGGCCCCATCTCGGAAAGGAGGTAATTAGCAAGTCCTGTTCCAAGTCTCTCCTTCGTCCTTGCGACTTTATATTCTTAATTGTAAATTATCATTCCTCCTCTCACTTTCCATTGTGTGTGTGTGTGTGTGTGTGTGTGTGTGTGTGTGTGTGTGTGTCAGTGAAGCGATTCAAGGAGAAGTGCTGGGACTGAGCTCCTACTGTAAAAACAAAAAAACAGTGCTCAGTGCCTGCGAGGGCCCGCTCATGCTGGGCACTGGAGCTGGTGACATTATGGAGCTTGTTAACTCCAAATCTTCTTCATTTTACATTTTTTTGTGATACGTTTTACAAAAACCCACCCCGGGGAGAGAAGGGCCAGTTGCCTCTTTATTACACTGTGGAAGAGGCACATTAGCGTTCCAGTCTATATATTATGAAATTAAGTGGATACCCTTGGGGTTAATTCCTTGTTGTAATTGTAATGAAAAGAAACAATTTCTAACTCTCCATTTAAGATATATAACTATTAAAATCCACTAGTCTTAGTGACTCCTGGGGCCACTGGAGTGCTTCAGTGTGTACAAAAAGGGCACTCCTACAGTGTCCAATATCAGTAATTTAAAGAATAACCACCTCCAAGTGGGAAAACTAACAAATGAGTTTTCCATTTAGCCCCTCCCTGCTGTTTACTCATGGTGTGTTATATTCATCAGCTGTGTGAATTTGTATGCGTATTAAAATTTCGGGCCTGGGTTCTAGGATTTTGGTTTGGTAAGAGGAGGGGAAGGGTACAGCGTGATGCTCTTCAGAAAGAAGTTTAGAGTGAATCACCCTAAAGGACAAAGTTGAAAGAACTGAGAAAGAGGACCAAGTTAGAGAAAACCAGCATGTTGCCTGCTCCTCTGCCACCTCCAGAGCCTTTTCTGCTTATCTTAGAGTGGTTTTCACATGTGCTTTCAATTGCAAATAAATACATATTTTTGCTCTCTAATATTTAGCCTGCTATAATTCAGTTTATCATTAGTGGCAAAAAAATGTACATTCAGTATATTACATCTGATTTAATTTTTTTATTACAACTATTAAGGCCATTAAAATACCAAATTTACTAGTGTATTATCATCTGACACAGTGTAAATCACTGGTTGGTACATGCACAAGTGGATGTTGACAATAATTTAAAATAAAAGAAAGGGACATTTCAGTTTATAATAGAGTTAGTGTGTGAAAAAGACTTTGTGAGGCTTCTAAGATTTCTGGTGGGAGTTCTTTTTAATAAATGTATTTGTTCAGTTGTGGTTGATATGATCATAGCTCTTTTACTTCTCTCCTTTCACTCATCATAATATGAACTGCTTCAGAAGAAAGAAAACGCAGTTGCATGCTTGACAGAAAAAGAGCAAACTAAGAAATAATTGTTGTATTTTTTAAAAAATTCCATTCTATTGCCTCAGGAAATGTGATAAAAGGTTCTATTTAGAGAGGTTTTTTTTTTTTTTTTTTTTTTTTTTTTAAATGCATCATATTATATGTCACAACTTACTGGGAAAAAGTTTTATTTTGGGTGAATAGTTCCTGTTAATTTATGCAGCATTGCTCCTGGTGACTTTCTGTGTATGTGTGCATCTCAGAATGCTCATGAAAAGTCATTAATCCTTTGCTGTTCTTTTGCCATTTGCACATCTCGGCATTCCCAGATTCGACTCCTATGTAGTCATTTCAGAATGCCAGCAGAGGGCTGGTAATGGCCTATCATGTTTAGGTCACTGGCTTGTATTGAACCAGGCAGGTGGTCTAAGTGAAATTAGCAGGCCTGTCTCAAGTCAGTTTCTACTTTCCTCCAGTCCACTCAAACAAATCATTTTGCCAGTCTCATTTCTGAACTTCCCACTCATCCCTAATTGGCCACTTCAGAGAGGAGATTTTGAGACACTCCAACATGAATATGGCATTAGAAGGAAGAACTGCTTTGCATTGAACTCTACTTGGGACTATCTAACTCCTCATATGATTTTTAAATTTTGAACTTTTAACTTTTGAAACACTTTTAGACTTACAGAAAATTTGCATGTACTGTACAGGCAGTTTGTGTGCCCTTCATCCAGCTCCCCCCTAATATTAACAGGTTACATAACCATGATACAATTATCAAAACCAGAAAGTTAAAATTGCTATAATAGTAGTAAATGAATCCGGGTATATTCAGATTTCTTTAAATCCAAGATTATTCAAATATTGGCAGTTTTTTCCTTAATTTTTTTTCTGTCCCAGGGTTCAGTCCAGGAATTCACATTGCATTTAGTTGCGTTTTCTTCTTATTCTCCTCTAATCTGTGACAGGTCCTCAGCCTTTCCTAGTCTCAGTCTCTCAAACTTGGCTTGCTGATATTTATTCATCATTGGATTAAGGTTATGCATCTTAAGCAGAAATACCACAGATGTGATGTGTCCTTATGTGAATGCTGAGTATGCTGTACATGATGTAGGTAAGTCTTATTATTAGTGATGTTGACCATGATGGCTTGCTTAAGGTAGTGTCTGCTGGGTTTCTCTACCATAAAGCTGCTATTTTCCTGATACAGCAGTTTTAACATTCAAAATTATAAGGCCTTTCCAAGGAGGTATCTGTTTGTGTGTATATTCCAAGAAGGAAAAAGGAAGAGCTGCCCTTCTCTTTAAGTCTTGCATTTACAAAAATCTAAACTTATTTATTTAAGCAGTCTTCATTTTTCTATCTAGCTACTATTGAAGGTGCTTGTCTTAGTTCAGGCTGCTATAACAAAGCATAAATTGGGTGGCTTATAAACAACAGTAATTTGGTTCTCACAGTTCTGGAGACTGGAAGTCCAAGAGCAGGGTGCCAGCATAGTCAAGTTCTGATGGGGTCCATTTTCTGGATACAGATTGCCAACTTTTCACTGTATCCTCACATAGTGGGAAGAAGGCGAGAGAGCTCACTGGGTCCCTTTTATAAGGGCACAAGTTCCATTGCTGAGCACTCCACCCAATTTCTTACAAAGGCCCACCTCTTCATACCATCACATGGAGGGTTAGAATTTCAAAATGTGAATGTTGGTTAATCCATTGCAATGTTCAAATAGTTGAAGTAAAATTATCCTTAGTTCTGTCATCCTACAACCATAATTGTAATACTGGAGCATAAGAACAATGTAATGTGTAGTCTGGGCTTAGAGGCAAGAAATGTATAAACCTGGGCCAGTGGAATCTATTGACATTAATTGCTGGGCCAAGCAAATGAATGAAATTTAGGGTACAATTTGAGCTGTATTCCTGAAATTGCTTTTTAATTTCACTAACATTATGGACTGAATGTTTGTCCTCCTGTATTAGTCAAGGCTCTTCAGAGAAACAGAATAATACACACACATACACGCACACACACACATCCCAAACATATATATGTGTGTGTATATATGTGTATATATATACATATATACATATACATATATATCTTTCTCTCTCTCTCTCTCTCTCGACTGAGTTATACTATGGGCTTTCTCAGGCCTTGCAATTCAGACTGAATTATACTATGGGCTTTCCAGCTTGCAGACAACCAGTGGAACCACTTCGTCTCTGTAATCAGTCATGTGAGCTAATTTCCTAGAGAGGTAGATTATGGGAATTAGCTCACATGATTTGTTACAGAGGCTAAGTGGTTCCATTGGTTGTCTGCAAGCTAGAAAGCCCATAGTATAATTCAGTCTGAGTTGCAAGGCCTGAGAACCAGGGCACACAAGGTTGTCAGTTCCAGTCTTTGTCTGAAAGCCTGAGACCTGGGGTGGGAGGGTGCTGGTGTAATTCCTAGAGTCTGAAGGCTCAATAACCAGGATCTTCAATGTCTGAGAACAGGTGACAGTGGATATTTCAGTTCAAGAAGAGAACAAATTTTCCTTTTTTCTATCTCAATAGATTGGATGATGCCCTCTAACACTGGTGAGGCCAGATCTTCTTTACTTAGTCTACAGAGTCAAATGCTAATCTCTTCTGGATACCTCCTCACAGGCATAGCCAGAAATATACCAGCACCCTCTCACTCTCTTTCTGCCATGTGAGAATACAATGAGAAGTCAGCCTTTTACAACATAGAAGAGGGTTTTCACAAGAACCTCTTGTGGGGGTACGTTGGTACACTGATTTTGGACTTGCAGCTTCCCTAACTTCCAGCCTCCAGGGAGAAATATATTTCTGTTATTTGTAAGCCACCCAGTCCATGGTACTTTGTTATAGTGGACTGAACTAAGGCAACTACTTTGTGTAATTTACAAAACATGTTTCTATCTGTACCACTGTACTGTGATCCCCAGGAGGTTGGGAATTGTGTGTAATCTCTCTTTGAACCTGCAATATGTGGCAGAATACCTGCTGTATTAGGTGATTAATATGTGTTTATTAAATAGAAGAATACATGCTCAGTAGGGAGAAGGCAGAAATTAAAGGGACCAGCATGTAGCCAAAGAAACTCATGACTAGACTAAGACAGCCACAGGGATCTATAATCATGATATGTGTCACCATGGAGTGTATCTTGTATCCTGTACACTTGTTGTGGGAAAAGACCATTTGCACCCTGTTTACTGTTTTATTCATAGTTCCTAAGACAGTTACATGGAACATTTTAGGCAACTAATGGACATTGGCTGTATTAGTTTTCTATTGGTACCATACAAATTACCAAAAATTTAGTGTTTTAAAATGATATTTCTTATCCTACAGTGATGTGGGTTAGAAGTTTGACACAGAGATCTCATTGAGCTAAAATCAAGGTGTTGGCAGAGCTGTATTCCTTTATGGAGGCTCATTGAGGTTATGGGCAGATTTCCGTCCCTTGTGACTCTAGGATTGAGGTTCTTATTTCCTTTCTGTCTCTCAGTTGAGGGCTGTTTACAGCTTCTGAATGCTTCATCCATCCCTTGGCTCATAGTTCCTTCCTCCATCTTCGAAACCAGCAATGGCGTGTTGAGTAGGAAACTCTCCTCCCTCTTCTTTTGTTGTTACATCTCTCTGACCCTTCCACCTTTCTTTTCCACTTACAGGGTTCATGTGATTCCATTTGACTCACCAAGACAATCCAGGATTACCTTTATAGTTTAAGGTCTGTGTGGTAAGCAGAATAATTATTCCTCAAAGATGTCCATCTCTTAATGGCTGGAATCTGTGAAGATGTTAAATTATATAGCAAAGGAGAATTAAGTTAGAAGAAGAAATCAGGTTGTTAATTTGCTGTGTTTAAAACGGTAAAAGTAGCGTGGATTATCCAGGTGGGTCTTTAATCACAAGGGTCTTAAATGTGGAAGAGGCAGTCAGAAGAGTCAGTGTCAGGGTAATGGGCTGTGAGACGCTCCATCAGCCGCTGTCAGTTTTGAAGAAGAAAGGAAGCCAAGAGCTAAGGACTGCAGTTAGCCTCTACAATCTGAGGAAAGCAAGAAAATGGATCTACCCTAGAGCAGCCAGGAAGAAATTCAGCCCTGCTAACACCCAGGAGATCCATTTTGGACTTTGGACCTCAAGAACTACAAGATAATGAGCTGTGCTGTTTTAAGACACTAAGATTGTGGTGATTTGCTATACCAGCAGTAGAAACCAGTGCAGTTCATAACCTTTTTTCCATCTGCAAGTTTCTTTTTACCATGGAACATAGCATAGTGGGACAGTGGGGGGTGTCATTATTTGGCTTACCACAGTAGAAGAGGGACTAAATGAGATTAACATTGTTAGTACAAGAAGAGTAATAGGAACAACACAGGAGGCAGTGATCTCTTACTACAGTATTTTGAGGGTTACATGCAACATTCTTGTGCTTGTACTTTAATATTATAGATTAGGTTGATTTCATTCTGTTTTTCAGATGTGGAAACTAAGAATCAGAGGGCTTAAGTAATTTGCATAGTCGATAAATGGCAGTTAGTATTTTATTCTTTGATTTTCAAATCTATTTCCTTCACCACCACCCCCTACCCTTTAAAAAATTTTGATCTAATACTTGTGGCAAAGAAAACAAATTGAATGGTAAAAATTTCCTCTGGCCCAATTCCCTTTCTGCTTTTCTATTAAACACTAGCCTTTGAAGTCTTGCAATGGCAAATCAGAACTAAAAGGTAAAAACAGCCAAGAATAGATTAAATAGACCATACACTGAGAAAGTAAAGATACATTGAGACACTTATTAATATTTTAAAATGAGAAAATAAATATGAGAGCAATAGAATCACCAAATTTTCTTTCTTGGAGCTGTAAAGTTTTCGACAGTTATGTTTACCTCTTCAAATTACACAGGTGGCCTTAGAACCGGTTTGGATTTGGAACTGAATTAGTAAAAGAGGCTAATTATGAAATGAGTATTACTGCAATTGATTATCACTGGGCCAAGGGTAGAGAAAAATTCTAAGAGATCATAAATTCAGAGAAATTATGACCACATTAAGAATCTGCTCAAATTGTTACAGAAACTCTTAGAAATACCCTCAAATGAGGTTACAACCACAGGATCACAGAATTGTTACAACTGAAGTTACATTTATTAGGTTGAGCCAAGATTTTCTTGCTTTTGGACTAGACCACTGACAAATCATGACTTCCCTCAGACTTTCCTGTTTCTGCTGGGTTATGTATTCTTTGTTACTATGGTGCTGTTGACATCCTCAGGGCCAGCAACCAGTGAAATCCATCCAACCACTGAACAAAGATCCTTCCGAGAGCAGCTAACAGATTATGTGTCACATCATTCCTGCCTCTGATATTCTGCCAGATCCACTGTATAGAAACCTGTAGATATCTGAAGGCTGCCTTTCATTTGTGATCCCCTTATTCGGGGTGTAATATTTCTGATGTGTACTTCCACTATTAGAAATTGTCTCAGCTTCCAAATATTAGGGCTGAAAAGTTATTCGACTTTTCCAAGTGCTTCTTGTTCCTCAGTGCTCCTTTACAAAAAAATCATTAGAACTTCTTAAATGAAACTTTTGATAAATGTACTTTTATACTGAAGTTAAACCACTGACATATATTTTAGATTAATCCTCTCACCTCCTACACCCACTTTTCAGGTATAGATGTTTGATATAGAAGGATATTATTGCTTTTGGGGTTTGAAAGGTTGATTAAGTCCATTTCAGGATTTCTTTATCCTGATTAAAGAGTCCAGGAGAATGAGAAGTCATGTTCAGGCTTTGTGACTAGTGATAATGTTGAACAGTATTGGGAATAACACGTTAATCCAAACAGAATTACAGGTGATGCTTGAACAACGTGGGGGTTAGGGGTGCTTACGCCTGTGTAGTCCAAAGTTCACATATAATTTTTGAATCCCCCAAAACTTAACTACTAAGAGCTGCTATTGACTGGAAGCCTTACCAATAACATAAGCTGTCAAATAACACATGTTTTATCTGTTACATGTATTATATACTATGTTCTTAGAATAAAGTATGCTAGAGAAAAGACAACGTTGTTATTAACATTATAAGGAAGAGAAAATTCATTTACCATTTATTAAGTGGGAGTGGATCATTATAAAGGTCTTCATCCTTGTCATCTTCGTGTTCAGTAGACTGAGTAGGAGGAGAGAGAGGGGCAGTTGGTCTTGTTCTTTCATGGATGGCAGAGGAAGAAGAGGTGGAGAAGGTGGAGGGGGAGGCAACAGAGACAGGCACACTCTGTGTAAGTTTAATTTTAAACAATCATGTATTAAAGGACTTGTGCAGTTCTTTTTCTTTTCTTTCTTTTTCTTTTTTTTTTTTTTTTTTTTTTGAGATGGAGTCTCGTTCTGTCACCCAGGCTGGAGTGCAGTGATCTCTGCTCACTGCAAGCTCCACCTCCCGGGTTCACGCCATTCTCCTGCCTCAGCCTCCCAAGCAGTTGGGACTACAGGCGCCCACCACCACGCCTGGCTAATTTTTTTTTTTTTTGGTCTTTTTAGTAGAGACGGGGTTTCACCGTGTTAGCCAGGATGGTCTCGATCTCCTGACCTTGTGATCCGTCCGCCTTGGGCTTCCAAAGTGCTGGGATTATAGGTGTGAGCCACTGCGCCCAGCCTAACAGTTCTAACCCATATTATTCCAGGGTCAACTATACTCTTTCTGATAATTCTTGAGTGGTTTAATTCTTCTTGATGGCCATCAACTTTTCTCAGAAATAGTACTGTCTAAGTAACTCTGGATTTATAGACAATTAAAAAGAATAAGAAGCTCAGAAATGAATATTATTGGCTAAGTACAGATGGAGAAATGTAGGACTTATTCCAATTTATATTATAATCTCTGCAGGAGTTTATAAATTAGGACATATCTTCTGGACTTATCTCTGAACACAACTTGTTTGACCTTTAAACTGGCCACTTCATTCAATAAAACCAAGCGTTTGATGGTTGTTTTTCTAGATTGATTGGCCAACTTAGTGAAACAAGATTTTGTTCACTGTACATGCAGACACTGCCCACTAAATCCATGAGATGGGGAGAGCCAGACCCTTTTTTGAAGCAAAGACATCTGTATTAGTGTTCTCCAAAGAAACAAAACCAATAGGAGATATATAAAAAGAGATTTAAGGTAAGAATTGGCTTATATGATTACAGAAGTTGACAAGTCTCAAAGTCTGCAGGATAAGTCAGCAAGCTGGAGACCGGGGAGAGCCAATGGTTTAGTTCCAGTCTTAATCTGAAGGCCTGAGAACCAGGAGAGCTGATGGTGTAGTTCTAGTCTGGTGAATGGCAGACTCAAGACTCAGGTAGAGATAATGTTTTTGTTTGAACCCAGAGGCAAGAAAAAAAGCCAGTGTCCCAGTTTAAAGGCAATTAGGCAGGAAGAATTCTCTGTTAATTGGGGGAACTTCAGCCTTTTTGTTTTATTCAGACTATCAACTGATTGGATGAGGCCCACCCACATTATGGATGGCAATCTGCTTTACCCAGTCTACTAATATAAAGCTTAATTTCATCCAAAAAAACTCTCACAGAAACACCCAGAATAGTGTTTGATCAACTATCTGGGTATCCAGTGGGTCAGTCAAGTTGACACATAAAATTAGTCATCAGTTTTCAAAAGTGTAGAGTATTTTAAAGTGCTTTTAAAAATATCACATTTTACCAACTCTAAACTCAACCCCAGTCAACTGTCTGGGGTACTTTTATTATTATTATTTTTAAACATAAGAAAGTGTATATGACAGGGTTCAGATCATACCAATAGTTGAAGAGACAATGAAGGTCAAGATATTTGCTTCCTTGATCTACATGAATCTCAAAGACTAACACAAGTATTGATCTGTGTTATGAAAATTTCAGAGGAGAGGTGTGGAACTCTATAGCCTATGATATTTTCTCATCGATAATTCCTTCTCAGGGTGGCCCTGTGCTCTTGATATGCCATGTTTGTGCTGTAGCTCTCTCTGCTGCGTGGAAGTCTTCTTGTGCCAGCCTGTGATGGCTGCCTCTTCTTGTGCCAGCCTGTGATGGCTGCCCTCAGCATATTTTCTGCAGTCACCTCTCCTGTGACTCTATCAGCTCATGTGGCTGCTGCTTTGTCATTCTGTTGGCATCTGAAGAGAGGACATCACAGATCCTGTCCCTAAATGCTGCAGAAATGATGATTAGAGGGAGAAGTGTCAGTGAGTCACTGTGGAAAATGATTTTTTCTGTAAGTAATAAGGAGAAGTGTGTTGTTGAAGATTATAAACCCCACCATAGCATCAAAAACCTGACTATTTAAAGTATACATGGCAGTTTTCAAAAGAAGAGATGAGCTCAGTGGGATTCCTGGTTGTTATGCATTCAATCTTAAATGGATGTGGGGGGAGAAAAAATACCATTTGGTTATTTTAAAGAGTTTAAGGTGCTAAGAAAAAGAAATGTTATTTATAAATACTTAAACTTTTGAATATTCTGCCTACATTTCCTACATTTTACTTCTATTACTCTTGTTGATCAGCTTATCTTCTCCCTTAGAAAACTTTCTTAGTGATTTTTTTAAAGCCTTAAATACCATATTGCCACAATCCTGCCACCAAAACAAAATTAACTTATTGTTATAATCCTATCTAAAATGTATTTTTATTATGTATAATTCTATATAGCTGTAATTAAAAACTCATATCATTTTAAGATATCAATTGTTAATATTTGGCTCCATTGAAAGGAAGTTTTTCTTCTTCTACCTTTGGAAAAGGTTTCTATTCCGTCTCCAGTCTATCCAATGTCAGCCATGAGTATATGGTAAAACTGGCAGGTGTGATAAGCAAATAGTTTCTCAGTTTATTCCATGATTTCAAGTAAATATAATGTGATGTATCTGTTGTTATAGAGGCAATCAAAATGCTTGGTCAGATTCATTCAATGATGAAGATTGTTGAGATGAACAGGGTGATAGAGCCTTATAAAGTATTACATATTTGAATATATACATGTTTTAAAATACAAGAGTATATTTTAAACTATACATTATATATAATAAATATATAATGTATGTAAAATGTATTATATGATATATAATATATGCATTTTAAAATATACTCTTGTGGAAAATAAGTTAGATGCCATGGTAACTTTTGATTCAGTCTTTAGGAGGGGCTATTTTAATTAAACAAGAAATCGTTCAGAATAGTCTTTTAGTAAGTAATATGGCAAACTCTGTTATCTATTTTTAGGACAGTGCGGTTTGCATGACAATGATTGAACTTCCCAGGCCCAGTGATGTTTGTGTGCTTAGTGAATGCCTCTAACTTGGCAAATATATTTTAAATAAAACAAATTTTGCTTTTGGAACTTGGTGCCAGAAGACATCATTGAAGGTGGAAACATATGGCCATGACCAGAGTCTGGTTCAGGGCTCTGAAGTTTTAAAATCCTAATGCTTCCTGCAGAAATGGAGCTCTGAGAAGGGAAATGAAAGAATTGTCCTTTCTTGATACCCCAGAGTACTGCACTATCAAGTGCATTATGGTGGTTTTATACATTCTCAAGAGGGTCATTAGTTTATTTCTCTACAACAATTTTTATGTTTTTTAATGTACATCAGTGTGGAAGGAATATCTAACTAACCTATTTATAAGGATCATAAAAGATTATTTTTCCTTTTAAAATTGTGTTATAAAAAATGAGTCTTCACATAGCTTTATTGCTGATGTGTTTTCAAGATTTTTTCTTTTTGTGAAAAATATGTTTTCTTTTAAAAATATTAGCCATTTTACTTGTCTTTTCTCATTAATGAAAAGAAAGCCATTGTTAAAAGTCAGTTGTGAAGACAGCAAACTCCCAAATTATCTCCAGACATGATGAATTTAACTCTAAAGCTACCTACAAAATCCAGTACCAACTACAACAGAAAGACGACTATTCACAACTGAAGACGATTTTCTATAGCTATAATCTAAGATAATTATTAAAAAGGTTTAAAAATTCTAACTTGGCAGTAAACCAATCGTGTAAAAGACCTCTCACTATTCCTTTTCTAGTTCTGCCTAATATGCTTCTTTTAGTCCCCTAATATAAGCACAATGTATCCCCTAAGGAATTAACTTTATGCTGTGATTTTTTTGTGACTTGCTGTGCTACCCATTGATAACATGTACAGATATGTATCTGCTAGGAGGGTCAAGTTATACTGTAGTAGCAAACAATCTCTAATTCTCATTGGTTAAATACATCAAAGTTTATTTCTCTTCCAATGCAGGACAGCATAGAGCTCTGCTCATTGTAGTTACTCAAAGACCCAGACTAGGAAGGTTCGATCTCAACCATGTGGCAGGAAGAAGGGAATGTGGTGAATTTGGCACTAGCTATTAAATCTTGCAGCTGAAAGGGATGCATTTTACTTCCCCTCACATTTCACTGTACAGAGTAAGTAATAAGGTTATGCCTAAATTTGAAAGAGTCAGGAAAATAAGAAATATGGTGAATGGTCTTAATGACTGTGATAACATAATATCTATATATGCATGTGTGTGTGTGAGCATGAATCTATGATGGAAAGCAAGCTGGTTTAGGTAAGATAGAGCTAGGATTATGATGGAAGGAAACTGCCGACAAACTCCATGGGTTGTAAAGATTAAATATTTTTAAACAATTTTCGATTTACAGAAAAATATGAGGATATTACAGAGTTTCTGTATACTCTACATTTAATTTCCTATTATTACACATATGTTACTATAGCAGCTAATAATCAAATACTGAAACCCTATTTTTAACTAAAGTCCATACTTTATTCGGATTTCCTTAGTTTTTACATAATGTGTTTTTTCTGTTCCAGGATCCCATATTGCATTTAGTAGCTATGTCTCCTTAGGCCCCTCTTGACTGTGAGAGCTTCTCACAATTTGCTTGTTTTTGATGACCTTGACAGTTTTAAGGAACACTGGTCAGGCTTTCATGGAATGTCCTGCAAATGGATTTTGTCTGATGATTTTCTCAAGCCTAGACTGGAGTGATGGGTTTTGGGAAAGGTGATCACAGAGGTAAAGTTCCATTTTCGTTATATAGCATCAAGGAAAATAATATCAACATGATTTGTCACTATTGTTATTGACCTCGATGACCTAGCTGAGGTAGTGTTTCTCGTTTCTGCGCTGTGACCTTTCTCTTCTTTCTGTCTTTTCATATTGTACCTTTGAAAAGAGTTACACTGAGCAGCCCAGCCTTATGGAGTGGAGAGTTATGCTCTATTTCCTTGATTGGTATGTACCTACATTATCTACGTAAATTATTTGGAATTCTTCTGCATGAAAGATTTGTCTTCTTCTATGTATTTGCTTATTTCTTATTTATTCAACATTTATTTATAGTAATATGGACTCATGTATATTTATTTTATGCTTTGGGTTATAATCCAATGCTACTTAATTTTTGTTTTCTCAAATAGTTCCACTTTCAGCCACTGGGAGCTCTTGTGTCTACATAAGATACCCCATCAGCATTTATTTTATTTATTTAGCATTTTCTTACTTTCTGCTGCAGTTGCAGAGATCATACCTCTAAAAGTTGAGTTCACAGCCCGAATGAGCCATCTGTTAAAATAATTTCAATAATTTCATGTATGTTCCTTTTCACTTTGTTGCCTGGTCTTTGCTAAGAAATGTAAGAAGGTGTCAAAACTCCTGTCAGATAAATTGATCCATTAAAACTGGCACTGACTTGAAGTGCAATGAACAACAAAATTTCTTTTTCTTCAGGAGATTACAGAGTCCAAAAGGGAAAAAATGTGCCAAGGGCTAGGTTGGCTAAATCAGTTGTTTCTGCCCTAGAGAGACTATCTTCTTTCTAGCTGTAGTAGCTGTAGGAATAACAACCCAATGGGCTCCTTCACTTTCTAGCATAGTTGCAGGAAAAGGGAATCTAACCTGCGTTAAGATATTCAGTGTCCTGACGACTTTTTTAAAATACAGCATTTATTTAAAATTTAGCTTTTGTGTAAGGTACAACAGTTGTGTAATTAAGTAGCTTATTTATAATAGTGGTAATCATTTACATTTTTGCTCTGGAAGGCTAAGGTTTAAAAAAAAATCATTCCACCACTTTTGCCCTATGGTACTAGCAGAATGTAATCTCTCACTCTCTCTCTCTCTCTCTCTCTCTCTTTTGCTCTCTCTGTTACAAAGGAAGCAATTGCTACTGTTCATAAATGAAAGGCTTTTTATTAAGTAGTCACTTAAATTGTGATTTGGTTTTGTTGTCATAGCATGGACTGTCACTATCAGCTTGGGCCATAAAGCTATTGGATAACTGGTAGACAGTAATCATCACCAATCTGGGCTACATGTTCTAATTGTCAGTTCAGGCCTAGAGAACTCCAACTTGCTTTCCATCTGCCAGCAGACATCCTTAGGCATGGGAATATCACTGCTATTGGAATATGTCAGCTTTTTTGTGCAAAAATATTAGAAGTATACCAAAGGGACATGAGATAAAGTGACTTTTATTTTAACTGGGATAAAGGACATTGGATGGAAACATGATGAATGGGCAAAAACAGTTGGATTCCTTGTTTACAGGCAAAGTAGTTCAGAACTACTTCACACTGGAGAGTACTCTTGGAATTGGGTGAGATGGGACATGGGCCAAGAATAGACTCTCAGGCCTGCAAGCGAACATTTCTAGAAAGATTTATTCTTCCATGTGTGCTGTAGAAAAGCAAAGGGAATGTGACAGAACATGTGATATCAGTTGGTTTCTTCCATAACTGAATCCCACATCATTAAGGGCCAGCCTTGAAAATGAAACAGCACTTTAAATTGGCTGCTAAGTTGTGCTTGTAACTAGCACAGAGAACAAAGATTTTGGGCAGACGTGTTCTTGGTGGCCTATGCTACCTTGTAAGAGGGTTGGTGTTTTCTACACTGTATAAAAATTCTCTGTGACCACCTGTGTTGTATGCCATTCCCAATCCCCTCAGCACCAGGAACACTTTAGCTGCTACAAAAGACCTCTTTACTACCCCTGGAATTCAAAAGACTTGAAAGGCCTACAGGAGGCACTGTAGAGAGAGAATTTGCAGTTAGAATTAAAAACCTTTTAGTTGAGGAGAACCAGTTTCACACTGGTCTCTGAACTTGGAAATCTTAGCATTTTTTTCCCCTGGGAGATGGGGTGTTGAAATCAGATTGCTGAAGCTGTGTTACATGAATGAGAGCTTAAAAAAAGATTAAAGAAGTTTAAGGCAAAGTTCAGATATATCTTTACTATCTTCCCCAGCACATTGACACAAAGGATTAAATACAGTTTAGCAGAAAAATGGGAAAATGATTTTAATAGAATATGGTCAGAATTTGGAATCTCAAGGATGGTTATCTATATTTCTGGAAGTAGCATATTCTCCATAAAATTGAGAAGTCATTGAAGTTATATTCTTCTGTAACGTCGTTCAGAAAAATCCCTATTTATTTTGACCTGAGAGAAGGAGCTGGAAAAAAAATGTCTCCTAGTAACTGATATTTTATTTCATTTTCTTCCTGACTCACACTGATACCTGATTTATTGTTACATCTGCCAGTAGCTGAGGTTGTTAAATATCCCAAACTGTGCTTGAACTCTCTTTACAATCAACACAAACTTTATATAAAATAAGTATTTCTCACTGATATTAGTACAACTGGGCTGGAAAAAAAACTACTGGATGGGAAAACGTTTAATACCTTATATATGTACAATCAAGGATTTAAATGAGTTTGCTTTCTTGGCACTTCCTTTTCGAAATTAAATTAAGACTGAGATGACACTTTAAGACATTGTACTTTGACAGTACTTGGTAGAGGGAAAAAGTCCCACAAGTACCTAACTTGAAGAGCCCCATGAGATTCTGAGAACTATAATTTTTGAATGCTTCAACTTACTAGTATCTTTTCGGTACTCAATTAGCATAATTTGACACAATTATAGGTATAAACATTTTATAGGCACTTGGTAGCAAGAGTGTTAAAAAGTGTTGATCTCCATTCGCTTCTATTGGCAACATTCACCTAGTTCTGGCATGACACTTGAATGAGCACTGAAATATGCTCCATACTATTAATAAAATTCAAAGCATATTTCATCTTGACACCATATCACAAGTTTGACA
The DNA here is from genome assembly GCF_043159975.1 of Macaca nemestrina. Taxonomy (NCBI): domain Eukaryota; kingdom Metazoa; phylum Chordata; class Mammalia; order Primates; family Cercopithecidae; genus Macaca; species Macaca nemestrina. The sequence goes on along the minus strand of NC_092125.1, from coordinate 151,472,090 downwards.
CTGTGGTTCCTCTCTGAGGAATTTTGAGTCATGGAGACATCCCCTTGCTACATCCCCATCTCAACTAGATGATAATTTGATTCAGACTATTTCAATATATGCCAATATGTATATCTTCCCTGCAAAATGGAGTCATACCCACAGAGAAAAAAAGATAGAACTAACAGGTCAACATCATTTTTGTGAAGCAGTACCTCAGTGATTTAGAAAAAATACTGAAGTATGACTTTTACCAATTCTCTTTTTTATCGTCCTTCATCAACAGGACCTTCAAGAATATGAAATTGAATGAAAGAAAGAAATTATGACTTTTAACTGTCTTGATGAGGTTCTATTTTTAATGAAATGCTTTTCAAGATTTCAATAATAAAGGAGGTGGTTTAAACAGCTGTAAACCTTTTCCAAATCCCACAGCATGGATATTTATGGATATCAACAACTTCACACAAGTGTTTTTGGTTTGATTTGTTTTCTAAATAGCTAGACCTTTTTGTATGTGTACTATCTAAAATATTTGAAAAGAAAAATTAAGAAGTGTGGGAGAGAGAAACTCAAACATTAGAAAAAAAGATAGAAATGGTGAGATGTGACATTTCTTCAGTTATATTTTCCCTCATTGTTAATCATTACTTTCAGCTTTCTCAGAATTAAGATGATGTTCATTTGGTTTGGTGGTATTTTACCAGTTCTGATTAAACTTTATGCCCAATAAAAATAATCTGATTCATCTTAATTCTATTGAAAATGGAAAATAAGCCCCATCTCAGTTAACAGTAATTTTTTGGGAGTCAATGTAATTAACCTTACTAGTCATTTTTATTTTTCAATGGTAGTTTCTGATTAGAAATTGATTTTTAGAGATGTATTTTCTTAAATCTCCTGTGTACAATCATTTTGCCTAGTCTAAGGTTTTTTTTTCTTGATTTTAAATATATATCACTCAACCTGATACTTGTAATAATAGTATTATGATAGAGACTTTTAAAATTTAATATCTCTAAAAGTAAGAATGGTGAAATAATGTGAATAATATTCACTCATATATGTATACTTTTATACAATTTTTGACATATTTTGACATGTTATTTCAGTTGATATTCACAATAACCCTTATAAGTAGGGAAAACAGGTCTCAGAGTAAATTGAACTATTTTTTAATAATTAGGAACTAAATACTCTTGTAATTCTGAGCACATTATTGAATTGTATCACACATTTATGTATACCTTCTAAGGCTGGCACAATTATTCTCCCCATTTTATGGATGAAAAATCTGAGGCTTCTAGTAGTTGGGTAATTTGATTAAGATCATGAGTTGTGTCAGAGTTTGAATTTGAACTCAATTCTCTTTGCTTCCAGAGTTCAAGTTTTCAACCTTTAACCTGTGTTGTTTGAAAGCAGTTCATCCCACTCTCATTTTTTAGATAAACTAAGTCTCAGAGGAGCTAAGTGTTTAGAACCAAATTTCCCAGTCATTTAAAAGTAAAACGAAGGGCCTGGGCTTGATGTTAGCGATCCTATAGTACCGAATTTCTGTGGCTACATTGTTCTCTCAATTGTGCAGTTCTATATATGGATCACTGCATAGGTGAAGTAGTTACTTAACTCAAATGCATTTGATAATTAATGGCAACTAAAGGTGATTTCTTACCTGTGTTTCATGAATGAGATGTTTCAGAGCTGACGCTAGTGCAGATTTATTCTCTAGCTCAGATGGGATTTAAGCTTGCAGTGATCACTAAGTTGTATGGATCAAATCATACTTTCTAAATGCCATTCCCCCTTGATGTGCTATCCCTTTACCTACACTGATCAATGGGCTTCTGGTTATAAAGATAGGATTGGAAGTGGTTTCTTTGATTTCCCTTGATGATTTCAAAGGCATGAAAAGATACCGCCCCTTTTGTGGGCCCCCGGTCTAAGGGTGAGGGGATGGTGCACATTGTGATAGCCAGCCAAGGCCAATCCTGACCTTTCTTTGCTGTTCCTTGAATGAGATTTTGAAACAGAAAGAGACAAAGAGGGAAGGACACACTGTAGAACAATATAGCTTTTAACATTTATGTCGCACTTCAGGAAGATCACAGGGGAGCTAAAGCTGAGGGAGGAATGGCGACAGTGATCCTTTCAGAGTGAAAGGTGACAAAAGTGGAGAATACAGAAGGGAAGACTGCAAGATGGGATGAGATGCCAACAAGATTATATAGTTCAGTGAGGTCCTCCAAACGATTTGTTCCCCATCTCCATGTTTTCTTGTTTGTTTTCCTGGAAGAAAGTAAATGACAGCACAGAACTAGCTTTGGGGCATCAGTTGCTCCACAATGAGCCCATTCTCAAAGGATAATTTTTCAACTAAAAAGTTTATATCGATGACTTTAAAACAGATGGTGGGCCAGAATGACTGACTTAGAGTGCTAGTGATTTTTATTGAATGATTGATAGGAGTCCCTTTTGGAATTCTATTAAGTGCATTGAATTTTTCCCGATAAAAATGAAGACATGCCTATACCCCATTTTTTAAACATATAATCTTCAACGTACAGGATCCTTGAACTCCTGGTTAAACAATGCTCAGTTTAGACAGTCATGCCAGACTTCACAAGGAGAGCAGAGAGAGTGTGAGAAGATAGGTAAGTTTGAGATAGGGAGAAAGATTAAATGTGAGACATGAACAAAGTACTCAATACGATTGGTGAAATAGAATGGATGATTGAGCTAAGAGAGTTTTTCCTCCAGCTTTCAGCCTCCCTCTTCATTGTTCCACTACTTAAAGATTCAGTCGCCTTGGTAAAGATGTGTACCCTTCGTCACCCACTTTCTTTTCCTTGCCTTATTCACCTCTGAAGATCGAAACTCTGCTAGGAACTAGCAGTCAGACTGGAAATGCCTCCGAGCCTAATAGTTACGTATGTCAGCCACAGCAATAAAATGGTTACAGCAACCCTATGTTTCTGGGAAATGTGTACTCAGCTTTAACTGAACAGCCCATCTTTTAGGCCAGTGCTTCTGGAACTGTAATGCACATTTGTCTCCCCTGGGGATATTGGTAAAATGAAGATTCTGTTTCTGGAGGTCTGGGGTGAGCTGGGGTCTGCGTTGCTAACAAGTTCCCAGGTGATGCTTTGCTGCTGTTCATGGGCCACACTATGAACAACAAGGTTATGGTTTTCCTAGGAAGCTAGCACAACTGTCTTCATAATTGTGGGTTAATTTTTTAATGTGTGTCAAATATTCTGTTTACTTTCCTCAAAAATGCTAATTTTAAAATGTGATACCAAAAAATAAATTTTTGAAGCCAACAAGGAAGTTGAAAATCATTTTCTAAAAATCTGAATTTTTCAGAGTATTGAAAAATCAGTTCTTTGATCTAATTCAATTGAGACTGACAACATATCCTGTGGCACCGTCTGGGGAGTAAGAGTAATATAGATACCTGTCCCTCTCCCTATGAATGTCAACCAGAAATACTTGGAGGAAGCCTACTCTACTTCCATAACAATATATCATTTATACACATACACACACATTGTACACATGCAATTTTATGTAAAGGCTAAGTAAATTTTATAAGATGGAAACTCTTTTCTCATACACATTTCAAGAAGTAAAATAAAAACTTGCTGTGTTTCATTGGTTTTATACACATATTGCTTCATATTTTAACATCCCTGAGTTAGGATGTGGCTAAATTCGATGGAGTTTTGCAATTGATGTTGATCAGATGGCAGCAGTAAGAAGGGTGTCATTGTGTGTACATGTGTGAGCTTAACTGTTATTCTTGGTGGCATGACCGGACCATGGCAGCCTCTTCACATTTCAGCCAAAACCATCGGGACTATCTGAAGAAGAAATATGAGTGCAGAATGGGTGTCAGTAGCTTAAAAGAAAATCATGGGGACAATTTTAAGAAATGCTGCATCATCAATGCTCATGATGGCATAGAGGTTAACATAGTGTAACGTGCTCTCTGTGGCTCTGAGATGAAACATAGCTCAGGAAGGTTGGACTCTACACGTACAGAAGTTTTTAAAAGTATTAGTTCATACATTTTTTGCTTATATTTTCCTTTTAACTTGTGAATAATAGTAATGACAAAAATCCATGTGTAAATGAGACTGAAATAACTCTTTTACTAAGTATGAAATAAAAATATTAAGTAGCAAGAAAACACCACTAGGAAATCAAAACATAATGCTGGTGCATCTTGCATCTTACAATTAATGGCAGCTTAATTTGATGACATACTTCATTTTCAAACTTGCATGTTGGGGAAATAAAGTTATCTCAAAAGCAAATCCAAGAAATAACCTTCATTTAGTGTGTATCTAAATCAACCACGATACATCAGGCCCAAGAAAACAATGGAGAATAGTGAATGTTGCTATAAATTAGAAAATCTAGGTAGTAGATTTGTTTTTGATGCCGAGCATATGTGTGACCTTGGGTGAGTCCTTTTAACTCTGTGAGTCTCAGTTTTCTAACTTAGAAAGTTTGTCTTAGATAATCTCCAACACACCTTCAAGCTCTTGGTTTACATACGTTAAAAAAATGTAATGGATAAAAGGTTAATCTTACCCACTATCCATTGTTTTATTCCCTTTACTATAGTGAATTTTTTCCTGATGAGGAACTGATTTTACTTACATTTTAGCTTGTACTGAGCCAGGGTTCATTTAGCTAAAATCTGTTCAGCTCCTAGTCAAATATGGAGAACAACTGGTCAGTCTCTTCCTAGCAATTCTGTAGATTCTTGGAAATCTGTAATGTGTAGCTTTCATGGCTTTCTCTTTTCTGGAGAAAATAAACCTATTTTTCTAATATGTCCAAAAATAATAAGCTTGCAATCCTGTAACTAACTCTATTACATAAACTCACCATTTAGTTTTTTGACTGTCCAACAACCCTTCCTCTTTCCAAACAGTGCCCAGATTTCTTTTTAAGAATAACCTGTCTAACTCTGTGTAGTCTTACCAGGGCTATAAATCAAGGTTTCTGCATGCCCTTAGCCCCAAATGGACAGGTTTCTCAGACAAAAGTAATCTCTTTCTTTTTTTAGGGAACTCAGAATCCAGAGCCAAGCGTTACAAGGATGAAAAAGACAGTTAAGTTTACTCACTCATGTGAAATGTCCTGAAGGTGGTCAAGGTGGTCCTGTGGCCTCGATGTCCAAAGCTTGTCTGGTCCTTCATTTGGTGCTGAGCTGCCTCCAAGCCTGGCTTTCAGCCTCAGTTCCATTTTGAGCTCCCCAAACTTGCTCTATTGAATTCTCTTTTTTGTTTAAGTTAACCAGAAATTCATTTCTGATGCTTACAATCCAGGAAGCCTAGCAAGTACAAGGACAGAATTTGTGTGAGGAGTTCCAGGACTCCAGTATTAAACCGAATTCACCACTCCCATCAGCATCTTGATGCACAAACTGTGGAGAGGGTGGAGGGATTCGTTCAGAATTCCAGCATCTCATGGCATACCACATGAAAATGGTCCAAATTTCTCCACTGCTGTCAAATGGATATAATATAAAATCAAAAACTCTCCACATACTGTTTTCACTTTTACTTTGGATTTAGTCAGTGTGTTGGGGTTTGGCTTTCATTCAAATTACATCTACAAATAGAATTTTGCAATGCAGTTTTTCTATCTATCCTCTGTCCACAATTAAAAGTAACTGAGTCCCATCCTTGACTGATCACTAAATGTAGTGTATGAAGAATATCCAAGAAAGAAAACCACTAAAAGTCTGTTTTATTCTATTTGAATGCCTCTTCATACAAGGAAGGAATATAAACTGGTTTTTTGTTTGTTTGTTTGTTTGTTTTTTTGGTGCTACCATGGTTCTATTGATGCGTTATAACGTTTTGCTGTTTCCACAAGCCAACTCGCTGTTTCTTTGGAAACCCATTACCTTGCTGATACCATGCCATATTTTAGAAACTATTCACTATTGAAATGAAAATAAATATGATGGCAAAAGACAAAAACACTTAGAGAAAGCAACTCTGGCTCTCCAAGTTACCCCTCTTGGAAACATACACTCTGAAGGATCTCAGAGGCCTGTTCATGTTGTCCTCACTTCCTCCCCTGCCACTTCCAAATGGCTCCGACTTGGCTTTCTCTGCTGCCACTTCCGGTTCACAAGAAACATTCCTGCATATATTTAGGATAGCAGTTCAAAGTTTGAGCTCCAGAATCACATTTCTTGTGTATAAATACTAGATTCATTAATTATGTGATCATGGGCAAATTAATCAATGTCTCAAAAGTTAAATTTTTCTGCGTATAAAATAGAGTCAACCAAAGTACATCCCCTTCTGATTACTAAGAGGCTTGTTTGAGAAAACCGATGTAACACACTTAGCATGCCATCTGGCACCGTATTAGACCCTTGATATCTGTTATTTGTTGTGGCTATTTTTTTTTAAGTTATACAATGGACAAATGCAAATACATAATCTAGGTAGAGTTTTGAATGAATCAACATGGTGTGGCATCTGGTGGACTGCAGAGGACAGGATGTGAAGCATCAAGGTTAGTGAGTTTCTTTTGCAGTAGATCTGACGTGATGTTTATAGGGTCAGATATGGTAGGTGATGATGCAATAGTAATAATGCAAAAGAAGGGACAAATTAAATAAAGGGTTAATGGAAAAGTCTTGCTGATGATCAGTTGAGAGTACAAAAGGAAGAGTCATTCCTGCGTGGTTGAAGGCGAGGGAGTCAGGAAGGAGATAAGATGCAGAGAGAAGAGGCAGGCATATTGTTGTGTGTAGGAGAGGTGTTCACATAGAAATGTCCAGTGAAGAGGTGGAAAGCTTGGGAAGGGCTGAGCTGAACTCTGTAGTAGGTCTTTTGTATGAGTAAACAGAGCATGCCACCTTTTTCTGTTCTGTGAGATACATCAGAACATTGTAGAGAAGCAGTGGCTTTTGAAAAAACACACAGCCTTATTGAACCTCAGTTTCCCAATCTATAAACCTGATATTGAAAGATCTCTCTGGGCTACTTACCAAATGGAAATGGAAATGCAAAGTACAAATGTAAAGATTAGCTGTGTTGAAGTGAGTGTAAAAAGTGTACAGGATACTATTCTTTACTCAGTTTCTTTATAAAATTTTCATTTTTGTTCTGGATGTTAGAAATATTTAAGATATTATTGGAAAATGAAGACAGTATGTCCGAAAGGCAAGAATATATATCTCCTTCCTCACTCTACTCCACAGAGCTACCAGATTGGATGCAGGGTACACAGATATAACCAAAGTAATTGGCAAACAATAAATGCATAGTCTAACAGCCTAAGGGTCTTATATGACAAACATAATATAGAAAATAAGATTAACTTCAAAGGAAAAACACACAAAGGGAGTATTCGTCTCTATCAGAAATAAAAACCATAAGTGTGAAAATACATAGCACACAACCTTTATAATTTGTGTGTTTGTGTGTAAACCATTCTCAATGAAATACAAATACGATGATTAAGCATGTCAGGTTGGATTATGAACACAGAGTCTAATTGTGCTCACCTAATCATCCATTATATACACAATTTACCAATTTGCATGCTCAACTAGAAAGGCTCCAATATCTTCTAAGTGTCACCTAAATATCCATCATTTGTAAGTTTAGAGTTGTTCATAATAAAAAGGTTCACTTCTCTAGTAGACATACCACTTTACCTTGCTTATATTTTAATGCAACAAAGTGTTTATAGGTTATTTCTTTCAAACTTCTTTTTAAGTTTTTATTTTTTTAATTAAACAATTTTAATTTCAAACCTCTTTATGCTTTTAATTATATACAGCTAAGTTTGTTACTTTATTTGGCCTGCTATAAAGAAAATTCATTTTATTTTATTTAGCTGATAATGAGTGTGCTGATTCATATTAGGTCTTTGTATCCATTCTTGTTTCACAGGCTGTGGAGTTTGGTGTAGCCTTTGAACTCAATTATACTTTAATAGTGTATTTTACCTTTTGATATCTTAATTTATAGAATTGTATCTTTCTATCGTGGGGCATTTGAAACTTTGAGAAATAGTTTTATGTTAAAGATTGGACTTGAAAATTTATATTCTTTCCCCAATTTTCAATATCAAGTATTTATTTTGGTATCTGACATTTTCTTTGTCTCTAGGTCATCTGGTGCTGGGTGCATGGCTCTGGGCAGAAAATTTTGGTTGAAGAGATGTGTGCTACAATGGTCTTGAGGTTAATTGTACTGACAACTAGAAAATATCTGGAAAAAGATGTAAGTTATATTGTTGTCTTTAGAATTTTATACAAGAACAGCTTTCTTTTCCTTTGTCTGCACCCACCTGAAGTATTTCTTTGGGGTTATTTGTACCTACCCCCATGTAGATGTTTGTCTGTTGGTTTGTTTTTGAGATGGAGTCTCGCTTTATCGCCCAGGCTGGAGTGCAGTGGTGCAATCTCGGCTCACTGCAACCTCTGCCTCCCGGGTTCAAGCAATTCTCATGCCTTAGCCTCCTGAGGAACTGAGATTATAGGTATGCACCACCATGCCCAGCTACTTTTTGTATTTTTAGCAGAGATGGGGTTTCACCATGCTGGCCAGGCTGGTCTTGAACTCCTGACCTCAGGTGATCTGCCCACCTCAGCCTTCCAAAGTGCTGGTATTACAGGCGTGAGAGCCACTGTGCCCAGCCCAGATGTTGACAGCAGGGTGGTTAAGAGTTCAGCCCTGAACTCAGGACTTTGGGTTCAAGTACCAGGTATGCTAATCACTAGCTAGGGAATATTGAGCATATTTTCTAATCTGTGTAAGCTTCAAATTTTTTGCTATTTTTCAAAATAACAATCCTATAATGGGTTGTTAATGTTTGTCTTATAATGGATATGATGCACTTAGAAATAGTAAACAAATGTTTATATTTGTTATAATTAATTACAAATATATTATTTTTTATTTATATTTGTTATAATTAATTACAAATATATTTATACAAATATAAACATTTGTTATAAATTAATATTTTTATAATTTCTAGAGTTTCCATTTCTCCCTGTGTATGTCATTGTTTCATCAGAACTTTTATTGGCTCAGCCAAATGGTAACTTTTTTTTCAAATGCAAATCTATTTTGAATTCCTTTTTTAAAAATATTTTTTATTTTTCCAAAAGTTATTGGGGTGGGGTACAGGTGTTATTTGGTTACATGAGTAAGTTCTTTAGTGTCAGTTTGTGAGATTTTGGTGTACCCACCACCCAAGCAGTATACACTGCACCCAATTTGTAGTCTTTTATCCCGCACCCCTCTCCCACCCTTCCCCCCAAGTCCCCAAAGTCCTCTGTATCATTCTTATGCCTTTCTGTCCTCATAGCTTAGCTCCTAAATATCAGTGAAAATGAATGATGTTTAGTTTTGCATTCCTGAATTACTTCGCTTAGAAAAATAGTTTCCGGTCTCATCCAGGTCGTTGCAAATGCCATTAATTCATTCCTTTTTATGGCTGAGTAGTATTCCATTTTTGTGTGTGTGTGCGTGTGTGTGTGTATATATATATCTCTCTCACAGTTTCTTTATCCACTCATTGATTGAAGGGCATTTGAGTTCGTTCCACAATTTTGCAATTGCCAACTCTGCTGCTATAGATATACGTATGCAAGTATCTTTTTCGTATAATGACTTCCTTTCCTCTTCCTCTTCATATAGATACCCAGCAGTGGGATTGCTGAGTCAAACAGTAATTCTACTTTTAGTTCTTTAAAGAATCTCTACACTGATTTCCACAGTGGCTAGTTTACATTCCCACAGTGGCTAGTTTACATTCCCACCAGTGGTGTAGAAGTGTTCCCTGATCACTGCATCCATGCTAACATCTACTGTTTTTTATTTATTTTTTTGATTATGGTCATTATTGCAGGAGTAAGGTGACACCACATTGTGGTTTTGATTTGCATTTCCCTGATCATTAGTGATGTTGAGCATTTTTTTATGTGTTTGTTGGTCATTTGTGTATTTTCTTATGAGAATTGTCTGTGCTTAGCCCACTTTTTGATGGGATTGTTTGTTTCTTTCCTTGCTTATTTGTTTGAGTTCATTGTAGGTTCTGGATATTAGTCGTTTGTCAGATGTATAGATTGTGAAGGTTTTCTCTCACTCTGTGGGTTTTCTGTTTACTCTGCTGACTGTTCCTTTTGCTGTGCAAAACTCTTTAGTTTAATTAAGTTCCAGCTATTTATCTTTGTTTTATTGCATTTGCTTTTAGGTTCTTGCTCATGAAATCCTTGCCTAAGCCAATGTCTAGAAGGGGTTTTCCAATGTTATCTTCTAGAATTATTATAGTTTCAGGTCTTAGATTTAAGTTCTTAATCCATCTTGAGTTGATTTTTGTATAAGGTGAGAGATGAGGATCCAGTTTCATTCTCCTACATGTGGTTGGCGAATTATCCCAGCACCATTTGTTGAAAAGGGTTTCCTTTCCCCACTTTATATTTTTGTTTGTTTTGCTGAAGATTAGTTGACTGTAAGTATTTGGTTTCTTTATTCTGTTACAATGGTCTATGTGCCTATTTTTATACCAGTACCATGCTGTTTTGGTGAATATGACCTTATAGTATAGTTTGAAATCAGGCAGTGTGATGCCTCCAGATTTGTTCTTTATGCTTAGTCTTGCTTTGGCTATGCAGGCTCTTTTTTGGTTCCATATGAATTTTACAATTTTTTTTTTCTAATTCTGTGAAGAATGATGGCAGTATTTTGATGGGGATTACATTGAATTTGAAGATTGTGTTTGGCAGTACAGTCATTTTCACAATATTGATTCTACCCATCCATGAGCATGGGATGTGTTTCCTTTGGTTGTGTCATCTGTGATTTCTTTCAGCAGTGTTTTGTAGTTTTCCTTGTAGAGGTCTTTTGCCTCCTTGGTTAGGTATATTCCTAACTCCTATTTTTTTTTAGCTAGTGTAAAAGTTCTTGATTTGATTCTCCACTTGGTTGCTGTTGGTATATAGAACAGCTACTGATTTGTGTGCATTAATCTTGTATCTGGAGACTTTGCTGAATTCTTTAATCAGTTCTAGGAGCTTTCTGGAGGAGTCTTTAGGGTTTTCAAGGCAAATGATCATATCATCAGCAAACAGTGTCAGTTTGACTCCTCTTTATCAATTTGGATGCCCTTTATTTCTTTTGTCTGATTGCTCTGGCTAGGACTTCCAGTACTAGGCTGAAGAGGAGTGGTGAGAGTGGGCATCCTTGTCTTGTTTCTGTTCTCAGAGGGAATGCTTTCAACTTTCCCCATTTTGTATTATGTTGGCTGTGGGTTTGTCATAGATTGCTTTTATTACATTGAGGTATGCCCCTTGTATGCTGATTTTGCTGAGAGTTTTAATCATAAAGTGCTTCTGAATTTTATCGAATTCTTTTTCTGCATCTATTGAGATGATTGTGTGATTTTTGTTTTTAATTTTGTTTATGTGGTGTATGACATTTATTGACTTGCATATGTTAAACCATCCCTGTATCCCTGGTATGAAACCAATTTCATCATAGTGAATTATCTTTTCGATATATTGTTGGATTTGGTTAGCAAGTATTTTGTCAAGGATTTTAGTATCTACGTTCATCAGGGATATTGGTCTGCAGTTTTCTTTTTTGGTTATGTCCTTTCCTGGTTTTGGTATTAGGGTGATTCCAGCTTCATAGAATGAATTAAGGAGTGTTCCCTTTCTCTATCTTGTGAAATAGTATCAATAGGATTGGTACCAATTCTTCTTTGAATGTCTGGTATAATTCTGCTGTGAATCTGTCTGATCCTGGACTTATTTTGTTGGTAATTTTAAAATTATCATTTCAATCTCACTGCTTTTTATTGGTCTGTTTAGGGTATGTAATTCTTCCTGATTTAAGCTAGGAGGGTTGTATTTTTCTAGGAATTTATCTATCTCTTCTAGGTTTTCAAGTTTATGTGCATATAGTTGTTCATAGTAGCCTTGAATGATCTTTCGTATTTCTGTGGTGTCAGTTGTAATATTTCCCATTTTGTTTCTTATTGAGGTTATTTGGATTTTCTCTCTTCCTGGTTAATCTTGTTAATGGTCTATCAATTTTATTTATCTTTTCAAAGAACTAGCTTTTGGTTTCATTTATCTTTTGAATTTTTTTATTGTTTCAATTTTATTTAGTTCTGCTCTGATCTTGGTTATTTCTGGGTTTGGGTTTGTTTTGTTCTTGTTTCTCTAATTTCTTGAGATGTGACCTTAGAATATCAGTTTGTGCTCTTTCAGTTGCTTTAATGTAGGTGTTTAGGACTGCAAACTTTCCTCTTAGCACTGCCTTTGCTGTATCCCAGAGGTTTTGATAGGTTGTATCACCATTGTCATTCAGTCTGAATAATTTTTTAATTTCCACCTTGATTTCGTTTTTGACCCAATGATCATTCAGGAGTAGGTTATTTAATTTCCATGTTTTTGCATGGGTTTGAGGTCCTTTTTGGAGTTGATTTCCAGTTTTATTCCATTGGGGTCTGAGAGAGTGCTTGATATAATTTCAATTTTCTGAAATTTGTAGAGGCTCATTTTGTGGCCTATCATATGGTCTCTCTTGGAGAAGCGTCCATGCACTATTGAATAGAGCATGTGTTCTTCAGTTATTAGATGGACTGTTCTGTATGTATCTGTTAAGTCCATTTGTTCCAAGGTATAGTTTAAATCCATCGTTTCTTTGTTGACTTTCTGTCTTGATGACCTCTCTAGTGCTGTCAGTGGAGTACTGAAGTCCCCCACTATTATTGTATTGCTCTCTGTCTCATTTCTTAGGTCTACTAGAAATTGTTTTATAAATTTGGGAGCTCTGGTGTTAGGTGTATATATGTTTAGGATTGTGATATTTTCCTGTTGAATGAGGCCTTTTACCATTATATAATGTTCTCTTTGTCTCTTTTAACTGCTGTTGCTTTAAAGTTAGTTTCGTTTGATATAAGAATAGCTAGCCCTGCTCACTTTTGGTGTCCATTTGCATGAAATGCCTTTTTCCACCCCTTTACTTTAAGTTTATGTGAGTCCTAATGTGTTAGGTGAGTCTCTTGAAGGCAGCAGATAGTTGTTTGGTGAATTATTATTCATTCTGCTGTTCTGTATCTTTTAAGTGGAGCATTTAGGTCATTTACATTCAATGTTAGTATTGAGATGTGAAGTACCATTCCATTGGTTGTGCTGTTTGTTGCCTGTATACCTTGGGTTTTTTTGTGTTTGTTTGTTTTTGATTTTTAAATTGTATTTTTGTTTTATAGGTTCTGTGAGATTTATGCTTTAAAGAGATTCTGTTTTGATGTGTCCAGGATGAAAATTTAGAGCTCCTCTTAGCAGTTCTAGTACTGGTGGCTTGGTAGTGGCATATTCTCTCAGTATTTGTTTGTCTGGAAAGGACTGTATCTTTCCTTCATATATGATGCCTAGTTTTTCTGGATACAAAATTCTTGGTGGATAATTGTTTTGTTTGAGGAGGCTGGAGATAGGGCCCCAATCCCTTCTAACTTATAGGGTTTCTGCTGAGAAATCTGCTGTTGATCTGACAGGTTTTCCTTTATAGGTTACCTGGTGCTTTTGTCTCACAGCTCTTAAAATTCTTTTCTTTGTCTTAACTTTAGATAACCTGATGACAACGTGCCTAGGTGATAATCTTTTTGCAATGAATTTCCCGGGTTTTCTTTGTGCTTCTTGTATTTGGATGTCTAGGTCTCTAGCAAAGCCAGAAAGTTTTCCTTGATTATTCCCCCAAATATATTTTCCAAACTTTTAGATTTCTCTTCTTCCTCAGGAACACCAATTATTCTTAGGTTTGGTCATTTAACAGAATCACAGACTTCTTGGAGGCTTTGTTCATATTTTCTTATTTTTCTTTGTCTTTTTTGGATTGGGTTAATTTGAAGATCTCATCTTCAAGCTCTGAATTCCTTTCTTCTACTTGTTCAATTCTATTGCTGAGACTTTCTGGAGCAGTTTGCATTTCTATAAGTGTATCCAATGTTTCCTGAAGTTTCGATTGTTTTTTTCCGTAAGCTGTCTATTTCCTTGAATATTTCTCCCTTCACTTCCTGTATTGTTTTTTGGATTTACTTGCACTGGGTTTGCCTTTCTCTGGTGCCTCCCTGATTAGCTTGATAACTAAACTTGTGAATTCTTTTTCAGGTAAATCAGGGATTTCTTCTTGGTTTGAAGAGTTCTTTTTCATAGTTCTTATTAAAAAGTCTCCTGAAAATTAAAAAGCTCCTAGAAATATATGTGTTTTGAAAATACTAATGCACAAAAAAAGAAAGGCAACTAATATATACTCCTGGAGAGCTCAAGTACCAGACTATTGGCCCATTCTCATAATATTTGTCAGGTGCTATATTCCAGAGTAACAGAAGTAATAGTCTATATATTGATACATAAGAGAAATTTATCATGGAAATTGGTTCCCACCATTATGGAAATCAAGAAGTCCTCCCATCTGCCATCCACAAACTGGAGAACCAGGAAAGCTGGTGGTGTAATTCAGTCTTAGTTCAAACCTTGAGAACCAGTAGCTCTGATGTCTAAGGACATGAAAAGATGGATATCTCAGCTCAAGGAGACAGATAATTTACCCTTCCTCTGCCGTTTTGTTCTGTTCAGGCCTTCAACAGATTGGGTAGTGCCTGACCACATGGGTGAGGGCTGATCTTTACTCAGTTTACTGATTCAAACGCTCATCTCTTCTGGAAACACCCTCATGAACACACCCAGAAATAGTGTTTTAGCAGCTATCTAGTCAAGCTGATACATAAAATTAACTATGACAACTGCTTTTCATGAAATATAGATTTTAAATCTTAAGTAATCTATAATGTCAATATTATTGTTATTATTTCCATTTCATTAATGAGAATATTAAGACTCACTGAGGTCAAATACCTTTCCCAAAATCAGAGATCTAAAAATTGTGTATTATAGAATTCATCCCTTGTACAAAATCTGAGTTTTTTGTATTCATGAAGTTGCTTTTTTACTTGCATTAAAAAGTGCACAGCCTTTTTTTGGAATTAAACAGAAAAAAAAAAAAACACCAAGAATAACTATGCACTCCCAGTTTCTGACAACACTAGGTTAAATATATTTATTGATTCAAAATATTGCAAAATGCAAGTCAAATGAGGTATATGTGAAAATAATCCTTCATCAATTTTAAGAATTTATTCTTATAAAAAGGAAAAAAACCCCTTTTCCAAAATTTAATTACTTCCTTTAAGTCATGCTGGATTTTTTTTCTTTAGCTTTCTCTATTCACTCAGTAAAATGTTATTAGATTGATTATCATTCAAACAAATAAGCCTATGTCTTTCCATTAACTTGCCAACATGTAAAAAGGCTAGGAGATTGATTTACTCCTGGAATTAATTTAAAGGAAATTTTTCTAGATCTAGTGTAACTTTTGATTTTTTTAGTCTCTCTGTCAAGCCAATAACTTCAGTTTTGTTTTCCTGACCTTGAAATTCCCCCTGCCCCAACCAGCTTTGGTGACATGAACTAGATACAGTTCTATTAGGTGTTTGTTTTAGCCAGAAAGTTCTTGAGGTAAAGGCAAAGCAGAAGATATAATCACAAAAAATTGCTCAACTGTTGTTAGACTTTGCTTTCTACAGCATTTAGAAAAATAGAACAAATACAGAAAAGTCAAAAGTAAAGTCTCTCAATGTAAGTGTGATTGTTCAAAGAGCAATAGTAAATATATACATTTCAGAGGTATATATGGACAGAAAGAGAGAGAAAGATAGAAGAAAGGTGGGGAGGGAAGAAGGAAGAGAGAGAGAGAATGGGAGAGAGAGAGAAAGAGATATAGGTCGAGAAGAAAATGAAGACCTATGTCCTAGAAGCTGAATTTGATTTCTTTATTTGTAGAAGTGCCCACTACCTTTATTTCTAATTTATGTGCTGGGACACTACAGCATAAAACTTTGTGTGTGCTTGCAAATACACTACTTCAGCAATATAATGTCACATAGGTATTTCATTTCATTCGTGAGTATAAAAAATCTTATTCATTGCAGTAGTAACACAGATGTTAGAAGACTCCATCAAAAAATGGCTTCTTTCAGGCCAGGTGTGGTGGCTCATGCCTGTAATCCCAGAACTTTGGGAAGCTGAGGCGGGCAGATCACAAGGTCAGGAGATCGAGACCATCCTGGCTAACACGGTGAAATCCCATCTCTACTAAAAACAAAAACAAAAACAAAAAATTAGCTAGGCGTGGTGGCAGGGACCTGTAGTCCCAGCTACTTGGGAGACTGAGGGAGGAGAATGGGGTGAACCCGGGAGGTGGAGGTTGCAGTGAGCAGAGATCGCGCCACTGCACTCCAGTGTGGTGACAGAGCCAGACTCCGTCTCAAAAAAAAAAAAAAAAAAAAAGGCTTCTTTCAAAATGTGAAAACATTAACTCCACCAATTTACTCAACTCTTAACAAGATCAAATCATGGCAATATCCAACTCAGAAGGCATTTGTTTATTATTGTTATTTAAAATGTCTGGCATTGCAGAAAAAATAAAGGATTTGTGGAAAGAGTGATAAAAACAACAATTCACTGGGAACCTACTATGTGCTGGAATTTTACAAACACTGTCCTTAAATACAAGAATTCTGCAATGAAGGGGTTATTTTACTTAGAGAATTTAAGCCACTTTTCAACGTCTTTATAGTAAGTTCCTAAGGGAGGATATGAGGTTCTTTTGTTTGGCTTAACAGACTTTGCTTCTGTGCCCCCTATATTGAGCTACTCCACCTGAAATAAAATGGTATCAGTATGAAATCATATACATATCTAATCTTGTATATATAAAATAAAATGCTGTATGTTTAAACCTCGTCCAGATCTATATCTATACACACACTTTCTCATACCCATACCTGTACCTATTCATATACTATCTCTTTCTCTCTGTGTCTTTATCTTTATCTGTGAATTAATTCTATTTTAACATATAAAATAATTTAAAAATGAAGGCATAATATGAACAAATAAAGTACACTCTGAACTGAGTAGAAGGTGTAACTGGTCAAGAAGGAAAACGATTCAGAGTGCATTCATCTGAACTTTACTCGGAGGTACTTATAAGTGCATGTAAACTATCAGATAATTGAAGAGTTTAGAAATAAGCAAAATGGGACAGAATTTACCAGATGTCTAACAGGCCAATCTGACAACACAGAACATAATTTGGACAAATTTAGAAATCTAATGTACAGCATGAGGACTAAAGTTAATAAAATTATATTGTATTAGGAACTGTTCAATAGATTTTAGCTGCTCTTGTCACAAACAAGTAACTACGTAAAATGATAGACATGTGGATCTGCTTCACTATAGCAACCGTTTTACTATCTCTACGTATCCTATAACATCAGGTTGTAAACCTAAATATGCAAAATAAAGTTAATCTTTTAAAAAAGGACTAAGTAAGGTTAGGTTAGGAATTTCTCACTATTCTGAATTACATGCAGGCTAGAGAGATGGAGATCCTAGTATTTTTAAATGAGTTCACATGTACTAATTCAATGGAATTATACTGGTGTGGAATCTTGAGAGTGCTCAAAAATGTGATTGCTGAGCAATTTTCAGTGGTTTTATTATTAAGAAATTCTGGAGAATGGGAATTGGCAAACTGGAGATAAGCAAGTATCATTTTGAGTTTTGAAAAAAGGAAGAAATATTTTTCACAGTAGAGACTGACAAGCTTTATTTACCTCTTGCAAGACAAGAATGAACTAGAGGAGAGTGGTTTCACACCTCTATAAGAGGAAATGATGGTCGTTAGGTCCCAGAATGGACTCACTGAGATCAAAGCATGAGAGAATAATGCATTTCATTTTTGAATGGCATTGAGTTTCTGGGAAAACAGACCAATGGGATGACATTTCATTCACCGAGTTGCCTGATTACTTTACATCTGCCCTGCCTGCAGATATGCAATATCCCACCCCATTCCTTACTCTTTCTTGATGACTGTATATATATATTTTTTCACTGAGAACATAAAAGCTATCAGAGGGAACTTTTGTGTGTTCCGCCACCTGAATTTTCCTCTTTCTGCATCTGTGCCTACATGTCTGCCTTTCCTCCTGTCCTGGAGGTGAAGTGTCCTGCTGCAGTGTAAGGCTAGCCCCTCTCCTGTGCTCCCATGCCCTTTAGTTTATTCAAAGTCATCACAGTAGCGAGTATTGCATCTTTCTCCTATGATAAAAACTTCTTTTCTATTGGATCATATCTGTCAACACACAGATATGTTATAGTATTTTCCATCTTTAAAAACAGATAAAACCCCAAAACAAATGAAACCAAACCTAAACAAATAAAACCTTCCTTTATTTGTCAATCTACTTCCAGTGATTACTTCACTTCTCTGATTCCCTTTCATTGAACACTCCTTGAAAGAGTTACTCGTATTTTCTGACTCTCCTTCCCCCTTCATGTTTTTCCTTAAATCCACTTGTTTCAAGTTTCGTTAGCTTCAGTCCAATGAAACTGCTCTTGAAAGAAGTTTTGACTTAATTCACCTGGGGTGGGCCCTGGGCCTTGTTATTTTTTATAAGCTGTCCAACTGATTATAAAGTGTGTGCAAGCTGAGAACTGCTCTAAACCTTCCAAGTAAGGATGAGGTCCCTTAGTGTGCTTACTCCATCAAAGAGCTGGATGCACACCTCTGAGACCTTACCTAGATATCTAGTTACCTCGATCATCATGTACCAAAAAAGACTGATTCGTGAATGTTCTGAAACATAGCTATTGCATAAGACCCGGTACATGTTTATTTCCTTTTGTTGGTGCTTGGGTGCATTTATCAACTGATAATCAGAAAGACTATGGAACTTAAGCAAATAATAATAGCAACTTTATTTTGTCTTGTGTGAAGCTTCTTCTCCTAAGCAATTTAAAATAGTTTACATCTTTGTAGGACAATTCTCGAAAAGTTGTATTCTTGAATTGAAATATTTGCCCAGGCTGCTAAAAATTCATAGGTGTCCTTAAGCTGAGAGTTCTTTTGCTTGTGTGCACAAAAACCTTTGAGGAGTTAAGTGTTATGTGTTGAAAATGTTAATAGTGGGTGAATTTTCTATCCATCAATCTCTGGGTTTGTCATCTACTTCTACAGTGCTTATCGCCCTATCATCTATTTGCTACATATTTTCTCAAGATATGCAGTTCATACTTTTCTCCATACTTATGGCACATAATGATTTTTGATGTTTATTTGTTCCTATTTCTCTTCTGAGGGAGAGTAAGATAATATCAGTGCACAGTAATGGAAAGAAAGAGAGAAAGAGTTGACTTTTCAACATTCCGTAAAAACTTTGAAGATCAAATCAGCAGTTGAATAATCTGAGAACTAGCGGCAATCACAGGAGTGAGAAGAGATCAGAAGTGATACGAAACTGGGTTTTCAGTCCTAGGTTGGCCACTAATTAGCCATACGACCTTGAATGAACCTCTAACTGTTCCAGGCCTCAATTCCTTTAACCCTAAAGGAGTCTAACTTTTGTTATGCCAAAATGCTTGGGATTGTATAACGCTTTTTATAGCTATACCTGTGAAAACTGTAATCTATCCTTGAATGATGATTTTATTCTTTAATAAAAAATGAGAATAGTGAACGTCATAATAGCTGTGAATAAGCCCTGTTTTAGTGAGTGCTAAAATAAATTAATTTGGTAATTTTTCTTTATGAAAATTACCAGAGAAATTAGATCTGTCTTTAAGCACAAACATGAGAGTCAAAAGAACAGTAAATGCAATTTCAGCTTCATTCATCTCCTTTCAGAGACTGGAGACAAACTTGGACCTCTTCCAAAAGACCAAAGTAAACACAGAGGAAATTTTGGAAGATTGAAGCAGAGCCAGAATAAACTAGGATTTCTAATGTTTAAGTTGAATATTGCAAAGGGATCAGAAAATGGTTCAAAGAGAAACATTTAGATCTGAAAACCAGGCCAAGTTGCTTTAATTAATAATTTTCAGAATTAAGAAATTAAGTTGTATCAATATCAATCTGTATGATGACTACTAAGGATATACAGAAGGGACATTTTGACTAATAACTTTTTCCTCCCATAGCACCATTGCCTATTTCAACTAAGTGAATAAAAAATTCAAATGAACTCCATGTAACTGCTTAGTATATGAATATAAAGACTGAAGTTAAAACAACTTTATAGTTGTTTTGGTTTTGTCTTTGAGTATAAGTGAAATAGAAACAAGTGTACCTTTAATAGAATTTCAGAAAAGACCATAAGTTGTAGCAAATACACTCAAAGCAATTAAAAAGAGATAATGACCAATGAGGTCAACATACCATTAAGATAGGTCTTAATGTCTGGTGTTTCATTGGTCCAACAGAGAAAAAGAAAAAAGGATCAGTGATATCATCCATTCTATAGCAGAGTTCTGAAAGAGCCAGCCCTCACTCTTAGAATGAAAAGTGAGCCGTATTATTCAGGTTAGCTTTATTACTTGTTTCTGGACAGATTTACTTAGAGTCATTTCACATTCACAACAATGAGTCTTCTACTTTGTAAAGTCTGATCAATTGACTAATGATACAATATTATGGAAAGAATGAGTGAGTTGTTCCAAATTTTAGAGAACTGCAGATGGATGAAGTACTGCACTTGGATATCTCACCTGATACTAATGTGATTAATAAGAATTGTTTTTTCTCTTGATTTTAAGAAAAATGATAGAAACTCTTGGATGAATAATATCCTAAATAGCAGTAGAAAACACCTCTGATTTTAATGCTTTAGAATGTTTGGGGGATTCTGTAGGGACTCTGGCACCAATAAATATCACACTGTGATTTGAATTCTGGAGTTACTAAAAAGGAACAGAACTACTTTCAAGTCTATTATTCATCTAGAGAGACACTAATCAGATAACTGAAGGGGTGAAAATTTATAAGATATTACAGCTGTTATTTAAAAAAATTATTTAATACAAGGTTTTAGCTAGATATTTATTTATAATTATTTATAATAACCTTGGTAAGATATTTCACAAAAGAGTTACCCTTCAGTGGAATGTGTTCTATTTTACAGAAGTAAATATAAACCTCATTCGTTTATTCAATAAATATTTACTGAGTGCCTACGATGGCACGGTACTTTGCTAGATGACGAGAATTTTTCTTCCTATTTTTGCTAAGTATAAAACTTATATTTTACTTTTCATACTCTCCATTAAATGCTTTTTAATACTCTCCATTTAATACTCTCCATTTAATACTCTCCATTAAATGCTTATGTTAGGATAAAAATGGAACACATGAGGAGATTTTTTTTCAAGATAGGTTTTAATTTTTGTAACTTGTACTTTGAACAATGTATTGGATCATCAGTTTTGTATGGGGTTCCCTAGAATTCTGGCAGACTCACCTGTTCCACTGACTTCATAGGCAGCATTGCTCATGTGGACACGGAAGTGTCAGAGTTTTGCAAGGGTCACTTGGAAGTGACTTTCCTCTTCCATAGTAACATTAGAGCTCATATCATGTACTAAGTAAGGATGTTCATTAGTAATTGAAAAATAAAGTGGGGAGTACAAAAAGTATTTGGAGCAAAGCAATGTTCACGAATTTGTTTGCCTCATATAGTTGTACCTGTACGATTGTCAGTGTTGACATTTTGGAATCACACAACTAGAAACTTGGCCCTAAGAAAAACACAAAACTCCACTGCTGGATAGGGCCATAGCAAATCCACTCCAATATTTGGTCTCTTTTAGTAGCTGAGAATATACAGTTAAAGGTGCTTCAAATCACAAGGCATTGAAATTTATAGTAACACATATCTGTGTTTGAATTCAGATTTTACCACTCGCCAGTTGTAGGACCTTGGGCAAGGTGCTTAACCTCTGTAAACCAAGAAAATAGTGGTAAAAGGGGTATGATAATCTCAACTTCATATAATTATTGAGGACTAAATGGAATACCGATTGACAAAGTATTTATCACAGGCTTCATCTGTGGCCTTAAAATGTATTGATCGAATTCCATCTTCATAGTATGTATTCATGAATGTAACTACCAAATATTTGTTTAGCACCTTTATATACTAGAGTTTTTGTCATGTGTTGGAGGTATAAAGTTGAGCACCTTCTGGTGGGAGGGAGAAGAGATAATCAATAGCTATGAAAGAATGTACATATACAGGAGTTATACTGAACTTCACTGAATGTATATTTCATGTAGCAGGAAGTTTCCTTTATGGGAAGGAAAGTATTTTCTGTTATTTAAAAAAAAAAAAAAAAAAAAAAAACTTCTCGCGGCCAGGCGTGGTGGCTCATGCCTCTAATCCCAGCATTTTGGGAGGCCGAGGTGGGTGGATCACCTGAGGTCAGGAGTTCGAGACCAGTCTGACCAAGATGGTGAAACCCCATCTCTACTAAAAATACAAAAATTTAGCTGGGCGTGGTGGCAGGTGTCTGTAATCCCAGCTACTCAGGAGGCTCTGGCAGGAGAATTGCTTGAACCTGGGAGGCGGAGGTTGCAGTGAGCTGAGATTGCGCCATTGCACTCCATCCTGAGTGACAGAGGGAGATTTCATCTCAAAAAAAAAAAAAAAGAAAAAGGAAACAAAAAAAGAAAAGAAACCCAAAAAACTTCTTTTGGTAAAGCCATGAAAATATTTGTTTTACATTATAATACCTACGAAGATGAGAGCAGAGAGATTAAAAACAGAGCTCTGAAATTAGATTGCCTGGAGTTCAGTTTTGGCTGAATGTGATTAATAAGAATCATTTTTTCTCTTGATTTTAAGAAAAATCACTAGCTATGTAACCTCAGACTATTTACCTTTCTCTGTCTCTGTTTCCTCAATTGAGAAAAGGAGATAATATATTATCTGTGATGTAGTTGGATATTTGTCCCTTCCCAAATCTCGTGTTGAAATGTAATCCCCGTTGTTGGAGGTGGGGCCTAGTGGGAGATCACTGGGTCATGAGGGCAGATCCCTCATTCATGGCTTGATGCTGTCCTCATGATGGTGAGCAGGGTCTCATGAGATCTGGTCATTTAGAAATGTGTGGTCCCTGCCCCCCACTCTCTCTTTTTCTCCTGCTCTGCCATGTGAGATGCCTGCTCCCCCTTTGCCTTCTGCCGTGACTAGTAGCCTTGTGAAGCCTCACTAGAAGCCAAGGAGTTGCTGGTGCCATGTTTCCTGTACAGCCTGTAGACCATGAGCCAATGAAACCTCTTTTCTTTATCAATTATCCAGTGTCAGGTATTTCTTAATGGCCTAACACAACCTGTTACTTGAGATTGTTGTCAGGTCTAAATATTAAAATAAACATAAAATCCTTAGAGCACTTTCTAGCACATAATGAACATTCAGTAAGTGTTGATTGTTACAAGCATTATACATTACAAACTATGTATAAAGACTATTTGTGTGTGTGTTTATGTGTGTCTGTGTGTGTGCACGTGCGTGCATGTGTTAGGGCTTAGAACTACAAAGTACTATATCAGTCAAAATAATATTAGCATTCTGTATTCCATTCATTTGTCTTTACCAGTTTTAATAATATAACCGATAACTATATTCAGTAATACTGCGTTTAGTCATAGGAATAACAGTGTCAGGTATAAATGGCACAATTAAAAACACTACAGGAGCTAAGTTGCTCAGAAAGTTTCAATGCAAATGTTCCTATCTAAGAGTTTTGCAAATGCAGAATGAGAATAAAATGAGGATATCTTATTTTATTCCCTGGTGGGAATTTATTCACATCAAATATACTATATTCTGCACGTGAACAACTTCTGCTGAGACTCCCTGCCTCATCATCCAAGCCTTTCAGAGAAGAAAATTGATGGACATTGATTTCATTTTAAAGGAGTCAATAAATTATTGTGTAAAAGGAGAGGTATGTCATGTGATTCTCAGAGATATTTTGAAATCTATCTAGTTTAAGAGAACTAATATTAACATACACTTGGAGTTAAGATTAAAAATCATTGTCAAATGATATTTCTATTACATCCAAAACTGTTTTATAATGACATTCATTCAACCTATTTCAGGACTATGAAATTAATTCACTCACTCATTTATT
Source organism: Macaca nemestrina (assembly GCF_043159975.1). NCBI lineage: Eukaryota > Metazoa > Chordata > Mammalia > Primates > Cercopithecidae > Macaca > Macaca nemestrina. The sequence continues at coordinate 151,448,011 of NC_092125.1, read as the reverse complement.
GAAAAATTATGTGTTAAGCACTCCTGATACATTAAGCACTGTACTAGGCACTGGAATACAAAGACTGATTATCTTTCACTGACCTCAGGGGCTTACAGTCTAATAGGGGAGAAAGGGAAATAAAGTAACTTTTAAGCAATAGATACTATGTTAGATTCATACAGTGGGATTTAGAGGACAGAAAGGAGGTTTTTAATTAAGACCAGGGTGAGTGTCACCAAGGGCTTCCAAGAGTTGAGTCTTGAAATGCTGGCTGAGTAGGTGTGGGTGTGTATGTTTGGCACCCTGGTATGGGGTGAGTAGTGAGGGAAGGCACAGTTTATCTAGACAAAGAGAACGACTTGAGTGCAGGGACAAAGGTATTAACAGCAAGTGTTCCCTGTGGATGGAGCACAGGGATCAACGAATTTACAGAAAACTAGGAGTTGCCTGGGAGGGGACACTGGACTATGGGATCTTGGGTTAGGAGTAGGGATGGGAATGTCCCTTGCTCATGGAGCACAGTGTTCAGAGCACAGAGGGTGGTTAGGGAGACCATACTTTGGAGAAAGCAATAAATGAAATGGACACAGGGAACATCACACACCAGGGCCTGTCGTGGGGTGAGGAGAGCAGGGAGGGATAGCATTCGGAGATACACCTAATGTAAATGACGAGTTAATTGGTGCAGCACACCAACATGGCACATGTATACATATGAAGCAAACCTCCACGTTATGCACACGTACCCTAGAACTTAAAGTATAATAATAATTAAAAAAAAAAAAAAGAGTGAGCGTGTAGCAGTTGCTGATGTTTGGATATTCTCGTTTCTCTTTGCAGCTCTCTGTGCCCTGTTGCAATTAAAAATTCAGTTAATACAGTAAAAAAAAAAAAAAAAAAAAAAAAAAAAGAGAAAAGTTAGCAGATCAGATGTCTGAGAAGGCAGTCAGGTAGCATTCAGATCACAGGCAGGGACTAAGAAGAAATCAGGGACCTGTGATGAGAACAGAGGCTCAAAGCTGCAACCGACCCACGGGGTGTGATATGGAGCTTGGAGGAAATTCCTGAGCAGCCGGAACATCGTGGCAGCAGATTTTTATAGGGCACTTGCAGCCTCCTGAATGGGCGGAAAGGGAGCTGTTAAGGGCACTGATCTGGCTCAGGCAGAGGGCCTTGAACTACACTGACGAGTTTGAACTGTATCCTGAAAGCTTTGGGGAGTCATTGCAGGGTTTTAAGCAGGGCAATGGTGTGATCAGATTTGCGTTTTAAAAAGATCTTGTTGACTGCTGTGTACAGATGGATTGGACGTTTGTTACACTGAAGGCACAGAGATCTGGTAGGAGGGTTTCTGCAGAGGAAAGAGGAAGGGAGGCTGGTCTAAGGTGCTGCGCTGGAAATGGAGTGGGGAGAAGATGTTCTAGGAAGATGTGGAAAGTGGAATGAAGACTCATGAAGAGGAAGAGAAGAGGAGAAAGAGCAGAGACTTTGTGTCATCTAATTTGTCTGAATGAGGGACCTCGTGCCTAGTATAGATGTCTGCCATTCCCTCCCAGGGGAGGTGCAGGGGAGGAGAAAAGCTGATTTCAAACGTAGAAGTGTTGAATTTGAGGGTCCTGCTGAAAAGCTAGGTGGGGACAATCTGAAATCTGTTGCAAAGAGGTCTAAAACTTAAAAAAAAAAAAGATCTGAGTTAAGGGTAAAGATATGGAATCCATTATTGTTTAGATGGTGATTGAAACTGATGGATTTGGATGAAGTGTGTAGAGTGAAAAGGGGAGAGTCTTGGTAGACACTGACATTTAGAAGAGAATGGAGGAAAAGAATTCATAACATTGACATATGATGGCCAGAAAGGGAGAAGGGAAATGGAGAGCCAGGAGCGATAGGGAAACTAAGTGAGAAAATAATCTCAGGACAAAGGAAGAGTTGCAGAAGAGTCAAGCACGATAAGGGAACTATATACACATGCAGGGCAAAATAACAATTGTGCAAATTTGCCAGACACTTTACACATGGTAGCCCCTCTGATCCTCATGACAACTCCACGGGTTGGATGCTGTTGTTATGCTTGTGTTTCAGATGAGGCTGTGGACGCACAGGAAAGTTAAGTGACTTGCCTCCCATTATAAAACGAATATTCAAACCTATAAAGTCTGATTCCTGAATTCAGACACATTACAACCAGCTCTGTCAATGCTGAAGTACTCAAAAAACAAAATAGAAGGCTGCATTGCAGTGAGCTAAGGAAGGTCAGAGGAAGTAGGAAGTAGAAGAAATGAGTGAATACCTCTCTTAAAAATTTTCGTAAGGAAACTAGAAAGGCCCTCATTAGAGGGAAAGCAAAGGTAGGGTGGAGGGGAGATTTTTTTTTTTTTTTTAAGATTGGAAAGACTTGAGATATTTATGCATTGAGTTAATACAGAGGATAAAGATGTGGATAAATGATAACATGAATCCTTAGAGACTTCAGAAGGGGTTAGGATCTAGAATATTGGCACAGACATTAAGTTTGAACAAATTTTTGTTGAACATGAACTATATACTTGGCCCTGTGTGGGTTCTGGGGATACAAGGTGTGTGATATATGGTAGTTAACCTAAAAGATCTCAGAGCTGAGCTGGAGGTAGACATTTATAGCATTATATCATATGCTGTTAAGAAAGGGGGTTTGATGGACTGACTTTGAGGGGATGGCAGCAAGATGTTTGGGAGTAAAGCTCATCTCCCACCACCTTAGTAAGGTTTTGGCTCCAGTTACCTTGGTCTCCTTTCAATTTCTGATCACGCCAAAGGTCTTTTAGTCACTTACCTGTCCCTTATCATCCTCAAGCTTCTGTTGTAATGTTACCTCTGCAGAGGGGCCTTCCCTGACCACCTTGTCTAAAGTTATGTTTCCTCATGCTTTATTCTCTCTCCCATCACTCACTGACTTCCTTTAGGGCTGTTTCCAAGATTTGTAATTGTCTTCCTTATTTATGCATTTGTTTATAGTGTATCTTCTCCAGGTGTAAGCTGCATGAGAGTAGGGGTCATCCAGTGTGTAGATGACACCTGGCTCATTGGTGATTGTCAATACGCTTTTGAGTAAACGAGTGAATAAAATAAATAGTGCTTGGACCATCTTTAAAAGTAGGCATTGACTGTGTAGAGAAGATGGAGAGGTCATTTCAGGTAAGTGGGAAAGTATTTACAACATTACAGAAGCATGAGCCAGGATGGAATAGTTAAAAAGCAGTCAGTAGCTTGCTATGTTCATACCATACCATAAAATAACTGAGTGGCAGCAGTAGTGAGGGTAGAGGGGCAAGGGAGAGGTGTTGGCAGAAGAATAGTACATTAGGGCCATATAAGGAAAGGTCTTATATGCTAAGTCAGTGATTCTGCTGACAATGGAGAGTCCATTGAGAAACCAAATATTATGGAAATTAGATCTTGAAAATAAATTCCGTATGAATTCAGCTATTAACATTTATGCCTGAATTTTGAATAATTAGAATATATTCCCGTTATTTTGTCCTCAAAATCTTCCACTGAGTTCTGTCTTGATGTAATTATGATCATACAATACAAACTAGTGACTTAAATCCTTCACCGAAAGTTTGATTTCTGTGAAAAATCAAGGATTCCTGTTAGTGTGTATTATATGTTTCCTTGTGATCACTGCCTAGTAATTCAGTAGCAAGAGAATAAAGGGCTTCATCATTATATGAAGACATCAATATTCATTAAAACAGTTGGGCTGGTCTTTGTAGGGATGGTAATGAAAGTCTGCAAACTGTTTAGCCAAAGATCAAACAACGTAATTAAATGTTAGTAATAATAATAACTTCATAAAATGGCAAATGGTAGAAATACAGCACAAAAAGCAAGCAAGCAACATTTCCTGAGAAACCTGTCTTTGTTTTTTTATTAATTACTAGATTAGGGAAATGACATTTACTGAAGAAAATAACAGATCATTTAATGGAATTGCCAAAGGTCTTTTGAACCTCCAGCGAATTGGAGAAATGAGCTAAATGATCAGAACTAATGTTTGGAGCCAGTACTGTAATACTTGCTAACATCTTTGCTCATTTGATAAGTTACATAAGCTTCTAACCAATATAATAAGAGCAAGGAGAAGACTGTGGTGGGGACAAATATGTTTTACAGCACTGTTTGGTGCTTTAGATACCTGAGGTTATTACCATGAGATGAAAATATTGCCTTGTGGGAACTTTGATACGACAGATATCACTACACATATGTAAGCAGACAATTCAATTTACTCCATAAATTCTGTCACTTTTTTGGAATAATGTATCACTTTATAAAAATGTACTTTTACAATTTGCATAATTACTAACTCATCAAAATAAAATCAAGAGCACAAGTAGTATCTTTTCAACTTTCTAGCATATCAAATCAATATATTTACTTTAATTCTGTTTTTGAGGTGTATATTCAGCTTAATTCTTTGCACTTGCTTGGAAATGTATAGCTGTTTAAAATCTGTATTCTTGTCCTGGATTATCTACAAAACCGTAGGTGTCTACTAGTGCTGAGCTGAATGTGGCAGATACCTTAGCACTTGAGGTGTCTTTTCTCTGCATGGTTGAGAAAAATAGATAATCACTACCTGCATATGCCTTCTCGTGTCAGAGTGAAGCTCAGGGAAACTCCTCGTGGTCATTGATCCCTGAAGAACACTTGAAGACAAACCCTATTGGATAAAGGTGGTGGATTTTTAGCTTCTTTACTTCCACTTCAGCGGTCGGCAAATGATGACCCCTGGAATAAATCTGGTCTGCTGTGTTTTTGTTAATAAAATGTTATTGGCTCATAGCCATAACCCTTCATTTATAGGTGTATTCAATTACGGCTATTTTCATGCTGCAAAGGTAGCATTGAGTAGTTGTTACATTGCAAAACCTAAAGTATTTTCTATCTAGTCTTTACAGAAAAAATTTGCCTACCCCTTCTCTAGTACAAGATTTTCCTAAATATTTCCATATGGCAATAGTTAAAGGGGATTTTAATGGTTGGGACTAGGCAAAGGTCAAATAGTTAGGGAAACTGTTTAAACAAATTTAATTTTTTCCTTACTGCTGGAATTATCAGAGTGATTAATATATGAATGTATATTTTGACCCTTTTAGAAGGAAATATTGTATTAGTATTTCCCCAAATTATTTGACTTTCATCACTCTTATTTGTGGGCTGCGTATGAGATTAGTGATCTTTGAAACACACTTTCAAAAATGCTAAAATACATGTTTTCTTCTTGACTTTCTATTTATAAATTCTGCTCTACTGCCTAAGAGGACGGTCAATTCCCTATTTTCTCCATAGTGTAGATATTGCAAGAGTTTTTTAACTTAGTATCATGTGTACCTTGCTCCTTCCATTTCAATAAGATTCCAGTAAGGATTATTTTGATGTCTGACTTCATTTAGAACAGGATTTTTTTTTTCATTCTTTTGAACAATTTTAAACTTAACTTGAAAAAAAGTGTATATTGAGCAGTTATGTAAGTGCATGATTTTTTTCTTCACACCACTGCCCTCAGAAAATATTTGGAATCACGCCATATAAATTAGCTGCTTTGGAAAATTAAATGTACACCTAGCATCTTCTTCACAGTGGACAGTCTGAATTAATAACTTATCCTTCCTTATATGGAAGTAATTCTTTACAAAAGAAGAAATGCACATGGGGAATATAACTGTGTGGTTCTTTCCCCCTTAAGCGCAAGCGTTAACTTATATCAATAAAAAGTAGTGATTGAAGATTGTGTTATGTGTTTCAATTAAGCCAATAAACATTTGTGGCTTCTGTTTGTTTTTGTGTTCTTCTGTTATGTTATACATGTCCTCAAAGCAGAGGATATAAAGGTTGCGCATTCCTAATTCAAAAATCCAAAATCTAAAATGTTCCAAAATCCAAAACTTTTTGAGTACTGATATAATGTGACACGTGAAAAACTTTATACATGACCGCAAGTGACAGGTTGCAGTCAAAACGAAGCTGTGATATATCTTTTCTGCACACACCCAGATGCCCCCGCACAAACACACCTACAAGGCATAATAAAATGGCACGTGCGTAGGCTGGATGTGCCAGGGACAGGTTCTCCATGATGCCCCGCATAGGGCCAAGACCTGTGTGCATTCCTGGCTGTGTTTTTCTTCTTCTCTGCTCTGTAGTGTAAAAATATTGTTGAAAATGTCAGAAAAGCCTACAGATACTCCTATGGGTAACAGTGATAAGAAAGAGAGGAAGCATTCCTTACTTTTAATGACAAAAACTACAATTGCTTTTGCACCAACCTAATATGTTCATCTGTAGCCACAGGAAGTCAAGCTGTTGGTGAAACTGGGTAGTGGTGTAAGTAGTGGTGTAAGTGTGAAACATCTCACAGAAGAGTGTGGTGTTGGAATGACCACCATATGTGACGTGAAGACTTAGAGAAGTTGTGTCCTTGTGTCTTAATGGTAGTAATCTGCATGATCTTCTGCGATCCAATATAAAACAATTATGAAACTCCATCATTTAAAATGAGATCAAGATTGTAAAATACAGGGTAATCACATACATTTGTCTATCAGCTAATTCTAGGTCTATTTCTACCTTTGAGCTGCTAGTCTACAAATTTATAATTTAATTTGCTCAGCTTTACCATACCATTAGAATATTTTGATTGAAAGCTAAGTTTTCAATTTATACCAGATTAAATAAAACAATGTTGAAAATCATAGTTTTATTTAATTTTGATTTATAGTGTACATTGTAGGTGATGGGCGCTATCAATTTATTTGCATAGTTATTTATTGACATTTATTTCATAAACTGGACTATAATTTCCATGAGGGCAGAGACTTTATATATTTGTATAGTGTGCTTGGTACACATTAGAATCTCACTAATATTTGTTGAATGATGAATTTCAATAACCTTTTATAAGATTTTTAATTGATCTAAATGATGTATATATTTAAAATTTATCCTGTACAGGTAAGTGTATCTGTATATATTGCTTTGATTTCGTAATCATTCTAAATCAGGAGTTGACAATCTATGGCCTGCAGGCAAAAGCTGGCCCATTAGGTAAAAAAATGGGTATGTTGTTTTTCAATATTTGAAAAAAATTAAAAGAAGGGTAATAATTCATGATATGTGAAATTGTAGGACATTCAAATTTCAGTGTTCATAAATAGTTTTATTAGAATACAACCATATTCATTCATTTTTATATAATCTATGGCTAAGTTTGTCCTAAACAGCAGAATTGCACAGTTACAACAAAGACTATATGACCCACAGAGCCTAAAATATTGACTATCCGTCCCTTCATAGGAAGTTTGCAGGTACCTGTTCTAAATAAAACAAATAAAAAAGACACTATACAGTTCGAACGTTTGAAAGAATCGAGATGAATGACTACATGTATATTTTAGTCTTCTATTTAACTATAAATTATGTTTATATAATTTAGCATCAATCATGACTCTAAAGTTATATGCTATACAATTTTTAAAACAATATCCCTACAAATGAATGAGTATTAGATTAAATATATTCATTGCTAAATGTCAAATTAGCTCTTATTTCAAAGCTCTATGTTTCCAGTTGTTTTCATTTATATACCCTTAAAAATGACTCATATATGTGTGTAGCTATGAGTTTTTTTTTTTTTTGAGAGTAATGGACTTAAAACCTAAATTCTAAATTCAGACTTCTTAGTAGTGTATTCGACTAATTTCAGAAATATTATTTTGTTCATTCTATTATATACTTTTTCTGTCCTCTGTATCTCAGCTCTGAAGCTTTAGGTCAGTAGCTGCAACAAGTTGCAAAAAAAATCTCTGGAAAATAAGACATGATGATGATGATGATAATAATAACCCTTTATATTTTATAGTTTATTATATTCTTTTAATTTTTTTCAAAAGCTTTCATATACATCATGGAAACCTACTAAACTTATATTAAAGCCTTACATGTTTCACTCTTGAAATTAGTATGCGTGCAACTATAATAGAGGTAAAGGCATTAATAACCCTACCTTTTTCTAGTCTATTTATTCCTATGCTGATGTCAGAAACTGTTGACATAAATATATAAATAAAAGATGAAAGGTTTTTCCTTAATTTTAGTAGTTGAAAGTAACACTATAAGTAATTGGAATCAGATTTTTAAAAGCTTTTGTAAAGAAATTTATCAAATAACATAGGGCTATTTTTTCACTTTCGTTTGGAGTAAATAGGCACATATAAACTATGGTTAAATTAGGCGTTTCTGGTAGTTCCAGCTGTACACAATTTCTCATTTATTGAGTATTTTTGATAAACACTGCCATATTTTTTTTCTCTTCCTAATAGGAACTTTGTTAAATTGGGTATAGGATAAATTGCCATAAAAAAGAGAATCCAAACTAGTGTTTTAACATGATAGAACTGTTTGTTTCTCTTCCGGTAATCCATAGTTTAGTGATCCAAAGCTGATAAGGAGATATTGTCATCCTCAACACATAGCTGTTTTCTCTGGGTCCACAGTGGCTGCTCCAGGTGTTATTATCTTCCAAACAGAAAGAACAAAGGCCTGGGAGCACACACATTCTTTTTTAGAGAGAAGGCCTCACTTTGGCATATGTATTGCTTCTGGTCTCATCCTATTATTTAGAATGCAGGCATATGGCCATATTAAATCTAGGGTATTTGGGCTAAAGCAGAGAGGATGTGTGCAAAGCTTAACTCAGTCCTATTGTCAAAAAAAGAGACAGTAGATATTGATAGATAACTAATAATCTTTATTGTATACACGGTGCTGTCAGGTTTATCTGTCAATCTCTACCTATCTTGATCAATCAATATAAATAGACATAAATATAGACACTTTTCCCTTTTACTAACAGAAAATTTTATTAGATATAAATTTGCTCAGATTGACTTGATTTTCTGATACCAGTATCTCTATAGTATTGCACAGAAACCACTGAATATATCTAAACACTCTTTCCATAGCCATTGTGTATTTCTTGACTTCAAACCATTTCTTCTGAAACTGATTTGAATACAGAGCATCGTAAACTACAAAGGATCCATAACTTTAGGTCAGCTTCCTGGGCCCTCGGATGTGCAAGAGGAAACCTATAGTTTCCAGTTCACTAAGTAAAAAAAAGAAGAATTAGAAATTCTCAAAGCCAAAAAGATTTAAAAAGTGATAGATATTAAAAAACCATTACTAATAATATATTGTAAATGTGGTGTAACAGAAGTCAACACAGCTAATTTGATATTATGAACAACCTAGCTTGAAACTGAGTTGATAGAGGGATGAGGTTGAATAAAGTGTTAGTGACTGGTAATTCTATGAGGTTTAGTTTCAAATGTTATTTAAAAACTAGCTTGCAAATATTTAGAAAACCTAGGATACTGTATGCCCAATTACCACATATTTTAGGTGTCATTTCAATAATTTTCAAGGATAAATTCAGTTAGTAAAATTCATTAATTTCTAAATTTTAAATGATTTGCACCCTCTATGCCTCTTTCTTGGATGAGTAGTTCCTCTAGTAAGTACCCTAATATTAGACTGTCTCTTGAATTTTTAAATGGACTTATTAAAAGTTAAGGCTTGAGTGAGACAATTACAAAGCCATCCTTTCCACTTACTATTAAGCTAACAATGTAAGCCCAATATTTAATGTTATTAACAATGTCCAAATTCAAAGGTTTGTGATTCAATGAAGATTACAAAAGGACTGCCATATTTAAAACATCATTTAATTTTTTTAGAAGAATGCAAATCAAAGACCAGAATTAAAGCCCAAGAGAAAATTTTATTTAAGCATATTTGAATTTCTATTGAGTTCCATTTAACCCTGAGGTTTTTTTCTCCCCTTCTGATAAACTTTTGCCCTCTAGCCTGCTGTGAAAAGAACAATGAAGCAGCCACCAGTGTTCCCTAAACTCTCTGTAAGTGACTCTTCCTGAGTCATTATCCTTCAGCTTCCATACGTAGCATGAAAAATCTCCTTTCTACCTCTCCCACTAGGAACCTGGTGCAAAGCATTGCACTTGATGTCTTGTAGAGCAGAAATCAAGAAACACAGGGCCCATCTGTGTCCATTTTGCATGTTGAATGAAAAACATTACCACCATTATAAATTAATGAGAATCTTTTATCTGGCCAGTGCTCTTTCCCCACACAATGTGAATAATGTGGCAAAGATCTGAGACTTCCATAAAAATGACTGCCCCGAGTCTGGCCTCTTCTAGTGTTAAAGAAGAATGGGAACCTGGAAAATTTTCACTGACTGACTAAGGCCGTGAATCTGCTGCTGGGCTGCGGAAACCTTTGTACTTTGTACTTTAAATTTTCAGCTTTTCATCAAAAGAAGAAGAAAGGCAAAAAGGGAGAAAAGATTCAAAGCAGCAATTTAAATTTCAGAAGTGAAGAAATTCTGAAACCAGTATTAATACTGGTTTTGTGTCTCTCCCTCTTCTTTTTTGTCAAGTAGCCGAACTCTCATTTTCATATGTAGTTTCTCCGCTTCTTTGTCAATTCATTAGCCTGTGAATCCAGCGTAGATTTCATCTAGGAATCGGACTTCAAAATCCCAGGAACCTGAGCGATTCCATAAGGTGACAGTGCCATTATCCAAATGCTGCTTACTGCCTTCTGATAAGCCTGCTCTCTCCTTAGGAAATCCCAGGACTTTGCTAGTCACTATTGTTTTATGTGCCTGGAACAGTATTTATTAGCACGTGGAGTCATTCATTAGTCTATAAGAATCAGGAAGGTAGGATTCCAAAATAAAAACGGCAGGGGGTATACATACACACACACACACACACACACACACACACACACACACACTCCTGCTGTAGCCTGCTTACTAGCCAAGGTTCATGCCTTATAGGTGAAATACCTGAATATCTTCTTTGAAAGATACCTCCCCACTTCGTCTTATGTCTTCCACTCACCTGCTTACCTTCTTTTAATTAGTCAAATGGCCACTTCTAACTTTTTCTCTTGTTACTCTGTTTACCTGCTGTGGATAAATCTTCTTCTCCCATTTCAATCAGTTTTTACAATGACTTCCTAATTAACACATAGTAAGTCTCCTCTATGAAATACCTATTTACTAAATTAGACGCAGGAGCTTTGTCTTATAAGTCTTCAAGGTGGTGAAGGGTTTCTGTTATTTGTCACGTAGAAGACAATAAACTTAATGACAATTGCCACATCACCTGTGGTGTTGCTGCGTCCATCATAAAGAGTCATTTATTCACATTTATGCTGTACATTTCTGTGGATAAACTCATATTTTTCTTCCTGGAAAGAAAAGCACCCATCCTCTCTGGTCTTTATCTTCCCATTTGCTCTATTTTTCTACTTTTCATCATCATCTTTCTCTGATTTCTAATTGAGATAGAAAAGATTAAAAAGCTCTTTGAATAAATCCATCAATTTATACAGGCATTTCTGCAGGCATTTCCTTCCCTTCAGCAGTGGGTTATGCTAAACATTAATTTACACAAAAGCAACTGTAACTGCATCTGTAACTGTTTTGCATCATAATTTTGGCTCAGAAATTACAGCTTCCATAAAAGTCAATTATTAAATGGCAGAATTTGAAGCGATGTTGCTTAATTAGTGAACGTGGTACAGATTGACTTGGTCTTCCAATACCAATACTTCTACCGGATAGAGATACACAGACACCAATGAATATCCCTAACTGTTCTTTATGCTTCAGTGAAGCTATATCATAAGCAAATATAACCTAATTGGCATTTGGCATAATGTTTTTGTGATCTGTAACTTCCTTGTTGCAGAAGTTTGGTCTCAGCATCATTTTTCTGTGTTGTCTTTTTTAACTTTGAGGGGTGGATAACCCAAAATTAAATGGCAATGCCCACGGACAGAAAAACCAAAATGAATGAGAAAGGAGATTTCTATGCAGCAAATTCTCTAAGTGTGAAAAGTGTATCAAATATCTAACTAGATATTCCTGTTGCCCACATAATTCCCATCAAAGCCAAGCTCCTTGCACAAAGACAGAGTTTTTGGTTACAAATGTTAGCCTGCTCAGGAAAGTCTAGTTAAGGTTGTTAAGGCTAGAAACGAGTATCTTGTGAAACTTAAAACATAAAGTTTTGCTGGTTGAAAAATCAAACTGAGACTTTGAATAGTAGTCATTTATCTCATTCTTTAACTGCTAATATGAAACATGGCATTTGAATTTTAAACTTGCTTATAGGAGCTTCTGTATGTTTTTAGCATAGGCAATGGATAGTTTGTATCAAAATAAATAACATTAACACTTGAAAGACAAATAACAAATACAAATTTTAAACAATTGTTAAAATCACAGTATTGCAGTATTTTAATTAGATAAAAAGTGGTAGATAAAGCAATAACGTGAAAACAGAATATTGGTAAAAGTATCATTTGTTAAATTGCTGGTTTGTATGAAAATTTAAAAACCCCTAAATTTATAATTCATCTTCTCATGGACTCACTTCCAAGTTACTTTTAATTAATGCAAAAGCTACATAAACTAAACAATTCAGAATAGGAATGTAGAATTCTGTTGCAAAATTAAATGTTTCTGTTGTAGGCTAGTAAGTTTGCCATCCAATTAGATTAAAAATGAATACAGCATATGTAGTACCTATTTATAGACTAATTTCCAAGCAAGAATTTTAAGATAAATTACATAAACATAATTAAAACATGCATTGCCCAGAGTATACCTAAGAAAATTAAAATCTATTAAAGTTTTTGAAGTTTTGAAGTCCATTGTATCCCTGGAGAGGAAACTTCATGGTTGAAAATCTTTTAATAAAGTGACAAAAAAGGAAATATGTATTCATAATATCTACTTGGCATCAGAAACTTTCCAAAAAGAAGATTTTTTTAAACCAAGTGGGTAATGAGAGAGTATTTGATAATCATGTGTGTCCTGACTCTTAAAGCAGTCAACAAAAACACACATGAATACAGATAACTGAGATTTAGTCTATTTTAATTGCCATTACTTTCACTTGGTAGAAGGTTAATGTATAATAAACGTATTACTGGGAAATATTGAGAAGTTGGGGACAAATACCTGAAAAGTTCCCAGTGAATAAACTTCATTTTCTATAAGTATTAAGGCAAATATATGAATAAAATGAATTTCGTTGCCCTGGAAGTTTAAGTTAACAAATATTAAGTGTTTTCAAAGTGTCAGAAAATGTCTTTTAATTTCCTCTTAACAAGTTTTTCTGAATACGCAAAAAAATCCTAAATACCTAAATTTAAGAAAATATGCATACAGTTAGAAATGTTTGTTGTCTTTTTTGAGAGTGATAGATACATCCACGAGTGGCATTTTCTTCTCAAAGACAAGTGAATGGTGTTGGCTGAGTTTTGGAGAGAGAGCTGTTACACTCCACAAATAATTACACAAGCACAATGAATAATGATGCTTCTCTCAGATGCACTTTAATTATTTACTTTGTACCAAGAACCTTGTCCCTGTTTGGAATACAGTCACACTTCTATTGACACATGGTCACAGCCAATATTTCATGAAATAATGAATGAAAATTACTCTTCAGAAAGTGAAGTTATATTTTATCACCCTTCCTTAATAATATGAAATACCTTTGTAATTAGATACTTTATATTGGTGTAACTTGTATGACATCCTTTTATTTTCAAAAATTACATTATTTATTTGTGTTAGGCTTCTAAAATGCAAAAACATAGAAATAAATTTTTTCCCCTTTATGGTATTCAGCAAAAGCATGAGGTTTGGAATCAGATACTCTGAGTTAGTGACCCACAGCTGTCACCCTTCTTATGTGATATTAGACAATCTACGTAACCTCTAGTCCTGGGGTGCTTTGTCTTTCAAATAAACACATGAGGTTTACCTCACAGGACTGGCGTGAAGAATCAATGAGGACAAACATGGTAGAATCTTGCCAACTATTAGGTTGGTTCAAAAGTAATTGGTTTCGGCCATTAAAAGTAATAGGGGCTTCTAAAAGGGGCTATTTGAATGTAAACTATTTTAAGTGTCTTGGTTGTGGACATGTGAAAGATTCCCAGCATTTATGGGGAAACACGTTGACTACTGAGATAAAGATGTGTTGAGAAGGGAGTAGGTGGCGTGCCAGTTCTGTAACTGGAAATGTGGACCGTGAGCCATGACTTCTGCCTGAGGGGATGACAAATGTGAAAGTAGCAACAGACAGGAAAAAGGCAAAATATGATTTTTTTTTATGTTGATAGAATATAATTTTCTTGGGAATTACATGTACCTTCCCTCTATGTCGTACTCTTATAGAACAGATACTTATAAAAATGGACTAAGTTGTGAAGATCTTCTGGATCATAACAACTTATAAGGAACACAGGAAAGTTGGAGAGATTTTTAAGGAGGGCCATCAATATAATTAAATGATTTAGGTATAGGACCTGTGAGGGGAATGTTCTGGGATTATTCAGTATGCTATGGACAAGGTTAGATGTAAAAATGTGGGAATGTGTAATACACTAAGGATAAAAGAACATCTGTTTTCTATGTCTAAGAAAAATCCAAAAGGAACTGGGCTTAAGGTATAAGATAACAAATTTAAATTAGAAACAAGAAAGAATTTCCTGACAGTGAGGGTTGTTGGGCATACAAGGACTTGCTGGAATCTCCTTTGCACATCTTTGAAAAAGTGTTTTCATTTAAATGGAATGGTGTAGGCTTTGACCTTCCTGAATGTAAGACAATGGGTCAAATAACTTTTAAATAACATTTCTAATTCCCTTGATTGTGAAGTACTGTGAGTCTGGCAAAATAGAGAACTGCAGCAGAAATCGTACAAAATAAAAGACTTAACTATTTGCATGGAGAAAGAGAATATACATTTGATCCTAGTTATCCTACATTGTATGCTTGTACAAAAACGAAGTGATTGCTTGGAACATTCTAGAATATGGAACATATTTCAAAAAAGATTATATAGAAGTCTCCTTGGAAAATCTTTTTTTTTTTTTTTTTTGAAATTCTCTACTTCTGAACTCTGTGAACCCTGGATTGAGTGTAATAGGATATGCAAAGTGTGTGAAAGACTGTTAGCTTTTCATTAGTTACTTATTTCTTATTTTTCCTGTGCTAGACTATCTTTTCCAACCTCCTTTGTGCTGATGTATAGCTCTATGTTTGAGTTCCAGCCAGAGGAATATGAAAGTAGTAGATGCGATGTGTACCATTTCTGGGCCAATGCTTTTCAGGAGAATGTATGCCCATTTTTACAGACTATGAATAGGTACTAGGGGATGGGTGAGCCACAGTTGGAAGGAATCTGAGTTCCTGAGTTACTGCATGGAGGGTCACCTGCCAACTAGGAACATCTGCCTCAGTTGTTTATGTGAGAAAGAAGCTTCTGTTTTATTTGAATTATTCTCCTTTTTTTAGATTTATTTCTTTTGCAGGCTTGTCCAAGAAGACATTGAGTAGCCAAGTCCATATTCTTCTGTTTATTTCTTCTCAGATCTTAGTCAAATACTTTTCTTCTTATTTATATTTCTCTTCCATTAAATGGTGAGAACTATGAATTCACTTTTTTGGGGCCATATTGGAATGATGGATCATATTGCGCCTTGAAAGGTAGTTTCATTATTTAACCTAAAGAGTGAAAATATTTTTCTAGTGGTTGAATAATCATATCAGAATGTACTTGTTACAAAATAAAGATTTACAACCCACCCATTTTTACTCTATCTCAAAAAAAGAAAACAATCTTTAAAATATAGCCAAAGATTTACTGCACATTTCCAACAATATTTGTTTAAAATGTGGTATCTTTTTTACTGAGAGGATTTTCTTCAGTATAATTAATGAATCACATATCAGAAAGCTGGATTTAAATTCCATCTTAGTTTGGGCAGCTATAACAAAATACCTTAGCCCAGGTAATTTATAAACAACAGACATTTGTTGTTTCTCATAATTCCAGAGGCTGGGAAGTTCATGAGTAAAGCATCAGCAGATTTGGTGTCTGCTGATAGCTTGCTCTCTGCTTCAAAGATGGTGTCTTGTTGTTGTGTCTTCACATGATACAAGACCCAAACAAGTTCCCAAACAAGTTGACTATGTAGTCAACATCTGAAAAGTTATCTCATTAAATTCTAACTACTCCTCTATGAAGTAGGTATTATTATGTTATTGGCACAGATGAAGTAAAAAACTCTGAGAGGTTAAGTGACTTGCCCAAAGTCACAGAGTTAGCAAATGGTAAAGCCAGGATTTAAAACCATGTCCACTAAATTTCAAGGAATTGCGCATTGGTTGACAGAGGTAGGTGCAAAGACAAAAATGATAAATTAATTAAAGATTAAAGATAACAATGATATATTTCTTCTTCTAGAGAAAAAATCAGTTTAGTCAAGGCATAGATATTAAAAGGTATGTTCTTGCTAAGTGTTAAAATGATGGTATATAAAATAATAAAATGATAGCTGTGGGAAGAAACCTGGTGTATTTTTCCATTGCAATTATTATAAAGCACTGGATTTTCCTGACATTGATTGGTTGGAAATTGTTGCTAATGAGATAATTGTTGGGGCTTAATTATTGACTAGTCTCCTTTGTGCTCCTTGATACCACTTCACATGACTCCCCTATCCCTGCCAGTTATCTCATGAACATGTGTCTTGGGTGCAGAAGAGCAATACAGGCATCTTTGGGTAGAACTGAGCAAGGGCATCATTGCTATTTGAAAAGCCACTTAATGTGGACATGTAGGTCAACAGTGGAATATTTAGATGCACATAGCCTTGTCCATTATGACCCAAATTTGATGTATCTTTGGCGGGACTCTACATTGGGACCTAACTAGATTCTAGATAAAGGTAACATTTGGAGTTCTCTATTTACACACTTCTGTTTATGCACAATCTAAAACTTCCCATCACTTAATTTTATTTCTCTGCTGCAGTTGAGCTAAAATAATTCAGTCATTTATTCAGGTAATTTGTTTGGAGAGATGAGAGGAGGTAGTGACATTAGATAATCATAGAATTATAAAGTTAGAAGAGACTTTGGGAATTGTCTGATCCAGTGTCCTCAGTATACTAGTGAGGAAACTGAATTTTAGAGAGCCAGAGGCTTGATCTGGGCCACTCTCTGTTGTGTGCAGACTTTCCTCTTGTGCACCAGAGCTGGGCCTGGTTCTGACTCCAACCAGGCTCTGTGCTGGGTCTGTTACCACTGGAAAAATTAGATACTAATGAGAGAAACTGCTTTAAGGGAAGAGAAGGAAGACACTAAAGAGAAGCTGTAACAAAGTTTCAGAATGTCAAAGCTAAGAGGAATCTTAGAGATTATCTTTTCTACCTGTCTCATTTATAGAGGATGAAATTCAGTCCCGGATACGTTGAGTGGCTTTTGAGGCCGTATAGAACTGGGGCTGGAATTTGGTTCTTTATTACAAATAATTCCTTCATTATACAAAAGCCACAGTAGGTAAATGTACTGAGAGTATACTTTGTGGCAGGCATTATGCTAATGCATGTATTATGTTATATAATATATATTATCTTATATAGCATTTAAAGGCTGGCTCCACTTTACAACTGAGTAAACTGAGGCCTAAATAATTCAAGTAACTTTCTTAACATCACATAATGAATATAACAACAGAACTGGGATTCCAGTGTGGGCCATGTCAAGAACTTGAAGTGTCTGAAATTTCCATCTTCTTGAAAGCTAACAAGTTAGCCTGCTATAGTTTCATGGATGCTGGCAGAACACCTGAGACTCGAGTCAGAGACAGAAGACTTTATTATTACTCATATTAATAATAGTGGTCATAGTGTCAGCAGTTTCCGGAGCCCCAGTTCTTATAGAACGCTGGGAAGAGGGCTGGGGGTCACTTGCACACGCAGTGAGGTGTGCTTTATGAGAGGAACCCTGAGTTCAAGAGACACAGATCTTTTATAGTGGGCAGTAAGTACGGGGGCTTTTTGTTCTGGAGGGAGACACTATCTCCCACAGCTGTTGCTATGTAAACATTCTTGAAAAGACAGTTTGGAACAAAAGCAGTCGGTGCCACTGCTTGCAAGACATGCGGAAACATGAAAGAGTCATGGAGAATTGCCTCCCAACATACTTTGACTGTAAAACTCATATTATCAACCACTCACGCACTGGCTCAGTAGCAGTGCAGCTGGCAGGAAGACGTGATGTTGTAATAGTTTTCTGTTGAAATGGAAGCATTTCAATAATACAAATTTCTGCCATTGAAATGCCCATCGGTAGTCAGCCCATTGCATCCTGAGAGAGGTGCATATAAAGCCACAGATGTGTAATTGGGGCTGATTTTCTAAAACATTTCCTGTCTTTAGGCATTTTTCTCCCTTACGTAAAAGCTTACTTGAAAGAAGGAAGAAGTACAGGAGAGAAGAGACTGGAAGTGCCATTTGAAGAGAACAGGGTCTCCAGGCTTTACACAGTCATCGACTGCCAGTCTTCACAGGTTGTTGATGTTGCACAGGTCTGTTCACAATACAAAAAGAGGGTAGCTGCTAGGGTGGAAGGAACAGGGCCTTTGATGTTTTGTCTCCTGAATTTGAATAAATTTTGCTTCTTTACTGCTGCCCTTGCATAAATTTCACCCCCATCTCTGGAGGTTTCATTAGTTCTAAGGTGAGAGTGACTCTTGGCAACTCATAGTACACGACCTGGCAAATAATAAGCAATCAGTTAACATTAGTTATTATGACTAAAATTAGTAGAAATCTGGCATGCATAAAAGTAATACTGAAAGACACTTTAATACGTAAAACTCCAAAAGAAATATCACTTTGAGCTAAAAGACAGTGCAAGGAGGAATTTTAAATTGACAAAGTGAATTTTTATTATTTAAAAATGTAGAAATAATATTTGTGGTGATAATGTTAATGCCGCTGCCTTTAAATCCCAGAGTGAAACTCAACTGGCTTCATTTATGCATTCCAAGAAAAGGGAACCCTTTTGTTAAGCCTCACTTAGTCCATCTTAAAGCACCTTTCAGTCAAAGAACAGCTTCTCATTAAGAGAAAAATGGTTATTAACGTCCTCATTTTGCTTCCTCTCGTGAATTATTTGCATTCAGAAATGTGCATGGCATTAGTTTCAGGGTAAATGCAAATATGACAGCGGGATTTCTCACCAAGCTCTTTTTTATTATTAGCTCTTTTTATGTACTTCATTTATTATTCCCTCATCATTTTTCACATTGTATTAAAATGTTAGATTTCTTAAAATAATAATATTTCTTTCATTCGGTAATTGTCTCAGCCCTGTCTACAACAGTCTACATCATAGAGTGGCCATCTATAATTTGGAATGGCTTGTAATGACTGTTCATTTTTGCTTAGGGGAGGCCCAGGAATTAGCTATCATGTAACTGAATCCTCTCTCTCCCACCGAGAATATGATTAGTACAGGTGAGGTTCATGGGCTCACAAAAGAGGGCAGTAGTGTGAGGAAGGCTTCTGCTGTGAGAGCTGCCAGTATATTTACAGTCTGGGGCTGGAAGAGAAATTAAGATTTTTTTTCTTCCCTCAGCTTTGAGCAATGTCCATCTTCAATGCTTTTTAAATACAATAGCCTCATACCGTATTTTTCTCTGATGTTGTGAAGTCATTATGTGAGAAATGTTAGCTTGCTGCATCCAACATCCTCCTTACAAGGAGTGAATGAATTGGGAAGCTAAGGGTTCTTAGTCAGAGGGTAGTGGGCACAGCCTGACTGGAGTGGAATCAGGAAATCAGGAACATACTTCCCATGAGGGTCTGCCTTGACAAACTGGTTATAATTACTTTGTTTTTCTCTGGTTATGAAAAAAAAAAAAAGGTAATAGATCTGACTAATAAAACCAAGCTAATAAAATCATTTGATCATTTTGATTCACTGCACTTCACTATACCAAGCTTCCCTGTTGACTCACAAATTGCTGCTGTCAAGTCTTCCTGCCTTTTTTTTTTTTTTTTTTTGGATATGACTTAATGTCTCTTGTTCTCTCTCCTTGTTACTGACCGTCATTTCTCTTCTTCCCTCCAGGGAGCAGGGAAATGATCAATGACCAAGGCTCAAAGCAAGCTATCCAGCAGATCACATAATCATGTCTGTATGGTATATTATGCAACATGTGGATACTTTGATAAGGCTTTTACAGTGGGATCTGCTGCTTAGTGCATTATGAACTATAGGATATAGCAACCAGTGTTCATACTTGGGTGCTATGTAAATTTTTCCTTTCTAGAGTATGTGATGGAAGACAACTGACTTCACCATGACCTGGAAGATAGGAGCAGTAGCAAGCTTCTGACTCAGGGTTCAGTGGATACCGGTCTGGGCTTAGACACATTCTTTCATATATCTTATACTGTCTACCTTGCCTCAATTTTATTAAAAGTCATGTAGTGAGTAGTGGGTCAGCATAGATCAACTTTGTTTTGTGGGTGGGAAGAGAGGGATGAAGAATTTCTCACAACTTCCAATGGGCTGCTGAGTAACACACGCCATTTAGCCTAAAGCAGATAGTGTTAATTGTGAGCAGTTACTATGTGCCTGACACTTTGCTAAGTGCCACACACACATTTCACTACATTTTTACAACAGTGCTGTGAGGTAGTTCCTATGTTACCAGCATTTATAGAAAAAGGAAGTTCAACATCAAACAAAGTAATTAGAACTTCTCAACATAGAAGGCCTAAAATATTACATCCTGTTGCCCGCTGAACAAAGTGGATGAGGATGCCTGGCATTGGGGCAATTGACCAAAGGTCCCAATCAAGCCAATATCTGGGCAAACCAGTAACCCGCGGCACAGCCATATGCATTATGATGGCAGTTTCAAGCTACCATTGTTGGTGATTTTTCCTTATTTTCTTTTGGAAGGTTATTTGTATTACTGCTTTCTAGAATCATCAGTTCATATACTTGCCATGTTTTCACTCTTTGAAAAAAAAATTGTCTTTTCCTTATTGATTTGCAAAACTGACTTAGATATGGAGAGGTGGACAAAGTCTCAGACTGTGGATTCAAACTTCCTGGGTTAATGTACTGGTACTGTTCATGCACTGCTCATGTTAATGTTCAGTCACTTGTTAACTGTGGCTACTGGCAAGTTACTTAACCACCTTTGCCTCAGTGAAATGACAATTATAACAGAACCCACCCCCTTAGGGTTCTTATGAAACAATACCCATGAGCTATTGAGAACACTGCCTGTTACACAGGAAGCACTCATAAATGTTAAACATTATGTCATGGATACTAGCACTTTGTTACATACACTGCAAATATTTTTCCAATATGTCTCCTTCTTGTCAACTTTGTATGATTTTTGATATATATTCAACTTTTGGTGATTAATGACTTTAAAACAAACTCACAAAAGTTAAAAGTAAGTAACTTGTTTAAGGGGAAAGAGGACACTAGAGGCTGGGAAAGGTAGGAGAAAGGAAAGGCTAGGGATAGATTTCAAAATTACAGCTTGGTAGGAGGAATAGGGTTTATTGATCAATAGCACTATAGGATGACTATAGTAAACAATCATATATGATATAGTTTCAAATAGCTAGAAGGAGGATATTGAGTGTTTCCAACACAAAGAAATGATTAATGCTTGAGATGATGAATATGCTAATTACACTGTTATAATCACTGATGTGGTTTGGCCCTGTGCCCATCCAAATCTCATTTTGAATTGTAGTTCTCATAATCCCCACGTGTTGTGGGAGGGACCTGGTGGGAGGTAATTTAATCATGGGCGTGGTTACCCTTATGCCAGTCTTGTGATAGTGAGTGAGTTCTCACGAATTTGATGATTTTATAAGGGGCTTTTCCCCCTTTTGCTTGGCACTTCTCCTTGCTGCCACCATGTGAAGAAGGACATGTGTGCTTCCCCTTCCACCATGATTGTAAGTTTCCTGAGGCCTCCCCAGCTGTGCTGAACTGTGAGTCAATTAAACCTCTTTCTTTTATAAATTACCCAGTCTTAGATATGTCTTTATTGGCAGCATGAGAATGGACTAATATGATCACTCTACATTGTATGTATCAAAACATTAATATGCTTCCCATAAGTATATAAAATTATGAGTCAATTAGAAATCAAAAATTTTTAAAAAGTTTGCTTAAAATAGATATGTATAGTTAATAGCAGTGATAAAATACACACGTAGAAGAAGACACCTACAACTATTCTGATGACACTTTATATCAGTCTTTTATCTATACATCCCAATGATTTCCTACAATAGAAGAAAGCAAATAATCTATATTATATTTACTAGTTAATTTCTTCAGGCTTTTCCCCCTACCCTTGTTCATCTTTTGGCGGTCTGAAGTGGAGAAAGCATTTTCATCATCTCCAAGGAACTGCAGGGCTCGGGGATGCTTGAGTTTGATACCCTTCCTGTACAGAACCGCACTATCACTGTAATGCACTCAGGGTCATCATTCAAAACCTTGGCCAATTGAATTAGGAAGTCTGGAGCGCAGAGGTTACAGCAACGATTTAACTGCCAACCAGGCAGCCACCCAGGGGGACTGGACCACTAGATTGAGAGATGGTGCCACCATTGAAGGATGGTCCCTATATCAGTGTTATGTGTGTTATGTGAATGACAGGCTAATACAATTCCTCATCCACAGAGAGTTGGTAAGAAAAATGCACTCGAAATGGAACCAGTAAGAATCGTTGTTCAGTCAGAAGACAAATTGCCATGACTTTTTTTAACCTAAAGTAATGATCTCTTTCTGATTTTTATATTTTTTTCTTGGAAGGATAACCATCCGTTAAAAATATAACCTTGACAGAGTCTTGCTGTTGTTTTATAAATCATATTAGATATGATAATTTTTACGACCAGCTATAACTTTATCAAAGGAAAAGTTGAAAGGTATAGATTTTTTAAAAAAGAAGAAATCAACAATGAAAAGCATAAATATCTCACATACCTCAGATCTCTGAAAGTAGTGATTGTGTTGGCTTGAATCTTGGTAAAATAGGTTATTGCTTAGAGACCCCAGGGAACTTAGAAAGGTTCATATCACATCAGTATTCAACACATGATTTGTATTATTAACAGTTATACATGCTAATAACGAAAACTATATGTGCCAAAATGTTACATGCCAATAAGGAAAATTACAACACTGGTACAATTTTTAAACATGTTCAGAATAACTAAATGTATTCTATCAACAAACACAGTTAATCAGTGTTTGGATGTTCTCAATTCTTTAGATGATTCCAGCATCTGTTGATCAAACTTCAGGCCAAGAACTCCTTCAAGTCATGGGTCTGCCAGAAAGGAACTGGCAAAGATTTCCTCATTTTGCTACAGCCTGGCTGGAGACCAGTGTGAAAATCTATATAGATGAACATACAAATAAATCTACCATCCATATTAAAAAGAGAGATCTATCATCAGCTTATTTTTGGTCCCTAGGTGATGCCTGTCTTAAGCTTGTTATGATAATGTGGCTGGTGTTGAGGAGAATATTTGGCTAATGGTGCACTAAAATATAGTCATTCATATATTAAGAAGTTAAGGGAATATTATAATTATTGAGATAACTTAATAAGCATCTGTCTGGATTGGTATTAATGTGTGCTAGTGTGTGCACATTTAAGTTAAATATAAACAGATCCTTCATCCTCTAAAAGCTGAATATGAGTGGCATATGCATGAACAGACTGACATACACAGATGCCAGCATCAACCAAAACAGTAAATTGAACCAAATATTTGCATGATGTACAATTGCCTGTACAATGCTTAAAGATGAAATTTGGAACATGAAATGTGTCTATCAGAATATTTGCTCTTGAGAGAGAAATTATCTCATTAATTCCAGTTACTCATGGAAATTTTTTAATAAGATAGTCCTCCATAAAATATGTCTCTATGTTTTAAGGGGCATCTGGATGATAGATACTCAGTAAATTTTTGCAGAAGGAAGGAAAGAAAGGTAAGTTAGATTTGGAAAGAAAGTCTCAGGTTTGTGTGGTGAGAAGATTTAGAGCCTACAAAAAGTAGACAATTTGATTGAGGGTTCTTGGAAAATATCTTTGTTAAACAGACAAAAAACAGGCAAATAAGCAGACACCTTAGAGAGAGGAGAGATGAAATGGAGATTTAATTATAGTTTAATGCTTCTCAGATTTTTATAACATTTTCCTGCTTATGTTTGGCAAACATAATAATGATTGATTAATTGTATCAGATGAAAAGATAACAATAGAGCTGCTTGTCTTGTTTTTAAAGCTCCCCCTCCCCCCCGCCCCAACTTCTATTCCCACTTGTTTGGAAAAGTGGAGCTCTTTTGCTCAGGATGATATAAGACTGATGTGGAGACCTTTGGCTCTCTCTGGTCTGATGTCATGACTACGGAAAAACCTACTGAAAAGGTTTTTCTGATACGAAGTGAGAACCATTAACTTTCTCTCATCAGATTTTGATGTGTACGATCTTTGTTTCAAATCAGTGGGCTTCTGCACTGCCAGGTGGGGTAGTGTGTGTTTCAGTAGGGCTGTGTTCAAAAGAAAGTGTGGCCAATCAGAATGCCAGGGTTGTCTTGATTGTGATGTTGAGATATTCAACCTGGCCAGACAACAAGGACAGTGAGAGCCCTACATTGTTTGGGCAGGGACCCTTCCAACCCTCCAGAAGGGGCATAGTCAGAAAAGAGGTGGAGAAAACCACCATAACTACTTTGAAGAAAAAAAGAAGGAAATCACAACACAAGCCCATGACCGGGTAATCTGATGACAAAGAAACGAATATAAAACAAAATCCCATTTCTCAAAGTGGGCATTTAAAAATCATATGTTTTATGATCTGAATTTTTCATTTCTGCCAATTAGTGGGTTTGGTTTTCAGTATTCTGAAAGGAACTGAAGTGTAGTAAGTGGCAAGCCATTCCCCACCCACAGAAGCATGCAACCTGCTCTAATAAAGATAGCAGGGTCTTTGGAATTGGGTCCAAGTTTAAATCTAGCTTTGTTCTTTACCTGTTATGTGATTTTGGACAAGTTAGTTAACCTTTTGGAGACTCACTATCCTTTTCTGTAAAATGGAGATAATGGGATCTATTCAACAGGATTGTTGTAAGGATTTGATGCTATAAAGTCACCTGGCACTACTGCCTGTGAAATGTTAGTTTTCCTGCTAATGAAGAAAGTGGGGAGTAAAGAGAACCTACGTCTGAGAGAGAACTCATTAAAGTCTCCATGCATTTTTGTAGTTTCAGTAATGTAGTGATGCTCAGTAATAAACCAGATCCGAAAATTTAGCCAAAGGATAGAATCATGATGTTGTACAAATATTTATCTAAAAGAATGTTACTTGTAGGTTTGTTCATAATGGAGAAAATTAGAAATCATCTACATGTTCAACATGGGATTGCTTAAACAGATTATACCAAGTGTACTTGATATAATACTAAGCAGTCGTTAAAAATGTCTTGGAGCTGGATATGTAAAGTTATGGAAAATGTTTACAGTGTTTCACTGAAAAAAAAAAAAAAACCTGCCACATTGCATTACTAGAGGATTCTGGTTTTAAAATAGAAAATTATGTAAATATTAAAATAACAGAGAATAATACATCTGTATGTTAAAACTTGGTCTCTTTGGGGGTAATATTGTGGGTGATTTAGTTCATGTCTTTGGTTAATTTTGGTATTTCATGATTTTTAATAGTAGTCAGAATTTAATTTTGTGATGGAAGTGTACTTTAAAAATATTCTTAGGATTACATTTTAATAGAACAATTGGTTGGTGACACAGTTTAAACAATTACAGGTTCAAAAGACAAAAAATAGTGGAATAATTATTAGATGAATCTGTATCTATCTCAATAAAACAGGTGAATCTGTATGGTTGATGATGCTTATCAATGTCTGGTTTATTTCTGATTTTTAGATATTTTAATGTCATTTCTATATAAATATTTTATCTTTATGTTATAGATTAGGAGGGTGTGGTATTTTTATATTTTATATATATAAATTATTTATTTATTTTTATTTTTAGAGACAGGCTCTCACTCTGTTAACCAGGCTAGAGAGCAATGGTGAAATCACAGGTCACTGCAGCCTTGAACTCTGGGCTCAAGTGAGCTTCCCACCTTAGCTTCCCCAGCAGCTAGGACTATAGATGCTTGCCACCACACCCAGCTAATTTTTAATTTTTTTTGTAAAGACAGGGTCTCACTATGTAGCCCAGGCTGGAACTCTTGGCCTCAAGTGATCCTCCTGCCTTGGTCCCCGAAGCTCTGGGACTACAGATGTGGGCCACTGCACTCGGGCTATAACGTTTTATAATACAAAATATATTTATATGATACCTTCAACAACCAGAAGCATTTTAGTTTATATTATAATTAGCTCCTTTAGAGAGATCAAGATAAAAAGTTTAGGTAGAGCACTTGGTTTTCATCTGGTCACTTACATAGAGAGACATTTTGGTTCTTGACTGAGCAAATTAAGACAACAGATACTGCTTTTAATTAGAAAATTAAATATATAAATGTTTAAATTTAATTCACTGAAAAATAGTAGTGATTTTAAAAATGCACTACCCCATGCATTCATTTATTTATTATTTCATTAGTTATATCTTTCTTCTATTCAAATATAGTTGGAGTTTGAAATAAAAATATGTAATATGGCATTTATAATATGGTTCTAAATATAATAAAATAGTCTACGAACAACATTTTTACTATTCTTCAGTCTCATTTTAAACTACTCAAATCACAAATCTAAAAAAAAGAAAGAACTAGCTATGCATTTGCTTAAAATAGATTCCATAGTTTATAGTAGGCCTTTGCTGCAAGAAAAATAATCCAATAGTTGCATTAGGATAGTTAATAATTTTGAAGAATTTAGAGAATCAAATTTTATTATAATGGAAGTTATAAGATCTCTGTTTAATTTGAATCTGGAGTTAGCTGATATATAGCATTTTTTTTTTTGGTATCACGAGGTTTATATGGCAGACACTTTGTCAAGAAAAGTTGTCTTCACAAGCTTTTGCATCAACTATTTTTAGTTATTTATTTTCTAGGCAATATCATGATTTATTTCTGCAAAATCACTTTTATTAATTATGAAGTGGATCTGATTTGTCCACTTGGGAGAGTAAAAATAGAGGAACCTTTTGAAATTCAGTACATTGACATATGTTTTAAGAGTAAAGATAGTGATTAAGAATGCACAGAATGTGGACATAGCTCCCTAATGTCTTATCGCATCATCCTTTGATAAAGGATACAAAAACAGAATTCCTGGGTGACATAACTCTAAGACTGCAATTGACTTCAGTGGTCATCAATGTTTGGTGCTGATTTCAGGTGTTTAGTGAAATATTAAATGTATTTTAAAATGTATTAAGTTCCTGCTTTATATCCACATAATATAGTATCGTGTAATCAATTATATCATATAATATGATCTCATACTATTGGATATGTAAATATATCATTTTCCACTAAGCATTTTTAATGACTGCATAATACTTCTGTATTTGAATGAAGTATGATTTACTTGACTCTTGATTCTGTTTAATATTCAGGTTTTATTGAATATTTTATTTACAAATATTATATTCTGATGAACACATTTAACTTAAATCTTTATCTATTTCTGATGATTGCTGTGTCAGAGTTTTGAATATGTATAAAATGTGTTTAAATACATTTTCAGGATCTAAATTAACCTCTTGCAATGAGGCATGACTAACATGGGGCATGCGTGAATCCTTCTTCAAATGCACTTTAAGTAGAATGAGAATGCTTCTTCGTTTGTTTGTGTCCATTGAGTGCCAGCCATATGTTAGCACCGTTCTAGGGGCAGGAGATTGTTTATACTGATGCTGCTGAAACTGCTCTTGTCAAGGTCACTGTGAACCTGTAAGTTGCAAAATCAAATGGTCAATTTTCATCTTTTTCCTTGATGGATTCGTTAACAGCATTTGGCACAATTACTTAACTATGAAGTTGGTGCAAAAGTAATCGCAGTTTTCGCTTGTAGTTTCCATTACTTTTAATGCAAAAACCGCAATTACCTTTGCATCAATCTAATAATTAAAGAATTATATTGTTTTCTTCATATCTGAGATACCGTTCTTTCTTGGTTCCCCTCTCACTTAATTGATTGCTCGCTCTTTATCTTCATTTTCCTGACCTGAACATCTTAGAGTGACCCAAGCTCACCTCTCAAATTTCTCTTCTTCGTGGTACTCACAACCTAGATGGTCTCATCTACCCATAGCTTTACATTCCATCTATTCCTCGATAAAAGCCAAATTTATTTATCCATCCCTGACTTTTCCTTAAACTCTGAAGTAACAAGCACAACCATCAATTTGGCCTGCCCCTTAATATCTAATAGACATTTCAAACTTAACATGTCCAGAACTGAACTATTGATTTTGTGCTCTCCTACTAGCAAAACAAACAAATAAATAAACCTGACTCTGGAATTGTTCCCTTCCTCCTTCGATAAATGGCAACTCCAGTCACATAATTTATCTGTTCAAAATCTTGGGGCCACCATATCTTTTATTCAACAAATAATAAATGAGTGGCCCCAGGCTCTATGTAGGTGTGGGGGATTCATCAGGGGTACATATACACACATACATAGTCATAATGGAGCTTACATTCTAGTGAACCTGATTTTTGTCTCTTTATCTCCATCGTTCCATCAGCAAATTCTGTTGA